>NC_080679.1:7464198-8143598 GCF_030445035.2 Dasypus novemcinctus
TCCAAATCGATATACTGTACCAGTGTAATGCAATTTCTATCAAAATCACATTTTATAGATATTCACAAAATTATTTGAAATTTTATAAGGAAAAACAAAAGAACTAAATAGCTAAACAATTTTAATGAAGTAAGAGTAATCAGTTTACCTCATTTCCGGATGTATTATATAACTACAGTAATTGACACTGGGAGAGGGATAGACTCGTAGATCAGTGGAACAGAACAGAGAGCCCAGAAACAGACCCACAGAAGTGATCAGCTGTTTTTTGATATATAAACATACACAGGAGGGGCAAAAAGAACCTTGACCTAAGTCTCACACATTATACAAAAATTAACTGAAAATGGATCACACACTTAAATGTAAAGCAAAATAGAAGAAAATCCTTAAGATTTAATGCTGGGCAAATTGTTCTTAAAATTGACACAGGAAGAACAGTCCATAAAAGGGAAAATTGATAAAATGGGCTTTCTCCAAATTAAAACTTTTGCTCTATGAAAGATATTCCTGTTAAGAGGATGAAAAGACAAACTACAGGCTGGGAGAAGATATCTGCAACCACATATCTGCCAAAGAACTAGTATCTAGAATATATAAATAATTCTCAAATCTCAACAGTAATAATACAAGGAATCCAATTAGAAAATATGCAAAAGATGTGGAGATATTTCACCAAAGATGAGGTACAGATGACAAATAAGCATGTGAAAAGATGCTCAATATCATTAGCCATTAGGGAAATGCAAACTAAAACTGCAATGAGATACCACTACACACCTATTAGAGTAGCTAAGATTTAAAAGTGGTGACAACACCAAATGCTGGCAAGGAGGCAGAGAAACTGATCTCTCCTACATTGTTGGTAGGGATGTAAAATGGGCTGGAAAAAAAGTTTGACATGCAACTACCATAAAACCCAGCAGCTGTTTTCAGGGGATTCGTCCCAGAGAAATGGAAACTTAGTTTCCCACAAGAAACATGTACACACGTTTATCACAGCTTATTTGTAAAAAGCAAAAACTGGGGAAGGGAACAATATAATAATAGATGTGACCACCTTAATGAATTTCCTGAGAATTATGCTAAATGAAAAAAAAACAATCTCAAAATGTTTTACAGTGTACACTTCCATTTACACAACATTCTTGAAATGACAAAAATTGAAGGACTAGAGAAGAGATTCGTGGTTTTCAGGGGGTGATGAGCTGGTGGTGGTGATGGAAGGAAGTGGTTGTGGCCACGAAGGGCCCCGGCAGGGACCCTCGGGGTGACGGGGGTGTTCTGTATCTTGCTGCGCCATGCCAGGGTCCCGGTGACGATCCCATGAGGTCGTTGTGCAAGATGTTACCTTTGGAGAAACTGGGTGAAGGGGCATGGATCTCTCTGCATTGCTTCTTAGAACTGTGTGTGAATCTACAGTTATCTCAAAATAAGTTTAATTTTTTAAAAACTGGGAAAAAATGCACAAAGTACAAGCCACCACTTGAGTGCATCCTGCCATTGGACTATTAACTGAAAGATGCACGAGAGTATATAATCTTGTATGAAGTTCAAGAATGGGCAGTACTAGTCTGCAGTGAAGCCAGTTGAACCCTTACCTGCGGAGTGGAAAGTGGCCTGAGTCGCCTCAGAGGAGGTGAGACTGCCCTCCGTTTTGAGCTGAGTGGGGTTTATACGGTTTACATAAAAACTAATCAACTTGTACCCAGCTGTACTCAACCTCAATAAAAATCAGTAAATAAAAGAGTAACTAGGCTGACCGCCCACCGCCTCCGGCTGTGAGGGAGAGGGGCAGGGGCTGCCGGGCCGGAAAACCCGCATATGCCAGGCTGGGGCATTTTCCCTTCGTCCCAGGACCCGTGGATGCTCAAAACTGAATCAGGAAGGTGAGGAGAAGTGTTTTAAAAGACCCTCCAGGCTGTCCCCGGATGGAAGGCAAAGCCCTTTGGGAAGCGGAGGTGGGCAGAGCCTGGCGGAGCTGACCCTGCAGGCAGCCCTCTCCACCGTCCTTGGGACCTGGCCTGCCCACAGGTGACCCACCCCAGCAGCAGCCCTGGGGACGCTTAGGTCCAATCTGTTTGATAAAAACAGGGCAGCTCCCTGGTGAGTGTCCACAATCGACTTTCCACCTCCCCAGGACACACCTGGCTTAGCTACTTTCAGGAACTTGTTTCCTTATTTGTTTTTACTCCATTGTTGGTTATTTCTATTTTCTTACAGAAAAAGGCAGAAGGAAAAGGCAAAAAAGGGAAGAGGGGGAAAAAGAATAAAGACCTGACGGCTGACAGGTAAGGGTGCGCTCCTTTTGTCACATTGCATGTAGGGAAAGGGAGAAGTGGGGGAGGGGCAGAGAGGGGTGTCAGCCACCCTGAGATGCACCCTGCGTCGTCGCCCTTGGCCACACCCCCTCACCCTCAGCAGGAAGGGGGAAAGGGCTGGGTGGCCCGTGCAGCCCTATCCAAAGGCACTGCATCCTACGGGTGAAAGACACAAGGGGATGATTCCAGAAGGCAATCTTGGACTCTCTTTGTGCTTCCAAGTACATGTGACTGTTAGCAAAGTTTTAACATTCGCAGGGTTTCTTAACATTTTCTTTAAGTAATTACATCCTGATCAAACTTTTGAGTTGGTCATTAAATTAACATTTATCCCAACAGTATTTGGGTTGAATCTCACTGAAATTGGGGACATTGCCACTGTAAGTTGAGAGGTAGGACAGCAAGAAGTGAATTTAGTTTAACATATCCCTAAGAGAGAAAAAGTAACTTGGGTCTCTTTTAATCAAACCAGCCTAGATCATAGAGAACTCCAAGAAATTTTTAAATATATTTATATTTCCAATTCTTCAATCTAAAGAAAGACTAGGCTAGGACAGAAGAATCAGTACCCTGGAAATGTAAAAGAAAAACAAAAGCTCTCAACGATCACACTGAAGAGTATTTGAGCTTCACCTCCCTGAATTCTTATAAGCGAAATCCCAGTTAATTTCATTGGTAGTTTCATGCATTAAGTGGGATAATATTTCCATTTTTTTCTCAGTTAATATAAATTACCAGTGTGCTGGCTCTATGCCCAAATCCCTCTTAGAAAAGTGATTTTCACATCTGTCAACACTGGGGAAAAGTGGAACATCCTCCTAAAAAACATAATAACACAGCTTTAGATATTTTATCTTTTGTATAAAAATTATCACCACTGTAAGCCTAAGCTATTTATAGATAGTTCTTTTAAACTATTATGCGATTGGGTTAAAATGAAACATAAATTTCATGAAGGATTAATGCTACTACTGCTTGCACATGCTGACTGAATATATAATTATGGACCCATTGTGTTACTATTATTAGGTAATTTCTAATTCATATTTGTGCCATCAGGAAGACTGATGAAAAGGCAGATAGTAGGAATTATGGCTAGTCTCAGACACCCAAAGATTTACTTCTTATGAATAGGAAGCATCAGAAATATATACAGAAAGGTCAAATATTATTTTTAAAAAGACTAGTTTAGCTAGGCAACCAAGATGGCAAAGAAAGATGCTCCAGGATGGCATTCCTCCACAGAATCTTTGAACCATCACCAGTAACTGGGTGATGGCCAGCTCAAGAAAACATAGCTGTAAACATGGTAGTAGAATTCCTGGTACAGTGTGGGGCCAGGCTGCCCTCCCATCGCCAGGCCCTGGTCCCAGGAGGAGCAGAGTCACCCAATGCGTACTGGGGTGCCTGAAGTTGGTGCCAGTCTACCAGGTGGCAGCCTGAAGAACTGAACTGGCAAACTCGCCCTCCCAGAACTTGCTTTGTAGGCAGAAGAAGCTTGCAGACAGCTAAAGCAGGTTTGAAATAATTAAGTCTAAGTGGCCTGGTGTAAAGGATTACCTGCTTTAAGGCATACAGCAAAGGACCTGGGAGGGGGAGAGAGTCTATTTAACAGGTAGTAGAGGGGATGTTTGAATCCCTGTAAATGGGGGACCTCCTCGGGCACAAGCAAGCACAAGCCCAGCACACGACACAGACTCAGAGAAATCAGGGAGGACCTGGAGCTCTGCATTCAATTCAGGCTCGAAGGAAGGGCCAAACCCTGCAGAAGAGCAGCAGGCAACTCAGAGCCCTTTTGCAAAGACTGTGAAAGATGATTTTTGCAGAGGTTGGTTTGTTTTTGTTAGTTCCAGGCACTCAAGGAAGTCTCTGTTGAATCACTAGATGGGTGGAAACTTATAGAATGTAGCTCAGTGGTTGAGCACCTGCCTCCCATGTACAAGGCCCTAGGTTCAATCCCTGTTACCTCTTTAAAAAAAACTTAAGGACCAGAAAGCTCAGAAAATACCAAAGTTATCACTTAAAAATATTAAAATATACACTGTGCCACCAAAGATTACAAGACAAAGAAACAGGAAATGATGGCCCATAAAATCCAGAAACCATCAACAAAGAAGATCATATTTTGGACATATTGGGCAAAGACTTTAAAAATGATCCGCAATACTGTCAAGGAGGTAAAGGAAAACACAGAGAAAGAATCAAGGGATATTGAAAAAATTATGAGTGGACAATATGAGAATTTCCAATAAGGGGTAGGAATTTTTAAAAGAACAAAATAAAAATATTGGAAACGAAGATCACAATAACGGAAATGAAAAATTCCCTAGATGGACTCAACAGCAGAATGGAACTGGAAGAAGAAATAATCAGTGAAGTTGAAGACTAGACAATTGGTATGATTCAGGATGAGGAGCAGGAAGAAAAAAGAATTTTAAGAAGTGAACAGAGCATAAGAGACCTGTGGGACATCATCAAGCATACCAATGTTCACTTTATGGGAGTCACAGAAGGAGAAAAAAGAGAAAACAGGGCAGAAGGAATATTCCATGAAATAAAGAGAGGAAACGTTCCCAATTTAATGAAATACATGAAATGCACATTCAAGAAACCCAACGAACCTAAATCAGGATAACTTCTAAGAGAACCACACCCAGACACATAGTAGTTGAGCTGTCCAATGCCAAGGAAAAGGAGAGAGTTCTGAAATCTGCAAGAGAAAAGCAACTTATTATGTCCAAGAGTCCCGATTAGATTAAGATTAGATTAAGTACCTGTTTCTCAACAGACACAATGGAGGCAAGAAACCAGTGGGATGAAATATTTAAAATGCTGAAAGAAATCATAGTTAGTATCTGGCAAGATTGTCTTTCAAAATTGAGGACGAGATCAAGACATTTCCAGATAAATGAAAGTTGAGGGAGTTGGTCACCACTAGATTTGCCCTACCAGCAATGCTAAAGGGAGTTCTTCACGCTGACAACAGACAGTGGATTAAAGCAGCAGAAAGAAATATAGACATATGAGTAATTATAAATGCCAGAAAAAAATTGTATTTTTTCAGTATGTAACTTCACTTTTTACTTCTTACAGATTCAAAAAGGCAAATGCATAAATCTATGAATTGGGACATACAAAGTATAAAAATATAATTTGTAACAAGTATAACAAAAGATGGGGGGACAGAAAGGTATAGGAACAGTGTATGTGTGTGCTATTGAAGTTAATTTGGTATCAAATCAAAAGTGATTGTTATATATTTCAAATGTTAAATTTTAGTGTCATGGTAACCACAAATAAAATTTATGAAAAATATATACAGGGAAGTGGATGTGGCTCAAGCAACTGGGCTTCTGTCTGCCATATGAGAGGCCCCTCCTGGTGAAGGCAAGCTGGCCCATGCTGCAGAGAGCTGGCAGCCCACACTGCAGAGAGCTGGTGCAGCAAGATGATACAGCAAAGGGAAACACAGAGGAGAGACAGTGAGAGATGCAGCAGACCAGGGAGCTGAGGTGACTCAAGCGATTAAGTCCATCTCCCATGTTGGAGGTCCCAGGATCAGTTCCCAGGGCCTCCAAAAGAGAAGACAAGAAGAAAAGACAAGCAGACACAGAAGAACATGCAGCAAATGGACACAGAGAGCAGACAGTGAGTGCAGGAGGCAAGGGGGGAGGGAGGAAATAAATCAAATAAAAAATAAGTCTTTAAAATATATATATGTACACAGAAAGAAATGAGACTCAAAATGGCACAATACAAAGTATCAAATAAATACTAAAGTCAGCATTAATGGAAGAATTGAAGGACACAAAAAAAAGGTATAATAAGACCTACAAAAACCTAGCAGCAAAATAGCAGAAGAAAGACCTGCATTATTCATGTTACTTTAAATGTAACAGGAGGGGAGTGGATGTGGCTCAAGTGGTTGAGTGTCTGCTTCCTATATGGAAGGTCCCGGGTTCGGTCCCTGGTGCATCCTAAAAAAAAAAGGAAGAACAAAACAAACAATAAGCAACAAATGAAAAAACATTCAATCCCCAGCCCCAGTACCTCAAAAATAAATAAATAAACTCTAGTCAAATCAGAGTTTTGAAGATTGGATAAACAACATGTTGCAACTATATGCTGTATAAAAGAGACTCACCTTAAATTCAAAGAAACAAATAGGTTGAAAGTGAAAGTTTGGAAAAACGTATACAATACAAATAGTAAGCAAAAGAGAGTAAGAGTAGCTATACCAACACTAGGTAAAATAGACTTTAAGTCAAAAACTTATGAGGGGCAGAAAAGGTCACTCTGTACTAATAAAGGAGTCAATTCAACAGGAAGATATAACAAAGATAAATATATATGCAACTAATGGCAGAGCCCCAACTAATGGCAGAGCCCCAATTATATGAAGCAAATATTACAGATTTGAAGGGAGAAATAGACAGAACATCTAGAAAGAAGATCAGTAAGGAAATAGAAAACTTGAACGATACTATAAACCAACTAGACCTAAGAGATACATATAGAACACTTTACCCAACAGAGCAGAATAAACATTCATCTCTAGTACACATGGATCATTCTCCATTATAGACCATATGATGTCAGATCACAAAACAAGTCTCAATAAATTAAAAAATATTGAAATCATACAGTGTCTCATCTCCAAACATAGTGAGTGAAGCTAGAAATCAGTAACAGGAGAACTGGAAAATTCATAAGTTTGTGGAAATTAAGCCACACATACTTAAACAACCAATGGGTCAAACAAGAAATCACAGAGGAAATTAGGAAATACCTTGAGATGAAGGAAAGTGAAAACACAACATACCAAAATGTATGACATACAGCAAAAACAGGACTGAGGGAGGAATTTTTACCCTATATGCTAACACTAAAATCTCAAATCAGAGGCCTAACCTTACAATTGGGGGATCTAGAAAAAGAAGAGCAAACTAAACACAAAGTGAGCAGAAGGGAGGACATAACAAAAATTAGATCATAGATAAATGAAATAGAGAATTAAAAAAACAAGACAGTTTTCATGAAACCAAAGGATGGTTATTTGAAAATCTACAAACCTTTGGCTAGATTGACAAAAGGAGAAAGAGGACACAAATAACTAAAATCAGAATCAAAAGGGGAGACATTGCTACCTGCCCCACAGAAATAAAAAAGATTATAAGAGGATACTATGAACAACTGTAAACCAAAAAATTAATAACCCAGATGAAAACAAATTCCTAGATAAACACAAACTACCTAGACTAACCCAAGAAGAAATACAAGATCTCAACAGACAATAACGAAGAAATTGAATCAGTTATCAAAAACCTAACAACAAAGAAAAACCCAGGCATTGCCACCCCAGGGTCCTCGGGATAGAGGAATAAATATGGACTAGAGTGGACTTACTGGTGTTCTACTATAGAATTAGTGTGTCTCTAGCAAAGGAAGAAATTATATCATTGATGTGGAGACAGTGGCCACGGGAGTTGCTGAAGGCAGGGAGAGGGAAAGGGAGGTGTGATAAGGGAGCATTTTCAAGATTTGAAGTTTGTCCTGAATGATATTGCAGGGACAGATGCAGGACATTATATATTGTGCCATAACTCACTGAATGGACTGGGCAAGAGTGTAAACTACAATGTAAACTATAATCCATGCTGTGTAGCAGTATTCCAAAATGTATTCATCAATTGCAATGAATGTGCCACACTAATGAAAGAAGTTGATTTGGGAAAAGTGGGGGGTGTGGGGAGTGGGGAATATGGGAACCTCCTATATATTTTTTTTCTTTTTTATTTATTTATTTTTTTTAATGTTACATTCAAAAAAACATGAGGTCCCCGTATAGACTCCACCCCCCTCACCCCACTCCTCCCACATCACCAACCTCTTTCATCATCGTGGCACATTCATTGCATTTGGTGAATACATTTTGGAGCACTGCTGCACCACATGGATAGTGGTTTTCATAGTAGTTTATGCTCTCCCCCACTCCACCCAGTGGGCTATGGCAGGACCTACAATGTCCAGCAACTGTCCCTGTAGTACCACCCAGGACAACTCCAAGTCCTGAAAATGCCCCCTTATCATATCTCTTCTTCCCTCTCCCTACCCTCAGCAGCCACCATGGTCACTTTCTCCAAGTTAATTCCACATTTTCTTCCATCACTAATCACAATAGTTCCAGAATAGAATATCAGTAAGTCCGCTCTAATCCATACTTTACTCCTTTATCCTGTGGACCCTGGGATGGTTATGTCCACTCCACCTCTATATGGAGAGGGGGCTTAGATTCCACATGGATGATGGATGAAATTCTCCTGCTTGCAGTTGTAGGCACTCTTGGCTCCCTGGTGTGGTGGTTGACCTTCTTCACCTCCCTGTTAGCTGGCTGGAGTAAGTTCTTAAACCAGAGGGTAGGAGTTACAGGTCTGTTGAGGCTCAGGG
The DNA here is from genome assembly GCF_030445035.2 of Dasypus novemcinctus. Classification (NCBI taxonomy): domain Eukaryota; kingdom Metazoa; phylum Chordata; class Mammalia; order Cingulata; family Dasypodidae; genus Dasypus; species Dasypus novemcinctus. The sequence continues at coordinate 7,472,967 of NC_080679.1, forward strand.
CCTGGCTATCACATGGACAGTCCAGAGATTCAGGTTCCCTGAGCATACACCAAACCCCAACGCCAACCACAGGTCCAGTAAAAGTAACAGGAGAGGCTTGTGAACAAAGATTACATCTGAGTTCAACTCCATCACACTCAGGAACACAAACTTCAAAGTACGGCCAACTGACATGGCACTGAACTCCATCTGCCATGACCATAGAATGTATGGGTCTCTGTAGCCCTCAGAAGAACCAGTACCTCAGCTTGTTTCTACTTTGGCTGTCTCTGGGACCCTGCTGAAGCGTGCATAAGAGCAACCCCTCTAATGACCTCCCGACTCTTTTTTTGGAGACTCATAGCCATATAAACTCATTTGTCCTTTCCTTTTCCCCCTTTTATTCAAGGTCAGAAAGCCTTTTTGGCACCTGATATTACATGTAGGCTGAGATATTCTGCTGGTATGAGTTGACCCCTTTTTTCAAGGTTGTTTTCTAGTTACACCATCAGCTGGTACTTGGTAGTAATCCCTTGGCACCAGGGAGGCTCATCCCTGGGAGTCATGTCCCATACTGGGGGGAACGTAATGCATTTACATGCTTAGTTTGGCTTCGAGACCAGCCATATTTGAGCAACATGGAAGCTCTCAAGAGGTAATTCTTAGGCACCCTGCAGCTCTAGGCCTAGTTCTTATTTCAGGCACACAGGCTCACAAGCATAGTCATTAGTATCAAGGGCTCATTGTTGGACCATCCTTCTTCATTGGTCTTAGCCATTGCACTTGGGGGACTGTTGCTGTTCCATTGGGGAATGTGAAAGAACCCCCTCCTGGCTAGGAACTCAGCACTCCCTCGGTTGTCGTTTTTAACTATAACCACTATGAAAATATCCAAACATTTTTATGTACCCTGTATATATGCCCTATATTTTTTAATGTAACATTTTGTGCAATCTATGCATTTTTAAAAATAAGTTAAAAATATATTTTAAAAAAGAAAAAAAGAAAAGCCCAGAAACAGATGGCTTTACTAATTAATTTTACCAAACATTCCAAGAAAAATTAACACCAATCCTGTGAAAACCCTTCCAAGAAATTGAAGGGGGAGGAACACTTCTAATTCATTCTGTAGGGCTAACATCGCCCCAGTACGAAAACCAGGTACCACATAAAAGACACCAAAAAATTTCAGATCAATCTCCCTTATGAATATAGATGCATAAGTCCTCAATAAATATTGGAAAACCAAATCTAATAACACAATAAAGGAAGTATACACCATGATTGAGTGGGTTTTATCCCTGGTAAGCAAGCAAGGGTGGTTCAACATGAGAAACTAAATTAAAGTATTCCATCACCTTAATAGAATGAAGGGGGGAAAACACATGATCATGGATCATCTCAATTAACACAGAAAAGGCATTGGGCAAAACCCAGCACCGCTTCTTGATAAAAACCCTTAGAAAACTAGGAATAGAAGGAAACTTCTTCAACATGATAAAGGCCATATATGAAAAACCTGCAGCTAATATCCTACTTAATGGTAAAAGACTGAAAGTTTTCCCTTTAAGATCAGGTACAAGACAAGGATGCCCACTGTCACCACTATTATTCAGCATTATACTGAAAGTTCTACTCAGAGCAAAGGCAAGAAAGGGAAATAAAAGGTATCCAAATTAGAAAGGAAGAATTAAAATTGCCATATTTGTAAGTGGCATGATCCTACATTTAGAAAATCCCAGAAAAATCCACAACAAAGCCACTAGAGCTGAAAAAAAGAATTCAGCAAAGTGATGGGTTATAAGATTAATATGAAAGAAATCTGTAGTGTTTCTATACACTAGTAATGAATATTCTCAAGAGTAAATCAAGAAAATAATTGAATTTACAAAAGCAAGTAAAAGAATCAAATATCTTTTAACCAGGAATATAAAGGAATTATCCATGGAAAATGGCAAAACATGGCTAAAAGAAATCAAAGAACTAAATAAATGGGAGAACATTCTATGTTCATGGATTGAAAGACTAAATATTAAGATGGCAACCCTACTTAAAGCGATTTACATATTCAACACAATCCCAATCAAAATTCCAACAGCCTTATTATTTGCAGAAATGGAAAAGTCATTATTAAATTTATGTGAAGAGTTAGGGGCCCTTAATAGTCAAATCCATCTTGACCAAGATGTTTTGGAGGACTCATACTTCCTGATTTTAAAACCTATTACCAAGCTAAAGTAATCAAAGCAGCATGGTACTGGCACAAGGACAGACATGTAGACAAACAGAATTGAATTGAAATTTCATAAATAAACCCTTACATCTTTGGCCAAGTGATTTTTGACAAGGCTACCAAGCCCACTCAAAGGGGAAAGAATAATTGCTTCAGCAAATGGTGCTGGGAAAACTGAATGTCCATGTGCAAGAATGAAGTTGAACTTCTACCTCAAATCATATATAAAAATTAACTCAAGTGGATCAAAGACCTGAATATAAGAACCAAAACTGTAAAACTCCTAGAAGAAAACAGGGGAAAACCTTCCAGACTTTGTGTTAGGCAATGGTTTCTTTACACCAAAAGCACGAAGAGCAAAAGAAAAGCTAGATAAATGAGACTTCAGCAAAATTTAAAACTTTTGTGAATCAAAGTAGTTCATCGTGAAAGAAAATGACAACCTACACAATGGGAGAAAATGTTGGGAGACCACATATCTGATAAGGGTTTAATATCCAGAATATATAAATTAATTCTAAACTCAACAACAAAAGTCAAAGAAACCAATTTAAAAATGGGCAAAAGACTTGAATAAACATTGCTCCAAAGAAGATATACATATACCCAAAAAGTACATGAAAGGATGTTCAGCATCAGTAGGCATTAGGTAAGTGCAAATCGAAACAACAATGAGCTACAATTACATACCCACTGGAATGGCTACTATTAAAAAAAAAAGAAAAATTACAGGTGTTGGAGAGGATGTGGATAAATAGAAACACTCATTGTTGATGAGAATGTAAAATGGTGCAGCTGATGTGGAAAATAGTTTGGTAACTCCTCAAATATTAAAGTATGGAATTACCATATGACCCAGTAATCCCACCTCTAGTTACATACCCAAAAGAATTTAAAGCAGGGACTCAAACAGATATTTGCACACCAGTGTAAGCATTATTCACAATTGCCCAAAGATGTAAGGAACCGAAGGGTCATTCAACAGATGAGTGGATAAACAAATGTGGTATATACATAAAATTGAGTATTATTCATCCGTAAAAAGGAATGGAGTCCTGATACATGCTATAACATGGGGGAACTTTGAAGATATCACGTTGAGTTAAATAAACCAGACAGAAAAAGACAATTGTTGTATGATAAGAAATAATTAAAATAAGCAAATTTGTAGAGTCTAAAACTAGAACACAGGTTACCAGTGGCTGTAGTAGGAGAAGGGACTGGGAAGTTAATGCTTAATTGGTACAGAATTTTTGTTTGGGGTGTTGGAAAAGTCTTGATAATTGCGGTCACCCCTCGGGCTGAAGTGTGGTTTGCTGGCCTGGCGAGGGGAGCGGCCGCGGTAGGCCTAATTCCGCTGCCCCCATAATAGGGTGGTTGGTCGGGCCCACCGCCACCCCTGAAGGAAGCTCGGCATGGGCGCAGAGTGCCCTCAGGTCTCCCCTTCTCGGCGGCCATGCTTCCGCGGCCGCCCCTCCTCCCGGATGGTGCCACCCGATGCCTTGTGGGGCGCGCCCTTCTTCTTCTTTCTCCCTGCGCAGGCGCAGGGCGGAAAATTCCAGTCTGCCCTTTTCCCCTCCCCCGACAGCAGCAACAGCCAGGCGTGGGCGGGAAACTCAAGTCTGCCCTCCACCCCAGCAACAGCAGCCACCAATCCCTAAACCCTGCCCCTTCCCCCAGCAACAGCTACAGCCAATCCCTAACCACCACCCCTCCCCCATCCAGCACCGCCCACTGACCTTTCTCCAGCAACCAATCAGAACAGGGCGTGGCTTCGACCAATCAGCCTTCCCCAGCCCCTATAAAACTGTTGCCTCTCCCTCAATAAAGTTGGATTTGCGTGTTTACCTTGTCTCCGCGGTAGTTCTTCTGCCGTGCGCCCTCCAGTCCTGAGAGCCCCCGACAAGGGCCTGGCCTCCCTTGTCCCCAGTTTGTCGCCTGCTTCTCCGGGCGACCCCCTCGTCGCCGGCTTCGCCGGGCAACCCCGTCAGCCGAACCGTGCAACCCCTTGTGAGACCGATCCCTCGTCCCAAGTGGGACCGACCTCTCGTCCCAAGCGGGACCGACCCCTCGTCCAGAGCTGGACCGACCCCTTGTCCGCAGCCAGACCCCACCTCTACCGACCGAGCAAGCCGCCACAATAATAGACAGTGGTGATGGTACCAAAACATGTGAATGTAATTAACGTCACTGAATTATATATTTGAATGTGGTTAAAAGGGAAATTTTAGATTTTATATTAAATTAAATTTAATTTAAATTAAAATAAATTAAAATTAAAATACTGAAATTAAAATAAAAATAGGACTGTTCAGCACAGTGAACCCTAATAAAAACTGTGGACTCTAGTTAATTGTACAATTATAATAATATTCTTTCCATTGTAACAAAAGTACCACACTAATGCAAAGTATTAATAGGGGGTGTGTGGTTACGTGGGCACTCACATATTCTGCATTACTTTTTCTGTTAACTACAACTTCTCCAATCATAACAATTATTTTTAAGCCCAGTTTATCCTCAAATTGTAGAAACTCTTCAAAATTCATGTATTTTCATATATTTATACACACAAACTTTGAAAGAGATCTGGCTTAAGTTCTTTGTATATGTGATGATTTTAACCAAAAGACTGCTGCTTTTATGCAGGGGTTTGTGGAATAGACAATCTGTTTTATTCCTAGGACCATTGAGTCTCTGTATAAGGAACTCGTCGAAGAAGGATTGCTGATCCAGTCTCTGAAAGTCAACCTCTCTGATTACATTGGTAAAGTACACAAAGAATAATGCATGTATGTGTCACATGTTCCCCTTGGGTTTTGAGGTTCCAACAGCTGGAAATATGTTTATGTTTTCATCCATACCAAGACCTGCCCCAGAGGGCCTTCCAGTACACATTTGTTGGATTGAATTGGTGTAACTAAAGAGGATGCTGTGAATTAATAGATTCTCCTGGTAAAATGGGTACCGCTCTCTCCCCTAATGTGGTAGAAGCAGGTAACTTAACCTGCTAGCAAGGTGCCTTAGAGCAGACTTTGTGGCATAAACTAAAGTGGAGAGATGAAGACGTCCTCAGGCTTTCATGCATCCACGTAAACTCTTGGGGGCAGCGCCTGGTGCGTCCACAGCGCAGTGCTTCCCGGGGCTTCCTTCCTTCAGAGGCCACCACCAAAGTAGCTGGGAGGAAGAAGAGTGACATTTACCATCACCGTCTTTGACTGATGTTTTCCCCTTAATTCAAAAAAGAAAACAATATGAAAATCTGAAATACACTTAAAGTTTAAAATTCCTCCTAATCATACCACCCTAATGCAGATAATATTTTCATTTACCTGTATCTCCTGTGAATGCAGACATTTTCCTGCATTACCGAACAGGATAAGATAACCATACTCAGGAAATTTTATATTAAGATGATACTGTTACCTGATATGCAGTCAATATTCCATTTCCCCAGTGATCCTAATAATGTCCTTCATAACTGTTCATCTCTCTCAGTCCAAAATCCAAGTGAAGGATCATGCATTCTATTGTCATGTCTTTTTAGTTTCCTTTAATTCCTTTCATCTGAAATAGTTTCTCAGCCTTTTTTTTTTTTTTTTTTGGTCTTTCACAACATTGACATTTTCAAAAAGTCCAATCTGTTTTAGAGACTGCCTCTCAGCTGACCCTGGTTGTTTCCCTGTGATCGATTCAGGTTAAACAGAATTGCTGGGAAAACTGCATCAATGCTATTGTGTCCTTCTCAGTGGCTTACGCTGGGGATACCTCACGTCACTTTGTCCCGTCACTGGTAATGTGACGTTCAATCACTTGGTGAAGGCGCCAATCCCCATAGTTCTGCATTGCAAAGCCTCACTTTTCCTTTTGTAATTAATGAATAATCTGTGCGATGATACTCTGAGGCTCTGGATATTCTTTCCCAATAGTCTTTCATGCAAAGTTTTAGCATCCATGATGATTTTTTATTGCATCCATAACCGCTATGGTGGTTTTGAAATGGTGGTTTCTATTTCTATCATTCCTTCTACATTTATAAGGTACCATTCTTCTGTAAAGAAGAGATTTCCCTCTCAATCCACTTATAAAATTGTTGCAGTGTCAGTGTGACTGTATTATATTCAATGTATTATAATCCATTCCTATAATTATTCATTCTGATGTTTATGTTGACCTAAATGCCTGGGGGAGTAAGAAAGCTGGCATTTTCCTCTGACCAAAGGGTGAATACTTTAATCCCTTTGAAAGAAATCCATGTTTCTTTCTAAAGGGCCTGGATAAGCCTTATATTTCCTAGCAATACAAGAATTTTACCAGAATATATGTATTGGAAAATGTAAACATCAGGCTCCTGTGTATTTAATGTGTTTCTCATTCAAATGCTAGAGACTTTTCTCCTGGATTCCCTTGACTCTGCTCTGCTAATTCTGGCCTATTTGTAGCAGAACGCTACCTCTTACCTGTGGTTTGATCTCTGTGCTCTAAGCTCATCTACTTTCTTCTTTCCCATCTTCTCTCTTTTGATCATCATGGAATTCCTGGTGCTTACAGCTATGTCCAGCACATGGCGTATTCACAGTAAATATTTATGGCCTGAATTTTTACCTCCTTGTTAATTTCTTGTCAGTTCTGGGCTTTTTCAAAGATCTGTCAGTTGCCAGGTAGCATCTTTAAGATGCTATTTTAGTGTCCTCACTGCTAAAACCAATGGCACACAACAGATTTATTGGCTTGTCATTTCAGAGGTTAGAAAGCTTGCTTTCTCTGTGGGTTGGTATCTCTTGACTGACTGCTGGAAATCTTTGGGGTTCCTTGGCTTTTCCATCACAAGGCAATGCACATGGCAGTGTCTTCTCCTTTCTTTTCCTGGTTCCATTGCCTTCCAGCCTCTGCTCCCCTATGGCTTCTCTTTTAATATGTCCAAAGTCCTTTGCTTATAAGGACTTCTGCCATATTGGATCAAGGCCCACCCTCGTTTAGTTTGGGTACACCTCAACTAACAGCATCTTCAAATGCCCTGTTTACAAACGGGGTCACACCCACAGGACCAGGGATTAGGAACTGAACATGCCTCTTGTGGGGGACATGACTCAATTCCCAACAATGCCTAACATCAAAGTGGATGGGGTCAGCTATTTCAAAGTGACCTAGGTGAAAATGATGCAGTAAAATAAAATTAGTAAACTACCCTAAGAGCTGGCTCCCTTTGCCATGTCCATTTTTTTTCCTTATTTTTTTCCAGCTATGCTCTTGCCTTGAAAGATGGCCATAGGAGTTCCCAAATTCCCATGTAAAAATAGAACAACTAAATAACAAAGCCAAAATCCATGGGCAATATTTATACCAAAACTACATGGCAAGATACCCTCTAGAGCTCCAAAGTGCAGGCCCTGGGGTCATTGATGGACCTAAGGACAGATGGACCCCAAAATAATAAGCAGATGTTGACTGGGAAGTGCAGTGGGCAAAAGGAGTTTTGCACACTTCAATAGTCGATGAGTTTAAAGTGCCCAGCATAAGAAGTATTCTGAGGAGTGTCACCCATGTCCACTCTTGAAAGTGACTTACCACAGCTCCCTTCCAAGACAGGGCCCCATATTGAGAAGGAACTCTTGGGAGTGAAATCAGGATTGAGCAGGATGGGACAATGGAGGTGAAAGAAAGAAAAGGCCCAGAAAAAAACTAGAGGAGAGGAACAGAGACAGGGTGTCTCAGAAAGCAAACCGCCATATTTTTAACATATATGAAAACTTGAAGAAGCTCCCTCTGGTCAAAAATGGAACATTTTAAGCCCCTGTAGGATAAAAAGTGCGATGAAGTAAATGAAGTTCATAAAATGTCTTCATTCATGAGTTCATAACGACATAAAAAAAAAAAACCTAATTGGTCATCATCAGTGTATGACAGGAAAACATTTATCTTGAAAACTGGTGAGTAAAAAGAAGAATCAAGCCAGCCTTTCCTATATGAACTATATCACTCGGTAACCAAAGAGTACATGAAAGATGTATCTTTTAAAAAAATAATTTCAGCTAATAAATGAAGAAGGGAGAGGTTAAGGGAACCCAAAGGTGAAAATAGACTTAGAGACAAACTATAGTCTCTAAGCATGCACACTTGCATAACACTATAAAGAAACCTAAGAACGGGATGGTTATAAAGTGTGGCGTAGTGCTTAATTTGTAGCAGGGAGAGAGCAGTAGTTGGGATAGAATACACGGGGGGTCAGCTCTGGGATGGCTGCAAAATTCTATTGACCTGGGCTGAGGTCACAAGGCTGTTTATCTGATAAATAACTCCCTAAGCTACACATTTGTTATGGTTTTCTGTACCCGTGTTTTATTTTACAGTGAAAAGATATTTTTTAAAATATCCTGGCTTACCTTCTCAAGTAGACAGTTAACGCCACCCCCACACCCCCCAGCCACTAAGCTTCCAGTGTTGGCTGCTGTGTGTCCTCCTGGGGTCTCCAGACTGGCCTCAGCCCTGCCCCGGGCTCCCAGGCAGAAGGGAGGCCACATGCTGTCCTCACTCCCACCCAAAATTGCACTCAGCCTGGGTGTGGTCACAGCGCCTGCTTCTTCCATGCCCGATGGGCTACAGCTTCGTTTCACTCCTCATTGCTTCCGGTGATGCCGATTTGGTCCCATGGCAGAGTTCACCTGAATCCGCATTGTATTTACGGCTCCAGTGTCTTCTCGAATCTCTCTAAATATGGCCAACAGTGCTTTCCAAAATATTTATTTATTTTGCAGATTATATGAAAGCCTGTGTTCTCACGTAAAGGCTTATTCCACTTTTTTTAAGCCACAGAACCTTCTCCTGGGACGTAACTTTTGTCATTTCCTTCTGTTGCCGTACCTCCCTTGGTCCCTCTTGGTAGAACTTGGTAGAACAGAAGGCTCCCCCACAGTCCCCTTACTCGCTTCCCGCGCTCGGACTCGGCTCGGAGAGGACGGCCAAGGAGGGGAGCTTTGAGGTCCGGGCCCTCGTTTGACTCTTTTTTTTTTTTTTTTTTAGTAGCAATGCTTCAATATTTATTCATCCATTGGGTGACAAATGTGCCACACATTGTAATATGCTATTAACTGAGGAAGATGGGGGGAGTGGGGTATATGAAGATCCCTTATATTTTTGGTACAGCTTCTCTGTAATCTAAAACCTCTTTTAAAAAGTTTATTTTATTAAAAAAAATAATAAATAAAGAGGACCTGGAAGCCTCCTTAGCCCACCTTCCCCCACGATGACGCCCCTGGGGTCAGAGGTGGTTTCTGACCACAGATGTGCCAACTGGCTCAGGCACTTGCACACACGTTTGAAAACAGTCAAGGAAGGTGCAGACGTTTTTATTGGCCACCCATTCCCCAAAGGGCACCCTCCTTCTGACTGCCTCAGCGCCTCCTAACTCGGGTGTCATTGATCTCAGATCCCATGGGCCGTCCACAGTCCTGCAGGTGGGGATCTTCTGGATGGTTTGCATGGAGCTACTGCTCTCCAGGGCATCACAAAGCTTGAAGTCCTCCCCGTCTCCCAGCAGGGGGCGGTAGGTGGCGATCTCAGCCTCCAGCGTGACCTTGACATTCAGCAGGGCCTCGTACTCCTGGGCTTGGCGCTGCCCCTCTGCCCGGGTCTGGGCCAGCTCTGACTCCGGGTGCAGCAGAACCCCATTCCACTGTTCCATCTGCGGGCATAGCAGGCTTTCCCCTCCCACAGGCTCTTCTCCAAGCTGGCCTTCAGATTTCTCATGGAGGCCAGGTCGATTTCCAAGGACTGGACCGTCCATCTCAGCTCCTTGAGTGTTGTCTCAGCAGCTCCTATCTCAGCAGACTGAGAGGTGACCACCGTGGTGCTCTCTTCAGTCTGCTGAGACCAGTATTTGTCCAGCTCCTCTCGGTTCTTCCAGGCCAGCTCATCATATTGGACCGGATGTCTGCCATGATCTTGCCGAGGCCCTGAGATTTGGGAGCGTCCACTGCTACGGCCAGCCCACACCGGGCAATCTGGGCTCATGGGCCCTTTACTTCCTCCTCCTGGTTCTTCTTGAAGAGCAGCTCCTCCTTGAGAGCCTCGATCTCAGTCTCCAGCTGCAGCCGAGTGACTCTTGATTGCTGGCTCCCCTTAACCCTCTTCTGATTTTGGAACAGACCCCCCGAGCCTGCATGACCTTCCCCAGGCTGGCAGCGCAGACTTCTCAAATTAGGGAGTTACGGCATTGGGGAGCCACTTCCGAATCGGTAATTCAGCCGTGGTCTTTTTGTCTAAGAGGACAAATGAGAGAAAGATCCAGGCATTTCCACTCACCCTCAGGTTCCCAGATTTTCATTTTATTTCTTGGCATCTTGTTAACACGTTTCACGCAGAGGCGTGGCTTGTCAGGTGCCCGCATGAGCATTCTACTTCTCAGGGGCCTGCGCTCCAAAGCTGCCTGCCCGTGGCACTGTTCTCCTGCATCTGGACAAGGAGAGCAGTGCCTCACCTCTAGGCAGGGAGACACAACACATGGCCCTCTGGTGTGGCCATCTGCCACACTCCACATTGCTGGACACAAAGTCTTAGCATCTGGCAGCCCCACTCTCTTCTCAACACCACTCCTGCCAGTGCTCATTAGAATCACAGCGGTTAGGCTGCCAGAGAGTGTGCCCCAGGCCAGCCTCCCTCCCTGTTCACGTCTCAGAAGCAGAACCGCAGAGAGCTGGCCGCCTGCTGGGGGGAAGGATGCAGGGAGACCAAGCACAAATTAGTATTCCCCTACGTTATCCTGCCACACCCACCATTGAATAGCTTCTGCATTTAGTTGAACCCTCCATCCAGGCCAGGCTCAGATTTTCCCCCCATTCTCCTTGCTGTTCATAGCCTGCCCTAGAGACTGAAAGACTGAACGGAGTCTCAAAACTCCAGTCTTAGAAGATCGGGCTTACACATTGACCTGTGGAAAGCACCTGCAGCTTCAGAATGTGTGAGCGCCCTAACACATACCTCATCCTTGCAGAGCTGATGCAACAACAAGTGTACCTGTGCTTGTCTCTGTTGACTGACTGAGACATTTCAGCCTCATTCTAGAAGCTGCATAACTTGCAGCAGACTTAAATGAAACCCTTCAATATCTGCAGGATCGTTAATGACCCTGAGTTTTTAACCACCTAACACCATCCTTGTTAGGAGATGATGCTGCTTGCGGTCGTTGCAGTGGGTTGGGGTGGGGGGAAGCTGGAGGGGTTCCAACAATGATGAGCAGTTCTTATCGGTGCTTGGGGAGGCCCAAAGGCCAATGAGCCTTGCCCATTTCCACAGGGCCTCATAGGACCTCTCACCACTTTTCTTTGAGTAACTTAAGTAAGAAGTTAGTATGTTTAATAAATTGCTCCATTCTTCATTCTCTTTTTAATTCTTGTGTGGCGCAGACTGGAAATACAAGAGGTTGATGCCACCTCTATTTCTCCAATCACTGTTTTTAGCTGTGTTCCTATCCTCCTATTCTGTTCAGCTGTTCAGTTTATTCCCTCTTTTCTTTCCATCGTCCTTGGTTTCCTTGCCCTTTTCACTGTCCTCTCTCCTGAACACCTTTTCTTCTTCCAGTGCTGAGGAAGACCTGGTGTCTGAGCAGGTGTCTTAGTTTTGCAGGGCTGCTGTGACCACTACCACACAATTGGTTGGCTCACACCAGAGAAACTTATTATGTCACAGTTTGGGTGGCTTGAAGTCCAAAATCAAGGGTATCCACAGGCGGTGCCTTCTCCCCGATTCTGTAGCGTTCTGTTGATGGCTCGCCAGCAACCCGCGGGATCCTTTGCCTCCATCACACCGCGACTTCTTGCTCCTTCTCTGGCTTGTCTTAACTGATTACACCCAAATTTCCTCTGTTTATAAAGGATTTTAGCCCCATGCGATTAAAGCTCACCCTGATTCAATGTGGCCTCATCCAAAGAAGATCTTAAAGGTCCTCTTTACAAATAAGTTCACATCCACAGGACTAAGAGACGTCCACTATGGCAGGGAATCTTGAGCTTTCTAAGTTCTGGATGAGCCAATGGGGAAAGGTTTATCACCATCACACCTGACAACAGCACTGCATAGCAATAGGTTTTCAGAATGAGTCTCTGATTTCACACATGGCCCCTGGCTAGTTGTGCCCTTCCTTCTATGGGATCCAACACCCATTCATTAGACTTAATATAATAAATAGAGTCTGTTAGTTCTAGAAAACATGGTGCATCTGGATATTAATATGGATTTACTTAAGCAGGAAAACTGAGGTCACATTCAGAACACCTCTAAGGTCATGTTTACAGGCAATAAACAGTAGATTTAACGGTTGCTGCAGGATCTCTTCCTACTCTAGTGGAGGCTAAATTAACCACTCTATTTATTACCTGCTCATTAAAAAGCACGGGTATCTGAAGCTATAATGGATGCTTTCATTATCACTCATTCTCCCAACTAATGTCCATTGTCCTTGCCAAGGACACTTTTGTTTTCATGTGGAGGCTTTGAAAGGCTGCCCTCCACAACAACACAGCAATCATTATCTGGTTGTTAATTCTCACTTTCTTAGCATTTGAAAATGCTCAAAAGCTTTTGATGTTGTCAGTACTTACATGTTCATATGCACATAAACGTGCATGTTGTATTGTCACACATAGGAAACATGACAAGCTCTCAGGACCAGTACTTGTTACAGAAAGAAAGGGTCAGAATAAAAATAAATGATCAAGACACAGTGCTTCATTCCATGAGTATTTTGACTCCAGGTTCAGGTACAAATCAAGAGAAAATCACCTAAGCATGTGAAGGTTCTGAACTGCCATCCTCATGACAAATGGAGACAGCCAAACTCATTTTCCTGGTGACCTTATCTAAATTAGTTAGAAAATAACAGTTCAGATTTATGACTAGTTACAATTAAGCCCTCTGATACCTTCTAATTAAACCTGTAAAGATTTATTTCGGTATTATTCCTTCAGTAATCCCTTAAAAGATGATAAAAATGTAAATGAATATGACCCTCAAAAGGAGATGTTTCTATTTATTCTAAATTAGACTCATACCCTTCCTTTCAAATGACTGCATTTTAGTTTTCAGATTTACACTACTCCAATACAAATTTCACATTGATCTTAAATTATTTTAGTTTGTGCAAATGTTAAACGGAATCTCTTAGAAGGTAAGTAAAGCAAACACCACTAGATTTGTCTTCTTTCTATGTCCCCCATTTTAGAACTTTGTCCCATTTCTCATAACCCAATACTCAAAGATTATTTTTTAAGTATCAGGAGGTTACTGTAATTGCCCTGTGTACTCTGGCCAGTGTAGTCATGCTTTCACAAGCGCATCATTTTTCTTCAAGCTGCTATCTGAGAAAAGATGTGTTTCTTCATAATGACTCCCCATAATACGATTAGATTGACTCAGAAATGTTCGATTTGTATCCTGTGTTAATTTGCGAGGGCCAACATGACGCTGCTCTCGTTTATTTATGTGTGCTCTGTTTTCTTTCTGCCCAGGTGAGTACAACTACCTGGGCACCACTCTTCGCCAGGTATCCATAGAACCCATGCCCTCCCTCCTGGACGTCAGACAGCTGGTCACGTTGTACGGAGTCTTGCCTCTAGGTAAAGACTCAACCCGCACAGCTGTGCCTGTTCTACAAGCAGGGGCCATTGCCTCCTGGCTTTGACATTGGGTTCCTATTGAGAATCGGGGGTGAGAATAGTTTTGTTGCGATAGTGCACCCAAGGGCACACAGAAAGGCACCACCGGGGAGCACCCTTCCCCACCTTCCTCATGGTCTTAGAACACCTGGTAACCGTTGGGGCTGGGGCTGCTCAGGCAGGCATCGGGCAGAGAGAAGAGCCAGCACAGCACCCGCATTTCAAAGTCACCAAATTTAGAGCAAGGGCTCAGGGTACAGCGTGCCTTTTACAGACAGGTTTCTCTTACTAGATCCCAGACAGAGCTGGCGTTGAAGGACTCAGTGAAAGCGGAGTTTCGGAGATCCAAAGGATCTCCTTTAAGGCTCGGCCCGTTTTCCGTGAGGTCCACTCTAACTGCTAAAGGGCCCTCGGTCGCTGGTTCCCAGACACGTGCGAGTTCTATGGGTTCACCGAGCACCTGGGGAAGGCAGGTGCCCCCTACCTGGACGTCCCCTGCTCTCCTCACTTTAATTTCAGATGGCTGTGCTGACCTGAGCCGCTTGGGGTAGGGCCAGCAACTCCAGACAGGGCTGTGCTCTGACAATTCTTCAACTGAAATCACTTTTGGTTTCCTTTCTTTTGACTTAGAATGAGATGGGAGTCGTTTGGACCCTCGTGTTGCTGCCCTTTGGCATAGCTAAGAACTTAATCCCGCTAGCAAGTCATATTCCCCTGTTAACTCACCGTCACAAGTAGTTAAAGGAATTTGGGGTCAGCCTAAATAAGATATGCACATAAATGGATGAGACCGCAAATTTGGGGCACTGTAATGAAAGAAGGGAAAACACAAAGCAGCAGGTGTAACAAGCTCCCGGCAGACCCCTAACAAGCGACCCGCGCGTTCTCAGCCGCATGTGCGAGGTGACCAGCCGGCTGCAGACCACCCCAGGCAGGGCCCCCTGTGAGCACCCCTAAGGAGGCTGAGGTCCCTAATGCGGGCCGCGCTTCCAGCACCCAGCGCCGTCAGGGGGGTTTGCCCTCGCGACAGAGGTTTCTGGGTTTGGAAAGCAGAAACCGTTTGGACAGATGAGCCCCCAGGAGCTTGTATTCCACACATTTAAAGTCCTATCCTGTTCAACGCGTTCAGGTCACTGTGGCGACCACCTTTGCCAGAATTAACAAGCCCCTCTCCCTGCCGGTCCCTCACCAGACGCTGCCTCCTCCGGGAAGCCATGCCCTGCCTGCTGGATTCCGTTTCTTCTCTGAACTTTCTGTGGCTCGAAAGCTCTGAGCCCTGTTTACCTCCCATTCTCATGGAATCTGCTCAGGTCTTTGCTCCACTCTAGAGCCACCAGGGACCAGGGCTCTCAGGACGCGCACCCTCCTCCGTGACCAGGTCGTAGCCATCAACCCCGCCGGCAGATAAGAAGATGCCCAGGAAGTACCTGGCCAGCACCCCTCCTTCCTGCAAATATGACTGTGCCCCCGCCCCCGGCGTCAGGGGAGGAGAGCCAGGGAGGACGCCACGAGCAGGACAGCGTACCTGGTGGTTTGTACCAGGATTTCATCTCCCGCCACGACCCATCCAGGAGACGAAGCCCTGTTTTTACGGATTAGTGAGCACGTCCTTCTTAAAGTCGCAGGATTGGGGGCAGCAGGTCTGGATTTAGGGCGCGGGGCATTAGCCCTCCGTTGCTCTTTAACGCCCCAAAGCTGGACGGGGCTCGTGCACAAAGCCTGAGGGTCCACGTGCCCCTTAGGGATGGTACGGACTTGTCACTCCGACGCTGAAGGCCCGGTGGGCAGGGAGAGCAGTCTCCCAGCCTTGCCCCTGTGCCCTCCTGCTGCCCCTTGCCCATGGCCCTGACCCTGGCCCTCTCAAGGGACCTCCCCGCCTCCCAGCCTCAGCCAGCACCCTTAGCAAAGGCGCAGCGCCCGCCCTCCTCCCAGGAGCCCCGCGCTGCCCCAGGCGCCCGCCCACCCCCTGGCTCTCCAGCACCACCCTGATGTCCCACGAGGCCTGCGGTCACTGTGTCCCCCTCGCTCAGAACCTTCTGGCATGCACCCCTCCACCGTGCACGCCACTTCCGCCCGTTTTTCAGAGGCCCTCTCAGACGCCGCCACCTCCTCCGGGAAGCCCTGTCGTGCCTGCTGGATTCCGCTTCTTCTCTGAGCTTTCTGTGGCTCCCAGGCTCTGAGCCCTGTTTACCTCCCATTCTTGTGGAATCTGCTCAGGTCTTCGCTCCCCTCCTCCCGTTAACTCCACGGTGCAAGTCCTGAGGCTTTTCCATGTTTGCATCCCCCGAGGCTCCCAGCCGGCGCCACCCTCAGGCCTCAGAGGCCAGCTGACCGGATGCCTGGACAGATGTCAACTCTCATGGAAAGCAGCATCTCCTTTATCGTGGCACGACAGCATCCCTCACTAGCCATTTCAGTCCATTTCATTTTAAAGAGAACTTGCTCACTTGAAGCTGTTTTCGGAGTTTATGTAAATCTGATCGGTAACAGTAAAAATCATGCTTCATAGTGCATACATTTCTTACGGCTCTCCAATTACACAAGAAAATAGGAAAGAAAAGCACAATATGTAATTATACTGCCGATAAATTTACGTTTGATCGAAGATCACCTGGTGGTTGGCCAAAAGCAAAGGACCACAAGAGTGGACGGATATTCCCATCGCCGTACTTTTAAGACTTCACTTCCACCTGCTGCAACGCCTACTTAGTGCCCACGTGGGCCCGCTGTGTTCAGTGCCCAAGCCCAAGCTCCATTCTGGTCTCCAGGAGATTTGCACTCTCACTGAGAACACGAGGCACGGGCATCTGAACGGTTGTGTAGTAGTTCAGGCCCCTCGAGGGTCAGGGTCAATGGGCTCTCCCCTACTGACAGGCCAGAAACTGGGCAACAGGAGAGACAAAGTTAAGGCAATGGCCACCTTGATCTAGATTTTCCCCTTTATCTTACAAGATTCAGGAAATGCTGGGAAACAGGTTTCTATTATTGTTACCTATGTCTCCACACCACTAAAATCCAGGTGTTCCAAGGATTTAAAACTGCCAGTGACCATCAGCGCATAGCCTCTCCAAAAATAAACAAGCAAACAGAAAAGGCCGGGGGTCAGCTATTGCACGGCTGCTCTTTAAAATTATGAGTTTGGGGGAAATAGTGGGGTGCACGGTGGGGCAGATGCAGGTAGTAAGGATCCCCAGAGACCCCCGAGCTCTATGTGAGCGCTGACCACAAATTAAAGCATCTCGGAGCCGGCCGAGATGGCCAGCGTGCCTGTGCTTTGAAATGCCTCAGCCCCTGCAGGGACAGCCTCGAGATCTAGTCTGAAAACGCTGATTTTCTTGGCAGGATTTTAGAGCCTTTGCCTCTGGCTTTTTTAGGTTCCGCATCTGTGCATGAGAAAGCTCCTTTGGTGAAATCCCTGCTGCTGGCCGGGCCTTCTGGGGTAGGGAAGAAAATGCTGGTTCACGCCATCTGCACGGAGACAGGAGCCAATCTCTTCAATCTGTCCGCATCGAACCTCGCCGGGAAGTACCCCGGCAAAAGCGGCTTCCAGATGATGCTGCACGTTGTCTTCAAGGTATCGTTACCTTTCCTGGTTTCCAATTCTCCTCCTTCCGTAGAATTACCTTTCCAAGTCCTGTGCTGTCGGTTCTTAGGAGATAATTTCCTGACAAGCATGGCGCCGTTAAAGTTCCCCATTACATCCCCCTGTAAATTACTTAATTATTGCATCTGGCTGACCATCCAACAATTAGAAACAGCTTCTTCCGTTGCATAAAGACCCTCCCGTACCATCCGAATCAGCCTCCCTCTGCCAGAGGAATCCTTCCTAAAATGCTTGCAGGTCGCATTGAAAATTAGAGCCATGATTCCTGTTTTCAGCCCACCTCACTTCAAAGATTGGCACCTGACATTTGCATTTTTGGGTGTTCTTTTTCCCGTGGCATGAAGTGTCATGCAATGGTACCTTCTACACACCAGGTCCTAGCACGGGCATCAGGAAGGAGCTGCAGCTTAGCTTGACCACAGAAATGGAAATGCTGGGATATATTGCAGGGCCAGAGGAGAGAGTGACCCGAAGAGCAAATTCACTGAGGGGCTGTGTGATAAGTTTTTAACCTCCCATTTTTTTAATCACCAAAGTGAAAGAGTTGAATCAAATGATGCTGAGATTATCTGTCAGCTCTGAAAGCAGTGATTCCCTGGCACAGTGTAGGTCAGTGGATGATTAGATAGATGATTGATTGATGGATGGATGGATGGATGGTTAGACAAAGATATAAGCATATAGACACAATGTACACATATATGCACATAGACACAAGGCCTAGCAATTTTTAAAGAATTTTGATAGAAAATATTTACATTTAACATTTTTTAAATTACAGGATTTAACTTTTTGCTGAGTACCTCAAGTTATCATTATGCTGTTTAATTGACTTTTAGTTGCTAGAATGCTAGATAAGCCTGCTCTTACTATATCAAAATGTATGTAGTAGCAAGGATTACCTTAGAATTCAGGCTGGAATTTGGCTCTGCATCTGCTTTCCAGAGGGTTCTAAAGCAGAGGAGTTGATTATAAACGAAACAATTGCCAACAGGAATATTTCCTTTTTGGTATCATCTTAACAGCCAAAGATAAGGAAGTGAAGGTGATGGGATTTCTTGCCTGCAGCACACAGTCCCTATCACTGCAGCAAGTCTCCCTTTCTCCCTTTTCTTTTTATAAAGGAATCCAGGGAGAGAGAATATTAAAGTACTGGGAGGTGGGAGAGGAGGGGAGTAGATAGGGGAAAAAAGAAGGTCTTGGGTCTTGCTTTTTTATTCATTCTGATAATATCTGCCATTTCATCAGAGTGTTTGCTCCATTTGCATTAAATGTGATTATGAAATGGTTGAGTTAGAGCTACCGTTTTGCTCTTTGTTCTCTATTTGTCCCATTTCACATTTTGTTCTTCTGCTTCTCTTTGGGGTTTACTCAGTACTTTTTAGTTTTGAGTTTAAATTCTTCTACCATACTTTTTAGTAATAACTCTTCATTTTCTTTTAACATGTTTTATGGATTGCTTAAGCATTCTTATCACAATCAACTTAGAATTAATATTGTACCAATTTTACATAAAATGTGAGAACCCTGCAATGGTATAATCTACTTACTATCCCCTGTCCTTTATGCTTTTATTTATTTTTTTTTTAAGATTTATTTATTTATTTAATTCCCCCCCTCCCCCGGTTGTCCGTTCTCTGTGTCTATTTGCTGCGTGTTGTTTCTTTGTCCGCTTCTGTTGTCGTCAGTGGCACGGGAAGTGTGGGCCACGCCATTCCTGGGCAGGCTGCACTTTCTTTCGCGCTGGACGGCTCTCCTTACGGGTTCACTCCTTGCACGTGAGGCTCCCCTACGCGGGGGACACCCCTGCATGGTGCGGCACTCCTTGCGCGCATCAGCACTGCGCATAGGCCAGCTCCACACGGGTCAAGGAGGCCCGGGGTTTGAACCGCGGACCTCCTGTGTGGTAGACGGACGCCCTAACCACTGGGCCAAGTCTGTTTCCCCCTTTATGCTTTTATTAGCATACAGTTTATATCTAGAAATGTTATAAAGGCCACAATCAAATATTATTTATGCATTAAATAGTCATTTTTCTTTTAAAGAAAGTAAGAAGGGAAAAAAGTAGTCTTTTATATGTATCCATCTATGTAACATTTTCAGTGCTCTTCATTCCTTTGTGTAGCTCCAAATTTCCATCTAGTATCATTTCCCTTTCAACTGAAGAACTTCCTTTAGCATTACTTTTCATGCCTACCTGCTGGCAACAAATTCTCTTAGTTCTCATTTCATTTCTCTTAAAATATCTTACTTCACCTCCATTTCTCAAGGATAATTTTCCTTAATATAGAATCCTGGGTTGACAGCTTTTTCTTGTAGCAATTTAAAGAGCCATTCCATTGTTTCCTGGCCTCCATTGTATCTGATGAAAGTTATCAGTTATTATAATTGTTAATCCCCTGATCCTAATGTGACATTAATCTCTGGGTTCTTGTAAGATTTTCTCTTTGGTTTTTACCAGTTTGACTATGAGGTACCTAGATAATTTTTACTTGTACTGTTTATGTCTCTCTGTGCTCACCGAATCTGTCAATATATGTTTTCCACCAAATTTTAGAAATCTTTACTTCATCATTTCCTCATATTTTTCTGCTCCATTCTCCCTCCTCTCTTTCTGAGACTCCAATTCCATATATATTTGACTGTTTAATATTGCTCCAAAAGTCACTGAGGTTCTGTTTCACTTTTTCTACCCTTTTTCCTCTCTAGTTTTCACAGTGGATAATTTCTGTTTATCTGTATTCAAGTTCACTGACCCTTTCTTCTGCCTTCTCCAATCTGCTGTTAAGCTGTATGCATGGATTTTTTTTTTAATTTCAGAGACTTAGATTTTTCAGTTCTAGAATTTCCATTTGTTAAGTTTTATTGGTTTGCATTTCACTTTTGCAATTCCCCATCTCTTCATTCAATCTGAACATCTTTTCCTTTAAGTCCTTGAAATTAATAGCTGCCTTATAGTCTTTACCTGCTGTATTAGTCAGCCAAAGGGGTACTGATGCAAAATACCAGAAATGGGTTGGTATTTATAAAGGGTATTGATTTGGGGTACAGCTTACAGATGCCAGGTCATAAAGCATAAGTTACTTCCCTCACCAAAGTCTATTTTCATGTGTTGGATCAAGATGACTGCTGATGTCTGCGAGGGTTCAGGCTTCCTGGGTTGCTCTGGGCTCAGCGCCTCTGTTTTCTCCACAAGGTCAGCTGTAGACTGTGAGGCTCTCTAAGCTTTGCCTCTCTCCACAGGGTCAGCTGTAGGCTATCAGATGAATGGCTCTGTCTCTTTCCCTGGGACTCCAGCTTCAGCATCAAACTCCAACATCAAAACTCCAACGTTAAAAGCCTTCAACTCTGTCCTTTGCCATGCTTTTTATCTGTGCCCTAATGACGTGGCCTAGTTAAAACCCTAATCATAACTCAATCATGCCCAGGTGCAGACCAGATTACAAACCTAAACCAATATCTATTTTCGGAATTCATAATCATATCAAACTGGTATACCTGCTAACTCCAATACTGAGTCATCTTGGCATATGTTTCTATTTCATTGCTTTTCCATGGACCCTGTGGCACATTTTTTCTATTTCTTCATATGATTGCTAATTTTCTATTGTGTATTAGACATTATGGGTGATATGTTGTAGAGACACTGAAACATTGGGCTTTGTTCTAAGGGACAATTAAATGACTGTCTCATTAACTTGAACCTGCAAAGCTTTGTTTGTCATTTTGTTAGTGTGAGTTTATTTTGGTTTTTTCCCTTAGCCCAAGGTCATTCCCCTAGTCCTAGAAAATGGTCTTTACTTTGAATTTTCAGCAGAAAGCCTGAGGTGCCACAAAGCTCCTCTAACTTGGCAACAGCTGAGATATCTGTTCAGTACATTTCATCTTCCAACTGTTACTTTCCAGAGCTTCTTGGAACCTTCCACATCTGTGCACACATCAGAAGTTTGCCAGTGACTTGAGGCTGAGCTGGAATTTGAAGCCAGGCAGCTTGACTCATGGCCTTCAGGTGCTTTGCCAACAAGCCCTAAGTACTAAGTTTATCAAAGGAAAAGGAAAAGTTCTTGCCTAAAAGAACACCTAAATTCATTCATCTAAAAACCAAATTTTGCGTTCTAAACACCAAATTTTGTTTTTTTAACATTGCCAAATGACAAACCAAAGTGTGTAAATATAAAAATACTAGCGTTTAGTGAGTATGTATATACCCCAGGCGCTGTTCTGCCCTTCAATATGTATTCACTCACCTTTTCCTCTCAACAGCCCTACAAGGTAGATGCCATCATTATCCCCATTTTACTGATGAGAAAACGAAGAGTTTAAGCAATTATCCTGGATTGCAATGCTCAATATGACCCCCACACAGTCTTGCTCAAGAGACTGCAAGTTCAATAACTGCATTGTACAACCTCTAACTGAAGTAGATCTGAATCGAACCTCTCTTCTCCTCCTCACCACCTGGCTCAGTAGCTCCTGAAGTGAATCTGTGGCACAGCCAGTGACAAGATCATGAAATTCTCACTCTCAGGAAATTATTTGCCCTGCTGCTGAGAGGTTTTTGGTCTTGGTAACTCCTAGGCTACCTTTGCATTTCTTAGAATGATTGCCAACTGATATTATGTAGACCACAACATGCCGAGTGTCAAGTTATCAACATGTGCAGCCACACATCTATCCCCCAGCTCCCTCCGTGTCAGAGTGCCTAACACACACCTCATTAAACTTCACCTTCATTGTGTTTAGAACTGATTAACGGAAGACCCCGCAGTCCCGGAGCAGGAGTCTTTCAATTAAAAATGTTGTGCGCTGAGTCCCGGCATGACTGACAGAGCAGCTATCTGCATTGCAAAGAGGTGCTTGCTTTTAATTAACGGAAGGAAAGTAGGATGTTACGCTTATGCGGGTAACTCAATGGCAGCGGAAGCCGTAGTGTGTTACTGTGTTGTGTGAACCATAGAACTAGGGCCATGACCTAGAGCAGCAAAATATGGATCCATGGCATTTACTGCAGAAGGTGACATACCATAAGGGCTTGATTGTTTATCACCTCTTCTTATGAAGAATTTCCATTACTGGATTAATCCCGGGCAAGTAAAGAATGCAGCTAGTAGGAAACTGTTCATAATTTAACTTCTGGCTGGTGGCATTTGTTCACACAAAACACACTGGCGCAGTGACAACACCCTGGGGAGAACGAGTCTTTTCTTTTTTAATTAGAGAAGTTGTACGTTTACAGAAGATCATGCGTCACTTGTTACAATTAGTGATAGCATTTTTATAATTGTATTATTTTTAACAGTAGTTATCTTTGTTACAATTGATGAAAAAATATTAAAATCATTATATCATCTATTATTTACATTAAGTGTATTTTCCTCACATACTACCCTGTTATTAACACCTTATATTGTTATAATTCGTGAAAGAACATTTTTATACTTGTACAATTAACTATAGTCCATCGTCTACAATAGGGCCCAGTGCTCAGTAATGTGAGATGCTACCATCACCACCGTCCATTTCCAAACTTTCACCATCAGCCTAAATAGAAATTCCATGCAAATTAAGTGTCAGTTCCCCAATTTTTCTCCTGGTTATTAATAGTTCTAGCAATCATACATTATTTACACTAGTTGTATTTTCCTCCATCTACCACCCTATTATCAACACTTTGTATTAGTATCATACGTTTGTTATAATTCATGAAAGAGTGTTCTTATACTTGTACTATTAACTATAGGCTATCATCTACAATAGGGTTCCCTGTGTTGTACAGCCCTTTGTTTTATCTTCTTTTATTCTAGTAATATATGCGTACTAAAGTTTCCCCTTTCAACCATATTCACCTATAAAGCCAAAACCCAAGAAAAGAAGCAGTTTTAGATTAAATAGCCTTAAGGCCATTACTTCACAGGGTGACCCCAGTGTCTGCAAGAGTGATAGAATGTTTCAGAGGCATTTCAAACCAGAGGCATGTTGGCCATCTCAGCTCGTTCTGTGACACTTTAGTTTGTGCACCTGTGCCCACAGTGGAGCCCTGGGGTCTCTGTGGGTCCTTACGACCCTGCTTCTCCCCCACCTCACACCCCACTATTTACCCTAAACTCATAATTTTAAAGAACATTCATGCAACAGCTTAGCCTTGGTCTTCTGATTTTGTTTTGTTTTGTTCTGTTTTTTGTGGATACTTTTTTTTTTCATTGTATTTTTTTTGAAGATATATAGATGACAAAAAATGTTACATTAAAAAATATAAGAGGTTCCTGTATATCCCACACCCCACCCCACCCCACTCCTCCCACATCAGCAACCTCTTTCATCACTGTGGCTCATTCATTGCATTTGGTGAATACATTTTGGAGCACTGCTGCACCGCATGGATTATAGTTTACATTGTAGTTTACACTCTCTCCCAGTCCATTCAGTGGGTTATGGCAGGACATTTAACGTCCAGCATCTGTCCCTGCAATATCATTGAGAGAGGGGGGTTGCTCTGATTGTCACCAGGAGTTTTAAATCCTTTCAAAGCCTGGGTCCTAGTTTGTAACAGTAAGATCATACAATATTTGTCCTTTTCTGTCTGGCTTATATCACTCAACATAATATCCTCAGGGTTCTTCAATGTTGTTGCAAGCATCAGGACTTCATTCCTTTTATGACTGAATAATATTCCATTGCTTGTATATACCACATTTTGTATATCCCAGTTGATGGACACTTGGGTTGCTTCCATCTTTTAGCAATTGTGAATAATGTTGCTATGAACATTGATGAGCAAATATCTGTTCCAGTCTTTGGTTTCAATTCTTCTGGGTATATACATAGTAGCAGGATTGCTGGATCATATGATAATTGTATACCTAGCTTCCTGAGGAACTACCCAGCTGTCTCTCACAGCAGCTGCACCATTTTACATTCCCACCAGCAATGAATGAGTGCTCCTATTTCTCCACATCCTCTCCAACACTTGTAGTTTTCTATCCTTTTAATAGTGGCCATTCTAGTGGGTGTGAAATGTGGTCTCATTGTGGTTTTGATTTGCTTCTCCCTAATAGCTAGTAACGTTTGGTGTGCTTTTTAGCCATTTGTATATTCTCTTTGCAGAAACGTCTATTCTTTTGCCCATTTTTTAATTGGGCTGTTTGACTTTTTATTGTTGAGTTGTAGAATTTCTTTATGTATTCTGTATATTAAACCCTTAGTGGATATGTGATCTCCAAATATTTTCTTCCATTGAGTGGGTTGTCTTTTCACTTTCTTGACAAAGTCCTTTGATGAACAAAAATTCTAATTTTGAGGCGGTCCCATTTATTTATTTTTCTTTTCGTTGCCTGTGCTTTGGGTGTAAAGTCTAAAACAAGATCTTGAAGATGCTCCTATATATTTTCTTCTAGTAGTTTGATAGTTTGATAGTTGTGGTTCTTACATTTAGGTCTTTGATCGATTTTGAGTTGATTTATGTTTATGATATAAGAATCCTTTTTCATTCTTTTGCATATGGATATGCAGCACCATTTGTCATCCCAGCACCATTTGTTGAAAAGACTATTCTTTTCCAGTTGAGTGGACTTGGCAGCCTTGTCAAAAATCAATAGGAAATAGATGTGTGGGTCTATTTCTGAACTCTCAATTTGATTCCATTGGTTAATGTTTCTATCCTTATGCCAGTACCATTGCTAGTTTGAACACTGCAGCTTTGTGAGATACTTTTAAAGTCAGGAAGTGGGAGTTCTCTAACTTCATTCTTCTTTTTTGAAATTTTTTGGCTATTCAGGGTACCTTACCCTTCCAAAACAATTTGATAATTGACTTTTCCATTTCTACAATGTAGGCTATTGGAATTTTTATTGGGATTGCATTGAATCTGTAAATCAATTTGGGTAGTCTTGACATCTTAATGACATTTAGTCATCCAATCTGTGAACACAGACTGTCCTTCCATCTATTCAAATCTTCTCTGATTTTTTTTAAGTAGTGTTTAGTAGTGTTCTGTGTACAACACTTGACATCATTGGTTAAATTTATTCCTAGATATTTGATTCTTTTAGTTTCTATTTTAATGGAATTTTTTCTTGATTTCTTCCTCAGATTGCTCATTACTAGTATATAAAAACACCACTCATTTTTGCATGTTGATCTTGTATCTTGCTAACTTGCTGACCTTGTTCATTACCTCTAGTAACTTTATTGTAGTTTTTCAGAACTTTCTATATATAGGATCTCATCATCTGCAAATACTGAAAGTTTTACTTCTTTCCAATTTGGATGCCTTTTATTCTTTTTCTTGCCTAATTGCTCTGACTAGAACAACAGTGGTGATAGTGGGCATCCTTGTCCTGTTCCACATCTTAGAAGAAAAGCTTTCAGTCTTTTGTTATTGAGTATGATGTTACTTGAGGGTTTTTCATATATGTCCTTTATTGTGTTTAGGAAATTTCCTTCTATTTCTATTTTTCAAAGTGTTTTTATTAAGAAAGGATGCTGGATTTTGTCAAATACCTTTTCTGCATCAAGATGATCATGTGGGTTTTTTCCTCCTTTGTTTTATTAATGTGATGCATTACATTAATTGATTTTCTTATGTTGAACCACCTTTGCATACCTGGTATAAACCCACTTGATCATGCTATATAATTCTTTTAATGTGCTTTTGTTGGATTCGGTGTGCTCTATCTCTCTAGCCATATTTGCCTTCATCTCCTTGAATTGATTTAGGAGATTTGTTTGAACTTCTTTGATAAGTTGTTCCAAATTCTGTGTCTTTTCTGAGGTTTTAATTTGTTCCCTTGACTGGGTCATATCTTCTTGTTTCTTAGTATGGCTTATAATTATTTGCTGATGTCTAAGCATCTGATTACCTTGATGAGTTTACTCTGAGGGTAAGTTTCTCTCTCTTGCTTAAGGATTTATTGTTGATTGGCTTTATGTTAAGGCTCTTCTTGATGCTCAGCCTGCCTTATTTAGAATAGCCCACATTTAACTGATCAGTTTTTTTTTCAGCTCTTCATCTGATTCTTGTCCTGGATACGTGATGCAGTTTTTAAGATTGTACCTTTTGTGCAATTGTTTAACCTCCAGGAGAAAATTTCCTTTCCTCTGTTCTTTCTCTTGGAATCTTAATTATTCTATTTGTTTTTGTTTTTGCCTCTCTATATTTTTACAGTCCTTTTATTGCTTTTGCCTGGAAGGCAAATTCTGGAAGGAGAATCACCTGAAGGGGACTTTCTCAAGTCAGTATTTCCCAGACCAAACAAGGCCAGGGACTCATGAAGGGGGCTTAGACCCATTGCAAATTGCCCACCAGAATCAGAAAGAGTGCCAAAAGCCTACTTGATGGTTCCCCAAGCTGAGCTTTCCTGGCCTGCCCAGAAAATGCAGCCCCCTGCTAACCGTCCCCTGCAACCCTGAGGAAACACTGTATCTTTAAATCTCCACACCCTTGCCTCTGTCCCAGGAGGGGTTGAAACAATGGCTACTGCTACCTTTCTCCAGGAACAGGTTTAAGCAACAGCTCAGAGCTGGGACCCAGCAAATCCAAATTCGCAGCACAAAACTCTGTGGTCAGTGATCGGCCACGCCCACTCCTGTTCTTCAGGAAGAGGATTCCTATGTCCCTGTCTGTCATTAGCAAGTCTCCAGGGCCTGCACACTGCAGTCTGCCACGAGAGTGGGGGATCAGAGCCGGCCACCGCCGCATGGAGATAGCAACTCACTGTTCTCTACTGTAGTTCGTCAGTCTGTTACTCCCACTCTTCCCCAGATGCGTACTATGTTCTTCTAGTCTCTGAGATGCAGAATAGTTGTTTCTCACAGGTCCTCCCTGTTTAATAGTTGCTCTGGTGGAAGAACTAGGTCCTGGAGCGCCCTACTCCATCGTCTTTCCCTCTGATTCCGTTTACCTTCCTGTCCACACAGGGTCAGGCCAGCCAGGCTCCTGACACTTCAGTACCCTCTGCACTTGTTCTATCACGGTTTACCCCAGCTAATTTACAGCGAGGACTTGAAGCAGCCTCCACAATTACACAAAAGGAAATACAAGGAGTGGGATTTTAAAATAACATTAAAAAAAAAAACAGTAGAAATACAGACCAAAAAAAGCTTTGCATGAAACTGAATGCAAGCAACTAAGATATGAGAATGTGAGCCCACCCTGAACCCCCACCCCCACCCCCAAAAATACCCCCAGCTCCCCAGCATGGTGTCACCGTGCTGGCTGCTGTCTTCCCATGCTCAGGAACTCCAGGTCCAACACGAGGAAGCCCCACACTCCCTGCCAGCAACCTGACACCACCCAACGCTAAGGAAGCGTGTGTGGAATGGATGGATGAGTGAGTGAGCGAGTGAGTGAGTGAATGAGTGAGCGAGCAAGTGAATGAATGCGTGAATGAGTGATTTTGCAAATGACTAAATGAATGAGTAAGCGAGCCAGTGAGTAAATGAATGAGTGAGCAAGTCAGTGAGTGAGTGTGTGGAAAAGAAAAAATTGAAACACAACAGCTGTTAGAAGAGTAAATGGTTCCTGCACCCCCACCTCCACCCCACAGGGTTCTCCCCTTTGGCAGGAACTTCCAAAGCTTCCAGGGCTCATTTGGGCACATCGTATTAGTAACTCAAGCATACCAAAACACAAACAGGTTTTAATTGTTGAGTCATTATCTCCTAACCCAAGAGAATGCAGTTCTGCTGGTGACAGACAGCACTTTTTAGAAAACATGGGAGGTCAAAGCCATAAAACTCACATAGATGGAGAAGCTTCCTTTGTTTGGTGGAGCACCCTTGTATTTGAAAGTGCGCACATTGGTGAAAGTTCGCCTTTATTCCACAAATTGCCCCAAAAGGGAAAACCTATAGAGATATTTAACAGGACTGAAGAGCCCTCTACTGGCATTTGAAGTAAACTATCCTGCGTAACTTCTGGAAAGTTCAATTATAAATTAATTACATTTAATTGCCCATGACCGCAAACCATCTATGGATAATTCAAATGAAGCTTTTTCAGAGCTAAATGAAAATTAAGGGAGCAAGGGATACCGTTTTCTCATTAACAAATTGGCAAAGAGCTTTTTTAATGTTAGCCCACTCATTTCTCACGGGAGCGAGGTAAACAGGCACCTGCTTTCAGGAGAGCAGCGTGACAGCACATGTGAAAATGTGGTGACTGCACGTGCCCCTCAACGCATCAGCTGCACTTGTGGTAACCATCTACAGGAACCGTCAGCTATGTATCCCAAGTTGCTCATCTAAGCATGTTCTGATTTAGCAAAAAGGCAGAAACCCATCACCATGTTCAAAAACGGGGTTAGGGCATTAAACAGTGGAACATTATGTTAAAATGACGTTGGAGAAATATAGTTCATATTAAGAGAGCAAAGCAGCATCTCAAGCAGTGTGTGGAACAAGCTCATCCTTGTAAATATGGACATCAAAAAGGTCAGTGAAGTGGGAAACGTTTGACGATTGACTCTGGATGGGAAGGGAGGGGCTACGTCGATCTACGGGCGCTGAAGCTGTCGACAAGGAGTGCCGCTTTTGCAGGACCCAGGACTTGCCTTCAGCAGATGCCTCCCCAAGCCGGTCCTGTTGACCTCGTGCCCCTGAGAACGTCCCTGGCCTCCACCTGCTTCTCCTCGAAGGCGGCCCCTCCGCGACCTCCCAGCCCCCACGCTCGCTCGGCACGGCTCCTGCCTGGCCTCACCTGGCTGTCCTGGGGGCTGCTGCCCACACCTCCTCCCCGGCTTCTCGTCCTGCCGTCTGCTCATCTGCACGGCTTCCCGGCTCCATCCGGGCCCACCTCCCCTCACTACCCCTGGTTTCTGTCCCCTCCACCGCTGGCCAAGGCCACCAGCGATCTCGCTGCCGGCCCTCCCGCTAGCGTGGTGCGGCCCTGGCCGCGGGAGGCCTCTCCCTGCCGGCCCCTTCATGCTCTCGGAGCTGCTGCCTCAGGCCAGACCCCCTTCTCTATCAGGTTGGGATTGAATCACCCCCCACAGAAGACGTGTGACCCCATTTGTAAACAGGGCCTTGGGAGCCGCTATTAGTTGAGATGTGTCCAAACTGAAGGGGAGGGTTAATCCCGTGTGGCTGGGGTCCTTGTAAGCAGAGGGAACTGGATGCAGAAGAGGAGCGGCCGGAGGCTGGAAGTGAACGGAATCCAGAAGAGAAAGGAGGCAGTACCGCCGTGTGCGCGGCCGGGATGGAAAAGCCAGGGAGCCCCAGAGCCCGCCGGCCAGCCGGGGTGGTGGCCCGGCTGGGAAGCCACCCGTCACCACGTTGTAGTCCCCAGGCTCTCCCTGCAGCTCCGCTCAGTCGTCGCTCGCCCCTGGCCTGGGGAATCCCAGCCTTCGCCCACGGCTGCGCTGCCCTCTGTTTGCTGCGGCCGGGGGGCCACTGCCAGCTCCCGCCTCCTGCCGGGTGCCCTTGCAGCCCTCCCCACCTGGGCTCCCCAGCCACCCTTGTCTTCTCACCTCCGCATCGTGGCGCCTGTTTGGACTCGTGCACCACCATCCTCCAGGCATCGAGCATCCGAGAACCCCCCTCCCGCAGCCCACATCCCGGGGTCACCAGATCCTGCCGATTCTGAACCCCTCGAGTCCGCTCCCTGCCTCCCTTCCGCTTCTCAGCTCGGGCTCTTAGCTCCTTCCTCCCACCCCTCCAAAAGCCTCCCACCCTAGCCCTGCCCCGAGTCTCCCCATGCACCGTGCCCACCACCCACAGTCCCAGCATTTCCCAGTTCCCCGCCACGGCCACGGAGCCGTTCTTCCCAGACCCACCGGAATGGTTTTTCTAAAGCACAAGTCAGATCAAAACCCCTGGTTCAAGCCCTTCGAGGCTTTCCACCATCCCCAGAACAAAAACCAAACTCCCTTCCAGAGTGGCCTCTGCAGCCCTCGTACCCTAGCCCTGCGCCTTGGCCCTCCTGAGCGCTGCCCCCCCAGGCTCTGTAACCTTCGGGGGCTCTCGGGGGGGGTCTGGCGCTTTCACCTTCGACTGCACCCTCATTCCTGCCTCCTCTCCCTCGCCCGCTTCCTCTTGCTGCCTCTGACGGTCCCTCCTGACCCTCCTGACATTTCTCTTGGACCAGCCTCGCTTGTCTGTCCCCCACTCTCGGTCCTGGGCAGCCTGAGGTCGGGGACCCCGTGGGGGCACAGTTATGCCCAGCCCCTAGCGCACCTCAGGGCCTCTGCCCTCGTTGGTAAAAGAGACCTGACGGGCCGGCCCTCCTCCTCTCTGCCCGTGATGGCCTCTCCACCTGGTGGGACGCAGCCGCGCCCTGGGGCCCCGTTCCCTCCACCTTCCCCTGGAAGAGGCTGCCTCTTGGCGCCCGCGCCTCTCTCTGCCCTGAGCCGAATTCAGTCCCCGCATGTCCCGAGAAAGCCCGGGCAGTCGGAGGTCCACGCTCTGGGGGAGAGGACGCTGCCGCTTTCCTGTCTCCCACTGAAAGGAAAGGGGAGCCACAATGTACAGTCGAGGTGAAGAGGCGCTTGGGAAGGAGGCACCCCGTGTCCCATGGCGATGGGGCCGAAGGCACAGGCCGGGCAGTGTCGGCACTGGGCGGCACCACTTCCTGTTGGGCAAGTTTCTTAGCCCTCCCTCTGCCTCAGTGGCCCCACCTGCCAAAAGGGGGTCCAGGCACGGGGCACGGAGCCGGTGCGGATGCAAGCGACAGGATGGGTGTCAGAGCGCGTTGGAAACGGGCACTCGCTTTACTGTTGTTATCATCGAGGAAGGCTCTTGGGAAACGTCTCCTGCCTTACTGGACAGTAAGTGAGCCCTTCCCAACCAAATCACCCCAGAGAAAAGGTCGTCCGTACACCTATATGTGCCGCCAAAGCACGTTTACATCCTGTGAGAGGAATTCCTTCCCAGGTGTGCGTTTAAAAATACAGGAAGTGTGGAGTTCCCCTGCCATTCCAAAGGAGCACACGAGTCAGAGGAACAATTGTCCGCTTTCACACTCGGTGCCATGGTGCAGCCAAGGCTTGAAAACAATTTTAAACCAGGTGGTAGAAGTCAGGCTGCTGGTCTCAGAATTATCCCAAATCAGGAAGGCTCCTAGGCTTCAGGTCCGTCTGTGTGGTTGGCTTTGTTGAAAGCAGAAAAGAGTAAGACTAAAATGCCTGGCCCTCATCTCTGTAAAGCCCATGAATTTTACTATGGAAAATCCCTTGCTTGTCCAGTGGTCATGAGAGAGAAGGCCCTGCGGCATCGGCAAGCTCACAATGTTGCCTAAGCAAGGGACGGCTGTTGATGTGAAAATGGTTTTTCCATTGGCTTAAGTACTGGAACTTAGATTTTTAAGAGGGACTGAAAAGAGTAAGATTTTGCATTTCTTGTTATAAATCTTTGTCCTTGAGATGCTGAAAATCTTTCACGTGTAATACCTCCCTTTCTTCCGTTTGGGGTTGGAAGCGGGGATGCTCTCGACCTGAGCTCAGAATAGCTGTCGGTGGAGCTGTGGAATCTTCGCACCCGCTCTCCAAAGGCACTTGGGCTAAATTCCCCTGACCGCCCTCACGGGCCAGAGTGGAAGGAAGTTGGCAGCTTAAACTAAGAAGCTCAGAGGATGGGAGAAGCGACAGCATGAAGAAAGAGGAGGCGGTGGAAGGGCTGGACTCTGTGATTGCTGGGGATGGAGTGGGGCCAGCACTTTGGCCTGGGGAAGGGGGAGGAGGGAGGACATGTAGGGCCCACTGGCTAGAAGCGGATCTGCGGGGAAGAAGGCAGAGGCGGGGGTGGCAGGGGAAGTGGGGGCGGGGGGGGGGGGGAACGGCAGACTTGGCCCAGGGGTTAGGGCGTCCGTCTACCACATGGGAGGTCCGCGGGTCAAACCCCGGGCCTCCTTGACTCGTGTGGAGCTGGCCCACGCACAGTGCTGTTGTGCGCAAGGAGTGCCGTGCCACGCAGGGGTGTCCCCCGCGTAGGGGAGCCCCACGCGCAAGGAGTGCACCCTGTAAGGAGAGCCGCCCAGCGCGAAAGAAAATGCAGCCTGCCCAGGAATGGCGCCGCACACGGAGAGCTGACACAACAAGATGATGCAACAAAAAGAAACACAGATTCCCGTGCCGCTGATAACAACAGAAGCGGACAAAGAAGACGCAGCAAATAGACACAGAGAACAGACAACCGGGGTGGTGGGGGAAGGAGAGAGAAATAAATAAATAAATAAATAAATCTTTAAAAAAAAAAAAAAGGCAGAGGGGGCGTTCGGCTGTGGCCAGGGGAGGTCTGGGGCTTCTGGGGACTCTGTAAAGCCCTTCCAGCCACACTCACCATGGGCACAGCCGCCATCTTGCTAAGGCCTTCCAGTAGCCTCCACGGCCCTGCCCTTGCCTGGTGCCAGCAGCTCCCACCACATGTCTACGCGCACTTCCCCCACCTCTGACACGTGTTGGAACTCCCTGGGCTCCTGGCTTGGCCTGCCAGTCCCTTCTTTTTGCCATCCTGGAGGCCATCGCATGGCCTGAAAAGTCACGGAACCCACTGGCCACCATCAGGGCAGGGGTCAGAAGCTCAAGGAAGAGGGGCCTGGGGCTCCAGGCATGACCTGGCCACTGTCAGCCTCAAGACTGCACTGAGAGGGCTGCAAGGAAACCAGGACAGAGTCCAGGGGCGTTCCCAATGCCCAGCCATGCCGAGGGCAGCTGCGTGAACACGTAGTGGAAATCCGTGTGCTTCCCAGTCTCAGCTGGACGTGAGAGTCACCCAGGCAGCTCTGCAAGCTCCGAGGGCCAGGCTGCTCCCCGGCCCACCAGACTCTCCAGAAGTGGGACTGGGCATCACCCCATGGCGATGCTCACAAGCACCCTGACTCGGGGGTAAGAGAGACCTTGCCTCCTTCATCCGGTACGCATGTCCTCCATCGGCTGTGCACGTATCTGCCCGTGACCCCATGGCGGTGGCCTCGTCTCTGCAAATTCCAGAGCTCGTGTTGTCTCCAACATTTCCTGGCTGGGGTGTCATGTCCCATGGCTTCCCAGGTGGGGGTGGGCGCTGCCCGTCCCCCTCCACGACCCGCCCCGTCCCAGGCGGCCGCGTGGATCAGCTCGAGAGCGCGCGCCCATTTCAGAGGCCCTTGGCGTGCCTTGGCTCCTGGATTCCTCCCCGCCTGGGCCTCCTGGTGGCCCATCATGGACTTGGGGTGGCTGGCTCGGCTACCCCTGGAATCTGCATTTCACACTTGACCTTTCTGCGTAGAACCCTGGTCTTTTTGAGCTGGAAAATCACTTACTAAGTTGCTGTGACAACCCATGGGAGTTATGGTCATGGCCGATGGGGTTAACTACCAGGGCAGATGGCCCCTCTTTGGAAATGGTGTTTATGTGTGATGAATCTGGACTCAGATGGGATCTCCCTTCATAAGACTTTCATGCTAATGTGCTGGAGGTGCAGTTAATGTTGGGGTTTAAGATATATTTAGGGGATTTGAATCTCTGGACTGACAATGTGATAGCCAGGTCCTGAGCCTCAACAGACTCCAGCACCTACAATCTGATTTATTGGACTCACCACACTCAGCTAAGATGGAGCTGAAGAAGGACAACCACCACACCATGGAGCCTAGAGTGATTACAACTGAAAGTGGGAGGATTGCATCCAGCATCCATGTGGAACCTGAGCCTCCTCTTGACATAGAGGTGCAATGGACACAACCAATCCAATGTCCACATAGAAGAGGTGGCATTGGATTGGGAAAAGTGGACATGGTGGCTGATGGGTATGGGGAAAGGCAGGAAGAGATGAGAGGTGGAGGCGTCTTTGGGACATGGAGCTGCCCTGGATGGTGCTCCAGGGGCAATCACCGGACATTGTAAATCCTCACAGGGCCCACTGGATGGAATGGAGGAGAGTATGGGCCATGATGTGGACCATTGACTATGAGGTGCAGAGGTGCCCAAAGATGTACTTACCAAATCCAATGGATGTGTCATGATGATGGGAACGAGTGTTGCTGGGGGGGGGAGAGGTGGGGTGGGGGGGGTGAGGTTGAATGGGACCTCACATATATATTTTTAATGTAATATTATTACAAAGTCAATAAAAAATAAATAAAATTGAAAAAAACAAAAAAAAAAAAACAACATATGACATACAAAATCAAAAAAAAAAAATAAAAGTTGCTGTGACATATCCGAGAGCTGGTTTTATTAAGCGACAGAGGCGGGAGATGAGAGGGAGTTCCCTTATAGGGCAGAGTGCTCTCCGGCTCTTCCACGGAAAGCACGCGGCCTGGCTTCCCGCTTAGCTATCATTGACTAGTCGAGTCAGCTAGACGTTTAAATAAAATAGCTACTGGATTCCACAAGCAAGATGTTACAATGACCTCATAACAAATATCCTGATTTAGATTTGAGAAAGCCAGGTCTCTGTGCAACCAAATTTTTTTTTTTAAGATTTATTTTCTATTTATTTCTATTCCGCCCCCCCCTCCCCTGTCAGTTGTCTGCTCTCTGTCCATTCGCTGTGTGTTCTTCTGTGTCTGCTTGTATTCTTGTCAGTGGCACCCGGACGCTTGCTTGGTTTAAAATCACGCCTGCTGCCCCCGCGATGTTCCAGGAAATGTCAAAATAGGGGTGCACAACGCCCTATTAGCTGTGCCGGCAGCTTTTATCTGTCCTCTTTTCACCCAAAGTGCAAATTGTTGGGAAAATGCCCCAACTTTGCTCTCACGGGGGTGCTTGGAAGAGATGGTTAGGTGTGTGGCGATTAGGTACGGCCCACTGTAAACCCAGCTCCCCAGGGGCTCCCAAGCACCCTCCCGTGCAGGCAAACCGAGAAGGACCAACAGCACCCGGGCACCCTCCAGCTGAAAGGGTCCTCCCCGCGGGAGCCGGCTGCCCCCAGCCTGAGATTCTGCCCTGGGGCCCAGCTCCCCATCAGTCTTCAGGAGGGAGCTTTTAACTGGTTTCCTTTCTAGCCCAAGGGAGCCGGGGCTGGGGGTGAAGTAGCATCTGCCAACCCTGAGGGCCTCCTCGCCAGGCAGAAGTGCCCCTGCGGTGGCAGGGGAGACCAAGGCCCCGTCCTGCCCTGAAGAGGGGGTGCAGGCAGGGCGGGGCCTGGGGGCAGCCTGGCGCCCCTCTGGGCCAGCACCAGCAGCCTGCCAGCTCGGGATCCCGGGTGCACCAGAGGGCCACCCGCCCAGTCCCCCATGTGTCCTTTTCTCCCTCCCCGCAGGTGGCTCAGCAGCTCCAGCCGTCCGTGGTCTGGATTGGAGATGCAGAGAAAACCTTCTACAAAAAAGTTCCCGCTGCAGAAAAGAAGGTGAGGGGCTCTGCCCTTGCCCGCTTCGGCTCCTCCTTCCTCCAAGGGGGCCTCTCACCCGCTCTTCCTCCTCTTTGGGAGAAGGTTTTGCTTTTGCAAGGGAGGAAGGATCTGCGTGAGCTTTTCAGTCCTGCAGTCCTGTTTGCCCGCAAGGACTTGTCAGGACTTGAAAGGATCCAGCAGGCCTGGTTTTTATGAGGCATAATTTAGAAGAGATGGAAAGAAAGGAAGAGGGGAAGAAGGGGGAGGAGGGGGATCTGAAACCCAAACACATGATTAAGAGTGGAGAGACAGTTTAGAGAGCTCGCTCGCTCGGTTAAAGCCAATGGCACTCACAGGAGTTATTATTAGGATTTCCTATTGTTCATAAGAATAAATAGCAAAAGGCCTGAAATTTATTAACAAAGACCGTCAATGGGACTGCATTTGGGGCCTCCAGGGGGCCCCCTTTCAATTGCTTCCTTCCTTCTTTTCTCTTCTTTCAATGGTCTCCCTGCCCCCGTACTTCCCCCCCACAAATCACCAGCAAATTTCCCACAAGTTAAAAAAAAAAATTGCAGGTACACATGATTGTTATTCCACATCAATTTGCACAAAAGCAAATAGTGGTTAACTGTGAATTTCTGATTAAATTCATAAGGATTTTAATCACTTTTGATCCTTATGTATTATACATCATTTTTAGCAGGTAGAGATGATTTGGATAAAGAATGAAAGCTCAATCTTTTCTTCCCCAAATGAGCCTTGATTGCCCTGTCATTTCAGAAATCGTTAAGAGGACTCGTTTATTATTTAATCTGGGACTCTGGTCGTTAGCTCCCTCTGCTGGCGAAACTTTTACATTGAAAAAAAAAAGTCCACTTTCTTGGCAAAACCAATGGCAGGGTCATACACCTCAAGAGAAAGGGGGGGCAGTGTTTCAACCAAGGTGTCACGCACCTGACGGCGTCAGAAGCCCGGGCTCATTCCTAGACAGGTTCTGCTGTGGTAGTGGAAACTCAGCAGATGTCACTTCCAGGGCCTGCTCTGCCCCGCGCCTGCTGGCTGTGTGTCTACGGGCAAGTAGCAACCTCTCTGAGCTGCCACTTCTTTAACTGCCACATTAAAGAGTTGGCAAGACGATTATTCAGCCCCCTTCCAGCCACAACCGCCCGCGAGTTAAGAAGCCTCCCTGGCTTTCTGTCCCGTGACCCCATCTGGCGGTCGGTTCACTGTCAGTAATTACGGCCGACTGCTCACCTGCATGCACACCTGCCCACCTGAGGCCGTGGCGAGTCAGAGGAGAGTGGCATGTTAGAGCCCGAGACGCATGGAGGAAGGACTGTCGGGGGGATCTGGGGAGACTGGAGGCGGGAATCGGTTGTGGGTTCAACAGACACCTGCCATGACAGGAGCAGGGCGAAGGGGCAGGAAGAGGGTGGCGGCAGTGGAGCCAAGCAGGGATGCCATCCCGTAAAGACCCCGGCTCGAATCCTCCCTCTTTGGCTGACGCCCAGAGCAGCGGCCTCCCCGGCCCCCCGCGCATGTCTTCGGGGCTGGTTTAATTCCTGGCACCGTCCTCGCTGCGGGCGGATCGGATGGACACCTGTGCTGGCCACCTCTGCGCTGGTGGAGCTCACCTTCTGTTGGCCACCGCGAGTCGCTCCTGGGACGAACCCCAGAACCGCTGCTGATTCTGAGCCAAAGGGCTCCCCGGGCCTCGGTGCCAACCTCCACCTGCCGTCCCCCCTGCCACGCCGGGCAGCCCCGGCGCCCTCCCGGCCTGGCCCCTGGGGAGTGGTGCTGTGGATTCCTGGGACTTACCAAGTCCCCAGGCCCTCCAAACAGCCCCCAGCCACCATCCAGCACTGGGAGGCCCAAGCCTGCCCCCCGTGGAAAGGTAAGACTATGGCCCGAAGCCCCGCGCGGCCAGGGCAGCAGCAGGCATGGGAGCCCCGAGGCAGCCCAGCCAGCCCCTCCTCCCTCGGACCCCGGGAAACCACCCCTCTTTCCGCCTCCCACCCCAGTTTCCAGCCCAAAGGCACCCCTGATGCCAAAAGACACTGGCGCACTGAGAAGAATGTCCATCTAGAGAGAAACGTCGGGAGGAGGCCGGGCGAGCCACTGGCGGCAGCCCCGGTGCACACAGCAGGGCCAGCTGCGCCCGGGACGGCTGCCTCCGGGGTTTGAAGGACGCCAGAATGCCCTTGGGAAAAGCAGCCTCATCCGCGGTCCCTGCACCCGCCCTCCACCCCTCTTCCTTCGGGTTCAGCCCAGTTTCTTTGGGTGCGGTGGCCTGAGGCTGAGGGTGCCATGGGCAGGAAGAGGAGGAGGTCCCAGGGGAGGGAGATTCATGGAACGCTGTCCCTTTACCAGATACGGCGCTGTGCCAGGTGCTCCCAGCAACCCCGGGAGGGGGGAGACCAGGGCTCCGAGCAGGCACAGGGCCGGGCGGCGGAGGAGCTGGGATTCGGCAGCCCGTTGGCCTGGACGCAGAGGTCACACTCTTCTCCCCGCCCAGTGCCCCTC
Source organism: Dasypus novemcinctus (assembly GCF_030445035.2). Taxonomy (NCBI): domain Eukaryota; kingdom Metazoa; phylum Chordata; class Mammalia; order Cingulata; family Dasypodidae; genus Dasypus; species Dasypus novemcinctus. Next base: position 7,511,197 of record NC_080679.1, read on the forward strand.
ACAGGCCGGGAGACCCGCTCCCGCCCTGCCCGGGAGGCCCGCCCCCCTGGTGGGCCTGAAATGCACCAGCGCTGCCGCCGAAAGCCCCCCAGTACCGTTGCCTCTGCCCTGGGGGCTCTCGTCCTGAGAGCCGGCGCTGCACCTCCAGAGTTCTCCAGGCTTCTTCAACAGCATCCAACCACCCCCGGAGATGCCCTGAGAGCGCTGAGATTCCAGGAAGGCCCCCGCATTCCCCCACCCCACCCTCTGCACAGCCCCCTGCCCTCCAGGCACAGGACAGCACCCACGTCACCTCCCCTTCGTCCGAGGGGGACAACAGGCCTCTCTCCCACCTGCGGCCAGGACGCCACCGGCCAGTTGTTGGTGTCAGAGGTGAAGGCAGTGAAGGAGGCAGCCTGCACCTGCATTTTGTGCCCCATTACCCACTGTTACTGCTCTGGCAAGGGCCTTCCCCCACATGGCAGAGGCCCTCCCCGGGGACTTGCTCGCCAGGTTGGAGCTGGCTGCCATGGTTGCCTTGTGGAACCACCTGAAGGGAAGCCACTAAGCTGAGATCGCCCAGTCGTGGGGCTTGCAGGGTGCCGGGCGCATGGCCCATCATCGGGGAGATGGATGAACGGGTGGGTGTCTGCTTGTGGGCAGCTCTGAACGGGAATGGGGGGGCTCGGGCAGGGCACCTGCGAATGGAACGAACCCTCCTTCCTCTTCCGTCCCCTCCTGGTGGACGGCACCTCTCGCCTCCAGAGACGTAGCCCAGATCAACGTTTGTTACCCAGATAGGCCAGTTAAGGGCCATGAGCTATCGTCGCCAACTCGGGATGCGCAGGTAGCAGTCTCATCTCCCGACCAGGAAGGACGCAGCATGCCGCTGTCACCAGGACACAGGCTCACCATTCCCTTGCTAGCGCCCCCCGGGCAGCTCCTCCACTGTCCTTCCGCCAGGCCTGGGCTGCTCACACGTGCAGCACGTCCCAGCCCCTCCCCTGACTTGTTGTCAGCCACCCTTCTCTAAGGACCAAGCTCTTGTCCCCACCCTCACTTCCGCCTCCACCCATCACTGCCCTCTCCATCCCGTGTTCCTCGCTCTCCAAGCGTTCTTCTTGCTGTCTGTGATGGTTAGGGTATTGTGTCAACTCGGCCAGGTAACTGCCCAGTTGTTTGGCCCAGGAAGAACTGGGCTAACTGTAATACAAGGGCATTTATGGACTTTAGTCACCATTGACTTTCCTGCAGTGGTTAATCATAAATAGCTGGTTACAGTTACATCAGTCAGGGAGATTGCCATCAGCAGTGAATGACACTTAACCCAATCAGCTGAATGCCTTAAAAGGAACAGTGAGTCCAGCACTGATAGAGAATTTCCCAGCTCATCTTTGGACAGCCAACATCTCCCAGAACTTATCAAGAATCTTCACTGGACTTTCATTGGAGCTCCTGGTTGCAGCTTGCCTGCGGAACCTGGACTTGTGCGTCCCCACAGCTGCGTGAAACTGATAAATCTCTTACTATAGACAGATATCCCTTGTTGATTCTGTTTCCCTAGAGAACCCTGACTAATACAATGTCCATTCTGCCAGGAGCCCTCGAGATTTTGGTCTTCTCCCCTGCCCACCTGAGGCCATGGGTAAGAGCCTGAGATGTGCTGGGGGAAAGGGCTGCCAGGAGGCTCTGAGGAAGAGCTGGAGGCAGGGAGCAACTGTGGGTTCAGCAGACACCTGCCATGAAAGGAGTGAGGTGGCAAGGCAGGAGAAAGATGGCGGTGATGAAGACGGAGCCAGAGACTCGGTGTAAAGCCCTTCCAGCCACACTCACCACGGGCACAGCTGCCATCTTGCTAAGCCCTTCCAGTAGCCTTCACAGCTCTGCCCTTGCTGGTGCCAGCAGCTCCCACCACATGTCTACGCGCACTTCCCCCCACCTCTGACACACGTTGGAACTCCCCGGCTCCCAGCTTGGCCAGTCAGTCTCTTCTTTTTGCCCTCCTGGAGGCCACTGCGTGGCTTGAAAAGTCAGCAGAACCCCTGGCCACCATACCGTGTGCCCAGGCCACACCACCCCTGAACCTCGACGTGCTCGGAATCACCGCTCGACCTGCCCCACAATGCCTGCGCTGAGCGTGGCCAGCCCCTCCCCTAGCCATCCACCACCCCAAGCTGCTTTCCCTCCTGCATGTGCAAGGGATCATTTAAATTTTTTAAAACTATAACCCCCTTTTGTGAAGGGCTTTGGATCTACCCTAGTGAAATGAACCCTGAGTGTTGTCAAACTTTCCCAGCTGCAACCAAGTGCTCACAGGTGCAGACATCCTGCCTGGTGACTCCTTGCTGAATCCTGGCAGATGGCCTTCCCACGGGCCTGCACCCGAAGGTGGCTGCTCAGAGCTGGGCGATGGAAGCTGATGGGAGCTTCTTACAAAGTGATCGTGAGTTCTGTTGGAAACGCTGCTAGTTTCCTCCAAATCACAAAGCCCTCGGTTTTTCTCACTCCTCTTTTTAAAAAACTTACTCTTCAAACAGAGCACACCCCAAGCTGGTTTCCCACCAAGACTTGTTTTTCAGAGTAGAACACCAGTTACCACTTATCACCACTTATTCTTTGTATGACCCTTACTGCATCCTTATAAGGCAGGCTCTGTCACTGTTACCATTTTTCGGCTGGGGCTCGGAGAAGTTGAGTAACCTTCCCAAGGTCACCCAGCAATTAAGAGTAGAGCCAAGACGGGGATTAAATCTGTCTGAACCAAAGTGTGTGCATTTAACCATTTTGCTACATCTTCTGCCTATTATTATAGAGTTATTCATTTCCTCCATGGGCTTCGTCCTTTTTGTGTATAGCCTGGCCCCAGAGGGGAAATCCAGTACCAAAGTAAGGTCCAGCAAACACTCTCCTGTCTCAGGGCAACCCAAAGTCATGCTTCTGCAAAAATTGGAGGGGGGGGAGGGAAGACCCCTACTCTCCCTCCACTCCTTCGTGAAGGCAGCTGGTTTTCATCCTCATTGTCAGGGCCACCCCTTTGCAGGATATCCAGGTGTCTTACTCAGGCAGGTCCCACCCTCTCCTCTGTTCTCCGCAAGCCCCACTCCTGCCTCCTGGGTTGTATCCTGCAGGGCCATTGTTTCCTCTTGATGGAGCTGGAGGACGCTTTGCACCTCTGTGGGTGCAGGAGGAAATGACAAGAAGAGGAAGAGGACTCAGGGGTCTGAGCCCCACTGCAGGATTTATTTTGCTTTAATAATCCCCATCTCTTTCTCTGAAGTGAATTACATTACAAAAATTCCCTTGTAAACTGCAGCCAGCAACACATAAAAAGTATTATATACCATAACCAAGTGGGATTTGTCTCAGGAATGCAAGGTTAGTTTAACATCCAAAAGTCAATTAATGTAATATACTCTGTCAGTATAATAAAGAGACATAAATCACACAAACACTTAATGAACTTGGACTAGAGGGGAACTTCCTCAACCTAGAAAGGGCATCCACAGACAGGTCACAGCTAATGTCATAGTAATGGTGAATGACTGAATAGTTTTCCTCTAAAATCAGGAAAAAGACAAGGATGTCAGATTTTGCCACTTTTATTCAACATTGTACTGTATGTTCTAACCAGGCCAATTAGTTAAGAAAACAAACTAATAGGGAACCAGACATGACTCAACTGATAGAGCATCTACCTACCACATGGGAGGGTCCAGGGTTCAATACCCAGGGCCTCCTGACCCATGTGGTGAGATTGCCCACCACACACAGAGCTGTCACGCAAAGAGTACTGTGCCATGCAGGGGTGCCCCCACGTGGGGGTGCCCCATGTGCAAGGAGCATGCCCTTCAAGGAGAGCCGCCCCACCTGAAAGAAGTGCAGCCCACCCAGGAGTGGCATCACACACATGAAGAGCTGACGCAGCAATATGATGCAACAAAAAAAAGGAGACACGGTTTCCCAGTGCCACCAAGGGTGCAAGCGGACACAGAAGAACACACAGCAAGTGGACACAGCAGAAATGGGGAGGGGAGAGAAATAAATAAAATCTTTAATAATAATAATAAAGGCATCCAGGATTGGAAGGGAAGAAATAAAGGTATCTCTATATGCAGAAGACATGACCTTGAATACAGAAAATCCTAAGGAAGCCACTAAAAAATCTATTAAAACTAATAAGTTCAGCAAGATTGCAGGACACAAGATCCATATAGAAAAATGAATTGAATTTCTTTACAATTGCAGCGAACAACCCAAAAATAAAATTAAGAACACAATTCCCTTTAAAATAGCATCAAAAATAATAAAATACTTAAGAATACACTTAACAAAAGGAATGCAAAACTTACACTCTGAAAACTACAAAACATTGTTGAAAGGAATTAAAGGAGACCTTCTTTAAATAAATGGGAAGATATCCCATGTTCATAGATTCAAGAGCTTGATATGGTTAAAATGGCAATACACCTAAATTGATCTACAGATTTCAATTCAATCCCCATCAAAATTTCAGCTGACTTCTTTACAGACATTAATAAGTTGATCATAAAGTTCATATGAAAATTCAAGGGTCCTAAAATTTTTTTAAATCTTGAAAAAAAAGATTGAAGTTGGAGAATTCACATTTTCCAATTGCAAAATAACAAAGCTTCGGCAATCAAGACAGTGAGTTTCTGGACTAAGAAAAGACATATAGATCAGTGGAATAGAATAGAGAGTCCAGAAATAAAATCCTCACTCAGTCAAATGATTTTCAGCCAGGGTACAAGGCAATTCAGTGGAGGAAAGAACAGTCTCTTCAACAAGGGGTGCTGGGACAACTAGATGTCTACCTTATAAAGAATGAAGCTGAACCCCTACCTCTCACCATAAGCAAAAACCAACTCAAAATGTATCAAAACCTAAAAAGAAGAGATAAAACTCTTAGAAGAAAATGTAGCCATAAATCTTCAGGACCTTGGACTAGTCAGTGGTTTGTTGGATACAACACCAAAAGCAAAAGCAACAAAAGGAAATTTTAATTGAGCTTCATCAAATCTAAAAGCTTTTTGCTGCCAAAAACATCATCAAAAAAATGAAAAGACAACCCACAGAATAGAAGATCTTTGCACATCATGTATCTAATAAGGGACTTGTATCTAGAATACTTAAAGAACTCTTACAACTCAGTAAGAAAAAGATTAACAACCCAATTAAAAATGAGCAAAGGATTTGAAGAGACATTTTCCCAAGAAGATATACAGATGGCCAATAAGAACATGAAAAGATTCTCAACCTCACTAGCCATCAGGGAAATGCAAATCAGAACCACAATGAGATATCACTTCACCCCCACTAGGATGGCTATAACTTAAAAAGAAATAGCCAATACGCAAGTGTTGATGAGGATGTAGAGAAATTGGAACCTTCGAACACTGCTGTTATGATTGTAAAATAACGTAGCTGCTTTAGAAAACATTCCAGCTTGTCCTCAAAAGGTCAAACATAGAATCAATGTATGACCCAGCAATTATACTCCTACCAAGAGAAATGAAAGTATGTGCACACCAAAACAAGCACACAAGTATTCACAGCAGCATTATTCATAATAGTCCAAAAGTGGAAACCACCTACAGCCATCAACTGATAAGACAGTGACTCTTATCTGACCTTCAAAAGCAGTGAAGCACGGATACATCATACCTGGGTGAACCTGGAGAACATCTCACTGTGAAAGAAGCTTGGCAAAGAAGTCCATGTACTCTACTGTACTCTACTATTCTATTCACATGGAATGTCCTGAACAGGAAAATCTGTAGAGAAAGAAACTACATCACTGGTCTCCTAGGGCTTAAAGGGATTTGGGAGAACTTGGGAAATGACTGCTGATGGGTCCAGTTTTGGGGGAGTGATGAAAATAGGAAACTATTCTAAAACTGACGGCTGTTACCCTTTGAAGAGGCGGGCGCATGGTTTGTGACTTCGATTTTGGTAAAGCTGTATGGATGTGTACGTATATAGTCCGCTCCAGAGTCCTCGCCCAGGAAGTGGCCCGGAGGCTGGAAGCCAGCGCCCCACACCCTGCACTGAGCAGCGGAGGACGAGCTTAGCAAGTGAGGCACTCCAGGATGTCACCCAGCCTCTCGGGGCCCCAGGCCCTCGTCTCCCAAGCCAAGGGGTGGGTGTGAGGATTCAAGGATTCAATGAGGAAGCCCACATCTGGAGCACAGGGAGGCTCAGCGCCTGCTCCGTTCTCCCGCAGTTGGGCGTGACGACGTGGAAGGTGCCAGGAAGACACTGGCCAGAACTGACGCCTTTCGGGAGGGAGACACCATCAACTCATATCCCTGACCTCATGCCTGGGTGAAGCCAGAGCTCCCCGAGACCCTGCGGATTCCCTCCAACTCCCCCTCCACGGCCCCCTCCACCCCCCCCCCCTCCTGCTCTTCGTCCTCCCACCTCCACCTGTGCCTGGTCTGTGCTGGTAAAAAGGAAGAAAAATGCAAGAACACAAACAACCACCACTCTGCATGGTGCCCTGGGAGCTGCAGGCACTGCCGGCCACCACTGCGGGGTCCCCTCCAGGCCCTCCCCTGAGAAGCGTTCCTGTCCTTCCCTGCCCCTCGCCCCTTGCCCTCCAGGGTGCCAAGCTGGGGGCCAGTCCTGACTTCCTGCTCCACGGGGGGGACTCTGCAGGAGACCCAACGGCCAGAAGGCCTTCCGGGGTGCAGGGTCCACCGCCCAGCCTCCCCAGCAGCAGAGCCCGCGCGCCACGTGCTGCTCGGCGGCACTGCTGGCACAGCCACCTCCAGATGGCTCCAGTGTGGCCCTCCTCACTGGCACATCCTAATCGTGACATTTATCAGGGCCACTCCCTTTCTTGGGTGTCACCGGGCGCCTCTCCCTGCTCAGGTCTGCAGGGACACACAGGCCCACACCACAGTGCCCCCTGCGCGAGGGGAAATTCACACAGGCCGCGGGCTGGCTCCAGGAAAACCACTGGGTCCTCCCCAACACTCCAGGCTCCGCATTTCCACATTGGTTTGCTCAGGTACCCCCGAGCCAAACCGGGGCAGAGATGGGAAGGCCTCCACCGCCTCCCCACCTGCTTCCTCTGTACTGCTCTGCCAGTCAAGGTTAATTCAAAGCCCATGTGTTGCCGAGGGCAACGTGGCCAGCTCTGACTCCAGCCGCCTGGAAGCCAACCCACCTGAAGACCCAAACAGGGGGCTTGGCGTCTGTCCCTCCTCTCCCTCATTAGTGCTGAGAGAGTACCAAAATACTACAGGTTCAGCTACCTAAACTGATTCACAGAGATGCGCTTCCCAGCCTTGTGCAGCCGGGGCCTTTCTAGACATGAGCCCAGGACCTCCTGTCCTCGCTGTAGCAGCAGTCAGAAGCGGAAACCTTCAGTGCACCTTCAAAACAACTCAGAGGAAGATAGGAGCACCACCAACTAATTATAAGCCCCAGCAAGCTTCCTTCCGCTTGGAAATCAGCTGCTGGTTCCCACGCTTAAGGTCGAGGTGCTGGAATGTTCCATCAGGTGCTTCCTTCCTTCCCACTTTCCAAATCCAAATACCAGAGATTGAGGAAAGGAAATGCCAGGATTTAAATCACCCAAACTAGGAAGCAAGCTCCCAACTGGCAACCATGTCCCGAGACTCTTCCCAGGACAAATTTGAAGAAATCATGTTTGTCAGAACTTGGAAATCACTGTAACGAACATGTGCTGCCGTGCACTCTATTTCTAGGAATAAGTTTTCTTTGGCTCTTCTTTTTTTCAGTCAGCAGGCTAATATTTTTTCCTCTCTCTTTCTCCCAGATAGAACCTAAACGCCTGAAAAGACAGCTTCCAAAAATCCTGAAACTTATGAAACCAGATGATCGGATTCTGATTGTGGGAACGACACAGCGTCCTTTCGATGCAGAGCTTCAATCTTTTTGCAAAGCTTATCAAAAAATTATTTTGATCCCTAGACCAGACTATGCTTCCAGATACGGCAAGTACCCCGGTCACCCTCCCGTGCCCTGTAACTCAGGCTGGACCACCCGCTGTTTCTTGCAGGTGTGTGAAGTCAAGGGGTGGCCCCGTAAGCCAGTGGTCACTCGAAGGTGATTTAAGTGGAACCCGTGCAGGAGGTCTGGACATGGACCTCCAGGAAACATAGTGTAAATCACGGGGCCACAAGCGCACAATGAGACAGCTCTGTTTCGTTGTTAGCATATTTCACTTTACCCAAGACAAAAGGAATCTGGACAGGAATGATTATTTTTGGTCCTGAAGGTGACAAAAGCCCTGGTGGGAGCTAATTTTTCTTTTGACAGGTAGATTAGGGTATCTTGTCTCACCCATGGTGATGGTGTCTTTCTTAGAAAGCATATTTCTTTCCACTGGGTTTTGTTTTTTTGCCCAGTCTCAAAGTGTTAGTCCAGTAGCATGTTGATTTATTTAAAATAAACATTAAGTATGAGAGCTTCCTTTTTCAGTTCTTCCTTTTTGAATGGACAGATTCCAAATTGACTTCTTTTGATAACATAGTTTTCATGGAAACAATACCAAAAAAAGCACACTTGAGAAGCAGCACAATAAAATTGGCAAGAGGATTTGGGTTCTGACAAGACCTGTCACAAAATTCTGTCTCTCCCACCTAATAGCTTTGTGACCTTGTATGACCTGAAAAGTCACTTAACCTTCTGAGCCTGTGGCTCTCATCTGTAACTTAGAGAAGTGCATCCTCCACAGGGCTGTTATGAAGATTTGATGGGGTCCCTTATATGGGTGGTTAGCAAAACGCCTAGCCCCATTCAGCTCCCAGAAGGGCTGGGTGATTTTGGTGGCCATGTGGTAGTGGGATGGAGGAAGAGGAGATGGGGGAGGTGGAGGATATGGTGGTGGTGGAATGGAGGTGGTGGGATGGAAGAGGAGGAGATGGTGGTGGGATGGAGGAGGAGATGGTGGTGGTGGAGGAAATGTGGTGGTGGTGGAGGAGAAGAAGGAGATGGTGGTGGTAGAATGGAGAAAGAAGAGATGGTGGTGGAGGAGGAGGAGATGATGGTGGTGGAATGGAGGAAGAAGAGACGGTGGTGGAGGAGGAGGAGATGGTAGATGTAGATGGTAGAGGAGGAGGAGAAGGTGACCGTGGTGATGGAGGACCAGAGGTAAATGATTGGGTGGTGAATGGCAGTGGGAGAGGTAATGTTGATGGTGGTTGTTTCTCTTCTCCATTGCTGCATGGCAAACCTCTCCAAAGCATAGTGGCTTAAGATAAGTTATTCTCACTCATGGTTCTGAGTGTTGACGGGGCTCAGTTGGGGAGTCCTCCCTTGAGAAGTCTCAGGATGTTGTAGTCAGATATGAGTTGGGGCTCTCATCCTCTGAAGACTCAAAAGGGCTTGACCAGCAAGATGGTGCATTCACCTGAGTGGCAGTCAATGAGAGCTGTCAACTGGGAGTTTGACTGAGGGCTGTGGACCAGTGAGCCTACATGAGGCCTTTTGACAGCATAGTGCCTGGGTCCCAAGAGGAGACATCTCATGAGCAAGTTCTTCAAGAGACTCAGGATTCTTATAGCTGGGCCTCAGAAGTCAAATAGAGTCACTGTCACCACACTCCAGAAGGCAGCAGACTACATAAGGGCGTGAAAGCTGCATGGTCTGGCTCATCAAGGCCACCTTTAGCACCCTATCTTTACCCCATGGACAGTGGTGATGGTGGTAGAATTGATATTGATGGCAGTGTCAGGGTTGGAAAGGGAGGTGTCAAGGATGGTGGTGGTGATGATGGTGATGATGGTGGTGATGGTGGTAGGGCGGCAGGAGGTGGGGTGGGAGGAGGGAGAAGAGGTGGAGGTGGTGTATGGGGTGACACTGAGCGGTCAGTAGTAATGTTGCTGGGGGTTGTGGTGGCATGGTGGCATCACAGAAGCAGGGCTGGTAGAGGCGATGGTGCTTGAGGTGATGGTGGAGATAGGGAGGTGGCGGTGGTGGTTAGCACTGATGGTAGTAAGAAAAACGATTGGGTCAAACTTGGTTTCCATTTGTTCTTCTCGGATCATAATAACAAAAAAAAAAAACAAAAAACAAAACTAATGAGCCTTGACTATTTGATTGGTCATAAGCTAAAAGAACCCTCTACTCCCCCCATATTACAAAGTATTAGCTTACTAGCCACTCCATTTGCGATGTGTGTTCATTTCTTTCTTTTTTTAAGATTTATTTATTCATCTCTCTGCCCCTCCACCCCCCTCCCCCAGCCCTCCTCATTGTTTTGCGCTTGCTGTCTGCTTTCTGTGTCCATTTGCTGTGTGTTCTTTTGTGTCTGCTTGTCTTTTCTTTAGGCAGCACTGGGAATCGACCCTGGGACCTTCCAGAGTAGGAGAGAGGTGCTCAATTTTTTGCACCACCTCAGCTCCCCAGTCCACTACATCTCTGTAGCAGTTTGATATGTTTATGAATTCTAAAAATAGATATTGAATTATGTTTGTGATCTGATCTGTACCTGATATGATTAATTTATGATTAGGGCTTTGATTGGGCCACATCATTAGGGTGTTGACACCCCACCCCTTGGTTGGTGGGGACTCATAGATAAAAGACATGGCAAAGAACAGAGATCAGGGTTTTTGATGCTGGGGTTTTGATTTTGGAGTTTGATGCTGAAGCTTTAAACTGGAACCCCGGGAAGTAAGCTCACAAAGGAAAGAGAAGCAAGGCCCAGGAAGAGAGGAACCCTGAACCCAGAGAAAAGCAAGACCCTGGAAGGGAGGAACCCAGGAAATCTAAACCCTTGCAGATGCAGCAGCCATCTTGCTCCAACACAAGAAAATAGACTTTGGTGTGGGAAGTAATTTATGCTTTATGGCCTGGTATCTGTAAACTCCTACCCCAAATAAATACCCTTTATAAAAACAAAACAATTTCTGGTATTTTGCATTAACATCCCTTTGGCTGACTAATACAGAATTTGGTACCAAAGAGTGGGGAAGTGCTTTTACAATTACTGAAATGCTGGATCAGTTTTATAAATGGCTAAGGGATATTTTTTGGAGGAATTTTGAGATGCTTGATGGAAAAGGCCTACAGTGCTTTGAAGAGACTGTTGATAGCAACATGGATGCTAAAGAGACTTTTTATAATGCCTTAAAAGTAAATGATGAAACTATATTGGAAATGGGAGGAAAGGCGATCCGTGTTTTAAAGTCACAGACCTTAGCAAGATTTACTCCTGGTGTTTTATGGAAGGCAGAATTTGAAAATGGTGAGCCTGGGCATTTAGCTGAAGAAATTTCCGAAGTAAACTGGATAATGTAGCTTGGCTTCTGCTGCAGCTTATAGCAAAACGCTAGATGAGAGAGATATTCTAAGGACTGAACTGTCAGGCACAAAGAAAACAGAAACTAATTCTGGAAATTCCAAGCCTCTGGAAATCAAGCTCCCAGGTGAAGTGCCCCATTGGAGGACTTAACTAAATTTGGGGAACTTGCAAATCAGGATTGAAGATGTAGTTATCTCAGAAAGACTTGTGGAAAATCTTACTATCTGATGGCTTAGATCCCTGCTACTTGCATGCTAAACCAACAAGGTTTTTGAGAGAACTGTATGAACAAAAACACTGTCGGCTTGGATTAAAAGGGACATGGAAATGAAAGAATGAAGGAGAAACAACTTTAAGAGGAAAACCATGAAAGCTGAGATCTAGAATTAAGACATCACCTTGGGCCAAGAGTGGAACCCCACCCATGGATACAGAGAAGGTAAGTTTGCACCAGCAGTTGAAGAGGGTGGATGTTCCCACCCAATGTTCTGGGAGAGTTTTGCTGCTCCAGGGTACAGAGAGGGTGGAGCACATTCCCCAAGGATTATGGTGGTTAAGGTCAGCACGCCACATGTCTGAGAGGTAACTTATGCTTTATGGCCTGGTATCTGTAAGCTCCTACCCCAAATAAATACCCTTTATAAAAACCAACTAATTTCTGATGTTTTGCATCAGCACCCCTTTGGCTGACTAATACAACTCTTATTATCTCTCCTTTGTGTCTCATTTCGTTGCATTTCTTGCTGCGCCAGCTCTCCATGCAGGTCAGCACTCCATGCAGGCCCGCACTCCTACTACGTCAAAACTCCTGCTCTGGCCAGTACTCCTGCGCAGGTCAGCACACTGCAGTGGTCATCACTCAACTCAGCCAGCTCATGCACAGGCCAGCACTTTGCATGGGCCAGCTCTCGATATGGGCCAACTCTCCACTTGGGCCAGTTTGCCATGCAGGTCATCTAGCCTTCACCAGGAGGCCCTGGGAATCGAACCCTGGACCTCCTATATGGTAGATGGGAGCCCAATCACTTGAGCCACATTCACTTCCCTCATTTCTGTCTAGATAAATTATGATCCTGGCTTCACAAACCAATGCAGATGCAAAACACAGGAAGACTGTGGCCTGGGCCCTTTCCCCATCCATCTGGTGGCTTCTCCAGCGTCCAGGCCCTCAGAGTCCACCACTGGATCCTTTGCATCTGGTCAGCATCAAAGAGAAAGAGAGAAAGAGTATGGAGGCTCTCCAAGGAGAGCCCCCCCACACACATTAGCTGGCCATAAGGCTGATGAGTCACAGGCCTCGCTGGGATGCAAGAAGGCAGGGCTGTGTAGCCCAGCCAGGGCGGGGCCGAGGCCGAGGGGGCGAGCTCCCGCCCCAGCCTATCTGCTGCAGAAACTCACTCCCTGCTTCACCAGCGTCTCCCTGCCCTCATTTCTCCTGTGGTCAGATTTCCTCTCTCGTGCTCCTTTTTTTTTTTTTTATCTTTTTTTTTTTTAAAGATACATAGATCACACAAAATGTTACATTAAAAAATATAATAATGGGAAGCAGTTTTAGCTCAATCAATTAGGCTCCTGCCTATCATATAGGAGGCCCTGGGTTTGTGTCCCAGGGCCTCCTTGTGAAGGCAGGCTGGCCCACACACCCTGGAGAGCCTCCAGCCTGGGCGCTGCAGAGTGCTGCCTGGCCTGCAAGCACTGCGGAGTGCCGACTCAGCAAGGTGACGCAACAAAAATGGAAGCAAGCAAAAATGCAGAACACACAGCAAATGGACATAGAGAGCAGACAGCATGCAAAAAAGTCACAAGGGGGGATATAGAATATATATATGTATATATAAGAGGTTCCCATATACCCTACTTCCCACACCTCCCACTCCTCCCACATCGACAACTTCTTTCATTAGTGTGGGAAGATGCATTGCATTTGATGAGTACATTTTGGAGCACTGCTGCACAGCCTGGATTCTGGTTTACGTTGTAGTTTACACTCTCTCCCAGTCCATTCAGTGGGCCATGGCAGGATCTTATTGTGTGTGTGTATTGTAAATATTTTTAAGCTATCTTAATGGAATAAGGTAGGCTGTTGTTCATTTGAAAGGGAAAGAGCGTAATTCCAACTCCGAATTGGATTATTTCCGTTGTTTGACCGAACGACAGGCTCTTACTGAAGCTCTTGCTTGCCGGGGCAGTTTTGTTCTTTTGATAAAATACCAGGCGTCTCTCAGGACTCGGTCACCTGCCCGATTCCCACCTGAGTCACCTCCATGGCATTCCCACGGCAGAGGAAGGAGGAGGTGTCCCCTCACTGTGGGCAGACGATAAACCCGCGGGACGCACTCCCCGGGGCGCAGGGCCCTTTCCCCTCTGCCACGAGCCTCTCGCCTTCCTGGTGGTGATTTGCTCAACCTGCCCTTCTCGCCAAGGACCTGGTACTGCCCAGCCCTCCCTCCAGGGATGGTGGGCCCTTCCCAGCCCCAGCTGGGGTCTCCGTCTCAAAGCCAGACTGTTCCTGTCTTGGCAGTGATCGAAACTGGCCTCTTCTAGGACACAAAGTGTGCGCCATGGCCGTGGCCTGGCCTGCTGCGCGGCCACCTCGTCACAGCAGCGGAGCACCAAGGAAGACAGTCACCCACAGCCTCACTCCTCCCGTCCCTCGAGGCAGCGGAGGGAGCAGCGGCGCCAGGACGCAAAGGGTGGATCGGCCCGAGGACGCCCGGTCCTTCAGGCTTACCAGCTAGAACGCAGGAGCCACCTCCTTTCCCCAAATCAAGCTGCTTCCCTCCCAACATCTCTGCAAAGAAAATCCGCCCCAGCTCGAGGAAGGCTCTGTCCAGTCCCCAGGAGTCCCTCAGGGCGCCCCTCTCCCCGCAGGCCTAAGGCTCACTCTCCTCTTGCCTCTTCTCCCTGGGCCTGGCCCATGAACAGCCCGGTCCATCACGGGCCCGCCCTCGACTCAGCAGGTCAGGTGAGTCCAGTCCACATCCTGAGATTTTTCTGGAACTCTAGGCTGCTTCCAAGGGTGCGAAGCTCATCCAGATCTCTCTATTCGCTGCTCGTGCCTTAGTAAAATCCCCAGTTCAAACAGATGAGAAGGTGCCACCTCCTCCGGGGCCCTGGCCAGGACTGACTCCATCTGGAATGTCGGAAGCAGATGAACGGAGACCAGTGACCGCCTTCTTTTCAGCCTCCAGGAGGGAAGGGGAATGTTGATTCTTCTGGAGAAGTGAGGAGCCTTTTACATCCAGGGGGAAAATAAAATACAGCCCTCAGGAACCGGACATGGCTCAACTGGTGGAGCGTCCGCCTACCATATGGGAAAGTCCAGGGTTCAAACCCCGGGCCTCCTGACCCGTGTGCAGCTGGCCCATGCACAGTGCTGCTGCACTCAAGGAGTGCCGTGCCACACAGGGGTGCCCCCATGTTGGGGAGCCCCACACACAAGGAGTGCGACCTGCAAGGAGAGCCACCCTATGTGAGAAAAGCGCAGCCTGCCCAGGAGTGGCACCGCACACACGGAGAGCTGATGCAGCAAGATGACACAACAAAAAAGAGACGCAGTTTCCCAATGCCACAGCGGGTGCAAGCGGACACAGAAGAACACACAGCAAGTTGACACAGAAAGCAGACAATGGGCGGGAAGGGGAGAGAAATTAATAAAAAAATAAATCTTTAAAAAAAAAAATACAGCCCTCAGCAGGGAAAGTGCTGCGCCCCTCCCACGGCTGTCAGTGCCCTCAATTCCTGGCCCCCGGGCCCACTGCCGGTCCCCAGGCCTGCTGGCACCTGGGGTCTCTCCCTGTACCCCCGGGCCCTTTGGCTGCACCTGGCACTCCAGGGTTCGTGGTTCCCACCCACCCCCACCCCACCCGGACCCCTCCTAGCCTGCAGACCACGAAGGGTCGAGAACCCATGGGGGGGCAGCTCTATGAAGGAGCAGCTCCTACTCTCCAAGCTGATCAGTCTAGTCCTTTGAAGATGAGAAGCAGATGGAGCCTGATTCTCTCCCCCTTCTCTGACCTTGAGATGACTGTGGGTGGGTGACAAATCTCCTCCTGGCTCACCCCACCTTCCCAGAGGTCTCTTACTGCGCCTCCAGAAAAAACAAGACGTGGTCATCCATAATTTCCATCCTTGGAGGACTCTTGACCAAAGGGCTGTATGAACGCCAACCATCATGCACCTTAAAGGCTCAGCGGAGCGTCTGCAGCAGAGTCAGGCGAGAGCAGAGGAGTCGCAGGGGTTTTATTCCCTTGCTAGTGAGCCTTCACTTGCAGAGCTTGCTCATGTTGGAAGATTGGGTGATTTGGGCAGGAAATTTCCAAAGCTGTGTCTGCAATACTCAACAGGGGTGGGGAAAGCTGGCTCTTTGTTACTGGGAACACGAGGCCCTCACTGCTTGCCCTCTGACCTGCCCACTCCATGCCACAGGGAGGGGATTTTGGCCGTGTGGGCCACGGCTTTTCCAAGTTCCCAGCCTGGGCTAGCAGCTGGGCCTTCAGCCTCCAGTGGCCGTCTCTGTGACCCTCCCACAAAACGTGTTCTCTTCTCAGCTTCCAGACTCCAAATGTTTGGTGCTCTTTTTAGAAGTTATAAATTCAGGCAAAGGACAAATGAGTTTATATGGCTATGAGTCTCCAAAAAAGAGCTGGGAGGTCATCAGAGGGGTCGCCCTTACACACACCTCAGCAGAGTCCCAGAGACAGAGAAAGTAGATACAACCCCAGGTATTGGTTCTTCTGAGGGCTACAGAGACCCACAGGTTCTATGGTCATGGCAGATAGAGTTCACTACCATGTCATTTGGCCCTACTTTGGAGTTTGTGGTCCTGAGTGTGATGGAGCTGGACTCAGGTGTGATCTTTGTTCATAAGCCTCTCCTGTCACTTTTACTGGACCTGTGGTTGGTGCTGGGGTTTAGTGTATACTTGGGGGACCTGAATCTCTGGACTGTCCATGTGATAGCCAGGCCCTGAGACTCAACATACTTGCAACTCATACCCTCTGGTTTATTGGACTTACCTCAGCCAACTAACAGGGAGGGGAAGAAGGTCAACCACCACACCAGGGAGCCAAGAGTG
The DNA here is from genome assembly GCF_030445035.2 of Dasypus novemcinctus. Lineage (NCBI taxonomy): Eukaryota > Metazoa > Chordata > Mammalia > Cingulata > Dasypodidae > Dasypus > Dasypus novemcinctus. The sequence continues at coordinate 7,527,549 of NC_080679.1, forward strand.
CCTACATCTGCAAACAGGAGAATTGCATCCATCATTCAAGTGGAGTCGAGGTACCCTCTCGTTAGAGGGGTGGAATGGACATAGACATGCCAGGGTCCACAGAATGGAAGAATAGAGTATGGATTAGAGTGGACTTACTGATACTCTATTCTGGAACTAATGTGATTAGTAGTGGAAGTAAATGTAACACTGAGATGGAGAAGTGGCCATGGTAGCTGCTAAGGGTGGGAATGGGAAGAAGATATGTGATGTGGGGGCATTTTCAGGACTTGGAGTTGTCCTGGGTGGTGCTGCAGGGACAGTTACTGGACATTGTATGTCCTCCCATGGCCCACTGGGTGGACTGGGGAAGAGTGTAAACTAATGTGGACCATTGACCATGAGGTGCAGCAGTGCTCAGAGATGTATTCACCTAGTGCAATGGATGTCTCATGATGATGGAGGAGGTTGTTGTTATGGGAGGAGTGGGGTGAGGGGGGTGGGGGGTATATGGAGATCTCATATTTTTTTAATGTAACATTAAAAATAAATTAATTAATTTTTAAAAATTTAAAAAAATAAATCCAGGCAGAAGGTGTGCTTGGTCCTCAGCGATGGTGCCATCTGCTTCTTGTCACCGTCGTCACCGCGGGTTGGGGTTCTGATTCCTAACTCTAGAAAAGGTACATTTGGGAAAGGACCATCCTCACCTGCCACCTTTACACAAGTATGCTTTGCAGCATCCTGCCGTTCATTTTGTTTATCTTTCATAGTTGGTGTTTGAACAAGGGTTGGGCAACGCCAGGGCAAGTGGAATGACTAACAGCAAGATGACAAGGAGAGCAGGAACGGCAGCGACAGAGACGGAGGCCCACCCTGCTGGAGCGGGCTCTTCCCAGCACCTCGTGGGCGTCACTGCACTTCTCGCAGCAGCCTGAGAAGTGAGCCTTCGCATTCCCTTGTTACAGACAAAAGCAATTGGGCTTAAACAACCCACCACGAGGGTGCAGAGCGGAGCCCAGGGCTGGGTGTCGCTTCAGGCCAACGCGGGGCCCGGTGGCCCTTGCCGGCCTCCCCGCAGGTCTCTAAGCCCCGACGCCTGATCTTCCACAGCTGGGGATACTGGCAGGCCCCAGGGTGAAATGCATCCTTCCCCAGCAGCCCCGCTGGCCGTCAGGGCCAGGGGCCCCCAGCCAAGAGGACAGTGGCTGCAAAGCGCTAGACAAACTCCTGGCCCCCAAGGCGAGCTGCCTGATGTGGTTCACAGAGACCTTTGAGCCATTTTATTCTTTCCATTGTTGGATCCATGTGTGTGGAGGAGGGAGTCATCTGAAAGGCCGGATGAACTCCTTAGCAGACCTGACAGTGTGCAGACCATGCTAGTCATGGCACGTAAAAAATACCCATCTTTCAAATGTTCCTCAAAGAAGATCAAAGCGCTTTCGAGGGAAGCGGCTGTGGCTCAATCAGCTGGGCTCCCGTCTACCATACGGGAGGCCCTGGGTTCACGTCCCGGGGCCTCCTTGTGAAGGCAGGCTCAACCGCACCCGCAGAGAGCCGCGGGCCCGCAAGCGCCACGGAGGGCTGACTCAGCAAGGTGACGCAACAAAAAAAAGGGAGACAAGCAAAAACACAGAAGAGCGCACAGCAAAAGGACACAGAGAGCAGACAGCAAACAAGCCTCAAGGAGGGGGGACTTAAAGAAAATAAATACAGGCACAGAAGAATGTGCAGTGAACAGACACAGAGAGCAGACAGCAAGCAAAAAGCCGCAAGGGGCAGGGTGGGGGGGGGTGGAATAAAAAAACACAAAAAACGCTTTTGAGGCGTTTGACCGGATTCTCCTAGTGCTGAGACTGACCCCAGAGGCTGAGCCAGGTGGACATGGGGCTGCCCTCCTCCCCTCACCTCCTATCGGGGTTCAATTCAATGAGTTCCTTCCCTCGAACGTGGCTTTAGAGTGGACATAGTCCTCTCAACGGTGTCTTATCTCAAAGGTTGTCTGGAAGTTCCTTCTCTCTCAACTTAAGTAAGCCTCGGCCATCGTTTCATAAATAAGTTCCACAGCCTCTCTAGGTTCTGAGCAAATCTGTCCGTTACCCCAGGTTCCACTGCGCAAAGGACAGCAAAGCCCCTGCCCAGTGATTTTCTGGCAACCTCTGCGTGCTGACCGCTGTTAGAGGGAGGGCGTAAGGGCCCGGTTTTTCTACTTAATACCCCATATAACTCAGGTGCTGCACCAAAGGTGTCAGCCTGCAGCTGGTAGGTGGAAACTGGAATCCACATTCTAATTCCACAAAGAAAACAACGTAAAGAATGAAAGTCATCTACTACTAAAAGTCATCTAAGTTACACTATTTATCCCAATTCTTTAGGGAATACAATGTCCTAATCAGCAGATATGCCATATACACCCTATGTGAATTTCCACGGTTTTTTTTTATTTTAAGCATATTTAAAGTTGCCACACTAAAACGACACTGACGAATTTTTTACATTATAAAATGTTTTAGTAACAAAAACACAAACTTTGAGAAACAAAGTTTGCAAAAACTAAGAACCTCCTTCACCAAACACTACTTGTGTACACCTTGTTTTCCAGATTTTTCTATATTATCAATTTAGAAATAATCATACGTACTAAATTCAGAGGAGTCTGATTTCTCATTGCTTGAATTCTATGGAATATGCACTAAACTATATTGTCAAACATTAATATTTACAATAGCAAAATCAATTATCAACTGCTATAATAAAATGCGTTCAGCCACGTTTCATGTGTTTTGCATACAAAAGATGACAAAAAGCAGCTAATGGACCACACGCTTCAGTTCTTCCCTTATGGAAATCGTCTTTTACAACTCTTACATTGCCAGTTTTGAGCAGACTTCAGATAATGAATATAGAAGCCATAGCAGGTATCACAGACACTGTGGTAACTCTTTCCTGGAAGAAAAATCCCCACAACTGAGATGAATAATTTTCCAGGTACAAAGTGTATAAAACTAGGCCCAGATAAGGCAGACAAAAAGCCAATAACAGATAGAGATGCAAATGTATTTAAGATATCTGAAAGAAAAAAAAAAAGGAGTAGTAAAAAAAAGACCACTGCAGTTTCATATACAGATCTGGTTGTGCTGCCAAACAAATTCTGTGGCTCCTGAGATATGAACAATTTGTGGAGAACACCTGAAGAGAAAGCCCCCGCATGCAGAGGCTTACACCCGGAAGACACTTCACTGGCCTCTTTTCAACTTACAGGAGGATGGCCCCGGCACTGCCATGGTGGAAAACATGCACGCTTTCACGACAACCCTGCCTTATCTCCTAGCTCTGGTAGACGCAAAAGGAACAAGATAACCTCTAGCTCAGTTTGACAAAGCTTTACAGACTTGGCCCCTGATTTATAAAGGAGTAAAGAAAGGGGTAGTCAAAACGGAAAGGGGTCTAGGCTCTTGAGCCACACAGCCATCCCTGGCCTGTCACCTCAGCCAGAGGTGGGCAGCCTAAGTCCACCATCACTGACCGTTCGACCTCTGGCAGTCCCAACCACTGGCGTCTGGTCCCTGAAAAACAACTCTCCCATAGTTCTCTGTATTGAACTACTTCCAGGGTCAATGAAAAATAGAGATGTCCTATCACTATATTCTAATTTTTTTTCTTGAAAATGTTTTCTAGTCATGTACTATTTAATTAGGGTTTCAGAGAAGTTGAAAACAGTACTCTGATTGCGAAGGTGTTACACTGTTCTCTAAGTAAAATGTGCTTTTGACTGATGTTTCCTTCGCTTCAAGGGAAAGTCGTTGAGAGGGCGGGTGGCCACACTGACAATTTAACGTTTCCTTGTCAGATCACAAGGGACTTAGGGATCTCTAGGCCCCAGGGCCTTGAGGGGTGTGTCTTCCATTTGAAAATTGCTGCAAGGGACACATTCAGAGTAGCTTGGTGTTCAGCTCATTTGGATTGCCAATGTGTACATCTCTGTACCCAGAGCTGGACTAACCCGGCTCTCTGGTCTTTGTGTCTTTCCCGCCACGCTGGCCACCACAGTTCTGTGGAAAGAAATCATTCAGCGCAATGGAGGAGTCCTCACCGACGCTCTGAACGTGAGCTGCCTGGCGAAGGTCACCGACGGCTTCACCCAGGGACACATCGTGCAGGTGGTGAAAAGCGTGCTCACGGACCGCAGGGCGCGGCAGCAGGCGCAGAGGCCGCTCGCGGCGGTCGAGTTCATCGCAGCCCTGACCAGCATGGACCCGGTGTACCAAGAGGAAGAGGAGAGTCTTAAGGTAAACGGGGCATCTTGATGGCCAGGTCTTCCTGAGTGTCCTGAACTGGAACTCTGCCCTGGACCACGAAATCTGAAAACTTGAAAGAAGTGTTTGGATTGCATCATCTTTCAAGCCTTAGCAGCAAATCACATCTTCCAAGTTTTAGGAAAATCCTCGCCCAATTGCAGAATTGTGAGTAGAAGCTTCAGAACCATTGGATTGCCCATGCCCCTTCCCCACTTCTTTTGGTTCTCACTTCTTGCATTTTTTTTTTCTTCTCGCTTTTTTTTTTAAATGTTACATTCAAAAAATATAAGAGGTCCCCATATACCCCCCACCCCCTCACCCCACTCCTCCCACATCAACAACCTCTTTCATCATCGTGGCACATTCATTGCATTTGGTGAATACACTTTGGAGCACTGCTGCACCACATGGATAGTGGTTTTCATTGTAGTTTACACTCTCCCCAGTCCACCCAGTGGGCCGTGGCAGGACATACAGTGTCCAGCATCTGTCCCTGCAGCACCACCCAGGACAACTCCAAATCCTGAAAATGCTCCCACATCACATCTCTTCTTCCCTCTCCCTGCCCTCAGCAGCTCCCGTGGCCACTTTCTCCACATATTTCACATAGTACACGTCTTACATAGATGGAACCATTCCCTGAAGAGTATGTATCAATCCAATGCTGCTTGCCAGAGTACACCTTATTATTCAGTGCGCTTGCTCTGGGAAATCCCAAGAGAACACCCAAAATTTAGTTTGCTGGCTTTTGAGTGTTTTCTGAAAACTCACAGAATGTTTTAGACCTAGAGGGAACTTTGAGAACCATGTCTTCCAACTCCCTCTCCTGAAGGGGGAAAAGAAGCTGCTTTATCCAGGAGTATGGCTGGCCCAGGGGCTAGAACCTGGTCCCTGTGCCCAGGCCCGTGAGCACCCCTCAAAACCTACCTGCTCTCCTTCTAAATCAGAGCAGATGTACCTGTGTTCCCCTTAGGAACCTGGAGAGAGCTTCCTTGGCCAGTTGGGAGGACAAGGCAAGAGCCTGGTAGCCACGTATAAGTGAAGGCCACCGCAACATTCGCTGTGTGACACCCAGAAAGAGAATTGGAAGTCTCTCATTCAAGTGTGTTATTTCTGGGTTCCTGCTTAAAATTAGAAAAATATAAAAACTGCGTTTCCTCTCTGGTTGCCACTGATGTTCAATGGCACTGATGTTCATACTGACCGCTGTGACGGTGGTTGGTAAACTTTCCCCACAAAGTGCCAGAGAGTAAATATTTTAGGCTTTGAGAGGCTACAGTCCCTGCCACAACTCTTCAATTCTGCATTGTAGTGCAAAAGCATCCATAATCAATATGCAAATGAATGGGCGTGTCTGGGTTCCAATAAAACTTTATTTTCTGGCAAAACCAAAAAAGGAAATATCTTCTAATCCAGCTGGAGATTTTACCAAGTATTCCAATTAATATTCTTGTTAGCTGTTTAAAACCTTGCTAGTGTCAGCTGAAAACATTTACGTTCTTCAAACTAATATACCATATTTTTTTCTGAAATTCCCAGTGATTTTTTCCCCTTCCTAAAATAAAAGTTTTCCTTCTTATTTTGAGGAGTTAAGTTTTGGGTGTTAAAACCTGTGAGTCCTATTAGCTAGCTTTTTTTTCTTTTTCCCAAAGTGATCTCTAGAAGTTTTTCCATCTGTTACTGTTTGAGGTCAAGTAACTCTAGCTGCCCTATTATTCAAGATAAGGAAATGGTACCATTTTATAACCTGGGCTGAGAATGCATATGCTTCTCACGTCCATTCTTAGGACAGCCGATCACTTTATTCATTTTTTAAAGAAATCGAATCATTTTACCACCATTACCACCCCATCTATTTCTGCTTCCCAACGTTGAATAAATGTTCAATGGAAAACTTATTGAGCAGGTGCTGGATGGATGATGCTGTCATGGTTCTGAATAATGGTACACCATTGCCATCATTGCTTATGACCGGGCCAATCATTTTTGCCTTGAGGAAGTTTACATAACTGTGCTTCTGAAAATGTGCCCAACTAAGACCTTGTGAATTCTCCACATTCCACTCTGCTCCACAGACATGATAGAGGAAATATTTGATCATGATAGTGATGATGACAATGATGACAATACGTTTGCTGAGACTTACTGACCGCTTATTGTGGCAGGTGTGGTAGGCAGAATAATGGTCCCCCAAAGATGTCCGTGTCTTAATCCTGGAAACCTGTAAATACATTAGGTTGTATGGCAAAGGGGAATTAAGGTGGCAGATGGAATCAAGACTGCTACTCAGCTGCCCTTAAAATAGAAAGGTTATCCTGGACTATCCAGGTGTGCCCGGTGGAATCATACAAAGTGGAAGAGGGGCTCAGAAGAACGAAGCAGGGAGAAAGCAGCAGGAGCAGTGCCCAGCCTGAGAGAGCTGGCTTTGAAGAGGAAGGAGGTCACAAGCCAAGGAAAGCTGCCAAGGCAAGGGAGTGGACCCTCCCCAGAGCCCCCAGAAAGGGACATGGCCTTGCCAACACCTCCGTGTTAGCCCAGGGAGACCCACTTTGGACTTCTGGCCCACTGTACAATAATAAATGTGCGGTTCTGAGCACGAAGTTTGTGGTAATTTGCTATAACAGCATAGGAAAATTAATACAAGAGACAAAGTAACATGTTCCTGGCCACATACTAAAAAGCAGTAGAGCTGAAACCCAAACCTTATGCCAAAGCCTATGTTATTGATGGTAATCGATACTGTGTCTCAAAAAATAGGAGTCGGGAAGCGGACTTGGCCCAGAGGTTAGGGCCTCTGTCTACCACATGGGAGGTCTGCAGTTCAAACCCTGGGCCTCCTTGACCCATGTGGAGCTGACCCATGCACAGTGCTGATGCGCGCAAGGAGTGCCATGCCACGCAGGGGTGCCCCACCATGCAGGGGTGCCCCCCACATAGGGGAGCCCCACATGCAAGGAGCGCACCCCATAAAGAGAGCCACCCAGTGTGAAAGAAAGTGCAGCCTGCCCAAGAATGGCATGACACACACAGAGAGCTGACTCAGCAAGATGACGCAACGAAAAGAAACACAGATTCCCGTGCCACTGACAACAGAAACGGACAAAGAAGAACAAGAACACGCAGCAAATAGACACAGAGAACAGACAACTGGTGGGGGGAAGGGGAGAGAAATAAAGAAATAAATCTTAAAAAAAAAAAAATAGAAGTCCATTACCTTGAATACTTGGTTGCCTTACCTTACATTAAAAACATAGTTAAGTACAGAAACAAAGGTAAGTATCAAAACAGGGACAACCCTATGGGCTAATGCATTGGTGACCTAGGGGGACAATAAGATCCTAATGTAGGGCGGCGGACTTGGCCCAGTGGTTAGGGCATCCATCTACCACATGGGAGGGCCGCGTTCAAACCCCGGGCCTCCTTGACCCGTGTGGAGCTGGCCCATGCACAGTGCTGATGCGCACAAGGAGTGCCGTGCCACACAGGGGTGTCCCCATGTAGGGGAGCCCCATGCACAAGGAGTGCGCCCCGTAAGGAGAACCGCCTAGCGTGAAAGGAAGTGCAGCTCTGCCCAGGAATGGTGCCGCACACACGGAGAGCTGACACAACAAGATGATGCAACAAAAAGAAACACAGATTCCCATGCCGCTGACAACAACAGAGGCTGACAAAGAAGATGCAGCAAATAGACACAGAGAACAGACAACTGGGGTGGGGGGGGGAAGGGCAGAGAAATAAATAAATAAATCTTTAAAAAAATAAAATGGTTAATTAAAAAAAAAAGATCCTAATGTAAAAGCCCATGTAAGGCCACATGCTGGAACTGCGGAGTTGGGACCCTTGATGGTCTGGCACAGGAAAGCCTCATGGATCTTGTACAGTGCTCAGGTTTCTGGATGGAGAGCAAAGGTGTTACATGAGAAATCAGAATCCAAGCTTGCACCAACCATGTTAGGGTTCCAAATTTATTGTACCTCTAGGGTATCAGAATCCCATGTTTACAACATATGAAATTGTATGATATCATTAAAACCCCTGAAGTTACATCAAAAGCAAGCATAAGGGAAGCAGATGTGGCTCAACTGATAGAGCATCTACGGTACCATAAGGGAGGTCCAGGATTCGATCCCCAGGGCTTCCTGGCCTGTGTGATGAGCTGGCCCACGTGCAGTGCTGCCATGCACAAGGCATGCCATGCCATGCAGGGGTGCCTCCCGAATAGGGGAGCCTCATGCACAAGGAGTGTGCCCCACAAGGAGAGCCACCCCACACGAAAAAAGCACAGCCTGCCCAGGAATGGCACCACACACATGGAGAGCTAATGCAGCAAGACGATGCAACAAAGAGACACAGATTCCCGGTGCCACCTGACAAGAATACAAGCAGACACAGAACACACAGCAAATGGACACAGAGAGCAGACAGCAGAAGGGGAAGGGGAGAGAATAAATAAAATAAATCTTAAAAAAAAAAGCAAGCATAAAAATGGCTCCAAGTAGAAATTTATCCAGCTCAGGTACATAGGATTCCTAAAGGAAATATTATCCTTGCTAAGAGATAAATGCATAACAAAAAATTTAAGAGCCACAAGGAATAATCTACCATGATGGATAGTTAACAGATGCAGATAACAGAATTAGCACTACCAAAAACTTGAGATAATAGGACATTCTGAAAGAGACTATGAAATAAGTATTTTTAAATTATTAAAGACCTAAAAGAAAGAGTAGAAATCATAATGAAAGAAACATTATGGGAAAAAAGGGAAGTTTTTAAAAGATCTAAATAGACATTCTGATCATGAAAAGTAGTCATTAAAATTAAAAGCTCAATAAATGAATTATCTCTGGATAGACACAGGTAAAGAGGATACAAAGAAAGTGGAAAAGGGAGCAAAGAAAATTACCTGGAATGGAGCATTGAGAAAAATTTAAAATAGAAAATAAGACAGAGAAATTAAAAGTCATAGGAGATAAAATTACTGTGGCTGGGCTGCTTTTACTTTTGGATCTTGATATCCCAGTATCACCAAGGAGCATTAACTCCATAGCATCCTCAAAAGACATGGTCTGGATTTGGGTTTAGAGGACCTGATTTCTATCAAGTGAAAAAAGAACTGCTATGGAGAGAGGAATAAGGAGAAATAGACCACAACAAAAACTTCCATTTTAGAAAATCTAGTGCTAAGTACAATCTGACAAAATGTTTAAATTAATATAATTAAGATACTCAGGAAGATAAATGAAGGTATAACTTCCATTAGAAATGTACAAGAAATTTTGGAACAAAAATAGAAAGAGAATAAGTAGAGATTTATGAAAAACAGCAAGTATAAAGCTTAAAAATAAAATATATCAAAATATAAAAGATGAAAGAGTTATGAACCCCAGACTAGACATGGTGAAAGAGTAAATTAGTGCACTGGAAGATGGTCTTAGGAGCTCCCACGGAAGGCAGCATGGAAGAACACAGCACAGATAAAAATCTATGAAAGTGCAGTTAAGACACATGGAAGACGGCGTGGGAAACATTGACATTAAACCAGTAGATGTTTTTGAAGAAGGAGAAAGAGGAAATATCAGAGAAACAATATTTGAAGAAATGTTTGATCAGAATTTGCCTGAAATGAGAACAAATTCTCAGGTTAAAAATGAATTCCAAGTAGCCAGCATAATACATAAAAATAAAGCAACACCTAGATATGTTATCATAAACAAAAAAAGAGCAAGTTAACAAACCAGTCTTAAAAGCTACCAGATTTTTAAAAAACACTTATTAACCTAAAAAGAAGCAATTTGAAGAATCAGACATCTCTTTAACAGCAATAGCTGGTAGAAGAGAGTGGAAAATAGCTGTCTACCTAACATTTTATACTTATTTAAACTAGCATCCAAGAGTAAGGTGAAAATAAAGACATTTTCACACATGGCTGGAATGCCTGAGGTAGTTTCCCACTCAGAGAGCAATTTTGCACTATCAAGTAAAACTGAAGATGCTCATACTCTGCACTCTCAGGAATTCCTCTTGTATGGACATGCACCAAAGAAGTTTTCTCACAATCATACAAAGAGGCATGTGAACATTGATCTACAACATTGTTGACAACAGCAAAATATTGGAAATGACCTATATGTCCATTAATAGGAGAGTGGGTAACTAATTTGCAGTATCGTCATTCAATGAAATATTGCTACTACAAAGTTTACCTACCAAAATGCTTCTCAGGTTTCAAATAAAGTGAAAAGGTTGAGATCAATGCCACATAGGGCCGGCTCGAATCGCTAAGTGCTCTGTTGGTATTTTGGTTCCAGTATTTTTGGCATGTTTTCATACGTGAACCTTCGGGGGCCATTCACGTTTCCAAAAAACTCACCCCCTCAGGACCGAGATAGAGTACCAGGAAAATAGGTGACTTCTTTGGGAAGGATTGCTGGTTAGATTTGGCCCATGAATCTCCTCAACTGTTAGCTGCTTGAGCCAGAAGTTTCAAGTCACGTAGAAACAGCAGGTTGGAAAACCCACTAGGAAAGTGTGTTTGTTAAACATACATTAAATGCCCAAAGTGTACTGAACACTCCCCCTTCCTTTTTACTAGGTTTTTCCTTATTTTTAAGAGTTTCCAGTGAATGCACATCATTTTAATGTTTTCCTAACTATATGTTTTGTTTCAGGACTGGTATGCCAAGACCCCTCTGGGTAAAAAACGAGCCTTGGCATCAATAGGAGCTGAAACCGAGAAGGATAAAGATAAAAAGAAAGAAAGGAAAAAAGGAAAAAAAGAGAGAAAGAAAAAGTAATGCCTTCCTACAGCGCCATCCCTGAGAAAACTCAGGGGTGGAGATGGCCCACGCTCTCTGGGGACAGATTTGCCATTGTCAGCCTGAAGACGCACCAAGGAGAAAAAACTCACAAGTATGCGGCGGGGGCCTACACTGCCAGCTCACTAACCACTGCGTTTGCTGGGTTATCCCTTTAGCAGGCTGGATACCGAGCTGGTGGTCCATGACAATTGTTTCTAGAGCTTGTAATTGTTGTTTAACCTGCGTTAGCTGAAATTTGCTCTTCTCACATTCCAGAATCTTTTCAAGGTGGACCCTTCTCCTTAACAGTACTGGCTGCCGAATGTAAAATTCAATAGGAAAGATTCCAATGTGATAAGTAGTAAATAACCTGGGTTTATCATCACTACACTAGCTTCTTATTAATCCATATACTCTGTATATTATCTTACATGTAGTTTAATAAATTAATTCTTTGCTCTATTAATATAATTTATATAATGGAATAAAGCTGTTGTCCTTGAACTGACTCAGTAATTTGGTTCCTGGAGCTAGAAGGAATTTGAACCTCAATTTTGCAGGTGAGGAAACCAAGGATCAGGGTCACACAACTAGTTTGGGTGCAGTAGGCCTAAAGCCATGGCAGTTTAATTCCTGGTCTTGTGCTCTTTAGAAGCATTGAACATTAGTAGATCAATGACTGTGTGAAAACTACATAAAAATGGAGTAAACATGGAAAAGAGAACCCTAAATGGAGAAGTAATAGCGGTAAATGAGAAAAAGGTTAAAGATAAACTTAAATCTTGAAAAAACAGGCAAGGCTCTTTGGTGGAAGATGGCTAGTTAATTGTCCTCTAAAATGTGGTAAGGACACTGTCAGAGGAAGGAGGCTCAAACTGAGATGGGATAAATTTCATTTGAATTTTAGGAATACAACCTGACAATCGTTGGTTATACTACAGAAAGCCCTAAATCCTCCTACCCGACAGACCAGACTGGCTCTGCAAGGTTTTCCCAGGATTCCCAGGAGCTTGGTTCCTCAAGAAGACCAGTGGCCTTCCAGATGTCTTCTGGCCTCCAATGCAATCACCAGCCCCCCCCAGCCTGTGTCTGTACCCTGTACAGACTGCCCTCCCTCGCCTTCCCAGGATGGTGCACTGAGGTCCTTTTAAATATCATGAGAAACAGACTCTTTATTCTGTACCAAGAAGAGAACTTCAGGGCTCTAGGATTTAATGCACAGTAATAGATTCTGAATTTTAGAGATAAAAAGTATGAGGGTAAAAGAAAACCAGATGAGGGAAGAGAATTTGGCCCAAAGGAAAGAGTGCCCGCCTACCACATGGGAGGTCCAGGGTTCAAACCCAGGGCCTCCTGACCCATGTGGTGAGCTGGCCCACATACTGTGCTGATACGTGCGAGGAGTACCGTGCCATACACACACAAGGAGTGCACCCTGTAAGGAGAGCCACCCAGCGCAAGAAAAGCACAGCCTGCCCAGGAGTGGTGCCGCACACATGGAGAGCTGATGCAGCAAGATAATACAACAAAAAGAGACACAGATTCCGGGTGCTGCTGATAAGAATACAAGCGGACACAAAAGAACACACAGCAAATGGACACAGAGAACAGACAACTGGGGAGGGGGTGGCAGGGAAGGGGAGAGAAATAAATAAAAAATAAATCTTTAAAAAAAAAAAAGTAAACCATATGAAAAATACCATTTAAATCAGTCTCAATTTAACTACAAGCACTCTTTTTCAGAATTCATACAAATACGTGTTGGTAAAGGTTAGTAAACCACGATTAAGGGGCAGATTTAACTGATGTATATGCTTTAGAGCAGCACTGTCCAACAGAACTTTCTGCAAGGATGGAAACAGTCTATTTCAGTGCTTTCCAATGCAGGTAACCAGTAGCCACATGTGGCTCTTAAGCATTTGGCTGGTCCAACTAAAGAATGGAATTTTTTGTTTTATTTCATATTAATTAAATTTAAATAACTGCATGTGGCCAGTGAGTAGCATATATTGAACAGCACAACCTTAGAGTGCCTTGACTCTTAGGTTCCGACACGCTCTGTCTCTCAGCACAGTCATGTGGAAATAGGATTGCCACTGGTCATTTGTTTTCCCCCAAACTCTTACTTGCTGCCCTGCTCAGTGCTAGGTCTGTGCCTTGGGCCTGGTCTGCAACTGCCACTAGCCTCAGCCAGCCCCTTCTCCTGGGTACCCTGGACCACAGCTCAGCTCCCCACCCCCACCCGGGCTCTGCCCCTGCTCTCAGATGCACACGGCTCCACACTGCCCACCGACAGGAGCCCTTTGCAAGGCGCTGCAAACTCCAAAAGAGTCCACAGATGTTGACATTGACTCCACGGCTCCTGAGAAGGGGGAGCATAAATCCATGCACATCTACTCATGCCCACAGGTTCTACTATTTTTACACCAATGATTACATACCATCTATCCACTTAACAATATATCCTATTGTTTAAAATCAGTGCTTATAGAGTGGCCTGTTTTGATTAGCTACATTGTAGGTTCCCCATTTTATGGATTTCCATAATTTATTTCACCAGTCCACTGTTTGACAGACATTTAGATTATTTCTGTCTTTTTGCTATTACACTGATGATACGAATACTCTTATACATTCTTCTTTTGTGTGCATGCATGCACATAAATATTCTGTAGGATAAATTCCAAGAAATTACTTGACAAATTGCCTGTGCATTTTTAATCTGGATAGATCTTTTCAGATTGCCTTTCAAAGAAGCACTCGTCCTACCACCCACATATAATAGGAATGCCTGTTACATCTTCATCTGCAGAGTAGGTTATCAAATTTTGTGAGACTGACAACCATTCAGGTTTAAAACCCAAAGTTGGGAAGTGGACGCAGTGCAACCAGTTGGATACACCTGCCTACCGCACGGGGGGTCCCAGGTTCAGGTCCAGGTGCCTCCTAATAGAAGACAAGAAAACACTGCATCCACCCGCAACAAGGTAGCAAGGTAGACACCGCCCTGCAGCAAAGAGCTAGACACCACCCCTGCCACAATGAGCAGGTACCACAGCCAGCAGAGGCCCCAGCCCCCAGGAAGCGGATATGGCTCAGGTCATTGGGTAGTGGCCTCTCACACGGGAGATCCCAGGTTAGATTCGCATCCTGGGTTCGGTTCCCGGTGCCTCCTGGAGAAGGCGAGCAAACAATGAGCAGACAGCTGAGATTGCCATCTGGAGGAGGGGGGATCAATCAAGAAAAAATAAAATAAAAATAAACCTTAAAAAAAAACACCAAAGTCTCCCAGGAAAGCTATGTCAACCTAGAAATAACAAATAGAGCTGCAAGGCAACAGAGGCATTTATTTGGGGCTTCGAATTGCACTTCGGGGAGCACAGATACAGGGAGTGACCCAAATCGTGTCCTGTCTTGGCATTTCCAGGCCAGGGTTTTAAAAGAAAAGATTAGACCAGTTGCTCTGGTTGCTGGCTCTCTGGGGAACTCCCGCTGTCCTTCGGGTTGGATAGTTAAACCTGGGCTCTTGATCTCGTGGTCTGCTGCATGGCCTGTGGTTCCTCGAGGCTTTGCACCCTTGGGCAGTTCACGGCATCTGGCTGACACCTGCCTGAGAGTATCCTCCAGGACGACCTCCCGGCTCCATTTTAAATCTCTGTGCCTTAGAAACTGGAGTTCGTTTTAATTTTTTTTAACAGGTAAGACAGCACAGTCCTAACACTGCCGTTTTTAACTGACACGGAGACAGGAAAAGTGGCGGTCCTGACGTGAGGAGGAGAAAGTAAAACGAGGGAAAGCGCGAGGGCTGGAGGGCAGGAGGTGCTGGCGAGGAGCAGGGAAGCGCTCTGCCGTCTTCGGAGGGATGCTGGGCTACCCGTGGCCATTATGTGACAATTAGCTCCTCTCGAGCACGTTTTTAAGTGAAGGGGACGGTAATTAATGTCATTACCCCTCATTAAGGGAGCATTTGTGTGGAATGGAATCTGGTGAAAGGTGCTTGGCGCTCAGGTGGGGCCGCTCTCAGCCTGTCCCGAGGAGCCAGCCCGCTCAGATCCGAGCCACTACCTGACATCACCGCGTTTCCGAAAAGATGCCCCTGAGAAGGTCGGGGCTGGAACCAACAGAAAAGCAACTTTAAAGCGCTCTAATGTGAACGCATCTACTTTTGAGACTCTTCCTAAACGTGGGTCAGCATTTGCCACCAAGGCAGCCACTGAAGTAGGTAGGTGGCCGTGGGTTCTCACAGGAGAGCGACAGTCTTCCGCCACCGAGACACTAGGGGGCCCTAGCCACTGAGAGAAGCGGCTTCTGAAGTCCCTGAAAGGCAAAAGACCTGAGTTTAAGAGAAGGCTCGGGACGATGTCAACAAAAGCAGAGGAACCGAGAGAGACGGTGCTCCTGAAACTGAGCTAGCAGCCACCTAAACAGTGAGATGTAGACAACCTAAAGGACCCAAGCGCCGTGTCTCCAAGCACTGGAAATTTCCACCATCAGAGCCACTCGTGTGTTAATGCATTTCCCCTCAGCCATGCTATGCCATTAGAATTCACAGTTGCAGTGTAGCGGTGTTTTTTCTTGTCGTTCATTCTTCCGATCTTTATTGAGCCCCTTCTATGTGCCAGGTTCTGGAGGACAGGCAGGCGATACAAAAGTGAGCTGCTTCTGAGGAGGGGGCGCAGCTCAGTGGTGGATCGCCTGCTTTGCATGATCAAGGTCCCAGGTTCAATCCCCGGTACCATCTATTAAAAAAAAAAAAGAGCACCTTCTCAGTCTGGTGGAGGAGGGGACATTGATAAAGCAGCCACGTGAATGACTGTGCCATGCAGCAGAGGCGAGCCCAGAGCAGGACAACGGGTAGTGACAGAGGGAGCTTAGAGGTCAGCACTGACGCTGCCCTACTTTGTCCCTGCAAGAGACCTTTGCCAGTGGGGAATCTGCGGCTTCGTGACCAAGTGGCAGGTCTGTCTGGTTCTTTAGCCCTTCCTATTTAGTGTCTAGATAATTACCTAAAACAGTGCATTTAATTAAGGTCTTTGGCGCAGGGGGATCATTCAGAACCGTCACTTGCCTTGGATATGGTCCGTAAGTGCCCTTCTCGTATTGGGAAGTCCGGGGAGACTCTGGTCCCAATGCCAGACACTGGTTGTGGTGCCTGATGAAGGACTCCGTGCCCAGGAAAACGAACCAGTCCGTGCCCATCTCCATCGTTAGCCTCGGGATTCAACATATCAGAAATAAAGTCTCCCTCGGCAGTTCATTCTAGCGATTTGGAGCACGGGCTTGGACAGACAAATCCGGGTTCTCCTCCAGCTTTATCCCTTATCGGCCCGAGGCACTTAGCATTTTGAAACGGGCATGTGGTTCATCTCATATCTTGGGTCGATGGGAGGAGGGACAAGCTAGGACACGTAGCGTCGGGCCAGTGATGGCCACCTGCTATGCCATTAATTCTGACCCTGCCCAGGAGAGCAGATGTGCTAGGGGAGGCCTCTGACTTCATGATGTGAAAACACAGCAGCGCGGTGGAGAAGGCGGAGGGGATGGGGAGGGCCGGGACAGCCCCTGCTGCCTAAGGACCAGGGCCAAAGGGTCCTGTGCGGAGTCGCCTGAGACCCTTCCAGAATCCAGGACTCCGCAGGTTTGGTCCTCGCATTGCATCCGAGCAGCTCTCACTGCATTCTCTTTCCCTTGTGTACGGTGCCGGCTAGGGTCTGGTACACCCTGTACTCGGCCTCTTGTGTCCCTGCCTTCATCTCCAGCTCAGGCATCACCCAGCGGCTGGGAAAGGAAGATCAACCGAGCCCAGTGGCGAGGGTCAAGGCTTCCTGGAAAGCACGTGGGGCTGGGCAGGGCGGGGCTGGGGAGGGGACTGGTGGGCGGGGCTGAGCTGGGTTGGGGGGGCCTGAGGTGGGCAAGGCTGGGCAGGGCGAGGATAGGCGGGGCTGGGGTGGGGTCTGGGATCTGGGTGGGCGGGGCTGGTCTGGGCAAGGGGAGGGGCCTTGTGGGGGTGGGACCTAGTGTAGGGTGGGGCCTGGGTGGGCGGGGCTGGGTACTGAATCCAGTGACGTGACCCTGGGCCAGTCCAGCCACACACACACCTTCACGTGCACAGACATACACACTATAAACATACACACACAGACACATACACATTGCACACATACACAAAAATACACAGCCAGGTGTGTGTACACATTCACACAAAAACATGCATACTCACACCTAGACACAGACACAATACACAAAAATACATGAAAATGCACACATGCATATGGATGCATACACACCCCACATACATGCTAACATGGCACACAAACTATGCACACACCTTGCACACATACACCCCACGTACATACACATGCTCCCCACACGCATGCACACGTGCACACACACGCCTCCCACAGCCTCCCTGTCCTCAGCAGCGCTGGTGGCAGGTGCCTGTGGCCCATGCCTCCCGATCCTCTGGGCTTCACAGGCTCCCAGGGGACGGACTGAGGTGTTGACTGTTGACGCCGAGTACACATGAAAACATCCGCTTCCTGTTCTCAGGGGCATCTGAGAAGCCCCCAGGTGCTGCAGGAAGGGCTGACGCAGATATCCTCAGCGGCCAGCTGCACTTCCAGCCCAGAACAAGCGGGACGGCCACAGCTGCACCCCCAGGAGGGCGCCGTGGACAGTCCCTGCTGTCAACTGACAACAGTCCCACTTTACAAGCAGAGCACAAATCTGTCCCCCAAGCACACACCAGGGCCTATGCTGATCCTCCCAGCACAGAATGTCACCCCAAGGGAAGTCTGTGGCTTGACTCACACGGCCAGAGGCGTGACGATATAGTCCCTCCTGAAAGACAGATTTTACTCCAAGTGGAAACTAATTGATTCTGCCTCAGCAGCTTTCCCAATTTGCTAGATTTCTACAACTGACAGATCAGTTGATGGGGAACGTTATTTTATATAAAATGGCTAGCCACAGACTTCAAAGGATTCTCCAAGGTAAATTTAATTACCTCCTCCCCAACGAGACACCCCAAGTCCCCTCGCTTGGCTTTTGTGTGTGTATTTATAATAAGCACAATGCCTACACCCTGCAACATTAGTATTTCTCTGCCTATCGTGGAAAATCCAAGTGCTTTGGAACTGTTTGCAGCAAATTATAATGCACCCAGCCAGGGCCTTTTGTTATGCAGCCCTTCAAAGGTGGTCCCTGCCTGGCCCTCTGAAAGCCGTGGGGCCACTGAAGTTCATCTGAGAACACTCTACCCCAAGTCCGTCTTGCAAATTATTTCTGCCCTATGCAGAGAGTCTTTATTTTCCTCATGGCATCAGGTTACTTTGAATCTTACAAACACCTACTCATACATACACAAGGGAAAGGATTATTGCTCTGCCAGGATTAAATAAAACTTATAATAATGAGCTGATGAAAAATGGAATCATTATTTGTCACTGGGGCGTTGTGCGGCCATGTCCAGTTGGAGAGGAACCTCAGGATCGTAAGAGTTTAGTTCACTCTGACAGAGGCTGGCCTGAGCCATCCCCCAAACTCTGGAAATTAGGATTTGGGCCACATTGGGCCTCAGTGGACGGCAGGCATAATAGGGCTTTCCAAGGTCTGCTATCATTAAGACGACCTCCAGCCCAGCCAAGGGCCTGCCACTTTGACTTTGTGGACTTGGTGCCACAGCCTCTGCAGAGAGGCTTGCTGCCAGTCAGGCAGTCAATGGGCCAATGCCAAGGGGCAGGTGGCCCCATGCCCTTGGCTCTGATCAGCTGGGGAGAAGCACTATATATATGTGGCCCCAGATAGTTCTCTGCCCTGCAGAGAAGGACACCAACTCTTGTCACTAGCACTGCTCCACAGGGGGGCAAGGACAGCCAATGCCCTCTCCATGAAGCCAAGAAGGACTAGTCATGTGACTCAAGACTCTATCCTTGATGAGGATGGAAACTTCCCTCATTCCTGGAGTTGTAGATTGAGAGCCTGAGGAAGTGGGCCCTGCGGGCAGCTGCCCAGATGTCCAATTAAAAGGGACACCAAAACAGCACTGGAGTCACAGTGCCCTCAAGTGGAAATTTCCAAGCACTGCTCCTCATCAATTCCAAATGAGTAACAGGTTCTATCATGGCCGGAACATGGTGGAGATCTCCTATTCTAAATATAAAGATGGTGGCCTGTCATCTTGGGAATAAGTATATTTGTTTATTAATAGAAAGCAGGTTATTTGCCCACTCCAATAAGAAACTGTTGAACAAATATTTAAAGAATATCAATTTTTAGCCTGCATGGTAGGGGGAGGGGGGCTCCAGGTCTCAGCCTGTCCCTGCATCTCACCCATTCTGTAGGTGCCTCAAGGAAATGCCCATCACCATGAGAAATCTGGAGTCTCTTCCTTGGGACTGTGAGGAATCTTGAGGGTGAATTATTACAGGTAGAAAATGGGGACTCGGGGGATTGAATCACGTCCCCCACAAGAGGCACACTCAGGTCCCAACCCCAGATCCTATGGGTGGAAACCCATTTGTAAATAGCACCTTTGATGATGTTCTTAGTTAAGTTGTGCCTGCACTGAATGAAGGGGGCCTTATCCAATGTGGCAGAGCTCCTCAGAAGCAAAGGAAAGTGGACACTGGACATGGAAGGAGAAACCACAGGGAGCAGCCCTGGAAGTCAGTGGAGTCCAGTAGAGAAAGGAGAGGCCGGCGCCATGAGCTTGGCCATGTGACAGAAGCCAAGGACCGGGCATCGCTGGCAGCCAGTCCCAGAACACCACGGTCTCTAGAGAACGCATCGCCTTGCTGATGCCTCAACTTTGGAATTCTCCTAGCCTCATAACCATACGCCAATAAATAACCTATTGTTTTAGAAAACCCATTTCTATGGTATCGGTTTTGGGAAAAGAAGACAAAGGAGAAGGGTAGCCAGGTATGAGAAGTACCTTTCATTTAACGAGCAATTCCTTTGGACCTATGTGCTGGCTTGAGTCTTCTGCGGACCCCAGGAATTCCTGTTCTTAAAGCACACCCATTCCTGTGCCTGTATCCATTGTAGATGGGACCTTTCGATTTGATTCAATTAAGGGACTATTGGATTAGATTGCTTTTGATTAGGTCACTTGGGCAAGGACCTTTGATTAGATTGCAGGACCCAGGGTTAATCCTCCTACTGGAGTCCTTTATAAACTGAGAAATAGAGCTGCAGACACACAGAAATAAGCGACTGAGACAGAGGAACCCCGAGGGCCTGAGAAAGAGGTCCCAGTGGCTGAAGTCTAGAATCAGCAGAGCACAGGGGCATGGAAAGAGGCCCCAAGAGACTGAAAGAGATGAGGCCCAAAGGAGAGAAGAAAGATGAGCCATCGGCCCGATCATCCACAGCTGAGCTCAAGGAGAAAGTGAGCCTGGAGGAGAAGGCAGAGACCGGCAAGGGTGCCATTCTGCCCTGCCATGTGCCTGGTCGCCCACAGCTGCAACTTAGTGAGGCAGCGTCTCTTGGTGACACTTTGATTTGGACACATCCATGGCCTCAGAGCTGCAAGCTTTAAGTCAAATCAATTCCCATTATAAAAGTCAACCATTTCTGGCAGCTTCAAGCAAACTAAAACAGCCTATTTCGTGCCAAGCACAGGTATGTCTTGACCTCTTGAGGGCGCATGAACTGACTGGGAACTGGCTGGGTTTCGGCTCAGGGCATGGCATGGCTGTGGGCAGTCCCTGGAGCACAGAGTTCTGTGACACGGGAGGTCTCAGGCCATGCTGTTCCAGTGCAGCCCTTACTTGTCTCACCGCACACACAGCAGCACAAGTCAGATTCCCATGTCCTCTGTGTGTTTCATCTGGCCACCAGCCACTGACTTGTACCACTGGACTGTTGCGGTTGTCCCCCCAAGGCTATCATGTAACGCTTCACCAAATGAACGAGCCAACCCTGGTCCTTCTAATAGCACCATCCCATCCAGCATTGTTCCCACCTCCTCACTCCCTCCCTGTTGGGGATCATACCCCCTCCTTTGCCATGTGCCTTTAAAGTGCCTCCCACTAGAGACGGTGGCATCCATTTCCCCATCCTATTGATGCTGGGCTTGCCATGTGGTTTAATTGGACAGACGTGTCAAGAGCAGAGCCTTTAAAACTGAAAAAACTAGATAAATAAGAGCAAATTAAGCCCCTAGTGAACAGAAAAAAAGGCATAAATATTAGAACATAGATAAATGAAATAGAGAATTTAAAAAATCAAAAGAGAGAAAAATTAAACCATGAGTTGGTTCATTGAAAAGATAGGTAAAATTCTCAAAACTTCAGCTATACTCATGAAAAACTAAGGAGAGAGGACACAAATGACTAAAATAAGAAATGACAAGTGGGTTGTATATCTGTCCCTCCTGCAATAAAAAGGACTATAAGAGTCCTTTTTATAAAGGATTATAAGAAGTATATGAAGAAGTGTATCTAATGAAAGAAGTTGATATGGGTGGACTGGGGGGAGTAGGGAATGGGGTATATGGGAAACTCATATATTTTAATGTAACATTTTGTGTGACCTATGTATCTTTTCAAAAGATAATAAATAAAGTCTATTTCATCTTAAAAAAGAAAAAAGGTGCTTGACTTCTTGAAAGTCTATGCCCTTGCTGTGAGAAGCACACGCCCAGGACAGCCACGTGCCCATGGAGCTCGCACAAACCCAACCCACAGCCCAGACTTTCCACAGCCCGAATGGAGCAGCCCCAGCAAGCTGCAAACCTGTGCCTGAGAAAAAGACCTGTGTGGACATGAGTTCCTATGATTTGGGGTTGGGTCAGTTGAGTCCTCCTGGAGGCAAATACAGAGACAGGGTGAAGAGAGCAGGAGGTTTCTTAGCGGGCCATGCCTGTGCAAGATAAATGGGAGGATGCAGAGCTGGGCAAGGGGTGCCTCAGAAGGAGCTGCAGGTGGGGTGCAGTCCCAGCCACCTCAGAGGAAGCTGGTAGGGGAATCCCAGTGATTTGGGCTTACAGGGTAGATCCTGAGGGTACCAGCAACTGAAGGTTGTCTGCCCAATGTTCCCCTTGCAGCAGAAGGGTCCACTCCTTTTTGAAGGAGGACCCACATGGTAGCCCCATGGCAGGTCCAGGAGTCCTTCACCACACAGCAGCATCTGGCACTGGCTGACCCATCTGGGCCACCACCACCCATGCTACAGCAAAAGCCTTCCCACACCTACGCTGGGCATTGCAGCATCCATTTCTGCTCCATAGATCCCCCAAAGTGGTACTGCTCGTACAAAGGGTATATGCGCACAGAAGCTAGTGTGGGGATCAAGGTCATAGACTAGGGGCAGTGGCCACCTGCCAGCCCTCCAGGGCTGGGGTCTCCTGAGGAATGCACACTCCCAGCAGGGGTGCCTGTCCACCATTTCTGCCATCAGAGATACTGACAAAGGGCAGGTGGGAGCCGCTCCAGGAGAGTCAGGACCTGGCTGGAGACATTTCCTGACTCATCTGTGTCTGCAGACGCCTTTGGAGGGCCCCAATTCTGGCTGCTGGTTCCACCCTCAGTGCCACTTTCCACCTGGTGAAGCAGGTGCAGGATGCCCACGTTGCCATCTGTCTCAGAGGCCCCCGCCTCTCCTACCACAACGACCCTAGAGGGAAAGAGGAAGGGTGGGCACAGGATTGCCAGGCAAGGCGGGGAACAGACCCCAACAACCTGGAGCGCAGGGAAAGCACGTCAAGCAGCTTCACTTCCCATTCCCGTGCACTCACTGGGGGCACGGACCTTTCTGAAAAGTACCTCTGTAAAGACTGCCAAAGAGAGCTGGGCATCTGTGACACATGAGCCCTGTTTCTCACGATCATAGAGGTGCCAGTGTCACAGTGTCAGGCTGGATTGCAGAAAAGCAGCGAACCTTCATCACAATGTGGCAAGGAGGGTGACCCTTCTAATTACAAAAGAGCCAGGAAGTTGCCATCCTGACAATTCAGTGAGACTTAAAAATAAGCTGAAGAAGTAGCCTCCTAAGGCTGCCCTCCGACAATTGGAGTACGCCCTGCGGGGCCTTCAGCAGCCTCCCCTGCCTCTGCCCGAGTGCCCTCCATCTCCTCCCCTCCCCTCCCCAGGGATGGTGCCACGTGATGGCTCTCCACCCCCCTGCATGCCCTGGTGAAGGGGCATCGTCAGGTAAGGAGGGGCTCTTCTCATGCTGGACCCTAAAGAAGCAAATCCTTAGCAGGGAGAATCCAGGAACACACTAATTAGCCCTTCAACCCACTACAGCTCAGCTTGATTTGTCCAATTGGGGTGGAATGTGTGCCCCATAGTATAGCTGTAATGATTCAGGGCAATAATCCGTGCTACCATGATTTGCCTGGAATGGTGGCTCTTTCTGTCCTTGCCACCCCAACACGCTGTCTGCCTAGCATTCTGTCCCAGAGTTCAGCTTCTCTCCCTGCCAAGGTTTCTAGGTGTAAGCCCTGCCTTTTTGGAATCCCTGTCACTTCTCTTGGGCACCCAGAGCCCACCTGTGGCTTTAGGCTCCCTCTGCATACTACTTTTTCTGAGCCAGAATGGACTTGCCCTTAGCCCCTGCCACTGAACCTTTCCTACCAGCACATTCTCTTGCCTCTTGGAAATTCTGGTTCTTTGGTCCTTGCTCTCCTGGGCTCTCCCACCCTGCTTCACTTCAACGAGCCCTGCCTGGTCCAATCCCAAGATAAGGCAGGTGGAGTTGCCATCTGAGGACGCTGCACCCTCTGGGGCACCTGTTGCATGACTCTCAGTGATGGCCCCTCTCTCCCCTCCTCCTGGGGTTCATGATGTACTGCCTTCAACCAGATACATGCCACCTGGCCCTCCAGTGGTCTCTATGTCAAGAACGTCTGCTCCTGTCACCTGACCCTCTGGCTGTAGCAGGGTCTCCCAGGCCTCCCCACGCAGGTGTCCTCCTCTCATCATACCTCGCTTCCAAACCCACCCTGGCCCCAGAAGTTCCTCATTAACTCTCAGGTTTCCCCTCACCTGTGTTCCTTGGCCTGCGCAGTCTTTTAATTACAGGGCAGACCTCCTGTGGTCAGAGGAACTGGAACCCACCATCTGCCAGAGATGAGCCCTGGAAGGAAGTGGTATTTAGTGAAATGTGCCAAAAGGAAGGCGGGGAAATTAGGAGTCTAATTATGACTTCTCAACTTGTCTCCAAGCTAGTCAAGGAGAGGGAGCCTTGGTGGGTGGGGACAATATGTGCCCTAATCCCAGGAACAATAGCAAGAGTGTTCTGTTGACTCCGGCAGGATACCACGTGGACGGGAAGCACATTAGCTTTGAAAACAGGCAGGCATGGGTTCAAAGTCTGCTTTTGCCTTGTGGTCACTGAGGTGACTATGACAAAGTAAGGCATTTCCTTTTTAAATGTGTTTGTTTTTAATAATGACTCAGAAGTAAGACATGTTCATTACAAACAAATTAGAAAATACAGTTAAGCAAAAAGAGAAATCTGAAGCCATTTCTCAATAGTTTCACATTTTGATGTAGAGTCTTCCAGACTTTTTCTAAGCCAATTAATGTACACATTTACACATTTTTACAAAAACCATATTTGCAAGTTATTTTGAAAGCTGCAAAATATATCATTAATATAGATTTCCATGTCAACAAATAAGGTTCTAAAACATCATTTTTAATAGCTGAAAAGTTCAACTTCCCCTCATCGATCATTTTGGTTTTTCTTAATCTTGTTTGCTAGTAGAAACAATGCTGCAATGAACATCCTCATACGTGTATTTTCTCCAATATATCTGATTTTTTCTTTACCATAATTCCTAGATGTATGATTGCTGAGTTAAAAGTCATACACATTGAACACTCATAGTATTTTATACTCAACCCAAACATGTGAGAGTCTCATTTCCCCATCCCTTATCCACACTGGGCACCACAAATTTTCCCTTTCCATGGATGTAAAGCAGCATAGCATTATTCTAATCTGTGTTTCTCTGGGTAATTAATGAGTTGCACATATGTTTACATATTGGTCTACTTTTCCCATTAGTTGCCTGTATTTTGCTCTTTATGTATATGCATATATTTCAATTTATTTATTATTCATTTATTTGTAGGATCACTTTATCTAATAAAAATATTTGCATTTTGTTTCTCATATTTTTTGTCATATGTATTGCTGCAAATGTTTTCTAAGTTTGTCCTCTACCTTTTCATAGAGCTTCAAAACCTTTTTGACATGCAAAAGTTTTGAACATTAATAAAATAAAATCCATCATTTCATCCTGTATGTTTTCTTCCTCTGATATCCCACTTGGAAAGTCTTTTTGACATTAAAATTATGTAAATATTCTGACATTTTTTGTATTTAAATGTTTAATCCATGTGGAATGAATGCTGGTGTAAGTTGTGAGGTAGGGATCAAATTTTATTTTCTTTCAAATCATTAGCAAAAATCTTTTTTTGTGTGTGAAGAATTGCTCTTTTTCCCTTTGACTCAATAATCCATCCTATTTACAGATAAAGGGATGTTCTTGGTTTCATTTTAGCCAGCCAAAGAAAAATAAAAATTTATTCTAAATAATTTCTTACACAGCAATATTTTATTAAAAGATCTTTGGAAAGAAAGCCTGATTTCACAGTTGAAAATTAACTCTGGGGAAAATATTTGTAATATATAACAGACAAATGGTCTTAATAGAAAGAGAGAGGTCTTGAATCTAAATTTTGCAACTGTTTTTTTTTTAAAAGAATGTTAATGATTGATTCATATAAAATATAAGTGACTGATAATTTATGCACTCATATATTCAATTATTTATCAAGAAAATTAAAACTAAAACAAAATACAATTTTCACCTATCAAATTTACAATGATTAAAAAGAATAATGACCCTGTCAGAGTGAAGGGAAAGGGGAACCAGCAACAATCCTAGGACAAAGGAAACAGTAGTCTTTCTGGAGGGATTTTAGCAATATGATCAAAAGCTTTAAACTGTTTCTGGACTTTTATGCAGCAATTAAACTCCATAAGTTCATCCTCAGAGAATTTTGAATCACATGTGAAAAGATGTTTGCTCATATTGTTTATTCCACAAAGAATAGAAACCATGAAAAATTTCAAAACAGTGGATGATTTAAATAAATAGTGGTGTATCTGTACAATGAGAGAGCATGACCATACTGGCAAATATTTATTACTCTGATATTTTGGGGTAAGACATATTTTATTTGAAATACTAAAAAAAAAATCCAAAATGGTGCGAAGTTGTACCACCAATTAAAACTTTATAGAAAATAAGAAGTAGCAATATGCTATGCAAAATAATCACTAGTATCACCTTGATATATTTTGCCTCAATTATTCATTTTATTCAGACCTAACTATATATACCAACAGGTGCGCACATATATTCTTTTCTTTTTTATTAATAATTTTTGTTAGGGAAGTTGTACATTACAAAAATATTATGCATAAAATAAATAAAATATAACGTTCCCATATACCACCCACCCGCTCTGGAATTTGGCAGTCCTCAACATTAACCAAAACCAGAGCCAGAAACATATGTTAGATGAGGTTTCCCCAGTCCCCCTGGAAAAATAATAAATAAAAGCCAGAGATACACGAGGGCAAAAAGGCTAGAAACCAGATGGGTTTTTGTTAAACAGTAGCTGTACCAAACCACGGAGATACAAAGTTCCAGGAATTAGTCCTGACATGTTAAATTCATTCTTGTTTGTGTGTAGATGCACTGAAGGTATTGAAAAGCAAGTTAAAACACTGGGAGGCCTGGTTTTATGACTTGGTGGAACAAGTCATTGCTTGCATAATTGGGGAGAGAGAGATATACTGAAGACATGGGAAAGCTTTTTTAAAATCTTTCTACCAGTAAGTTTGCGTACAACCCGAAAGATCATCAGCAAAAGGAAATAAATTCCTTAAACTAGTAAGAAATTTTACAAAGAATATTAACAATTTATTCACATAAAATACAAATGGCCAATAATTACTTGAACATGTATATTCAATTATTATTGGTTACAGATTTTTACCTGAAGCAGCAAAAACAGAAAGTGAGAGAGTATGTGTAGCAGTTTGATATGGTTATGAATTCCAAAAATAGATATTGGATTATGTTTGAAATTTGGTCTGTGCCTGGGCGTGATTAAGTTATGATTAGGGCTTTGATTGGGCCACCTCATTAGGGCATTGAGTCCCTACCCACCAAGGGATAAAAGACATGGCAAAGGACAGAGTTGAGGGTTTTTGATGTTGGAGTTTGATGCTGAAGCCCCAGGAAGTAAGTCCACAGAGGAAAGAGAAGCAAGCCCCAGGAAGAGAGGAACGCTGAGCCCAGGAAGAAGCAGGATGCTGGAAAGGAGGAACGCAGGAAGCCTGAACCTTCACAGACATCAGCAAACATCTTGCTCCAACACGTGAAAATAGACTGGTGAGGAAAGTAACTTATGCTTTATGGCCTGGTATCTATAAGCTCCTTCCCCAAATAAATACCCTTTATAAAAGCCAACCAGTTTCTGGTATTTTGCATCAGCACCCCTTTGGCTGACTAATACAGTATGAATAAAAAAAAATAAAAACAGGGAAGTGGTTGTGGCTCAACTGATAGAGCATCCACCTACCATATCGAAGGTCCAGGGTTCAATACCCAGGGCCTCCTGACCCGTGTGGTGAGCTGGCCCATGCGCAGTGTTGCCATGCACAAGGAGTGCTGTGGCATGCGGGGGTATCCCCCGTGTAGGGGTACCCCACGCACAAGGAGTGCACCCCACAAGGAGAGCTGCCTTGCATGAATAAAGCGCAGCCCGCCCAGGAGTGGCGCCACACACAAGGAGAGCTGACGCAGCAAGATGATGCAACAAAAAAAGCAACACAGTTTCCTGGTGCCACATGACAAAATGCAAGTGGACACAGAAGAACACACAGAGAATGAACAGAGAGAGCAGACAACAAGGGGGAAGGGGAGAGAAATAAATAAAAAATAAATCCTTAAAGGAAAACACACAGGAAAGGTAACAGGCAGGCTGGGATCCTAGCCCCGTTCTGCGGCTAGCAGGTGTGTGCAGCCCTTTAGCAGCACTCAAGGTGGCCAAACTTCACTCTCTTTGGCCCTGAAATTGGCCATCTGACTAGTCCAAATCTCATTTCCACATCTAAGATTCCGAATTTTCCAAACTTATGACTCTAAATCTGTATTTTGGCACTTGCTTGTTGTTTTCAAAGTAAGTATAAACAAGTGTATTCGGAATAAGATTTTTTTACAAAAGAAAAGTGAGACGACAATCCTCAGAATGGAATAAAAGGTGTATAAATCATATATCTGATAAGGAATGTATATTCATAATATATAAAGAATACTTACAATTCAATTTTAAACAGGCAAAGGATGTGAATAGACTTTTCTCCAAAAAATACTAAGAGCTAATAACACATGAAAAGATGCTGAACATCGATAGCCATCAGGGAAATGCAATGAAAACCACATGATGTACCACTTCACCCCAGGTAACATGGCAATAACAAGCGTTGATGAGAATCTGTAGCTATCAACACCCTCCTGCGCTGCTTTGGGAACATAAAATGGGCAGTCACTTTGGGAAACAGTCTGGCCATTCCTCAAAAGGTTTAATATATTATCAGATGCCCCAAAATTCTACTCCTAGGTTTTCACCCAAGAGAAATGAAAACGCATGTCCACACAAAAAGTTACATAGCAGCATTATTCGTAACAGCCCCCAAATGTAAACAATCTAAACTCCCCGCAACTAATGAATGAATGAATAAAACGTGGTCCATGCAAAATGGAATAGTATCCAGCCATGGAATGAAGCAGTACGGGCACATGCTACGACTTGGACCAACCTTGAAAACATCGTGCTGAGTAAACGAAGACGGGCACAAAAGACCACGTATTAAACGATGCATTTATATGAAATGTCCTGAACAGGCAAAGGTATAGACAGATAAGTGGCTGCCAAGGTTGGCAGGCCAGGGAGACAGGAATGAGGATTGACGCTGTGATGGTTGGTTTATGTGTGGGGATGGCTAGGCTATAAGCATTTTGTCAAACTCATACTACGGGAGCGTTTACTTGCCGTTGAGTAAGGGAGATGATCTTCGATGATGGGGGGTCCTCCCCAATCAGTGGAAGGCCTTAAGAGTAAAAACTGAGGTTTCCCAGAAAAGAAGAAATTCTTTCTCAAGCCTGCCTGAGTTTCCAGCCAGTCCATCAGATTTCAGACTTGCCAGCCTCCACCATCGTGTGTGCCAATTCCTTAAAATAAATTTCTTTACATAGAAAAAAATCTCTTTCTTTATAATAACTAACAGAATATTCTATTGGTTCTGTTGCTCTGGAGAATTCTGACCGAGACAAATGCTTAAGGGGGTTCTTTCAAGAGGGACAAAAATGTTTTAAGTTGAGGTGATGGTTGCACAGCTCTGCGAATATAAAAACCATTGCCTTGTCCACTGAGTGAATTGGATGCCGTAACAGGTTACCACAGCCTAGGCCAAAAGAAGGTTATCCTCTCCCAGTTCTGAGAGCCAAGAGCTCAGAGTCAAGAGGTCAGCAGTGGGCTCCTTGAATAGGCTCTGTGGGAGACCCCATCCCATGCCTCCCCCGGCTTCTGGAGTTGCAGCTGCCTCAGAGGTCCTGGGCTTGTGGCTGCATTGCTCCCATCCATCTGTCTGTCTTCAGGTCACCTTCTGCTCTCTGGGTCCTCGGCCCTTTCTACTCTGTTAAGGACACTTGTTACCTGATTTAGGGTCCACCATGATCCAGGATGATTGCTCTTGAGATGCTAACCTTGACAACATCTGCAAAGATCCTTGATCCATGTAAGACCACTTTCATGGGTCACATATGGGCCCGTCTTTGGGGGGACCAAAGTGAAGCCCCCACTACAAGGGGTTTCTACCATTTCCTCTCAGCAGGTGCCAGAACCCCCTCAATCCAGCAGAGAAGGTCCAATAAAATGCACGCCTGGGTGCATTTTCCAGTGCAAAGTTAGCTCCTCTTTCATGCCAAGCACAGCTGCCCTTGGTTACACCCCGTACCTCTTAACCTAGCGTGTACCTAACTAAAGGGCTCCAACCTCCCTTGCCGTGTCACCTAAGTGGGGGCTGGCAGTGAGTCTGAGTTTGCAAGAGCTGCTATGACAAATTCCACGCAAGGGGTTGGCTCAAACAACGGGACTCTCTTGGCTCACAGTCTTGAGACTCAAAGGCCTGCGTCCTCCCAGGGCTGGCGGCATGGTGCCAGGGCTCCAGGGATCCCATTTCTGCCTCCCGCCCCGGGGCCACGTGTCTTGCATCCTGCTTCTCCTTTCCCCCAACTCCCTCTTCGGGCTCCTCCCTGTGGCTATTTGGCCTCGGTGACGGAGTCCCACCTCGTTCAGCTAGCCACACGTTAACTGAAAACAACATCTTGCAAGGGCCCTGCTCACAATGGGTGCCCAGCCCAGGGACAAAGATGATGAATGGGTGTGTTGGGGACATAATTCCACCTTCCGCAGAGGGCAACCTGGCCGTTTTAAATGGCAGCTCTCGACAAACATCACTTGTAAATGGGACCTTGGAAGCGGGGCAGAGAGATTGCTGCTAACAAATATTACCTCCGAGTGCAGGCCGGGCGCCCCTGCCAGACGTCACATATCACAGTGTACCCGTCACAGCACCCTGCAAAGAGGGTCATGTTGTGCTTCCACTTACAGAGAAGACTGAGGCCTGTGTGGTAAAGTGATTGCCTGAATTCACACTCAGCTCTCAAGCCCCACACGCTGAAGACGAGGAGCCTGCCTGAAGCTGGGTTCTGCCACGCACTGCAGCTCTGTATTTACCCTCCGGTTTATTTGTTAACTCCTTTCTATTTTGCGTCATTCAGGAGCGAGTTGAGGTAGGTTATAAAAATACGAAGACTGAAAGAGAAAAGCATAAAATGACCGAGACCAGGAAAGCAACGAATCAGAGTGTAAGGAGGAGAGCTGGATGCAAAGAGCCGAGCGACGGGCGCCTGTGTTAGGAAAGTTAAGCCACAGATGGGGCCCTGGCCTCCTCGGCAGCCAAAAAAAAGCCGCAAGGAGAAAACACGGTTCCCTCAGCCCTTCTTCCTGCCGGTCAGCTCTTTCCAGCAGCCCCCGCAGCCGCCTCCCCTGTCCAACGAAGCCGCGGGCCTCAGCACAGCGTAGAGGACCCAGCGCCTGGACGTCTGACCCTCTCCCCCACTGCATGATGGCTCAGCCCCCTTTTTCCAGTTAAATTCATCATTTTGAGATAATTGCAGATTCACATGTAGTTCTAAGAAAAAATATAGAGACCCCAGTACCCTAACCCAGTGTCCCCCAATGGTCACATCTTACAAAATATAGCCAAGATCATCTGACAGCCATGCGGTCAGCTGCAGAACTTCTCCATCAAGTGGAGGATCCCTTTTCCAGCCACTCCCACCTTCCTCCCACCCCCAGCCCCTCTATAACTCCTGGCAACCGCCCATCTCTTCTCCATCTCCACAGATTTGTCATTTCGAGAATGTTTTGCAAATGAAATCTTACAGTATGTGACCTTGGAGACTGACTTCTCCAACCCAGCATAATTATCTGGAGACTCATCCAAACTGTTGCAGGCATCAATAGTTTCATTTCATGACGGCATAGGATTTCATGGTACAGATGTTTAACCTCTCACCTGTAGGTGGACATCTGAGCTGATTCCACTTTTTGACTTTCACAGATAAAGCTGCTATGAACATTTGTGTACGGGTTTTTTCATGAATGCAGTTTTCGTTTCTCTTGAATAAAAGCTCGTGAGTGAAATTGCTGGGTCTGTGAAAACTACACCTTTAGTTTCATAAGAAACTGCCCAACTGGTTTCCAAAGTGACTGTGCCATTTGGTACCCCCAGCCCCAGCCATGTCGGAGTGACCCAGTTTCTCTGCAACCTCACCAGCATTTGTTGTAGCCATTATTTTTTATTTCAGTCATTCTGAGAGATGTGCAGGGATAGCTCCTCGGGGGTTTAATTTGCATTTCCCTGGTGGCTAGTGAAGTTGAACATCTTTTTGTGGGCTTGCCATCTGTATAGTCTCTTCAGCAAAATGTCTGTTTATATCTTTTGCCCTTTCCCCTCCTTTTAACTTTATTTATTTTTTTAAGATTTATTTTTTATTTATTTCTCTCCCTTCCCCCGCCCCAGTTGTCTGCTCTCTGTGTCCATTAGCTGTGTGTTCTTCTGTGGCTGCTTCTATCCTTATCAGCAGCACTGGGAATGTGTGTTTCTCTTTGTTGCGTCATCTTGTGTCAGCTCTCCATGCGTGGGGCACCATTCTTGGGCAGGCTGCACTTTGTTTCACGCTGGGCGGCTCTCCTTATGGGGCGCACTCCTTGTGTGTGGGGCTCCCCTACGCAGGGGACACCCCTAAGTGGAATGGCACTCCTTGCACGCATCAGCACTGCACATGGGCCAGCTCCACACGGGTCAGGGAGGCCCGGGGTTTGAACCTCAGACCTCCCATGTGGTAAGCGGACGCCCTATCCATTGGGCCAAGTCCGCTTCCCTAACTTACTTTAACTAACAAGTCAGCACTGCTTTTAGAGGAATAGGAAAAATCAGGAGATGCGCATCCTCAAACATTCACGGAACGGTCTACAGAAACAACACACAAATCAGCTGAACTTAATGAATAATTATTGTTGAGACAAGCACCCAAACAACTTAAGCCAAGGCCTTGATGTTTCTAGAAAATTCTCTGTGGGGAAAGGCAGGAAGAGATGAGAGGTGGAGGCGTCTTCGGGACATGGAGCTGCCCTGGATGGTGCTTCAGAGGTAATCACCGGACATTGTAAATTCTCACAGGGCCTACATGATGGAATAGAGGAGAGTATGGGTCATGATGTGAACCAATGTATATGAGGTGCAGAGGTGCCCAAAGATGTACTTACCAAATCCAATGGATGTGTCATGATGATGGGAACGAGTGTTGTTGGGGGGGGGGGGGAGAGGGGGGGTGGGGGGGTGGGGTTGAATGGGACCTCACATATATATTTTTAATGTAATATTATTACAAAGTCAATAAAAAATAAAAAAATTAAAAAAAAAAAAAAAAAAAAAAAAGAAAATTCTCTGGAGCTTCCTGAAGGATGACTGTAGACATGCCCTCCAGCTGGTTAACAATGTACTCACCTGGAGGGGGAAGACAGGTTCATAACAGAGCTAACTCATGCCAAAGGAGCCATGGAAATCATGTTAGGATGCTATTTTGGTAGAAATGGACATGCAGGAACTCCTGGGCACAGTTTTCCAGGCCACAACCACTTCTTGGCTCTGTGTTGCAGAATTGCAGAAGACCCCTGAGTATTTAAGTGAGAATGTAAACAGATGTGGACTTTCTTTGTTGGAGAGAAGGCCCAACCCTGGGGGAAGGAGCTTCTGCAGCCCCTGAGCAAGGGCGAGAGGTCCACAATGATAATGAGGCACAAGATGAGCTCTTCACTTTCAGGCACACTTGACCTGGCTCTAGTTACTGCCCAGACCTGCTTGGAATCAGCTTCTTTTTGATTCCCCAAATCTCCTAACAACTTGGCAACTGATTCTCATTATCTTGTGAAGCTAGACTCTTCTCCCATTAGCCAGCAGTTGAGTCCAGCCGGATTAGGTCCACCTGGCAATGCTCTACTGCCCTTTGAAGCAGCAGGGAAAACTGGCTTTGGAGCAGACATTTAAGGGAAATCCAGGTCTGTTGGCAGAGGAGAATTTGTTCACTTTTTATCTTTACCAAGGCTTGGCGGATACTGCCTTCAGCGTTTCTAAGCATTTTGTTCAGAGATCAAGGGATTCAGAGCTAGAACAGACTCTAAAGCCATCTAAAGCCAGCCATCACTGTCTAAATGGGGAAACTGAGACCACACATCATGGCAGTAAGGGACAGATCCAGGCCACCACCCATGGGCCTCATATTCAGTGGCAGGCTCTTGTGCTTCCTTTATCACATTGTCTCAGCTCCCTTATGAGGTTGTTATCACAGTCTGCTTTAGTTCACAAGCTGCTAAAACAAATACCATTCAGCAGATTGGCTTAAACAAGGGGCTCACAGTTTTGAGGCTAGGAGAAGTACAAACTTGAGGTGTCAGCAAATGATGCTTTCTTCCCAAAGACTGTGGCTTTCTGGGGCTCACTGATGGTGATCCTTGTTCCTTGTCTTCTCCGTCACCTGGCAATGCACACGGTGAATGCCTTTTCCTCTCTCTCCTGAGGTCCATTGACTTCTAGTCTGGTGGCTCCCCATGGCTTCTCCTTCTGTGTCCAATTTCCTTTGCTTACAAGGACTTCCATCATATCAGATTCAGGTCCACTCTCACTCAGTAGGCACAATTTCATAACATCTTCAAAGGTCCTATTTACAAATGGGTTCAAATGGGGTTGGGACCTGAACACACCTTTTGTTGGGGATGTGATTCAATCCCCAACACAGTCCAATGCCACCAGGATAAAATGTCTCTTCTTCCTACCTGTGAATACCCAGGGATGTTAATCAAGCACCCTGATGCATTTTATAATATGTATTGAGCACCGCCATAGATTTGACAGTGAGCTAAATAGATGCATTGTGCCTTGCAGGAGAAGAAGCTCCAGTCCTCACAAATAACACACATGGTCACCAAGTCCCAGATAAGCTTCTATATCCAGGATCCTAAGTTCATGCCTCACTGAACCCCATTCATATAATTTATTTAGTCCTGGCCACAGGCCAACACTGCTCATGTGTTAATGCACAAGTGTTGTGTTCCCTGTTTTGCTGATTAGACAACCGTGGCATTAAAGAAAACAGCTAACACCCCAAAGCATGCAACTGGTAAGATTTTAACCCACACTAGCTCCAACAACTATGAAAGTCAGGGGTTTTGCCCAACCAAGTTGATCGAATTTCAGTCCCAGATATGTGTGGGCCCATCTCTTATGGCTAAGCCCTCTCCTCTTGTACAGAGTGGGGCACACAGAGTCCCGATGGGGTGTGTCCTGTCACCATCTTCAAGACCCTCCTCCCAAGGCATGGGTGAGCAACCAGAGGCAAGGTGGCCATTTAGTAGGCCATTTGGACAACCGCGGATTTGCAGGAGTGACAGTCGGTGGCTGCTGCCCCCTGCTGGTCGGCCTTGTACAGCCCCAGGCACACACACCAACCTGGGCTCTGCAGCCGTGTCCCACCACCTAGGGTGGAGAGGAAGTCCCTGTAGACAACCTTCTGGTCAGTTCCATGAGTGGCCAATAGAAGGACATCTCCCCCCTCTGTTCCCTGCTGCTGGTGGGTGTCCTGCCAGGGCATGGATGAAGGAGACGAGCGGGCAGCCTTGGGCCTTCTTGGAAGGAATTTCTCCACATTCTGAAGAAGCCGCAGCCAGCTCGTCCCGGGTGGCCGTGCCGATTGGAAGTTCTGGGCATGGACCCTCTCGTCCATCTATCTCGCGCCTCCCAGTGGGGAGGGAGCCAAGGACAACCGAAAGTGGGGCCGAGAGCCAGGCTGCCCCGGAGGAGCCAGTCATCTCCCTGCTCACACCACGTTCCTTTAACTGTGTTGGTCTGAAATGTAGTTTGTCCAAAGGTGATAAATTTATCCTTTAATAAAAATGGTATACCTCTTTATGTTTCCAACAAGGGAGGCCATACCTGTGGTTTCCAGAATGGATTACTTGGGAGGCAAGGTAATCCATTTAAGATTTAGCTGACTGATAGTGCCCGGCCCTGCATTATTTAAATTCAGAATTTTCATTAACGCTGACGCTAACCTCAATCTTCAGTCAGCTACCTGGTTTCAGGTTTCCTGACCTGTAAGGTATACCAAGCAAGTTGCAAATATATCCCATCAAAAATAGTCTACAGCAGGAAGTCAAAGCTAGTGAAGAATTTTTTTAAAAGTTCGCTTGTGTTTCGGGGGATGAAAATGTTCTATATCTCAGCCGTGGTGGCGGCCTCATGACTGAATACGTTTATCAAAATTCCCCAAACTGTACACTTAAAATGGGGGGACGGTATTGTATGTAAATTATACCTCCATAGAGCCAAACGCTTAAATAATATTCACTTGAGGGCAAGCTCATCTTTCGTGGGAGATTGGCAAATGTGCTTTCTCTCCCATGGAAACCTGAGTTATCTGGCACCGTTTCTGCGATTCTTTCCCGCGGTGACTTAGCAGCCTCTGTAGACTGACCAGCTCGGCTGGTGAGCTTCTCGGTAGGACCGTGTGATGAGATCAAGGGGCCACCGACCCGACTTGGCCCAGGGCTTGCAGCTCTCCACGCCCTGCAGCCTCTCCTCTCTTCTCTTCCCAAGGCAGCTTTGGTGTCTGTCCACAGAGTCTCCCCGACCCTACCCCCACTCCTGGTCTTTTTGCCCCAGAGCCCCAATCCTTGATACCACTGTTCCCTGGGGATGTCATCCCATCTAATGGCCTCAACTACCTATCTTTGATGACTCCGAAACTGCTCTCAGCTGGACCTTTTCCGCAGACTCTCCCTGGTCGATGCCTCTCCAACTGCCTCCTAATGCCTCCCCTGGATATACAGGGAGCAACTCGACCTTAAAAAGTCTGAACTCGAACTCCTTGCCCCCAAGTTCCCTGGCCCAGTAAATGGCAACTCCATCCTCTGGTTGCTCAACCCAAAAGCCTCGCACTCATCCTTGACGCTGCTTCCTTTCTCTCACATCCAAACGTTCTGGAAGTCCTGAATCCCCTGTCTTCAAAGTAGACCCAGATTCCAAATTCCTCTCATCCCATCCCCTGCTACCACCCTGGTCCAAGCCATTGAGTCTCACCTGAACTGTTGCAATAGCTTCGGAAGTAGCTCAGGTTCCAACCTCGCCCCCTGCAGTCCCGTCTGAGCACAGCAATCAGAGATCCTTCCACCTCCCGCCCAGTGACCCTTCTCCTCCAGGACGTCCAATAGTGCCCCATCGGTCGCAGCAGGAGAGCCAGCGGCCTTCCCGGCTCTCTGTAACCTAGCCCCACCCCACGCGCCCCCACCCATTCACACCCCAGCCACTGCGGCACCCTGGCTTGTCCTCAAACACAGCAAGTACAGCCCTTGGCACCCATCTCCCAGATGTCTGCGGTTCTCTTGCTCAGATATCTGCATGGCTCTCTCCTTGTTTGCCTTGGGTATTTGCTCAAATGTCCCCTTATCAAAGGCCGCTCCTCTGACCACGTCACAGCAAACAGCGACCCTCCCTCATGAGCACCCCCCGACACCTTCTTTTCCTTCCGAGCACTTTGCACGCCCTGTTTGTCTGTTCGCCTCTTCCCCACGAGAACGTACACTCTGGGTGTGAGGGCTTAGTCGCCCTTGCTCCCAGCTGTACCCCGAGAGCCTAGGAGCAAGGACACTTACTGATTTCATGAACCGGTCGATGCGTGCGCTTCGCTCCTGGCCCCCACCTTGCCTGGTCCTGCTTCTGCTTGGGTTTTTCCTCCCCAGAAAGTACCCCCCCACTGCCTCACCAAATCGCACACTGTCCCCAAGGCCGGGCCCAAGCTCGTCTCTTCAAGGAAGCCTTAATAAATCCCAAACTCGGTGTGTTCTTCTCCTTCATCACTTACATATTGTGTCATCTTCCCCACCCTTGCCCTTGACCTGGTGCTGTAAAAACGGTCTCTCCACGTACCACCTACGGCCATACCAACCAAATTATAAAGCCTGGAGAGGAGAGGCTCGGGGCTTCCCGCCACCTGCCCTGCCACCCTCGCAGTGTCGGGGGCAGAGCTGGCACTGGCCCCCACGTGCTAAACACGCTGACTCTGTGGTGCCTCCACACCCCCCGCGTGGGGGGGTCCCAAGCTCTGGGGTGATGGCCCACTCAGGGCAAGTTGCCCTCAGCAACGAGCATCTTGGGTCCCCGCAACCTCAGGCCACCTTGCCAGGGTGTCAGAGAGTGAGCCCCGCTTCTGCCCAGGCACAGTCTGTCATCCGGCTGGGTGGAGAGGGGAGGCCACGGGGGGCTGCCACCGCATGGCTCCGGTCAGCCTCGGCAGGAGAAGCGGCTGAACCTGCAGGCCCGTCTCCTCCGCTCTAGAAAACCAGCAGCCCCTCCTCCCTGCAGTCCCTCTTTTGCCGCCACCCTCTGGGCAGTCTGAACCACCCATGGGTGTTGCCTCAGTGCTGCTCACTTCCCTGCCCGCCTGGGCTTGTCCATCACCTCCTGATTCTAGCAGAGGGGATGTCTGGGGTCTCAGGTGACACTGGTCAGCGCCCGGAAGTCCTTGTTGGTAATGAGTGGGCCTCTAACTTATCCTAGACGTAGAGACAGCCGGACCCTCCCGTACTCTAGCCCAGCCGTCCTTGCAGGCTAAAGACTTGGGCATGGCCGAGGAAGGGAAGCTGAAAACCCATCCCAGCCTCTAGACTCACATCTGGGAGCGGCGGCCCCTCAAAGAAGGCAGAGCTCGGGCTCAGAATGGCAGGCGCAGCCTGGAAGGTGCCATAGCCCGGGAGTAGCCGCCGGGCCCTCGCCGCCCTTCCACAGACACTGCAGATGCTTGTTGCTTGTGGCTCCTTCCCCGCCCCCTCCTCCCTTCTCACCACCTACCCGAGAGGGGGCTTCCAGCCAGAATTCATTTGAATGGCAAAATAATTTATGCTTAATTAGGGTGCTGGGTTTAAAATTAGAAGTTGAGATGCATAATCACATGGATTGTTTAATCTCATTGTTTTACCACTCATTAGCCACTCTTTCGATCTCGGTGACACTGGAGTTCTCCCTACCCCCAGGCTCTCCTTCCTCTCCTATCTATAAACTATGCCAGATTCATCTTCCTAAAGCACCACCCTGCTCAGAAGCTCCCTGAACAAGGTGTCCTGCTGGCTTGGGGCCGTTCTTGGCACCCAGGATGCTGTCTGCTGACCCAAGCCTCCCTCCCACACACCACGTCCCACCTCCACGCTGGCCCACCTGGTCTTGGGGGTCCCTCCACATCCCCCTGCTCACTCTCTTCCCTCCATCTGGAGTGGCACCTCCTCACCTTTCTACCTACCAAAATTCTTCCCATTGCCTAAGACCCCACAAATTCTCTGGCTCCTCCAGCCAGAACTCATCCCCTCCTCCAAGGGCCACAGATTGCGCAGGTTGATGGAGGTCCTTTTCCTTCGTCCTCCCCACCCCCACCCCAGGCAGGGTGCCCCTGGAGTCCAGGTTCCTTTCCTTCAGAGGAGCTCATTTAGTATTTGTCGAGAGAATGATTCTTTTGGATTAAGGACAACTTAAAGGTCGGGCACATTTCTGTTTCTCCCTAACCCTGTGTGATAGGCCAGACGTGCCAGCTGTAGGTGCCACCAACATTCACGAACTCTCAGGGCCACCTGGCAATTTTCTCTTTGCTCCTAATCGGCTCCATCTCCCAATAACCCAGAAGCTATTTCTAGTTTTTACTGCTGGCTTCAAGCGCTCTATCCTGCCCCCTTGGCCCCTCTCCCAGAAAATAACTGACTCTTCACCTAAAAAAAAGATGGCATTAAGCCTTCCCCACCACAAATCTGGACTCCCCTGGCCAACGCGCCTCCCTCTTTGGGACATTCACACCGCCCGCCCCCCCAGCATCCCTGGGCATCTTCCTGCCTCCCCTCTTGCTCTGAGCACCAGCCCCTCTGCTTCCATCATTTATTCCTTCTCTCTCCAGGACTTTCAATACTTCCCGCTCTGGAAGCTGCTACCTCTTAGGATATAAACATGCACACATGCCTGCGATCTCACTCAATTCCTGTTCCATCACTTTCCCTTCAAACCCCACTCCTCTGTGATGGTGTACACCTTCTTCTCTTCTATTCACCCCTCCACAAAATGCTCCTTGACTAGAAATGCGGCCAAACTTGTTTCCTGGCATCCTTTGTCCTCATGGACAGCGTCACACCATTTGAGACCCAGTGACTCTCTCGGTCTCAAATTCCCTTCTGCCCTGGATCCCCCACTCCTCTGGCTGCCCCCTCCCCACTTCCTGTAATGCTTCCTTTCTGCTCCATGCCTGCTAAATGGTGGCGTGCCCAGGGCTCGGTCCTCGGCTTCTTCTCTTCCCTGTCTCTTGCTTCCTCAGATGATCTCCTTCAAGAATCCTATATTAGTCAGCCAAAGGGGTGCTGATGCAAAATACCAGAAACTGGTTGGTTTTTATAAAGGGTATTTATTTGGGATAGGAGCTTACAGATACCAGGCCATAAAGCATAAGTTACTTCCCTCACCAACGTCTATTTCCACATGTTGGAACAAGATGGCTGCCAATGGCTTCGAGGGTTCAGGCTTCCTGGGTTCCTCCCTTCCTTAGGCTTCTCTCTGGGTTCAGGGTGCCTCTCTTCCCAGGGCTTGCTTCTTCCTGGGCTCAGGCTTCCTCTCTTCCTGGGGCTGGCTTCTCTTTTGTCTGTGAGCTTACTTCCTAGGGCTCCAGCTTAAGGCTTCAGCATCAAACTCCACCATCAAAACTCCAACATTAAAAACCCTTAACTCTGAACTTTGCCATGTCTTTTATTTGTGAGTCCCCACCCACCAAGGGGTGGGAGTCAATGCCCTAATGATGTGGCCCAATCAAAGCCCCAACTGTAACTCAATCACACCCAGGTATAGACTAGATTACAAACATAAACCAATATCTATTTTTGGAATTCATAACCATATCAAACTACTACAAATCCCATCTACTGGTGAACCCATATTTGTTCTTCCAACCCAGAATCCTCCCAGACACGGACATCCAACCACACACAAGAAAATCTATATCCTGCAGGTCTCCATGCTCAACGTGTTCAAACCTGGGTTCATCAGGTCCACTCCCCAAACCATTCTCTTATCACAGGTGATGCCTCCTGCTTCTCACCCTCTGCCCCCAGGGCCCTTGAATTTCCCGTCTCACCACCATTATGCGTCTTGCTTTTCTTCAGTCACCGCTCATCTCCCTCCAGAGAATTACACCTCCACTGGCCTCCTCTCCCCATCATGCCCTATTAATCCATTCTTTACAGTCAAAGGAAAATCAACACTATCAGCCATTCACTGAGCCAAGGGCATCGGAATCCAAGAGCTGTGAGAAGACTCAAATGTCTAATGGCTCCTGGTTACCGTGGCTGAAGCTTTCATCTCACAAAATAGAAGGTTTTGCCTGTAGCCCTCTACGACGAAGACGTTCCGCATTTGCTTGCCTTGTCTTTTGCTGCCAACCCCCCTCTCTGATCAACTCATACTTTCTAGGATGTATTGATTCACTCAGCCATTTTAGAGTTGAGTCTTACCTGTAAAACATTCTCTCTCTCTTTTACTTTTTATTATAGAAACTATATAAATTACATCTATGGTGTGTTCTTTTATTAGAAAGAAAATAGATACTCATTACAGATAAAATTTTGATGCACTTTAAGTTCATAGAATAAAATAAAACACGTCCTTCATCTTTTCTGTAAATAAAAACATGCTATTTTTGTTGTTTTTACAAGTACTGGATCACAATAGATATGTTTCAGTTTTGTTTTTTTTTTTTTTAAAGATTTATTTATTTATTTAATTTCCCCCCCTCCCCTGGTTGTCTGTTCTTGGTGTCTATTTGCTGCGTCTTGTTTCTTTGTCCGCTTCTGCGGCTTGTTTCTTTGTCCGCTTCTGTTGTCGTCAGCGGCACTGGAAGTGTGGGCGGCGCCATTCCTGGGCAGGCTGCACTTTCTTTTCACGCTGGGCGGCTTTCCTCACGGGCGCACTCCTTGTGCGTGGGGCTCCCCCACGCAGGGGACAC
The DNA here is from genome assembly GCF_030445035.2 of Dasypus novemcinctus. Taxonomy (NCBI): domain Eukaryota; kingdom Metazoa; phylum Chordata; class Mammalia; order Cingulata; family Dasypodidae; genus Dasypus; species Dasypus novemcinctus. The sequence goes on from NC_080679.1 coordinate 7,569,365, forward strand.
CCTTGCGTGGCACGGCACTCCTTGCGCGCATCAGCGCTGCGCGTGGGCCAGCTCCACAAGGGTCAAGGAGGTCCGGGGTTTGAACCGCGGACCTCCCATATGGTAGACGGACGCCCTAACCACTGGGCCAAAGTCCGTTTCCCTATGTTTCAGTTTTGAAACCAGATTTTCACTTAACAACAAACCTTAAACAGATTTCCATGCCATTAAATATTCTACTATCTCTGCATTTTTATAACTATGAAGTATACCATTGAATCAATGTACCATAATTTATTTAGGCAATTCCTTACTGTTGGATATTTGGCTTGCTTCTAATTTGTAGGAATTCATCAAGCAGTCCCTCCCAAGGAAAAATCCCACTACAGAAGTGGCTTGCATTCCTCCAAAGGATGGTTTTCAGTTTCAACAATTTTTGAGACCCAGTATCTACTGAGGGTTATTTTCAATCCATCTCCATTGCTTGGCTGATCTGTTAATTCCCACACTCTTACAACATGCCCAATCATTGTTGCTTTGCATCTTCTAGGGCAATCCCCCATCTTTTACTCATTCTTTAAAATGTCCTAAGCCATTCTCACAAATATTCTTTTATAAAATATAGCTTTAGGGATGTAGTTACAAAAATCATACATTTTCATTGTAGAAAACTGAGAAAATACAGATAAAAAGAGAAATTTCCCATTTATAGGTAAATACTGGAGAGAATTGTTGTTATCACTTGGAATCTGTCTTTCCCATCTTTCTCAAAGAATAATTGTGTATATTTTTAAACAAAAGTAAAATCACACTATCCATCCAGCTTTACAATCTGCTTGCTTTCTTTAACTTTCTTTTCTGCTTTTTTCTCTTAGCTTTCTTTACAGTTAAGTTTCACATGAATCATTTTTATATCACTAAGTATTCTAGAGCACAATTCTGATTACCTATATAGGATTGTGTACCTAAATATATTAAAACTTATTAAAATGATACCCAACTTTTTTACATTTAAGCTCTTTCCAATATTCAATATCCTATAGTCAATATTAGAAATAATATAGCAAAGATCACGATAAAACTAAATCTTCACTAGGCTACATTCTCTGAAATAGAATAGCATGGCAAGGGTATTCAAAATGATAAAGTATTTGAATTATATTGTCAAATTGTCCTCTAGCAATTTCATAACAAGTAACATCCCACCAGAAACGTCTGTAAATGCCCCTTCCCATGTGTTTCCTGAACACACAGACATGCCATTTTAATTCTTTGTCAATTTAACATCATCTTTGGATTTGCATTCATGAGGTTTAACACTGTTTAAGAGACTGAATGGGCATTTTAATCCCTTTTTTTGTGAGTTTCCTACAGATGTCCTTAGCCCCTTTTGCAATGGAGACTCCGAGTTTTGCTTATTGAGTGTTAAGAACACTTTTACTTGTGAATGTTTAATCCTCTATCAAATTTCTCACAAATGCTTTCCCAGTTTGGCTTTAGGACTTTTTTATATTGGGGAGTTTACAGTAGTTTGGGGAAACAAATGTGGCTCAAGTGATTGGGCTTCCTTATACCATATGAGAAGACCTGGGTTTGATCCCCAGGGCCTCCTGGTGAAGGTATGCCATGCGGTGAGCCTGGGCCACGCGGCGCATGGCAAGCAATGCAGCAAGATGATGATGCAACAAAAGAGAGACGCAGGAGCGAGTCGTGGCGAGCTGCAACAGAAACCAGGAACGGAGGTGGCGCAAGCAACAGTGAACCTCTCTCCCACATCCCAGGTCCCTGGGATTGAATCCCAGTGAAGCCTAAAGGAGAAAATGAGAAGAGAAGATGAAAAGAAACAGACAGAGAAGATCACACAGCAAATGGACACAAACAGCAAAACAGCGGGGGGGGGGCAGAAAAAAAGTTTATGCAAGCAACTTTCTCTTCTAGATTCTGCCTTTGGTTTTATAGTCAGGGAGCCCTTCCTCATCCCAGGGTAATACAAATAGGTGTTTATATTCTCCTTCAGTGGCTGAGTGATTTCATTTTCATTAGGTAACTCTTTAAATCATCTGGAATTTCTTTTGATGCATCACACAACAGATTTAACTTCTTTATACTTCCAGTTATTCCAGCTCCATTCATTGAAAGATCCTTCTTTCCTGCTCACTTTAAATGCGACTATTTCCTTCTAAACCTATGTATTGGTTCTGTTTCTGGACTTTCAGTTCTCTCCCACCAATCTTCCATAGATTCCCTTACTGCTACCATGCTTTAAGAATTATTGTACCTTTTAATATATTTGGCCATTTGGTAAGGGAACTTTTCTTTCAACACTCTTCCTTTATTGAATTTCTGACATTGATCTGAATTTATTTTTCCAGGATTCTGTACCCTTCCATCCCTTGCCCAATTTTCTAACTTTGTTTGCTGATATATGGAAAAACTACTATTTTATCATTTTAGGAGGGCAATAGTCTAACTTAATAAACTCTATTTAAGTACTAATTAATGGTTTTTCAAGTGATTCTCTTCGATTTTCCAACAGAGAGCTATATCGTCTGGAAATAATGATTGATAATTTTTGTTTTTAAGATATTTATTGTTTCTTATTTCTTTTTCTTGTCCTATCAAACTAGCTACAGTTTCTTGAAAAGTGTCAAATACTGTTAAGAGACATCCTATTTCTCCTTGCCCTTGTGTTGCCATCTGCAAAATGCAGGGTGTGGCACTCCTGGCCTCCCTCTAACTTCTCACATGTTCACTTCTTGGTAGTATTTTATTAGTGACTTTGGGAGAAACCGTTTGCTTGCATGGTTTAGCCCCGTCTGGATTTCTTTGGCCCTGTCTATCTGAAGAGAGGGCACACTTGATCTCTCTGCTTCTTGCAAAGCCTGGCCCTAGCTGGGTGTGGGTGGAGGGGAGGAGAGGCCAGTGACTGATACGTACCATCTAATTCAGGGATTGCTAGCAAGCACCCTGGCCTCAGATCTAAAGCATGCTTTACTTGACTTTACCAGCAATGAAGCTGGCATCTCAGTCCCCACCTGTTCTGATGCCTCCTTTCAATTGATTCCAAATTTGGGGAAGAAGTGGTGTTAGTGAGTTTGTTTGTTCTGTTCTTGATTATAGTAAAAATATCTCTGCTTCAACATTAAATATGGTGTTAGCTGCTACTTTTAAAATATAACCTCCATCATGGCTCTTGCCTTCGCCCTGTCCCAGTGCCAGCCCCAGGACCAGTCCTGCCCTCTTCCTGCCTTCCGCGCCCTGCTCCCGCTGTGTTCCCCGCATGGATCAACATGCCAGTAAAACCCGGGCATTTATCATCTATAATGGGAAAGTATAGTCTGTTAATAGCTGCTTTATCACTTTTTAGCCCCTTGCTCTCTACCTGGGACCCATGATCTGTTATTTTCTCCCATTTCTCTTCCCTCCCTACCTGAATAAATTACTGGCCTAACTCACCTGAAAAAAAAATCTCTATCATGTAAGAAAGTATTCTTTTATTCTAGCTTACTAGAAGTTTTTAAAAGGAAGTGAATGTTAAATTTTAACAAACGTTACTTGAGCATCCATTGAGATATCATATTGTTTTCTCCTTTGCCCTATTATGAGATAGCATAGCTTAGCAGACTTATATAAAGCTAAATAAGTCACCCTGTTCATTAAGCTTTCAAATGAATTAAAATGTATTTTCTTAAAGATTTAAAATTCTATTCTCTGTCTGGCTGTGATCTCTATTTTCCTAACATTATTTTCGTGTTCATTCTCTTGGTCTTTGACTGACCTTGCTAGAGATATTTTTTAACTTTTTTTCCCCCAAAATAACTAGCTGTTGATTTTTTAAATCATCTTTGGTTTTTCTATTCATTTCCTTCCATTCCTTTCTAACTTTAATAATTCTGTATCATTGCTTTTTTATTTTATATCGGTATTATCTCTGTCAAGTTGAATGCTTAATTTTTTTTCCTTCTTTCCAGTTTCACAATAAAAGCATCTAATGCTATGAATTTTATTTGGCCACCTCCCATTAATTTTGTTATGTAGGGCTGTCACTGTCACTCATTAAATTGAACACTGCTTTGATTTCTCCCATAACTTATGTGTTATTTATTTTTTTAATGTTTCTGTTTATTCTTAATATCCAAGAGCTTGAATAATTTTTTGTTTATTCTAAGGTTATCATTTCATTTTACTGACTTGTGGTCAGAGGATATAAATACATTTCTTAGGAAATTTATTAATGTCTGTATCATCTAGTATATGAACAAATGTTCTAATGCATGGATATTTGAAAAGAATGGGTGCTATCGGTTTACATACTACAAAGGGCAATGTGTATCTACTAAATTCATTTATTTATTATATAATAGTGGCACTGCATCACCACTGCCCAGCACGGGGGTAATTTCCTACTGGCTTCTGTTCAGTTTTAGCTCAGTCAAGCTCACGTTTCTGTTAATACCACCATCCTCACTACAAGCCTCTTGCCTGTTTTTCTACTGGCTTCCTACCTTTCTCTAACTGACCTACAGGAGCTCTTTTCAGTGGCCTTTGCATACCCAGACCACTAAGGATTAGTTGCCCATGAGTAATAAGTCAGTGAGGGGGAGAGGGGAAGGACGAGGCAATCTGGAGAACCCCAAATTTCAGCCAAGCCGGATGCTCCATGACTGATCTTTGGCACATGTGGCCTAGAAGGTGAGCTAAGGGGCCCTTCAGCCCCATCAGGCCCCAAGGAGCCTCCTGGCATTCCCAGGGGAAAGTCCTCCCCTTCCTGATCTCCACCTCTCCCAGCTCCAGTCTGTTTTGGCTTCAAAGTGTAGAGAAACTCTCGGTCAACTCGCCACTGAATATTTCTGTCTGGTTCCAGTTTCAGTTGCTTTTTTCCTTTCAGATCATCTATTTTTATCTTTTTGTATTATAAAGTGCAAGATACATACAGAAAAAGTAACATGAAAAAAAAAAAACTACTCAATGAATTATCACAAACACCCATGCAGGTACCACTCAGTCCAAGAAATAAAATCATATCAGAAATCCCTCTTATGTTCCTTCCCAATTACCACCTCCTCTCTCTCCTGCAAAAGCGACCACTATCCTGACTTCAAACACTATAGTTTTCCTGTTTTTTAATCTTTATATAAATGGTGTCATGCAGTTTTTATTCTTTTGTGTCGGGCAACTTTCATTTATTCAACGTTATGTTTGAGAGATTCATCCATTTGTTGAAAGTAACTGTACTTTATTCATCTTCATTGTAGTATGTATTCTACTGTAGGATTATACCAAAATATATTTACCCATCCTACTGTTTATGTGCATTTGTATTACTTCTAGTCTGGGGCTAATAGAAGCAATGCTCCTATGGATATTCTTATATAAGTCTTTTGATGGAAATGTATACACATTCCTGTTGGGTATTTACCTGGGAGTGAAATTTTGGAGTCACTGGATATGCGTATCTTCAACTTGAGTAGATGATCTCTATTTTCCCAAATGGTAGTGCCAATTGATATCCAAGCAGTGTATGGAAGTCCATGTTGCTCCAAATCATCAAAAATACTGCTCTTGTTCCCAAATTTAGAAAGAAAGCCTTCAACATTTGTTTTTCACATTTGATGCTTACTGTAAGTTTTTAGAAGAGTCATCAGTTTAAGGAAGTTTCCTTCTGTCCCTCTTTTGCTTACAATTTTCATCATGAATGCACGGTGAATTTTGTAATACGTATTTTAGGCATCTGTTGAGATAATGAGTTTTTTATCCTTTATTTTGGCAATGTAGTGAATTACATTGACTGACTTTTGAATGTTAAATAACCTCACAGCATTGAAATAAAACCTACTTGATCACACAAATATTATCACTATTAAGTGTCTGGATCTAGTTTGCTAAAATCTTGTTTAGGACTTCTACATTTATGTTCATTAATGAGATTGACCCTTAATTTCCCTCTTATAGTGACCTTGTCCATTTTGGAATCAGGAAAAAGCTGGCCTCGAAAAAAAAAGTCAAGGAGTGTTCCTTTTTTTTCTAGTTCTAAAATAATGTGTATAATGTTGGCATTATTTCTTTCTTATGTCTGGTAGAAATCACAGATAAATCTATATGTACCTGGTATTTTCTTTGGGAAATTCAATTTCTTAAATAGTTATAAACTATTCATATTTTCTATTTCTTCTTGTGTCACTCTTGGTTTTTCGTATTCTTCTAGGAATTTGTCCTTTATCGCTAACTTTTCAAATTGATTGCCATTTTAGCTTATTTCCAATTTTTTTTTATGTCCTCAGGATCTTTTTCATTCCTTATGTTTGTTATTGTGACGTCTCTTTTTCTTGACCAATTTCACTAAAGGGTTAATTTTATCTTTCTTTTCAAATAATAAGGTTTTGCTTTGTTGATCTCTATGTTTTCTTCCTTCCATTTATACGCTGAGATTTATTATTTTCTTCCTATTCTACTTTCTTTGGGTTTATTTGCTGTTCTTTTTCTAACTTCATAAAATAGATGCATAATTTACTGATTTTCAGCATTTTTTTCTTATCTACTGCATTTGAACCTATAAATTTTCCCTCCAAGGGAGGCTCTAGCTGCACCCCCTTTTTTAAAAAAAAGATTTATTTATTTATTTCTCCCCCCTGCCCCTGGCCCCCATTGTTCGTGCTCACTGTGTCTGCTCAGTGTGTACTCTCTGTGTCTCCTCGTCTTCTTTTTTGGAGGCACTGGGAACCAAACCCAGGACCTCCCGTGTGGTAGGCAGGCACCCAATGGCTTGAGCCACATCTGCTTCCCTGCGCCTCTTTTTTTTTCGTTATTCTTTTTTTCTTTCTTCCCCTCTCCCTCCCCCTCCCCCACCCCGCAGTTTTTGCTGTCTGTATCCATTTGCTGTGTGATCTGTATCCATTTCTTTGTCTTCTCATCTTTCTCCTCTAGGATTCACCAGGATTCCATCCTGGGGACCTCTGTTGTGGAGAGAGGTTCCCTGTCAATTACGCCAACTCAGTTCCTGGTGTCTGCTGCACTTCACCTTGACTCTCCCCTTCGTCTCTCTTTTGATGCATCATCATCTTGCTGTGTGACTCACTTGCACAGGCAGTGGCCCACCGCACAGGTACTCATGCGGGCACTCGACTCACCATGCAGGCACTTGGCTTGCCACACAGGCACTTGGCTCACCATGTAGACACTCATCTTGCCATGCGGGCACTCACGTGGGCACTCGGCTCACCGCGCAGGCACGCAGCTTGCCACACGGGCACTCGCATGGGCATTCGGCTTGCCACACAGGCACTCATGCAGGCACTCAGCTCGCCACGCAGGCACTGGCTCACTGCACACGCATGCTTTCTCTTCTTCTTTTTCACCAGGAGGCCCCAGGAATCAAACCCAGGTCCTCCCATATGATAGGTGGAGGCCTTATCACCTGAGCCACATCTGCTTCTCTTACACTTCTTTTTTTTTTATCCCCACCCCCCTTGTGGCTTTTTGTCTGCTGTCTGCTCTCTGTGTCCATTTGCTATGTGTTCTTCTGTGTCTGCATTTTTTTTCATTTCCCCCTTCCCCCTTTAGGCTTGCTGGTTGTCTGCTCTCTGTGTCCTTTTGCTGCGCACTCTTCTGTGGGTTTTTTTTTTTGCTTGTCTCCTCTTTTTTGGTTGTGTCACCTTGCTGAGTCAGCACTCCGCAGTGCTTACGGGCCAGCGGCTCTGCACAGCATGCAGGTGAGCCTGCCTTCGCAAGCAGGCCCCAGGATGCGAACCCAGGGCCTCCCATATGGTAGACAAGAGCCCAACTGACTGAGCCACAGCTGCTTCCCCTTTTTAAGTATCCTTTTAGTATCATTCAGATCACAGTATATGCTGATTTCCAATGTGATGTCTCCTTTGACCTATGAGTCAAATGGAAGTGTACTATTTAATTTTCAAACATAGGAAGATATTTTAATTATTGATTTCTATGCAAATTGCACTGTATTCAGAGAATATATTTTGCATTACTTCAATCTTTTGAAATTTGTTGATAGCAGCATATGAACAGTTCTTATAAAGTTTCTCTGTGTGCCTGAAAACAATATGTGTTCTGCATTTGTTGGATGTATTGTTTTATATATGTCAATCAAGTAAAGTTATTAATTATGTTGTTCAAATCTTCTAAATCCTTACTGATTTGGGAGGCAGCAGGGTTTGTTGTTTTTTCAGTTACTGAGAGAAGTGTGTTCAAAATATCCCACTATGGATTTGTCTTTTTCTCCTCATAGATCTGTCAAGTTTTGCTTTTCCTTTTCGAACTTGTGTTACTGAGTGCATATAAATTTAGAATTGTTAAAACTTCCTGGTGAATTAAACATTTTACTATTATGAAATGTCCTTCCTAATCTTTAGTAATTCTTTTTGTATTGAAGTCTACTTTGTCTGAACTTTGTCTGAATTAACACATCAATGCCAGATTTTTTTTTTGGTTAATGTTGATAAAATATATATATTTTTTATCCTTTCATTTTCAACCTTTCTGTATACCTATGCTTATTTAGATAAGTCTCTTATAAATACCATACTGGATTTTAGGGTTTGTCTTTTCTAACCAAGTCTGGCAATCTTTTCTTTTAATTTAGCATTTATTCAATTTATAGTTAATGTAGTTTTTCCATCTTACCTTTTGTTTTCTCTTATTGTCCTACCTTTTCCTCTCCTTTTTTGTCTTTTTCTCAGATTATTATTCCATTGTTTTCCTCCATAGGATTAGCTATAGTAGATGTTACACTTTTAGAGAGTTCATTGACTTAAACGACTAATGTTAACTATAGTACCTTCTTGAATGATACAAACACCACAGAAGGCTCTTTTCTTCATTTATCTGTCTTCTGACACATGCTATTTTTGATATGTATTGTAAATATATACATGTGTACATGTATGTGCAAACTTAAACACATATATGCATATATATGCTTGTGTGCCTACACACGTATTCTCATGTATATACTTCTATACCTACACCCCACAAGACATTGTATGACTCTTTTGTACAGTCGGTGTGTACGCTTCAAGCGAGTGGGTTCAGCCTCAGGCAAGCTCCATTCTATAGTACCCATCCGACCAGCTCATTTGGAAGACACTCACTTCCCTCAGCAGGTGGATGATGGGTGCAGGGTGCTGCTTCTTCCCCCTCTGCAGTCCCACCTTCATCTCTACAGTTCCTTTTACCTCTTCCCAGGGGATACAAGGGCAGAACAGCAAGTCTCTGGCTGACCAGAAATCCAGCCGGGAAGCATATAGCAGTCTCTCCTTCCTGCAAATCCCCGTAATCTTTTTTTTTTTAGGAGGTACAAGGGATTGAACCCAGGACCTCGTACATGGGAATCAGGCACTCAACCGCTGAGCTACATCTGTTTCCCAATGAGAGTTGGGGTTTGTTTATTTGTTTGTTTAGGTGGTACCAGGGATCAAACCCAGGACCTCGAATGCAGGTGCTCAACCACTTGAACTTCATCCACTTCCCCCCATCCCCATAATCCTTTTTTTTTTTTAAGATTTTATTTTCTACCCACCTCCCCACCCCCTTGCAGCTGGCTTGCTGTGTGCTCTCTGTGTCCATTCGCTGCACGTTCTTCTGCTTGTCTGCTTGCCTCCCTTTGTGGGTCATCTTGCTGCGCCAGCTCTCTGCGGGTACAGGCCCTCAGCTCTCCGTGAGCACGGGCCTTCAGCTCTCCACAGCGTGCGGGCGGGCTTGCCTTCACAAGGAGGCCCCGGGACGCGAACCCAGGACCTCCCGTATGGTAGACGGGAGCCCAATCGATTGAGCCACAGCCACTTCCCCTCCCCATAATCTTTTGATTCTCTTGAACCCCTCTCTAGACTGGACATTGGAAACATGCCCCCACTTCCCACAGAAAGGGAAAAGAAAAACCTTTCTCCATGACTTCTGTACCCTACAAAATGCCAACTTCTGCTCTCCTCTCAGGGCAGGGGCATGGGGTCAGGTAGGGCAGCTCTCAGTCTGCTCTGCCAGGAAGGAGCTGGCTCCCACCTGCTGGGGTTCTCTGAACTTGGAACTTAGGGGTGCTTATTATTTTTATGCCCAGCTTAGGCCTTAGATGCAACCACTTTCCTTTTTACTCTATTACTCATTGTTTATCAACTATATTTCTTTATAAATTTTCTTTAAACCACATCATAATTCTTGAGTTCTTAATTTCAATTTTTTTCAACCAACTGGAATAATTCTTAACTTAATTTTAGGGGAGATTATATGTTGGGAATATATTCTGAGTTTCCATGGAAACCATGGATTAAAATATTTTCTCCTCAAATCTTTATAAGCACCTCTCTGTTGTTTTATGCCACTTAACAATCTGAAGAAATCTGCTACCTATTAAATAATTTGGTTTTTCTACTGGAAACTTCAGGAATCAGTCAATCTTTGACATGTCAAAATGTCATCAGAATATATTCAAGTATGTGTCTATCTGTTCAAAGAATATCTTGAAGGAGACTTCATTTTCTTGTTTAAATGCATTTTATTTTTAGACAAGCTACATGACATATTTTTCTTCAAAACAATGCCTCTACTCCAAATAAATCAAGGTCAAAATAAATGAAGCGTTCCCGACAGCATCAGTCCCATCTAAGTGCCAGTGTTGTGTGGGTGCCCCGCAGCAGCCAGTTGTGATGACCTGTGTTGATCGAGCCAAGCATCTGCCGAGTTTGCTAACATTTCTACACTTCTAGACTATCCTTAAAGAGAAGCATATGTGGGGTCCCACCATTCTCGCAGTAGCCCAGGAGAGCAGCCATGCTATCTGGAATCCTGTGTCCACCAATGAAGAACTGGCGTTTTTTTTTAATTAGCAAGGATGTGTTTGGTTTGTTCTGCAGCCCCTGTCATGAAATATTCTACTCTCTTAGTTGTTTTTTTTTTTTTGGGGGGGGGGTGGAGAGTTGTGAGTTAACAAAACAATTATGCATAACATACAGGATTCCCATACATTGCCCCACCCTCAACACCTTCCATCGTTGTGACACATTTGTTAAAACTGATGAAATAACATTGTCATAATATTACTACTACCACACCATACTTATATTTGGTGTATTTTTCCCACAACCCATCCTATTACTAACACCATTTATTAGTATTGTGCATTTGTTATAGTTCATGAGAGAAGATGCACAGTCCATCATGCACCTCGGGGTTCATTGTTACATGGTCCCATGCCTGATCAATGCATTGACATGTACGCTCAGTGGCTCTCAGTTTCATCACAGGGTTGTGCTGTCATCAGCTCAGTCCATTTCAAAACGTTTTCATTACTCCAAAAGGAAAAACCCCAGCTCCCACATACCCCCTCATTATTGACCACTAGCATTGATATAGTACCTTCTTTTCCATTGCTGTAAAAACATTACAATAGCACTGCTAACTATAGTCTATACGTGATATTAGTTGTATTTTTCCCGTGTCTCCATATTCTTAACCCCTTGTAAAAGAGGAGCATTCTTATATTTGTACAAGTAACCACAATCTTCCACCATCTAAATCACTATGTTGTGCAGTCCCCTAGATTATCCTCAAGCGTTTTTCAACTGCCATTAACCTCCCTAGACTACCCCTCTCAGCCACAGTCCCATTTATAAACCAGCTGTATTAGTTACACTCACCTAACATGTTCCCATCATTTCTGGTTTCTGTTCTTCAAGTGTGCCTTTGACCGATTTCATATCACCTCTGGTGTACTTCTTTGTGACTCCTTTGGTGAAAGTGGTTTCCTGCAAATGATAATATCATCAACACCCCTGATGACTGTGCTTGTGGGACCTTTCACCCTTGGAGCCTTCACAGAGTTCTCAAGGCTTCTCTCTGTCCTTCTGACCACCTTCCCTCCACCTAGGCACAGCCTGTCCACCATCTCCTGGATCCTGTAAATGTCAGAGAGCATCTCATCATGGCTGACGAGGTTCCAGCAGATAATTACGATGGTGGCTGAAGGCAGACAACGGCAGTGCTCACAGGGAGTGGAGAGAGGGCGGAAAAGTTGTAGGATACTTTTAAAGACAAGTCTTAATTTTTAAAGCTGCTTGAGTGGGGTTTTGATTTGAAAGGAAGACATCTTTCAGCTTGGGGAAATTGTCTCTTTTTATTTCTTTATTTTATCTCTGGGCTTTTCTTCCTCCTGAGATATTATACATGAATTGTCTGACTCTGTCTTCGGTGTTGCTTTTCATTATGTTTGTCATTTTACCCCTTTATTTTTGTTCTCTGAGTTTGGGAAAATTTCTGTGTCTGGTTTTTTAAATCATTAATTTGATTTTCTGCAATCTCCAGTCACTATATCAATTTCATTTTAAAATCTGAAATAATGGTTTTCATCTCATAGCAATCTTTTTTGATCTCATACCATTCTTTTTCCATAGAAAAAATCTTCCTCTAGATTCTCACTGACAATACGAATTAGAGATTATTCTCAAGGTTTCTTCTTTCTCTTGCAGCAACCCTGTTTTGTAAAAAGGTATTTGGTCCCATTCCTCAAAATGATGCATTCTTTTGCACTACTGAATCAGAGTTCACTGTTTGCTTTTCCTTGAGGGGGGAAGGAGAGCTGAGAAGGGGAGGATAAGGCTTATAGCTTTCTCAATATGGTAGTCAAGGTGGTGTATTAATCTATGTTTGCAAAATAAATTACCCTTAATGACTTAAAATAACAGACATTTAAAATTTCATAATCTTTCTTAAGTATACAATTACTCTATATTCTGGCTATCCCATTTCTAGATTTGAAAGCAGGGACTCAAACAGATATTGGCACATTGATGTTCATAGTGGCATTACTCACAATTGCCAAGAAATGGAAGCAATCCAAGTGTCCATCAACCAGTGAATGGATAATAAAACTGGTATGTACGTACGATGGAATATTATTCAGCCCTAAAAAGGAATGAAGTCCTGATACATGCAACAACATGGATGAATCTTGAAGACATCATGTTGAGTGAAATTGGCCAGATACAAAAGGACAAATATTGTACAATCTCACTGATACGAAATAATTGGAATAAGCAAATTCAGAAAGTCAAGAATCTAGAATATTGGTTACCAGGGGAAGGAATGGAGGTAGTCAATGGTGAACCAATACTTACATTGTGCAGAGTTTCTAACAAGGGTAAGTCTGTATTTTATGCATGATTTTTCTGTAAACCTACAACTTCTATAATTAAAACATAAAAATAAATAATTTTCAAAGGATTATTTTTTTTAAGTCACAGTTTCAGCGGGTCAGGAATCCAGGTACGGCTTAGCTGGATAGTTCTAGATCAAAGTCTCCTGGGAGGTAGCGGTCGAGGTTGGAGAGGGGCGGTCATCTCACCTGAAAGCCCACCGGGGCGGAAGGATCCCCAGCTCCCTCCTGCAACAGCGGGCGGCTTCAGAAGCTCCTCTTTCAAGCTGTCTTCCCCCAGGGCGAACAATTCAAGTGAGAGCAGGAGAGGAAGCGCCCAAGGCAGCAGCCCCAGGCTTCACACAACCTAACCTCTCCGGGTCATGCTTCAGACTCAAGGAGAGAGGATTAGACTGTCAGGAGGTGGAGGCCCCTCAGGTGGGTCATGGGCTGTGTGTGTCTGTGGTCACAACTTTCAGACTCAGAGAAGGAGAGGAGGGCGGAGTTTAACTTGACCTTTTACTTTGCAATGCAGAGGTGCAGACGCCGGACAGATGATCAGCCAGGAAGTCCACCGCGGGGCAGGGGGCTTCTTTCCTACCTCTTGAGTGTTTGCTGTGGTTTTTAGTAGGCGCTAGGTGGCTGGTGCCATGCTCCTTTCTAAGGAGGCAGGAGTGCCCTTCGGGAGCCCACACCTGGGAGTGACGGGATGCAGTTCAGGTAGACCTCGGCAGGCCGCGCCCCCTCCCAGCCCCCAACCCACCCAGGGCCCCCACCTGCATTGCCTCTTCCTCGGGGGTCAGCTCATCCTCCCTCTTACCTGTCCTATTTCTTACAGAAATCTCTCTTTATCATGGGGATGCCCTCTGCCCTCCTTTCAATCACCGTCCCATGTTCTCTCCATGGTTCTCATTTTTCCTTGCCTTGTAGTATATTTGAGAAGGAGAGGGATTTAAAAGTTTGAAGGCAGATAACTATCTCAAACTGTCCTTCTGCGTCCCTTAGGGGACTTTACACAGTTCTCCTTTGATTTAGTAGGTTGATTTTGAAGTTTAATTCTCAGGGGACAAACGTTTCAAGGTACGTCGCTGGGCCTGGTGAGTGGACAGATGTTGCACCATCACCCCACCCCAGTTAACAGCCGTGATCCATTGCATTTGCTATGGAACCTATTAAACTGCTGGTCCAGGCTCAAAACCATGTCCTGATCAGGGAAACGCCCTCCAGCAACCAAAAGACTTGCACAGTAATTCCCCCTCTCCTTGTCCAGCTCCCACCCCATGCCGGCTGCTCCCAGGCCTTTCTCCCCCAAGGTCTCCCCAAATGTGCCTGGTCGCTGCCTTAGCCTTTGCATCTCTTCCCTCCCTCCAAATGTCACCCTCTGCCTTTTCTCACAATACTGCGTTTCAAAAGGACCAAAAGCGGAAAGGAAGACACAGGCTCAGGAGGGCAGAACCGGGCCAAGGACGTTCGCTCCCAGTGGTCACCAGCACAGCTGCCGGAGTTTGAATCTCAACTCTGCCACATAACAGTGTGGCCTGGGGCACATTATTCCACTGCTCGGTTTCCTCATCTGTCAGCTGGTGATAATAGGAAGGCCTGCCTCAAAGGACTGCTGTTTATATCTGCAGTGCCTTTAGAAGAGTGCCTGGCCCCTATTCCGAACTGATGATTGGTATACGGCATGAGCATAGTGTGGCAGGCGCGGAGCACCTTGAGAAGTACTTGGCATATGCTAGGGCTCAATAGGTATTTATTGAACGTAACTCATTCGGTGTTTTGTTTTTGTTTTTGACAGTTGTCATAATGGAAAACACCCCCCTCTCCAATCGTAAAACTCTACCCTTGTGCGATCACAAACCCTGGCCCTAATAGAGAAAAGTCTTGCAAGAGTTGTAAATGGCTTCCTTTGAATTTTATATGTGCCCACATAGATCGTCCACTGCATTTTTTCCAGCCTTTGAAATCCCAGAGGAAATGAGCGTGGTCTCTCGTTGCACAAAGACCTGCCTATAAAGACCGTGAAACAATAACTCAACACTAGTGGCTCCCACAGCCCAGAAGGCTGATGGGTGAGCCCGACTCACCACAGAAATGTAAATACAAGCACCCAGAGGTCTTGGTTGAATCTGTCACACCTGAAAAGCTGGGAAAAGCTTGTTATCACTGAATTCAGAGTTGTCCTTCAGCCAAACTGAAAAGCTCTGCCCACAGACTGGGCCACGGGGTCAGACCACAACGTAGATGGAAATGAGGAGAGCAGCAAATAAGACAGTGGGGAACAAAAAGAGAAGAGGACAAGGAGGGATCCTCGGTTGCACTGCAGCCTGGGAGAGGAGCCCCATTTTAACCCCAAGGGGTGGGGTCCAGGAGCTGGATTTGGAAGTCAGACACGACCCAGGGGTGCGGTACCCATTAGAGGGAACCAGTGGGGGACAGAGCAGCGCTCCAGGCTCCCAGGGACGTGGCACTGTGGAGCAGCATGGCCATTTCAGCCTTAACCAACAAACGAGTCCCAGAAGTGGATCCGTTTTCCAAAACTCTGCCTCAGTCACTTTGAGTTCATCCAGATGTCTACAGTGTTGTCCCTCACCCTGAGGTTACGATGGGATGTTAGAATCGGAGACTAGCATGAGCTCACTGTAGGCAAACTTCTCAGGACTAAACCATTTCAGATAATACATATGCTTCTCGACGAGATTTGTGTTACTAACTCTCATCTAAACACAATTGCGCACATAACCCGACATAAGTAACATGCAACATATTATTGGAAATCCGTGAATTTCGGTATCCTCCAATGACTGAAAATTAAGGTAAAGCAATGAAAAGACCTTTATATAATTCAGAGAAAGCCAGAATCTGTCTATCTGCCCTTGATTGCTTGAGCATATTCTGCACCTTTCAAGGACAATCACTGAATGAAAAAGTCAAATATAAGATTTCCAAGAAGTTGAGGGACAATGTGGGTGCCGAGGTCTTTTCTCTCAAATTGACCGTTCAGGCTGTGGGAGACAGTGCAGGGGGGAGGGGGAGTGGGCAATAAACTCATCCAAAAAGAAAAGATCAAGAAAGAGAGATTAGAAGATTTCATACTGAAATCAAGAAATTCATGTTGCCTTAAATACAATTTGTGTTAGTTACATTTTCAATTCCTAATTTATACATGGCAGGGTTGATAAAGAATTACATTATAACAAAATTAGCTGGAATAATTAGCATAGCGTATGTGCCACTGATTAAACACCCAGCGGATAGCGTGGTAATTAAGATCAGTCAGCGCCATATTTTGAGGCTTTGTCATCTTATTATCTGCCTAACAAGTGCTCTATCTTTTCTTCCCTCCTGATTTGACGTTTCATAGCAGTCTCTAATAATTCTCATGTCATTTCTTTAAATGACCTCACCCCAAGTCCAATAGCTCTCCTATGGTCACCACCCACCCTCTCTTTGTGTGTACACGCATGTGCAGATGTTAGATTTCTTTCTAATTGTCAGAAGTTGATACTGCAAAGCACTTGTGCTTGGAAATATAAGTTCAAAAATCTCACTCAACACTCATCACTCTTTGGCCCAACCAAGTGCCAGAGGCCAGTCACGCTCCCTGCAATTTCATCAAACGCCTGAACCGAAGACCGCGATCCACAGAGTTCACCCTCCTCTCTGGACAGAGCCCACAGCCAGTGACTCCGAGGATGTCCGCCAGGGTCCACTTTTGGTTTCTGCAGCCCCGGAAGGCCGTCACTCAAGTGGCCCCGGCGGCCTGCTCACTGCTGAGCCTGGTCCATGAGGCCACAGCACCTCCGCCTTGGGAGGCGACTGTCACAGCAGCTTCCCTCGGAGCGTTACCATGTAAGGCAGGGAGTGAGGATGACCAAAGAATAGACGGCGGGGGGCATCCACTCATGGTCTTCACCATCATCTGAGCCATTTCTGGTTCATGTCTTTAGATGGAATCCATGACTTAACAGGCAGAGTGAGCACACAGCCCTGTGTCAACTCAGAGCACCTTCAGCCACAAGTAATCACACACACACAACTAGCAGTGTTTAAGGCAAGAAGTCTGGTGATGAGCAGCTCAGAGCTGGCACAGAGGTTCAAAAACGGCCTCAAGGGCCAGGTCCTTGCTCTCTGTCCCACTCTCCTTAGTGTGTTAATCTGCATCTCATGCCAACTTCCTCGAGGCTCCTGCAGTTCCAGACATCACATCCATGTGTGATGTCTACCCCTTCCAATTCAGGAAAGCCAAACACTTCCCAGGAACATCAGAGCAGACTCTTCCTGCTCTCATTGGCTAGAAATAGGTGGCCTGGCTACTCCTAGCCGCAAGGGGAGGCTGGGACCTCAAGCAACCCACAGGGAAGTCTTGGACTGACACTACTGACTTAAATAGGCTCATCACTGGGGATGGGCATGTTGCAGAGTAAATAAAATCCAGACTGTGTGAGGTAGGGAGAAAGAGGAAAGGATACTGGGTGGGAACTGGCAGGGTGTGCCTCCTGATCCCAGGCAGTTCAGCAGCAGATGCCAAATGTGTTGAGGGAAACGCCCGGCTGTGGAACAGAATGTGCAAAGTCATACAGAGGAGCTGAAAGCGGGGAGGAGAGAGAGAGGAAGGGAAAAGCTGGCAAGACTGGGAAGCATGATGGAAGGGACAATACAAAAGCTAAATGCCACACCCGGACCCATGAGAGCACCACAAAGCACTAAGGCCCAGTTGCATTTTGCACACAAGCTGACATGGGGAGACCAGGGACAGCACCCGTGAATGTCGGCAGTAGAGACAGATATTATTACCATGAGGAAAAGCACCCCCCCAAATGGACTTGGGGTGTCCTGCTTCCACAAGCTGTGGCGTGGTGTGATGGGCACCCAGCTCTGCAGCCTTGAGGAGCAGGGAGGCCCCAGCTAATATTTAGGTCACTCTTGTATTCACTTGTTTGATACCTTTGTCTTTTTGAGACCAGCCATTGTCTCCAGATTTGGAAACCAAGGATTCCATTTGATTCCACACACCTGTCCAGTTCGAGGTATTGCCCAATTTATAGATGTCCATCTCTGCTTTGAGAAGTGACGTGTATGTGGGACCAAAGCTCACAAACTGTTGCTTTCAGCAGAGCAGAGTTTCTCAGCCCAGTTGCAGAAAAAGGTTTTCAAAGTTTTAGGAGAGATGGGAAGTAGATTTGGCTCAACTGATAGAGCATCCACCTACCAAACGGGAGGTCCAGGGTTCAAACCCAGGTCCTCCTGACCCAGATGGTGAGCTGGCCCACATGAAGTGCTGATGCGCGCAAGGAGTGCTGTACCACGCAGGGGTGGCCCCCACGTAGGGAAACCCATGCACAAGGGGAGCTGCCCCATGCAAAAAAAGTTCAGCCTGCCCAGGAGTGGCACCACACACATGGAGAGCTGATGCAGCAAGATGACGCAACAAAAAGAGACACAGATTCCCGGTGCCGCTAATAAGAATCCAGGTGGACACAGAAGAACACACAGCAAATGGACACAGAGAGCAGGCAGGGGAGGGGAGAAACAAAAAAAGTAATAAATCTTAAAAAATAAAAAGTTTTAGGGATAGAGTCTTGTTTTTAATGAAAGAAAGCATTCTTCAGTGGCACCTAGAAGAGTTTTCTTTTGAAATGTTGCCCCTCTCCTTCCCACACTCAGATGTGTTTATTGCCCTGTCTCTAGAACAAAGCAATCCTTAGCTGACAACACTGCTGGAAAGATGAATTCACATCTCCCCGTGGGGAGGGCAGCGGGCCTGTGACCCTCCCCGCCGACTGTAACGGGAGCCAGTCCCTCTATTTGCAGCAGCGCCACGTGGCCTCTCGGGGACAGCTACTAATTCTGGGCTTAGTTTAGAAGCACAGGCAGCGCCGCCATGTCCCGCTCTGACCGCCTTCCGCACCACCCGCTCAGCTCCGATTTGGTGAGGAGATTAAAAGCGGCCCTGGACGCCAGCGACGAGGGGCGCGTGGTGGAGCTGCTCTGCGCGGGGGTGGCCCACGTGGACGCTGTGATCGAGCTGTCCAACGACGACTGGATGAAGGAGCCTTCGGCTCAGCTGCCCCCCGGGGTGCTCCTCGGTAAGCAGGAGGCGTCTGCTCAAGGGGCAGGGCCTCCCTGGAGGTGGGAGGGCAAATGGTTCGGAAAAGGCACAGGATGTGGACTCAGATACATGCTGAACGTAGATGCGCGGCCATATCGCTGCTTCTGTCCTGTGTGCGCGCGTGCGTGGACGTGTGTGCGTGTCCATGGAAGGCACCAGCAGGAGGGGGCGGGCAGGGTGTTTGCTCCCAGAGCCTCGGGTCACTGCCAGCCTTTGGCCCCGTCCTCCCACCGAAGACCTCAGCTCCTGGCCGACAGCACCCCCTCCCCACTTGCGCCTTCTGGAGCACAATGGAGAAGACTCCCGCTGTGGCCGTGGCCCCTCTTGCTGGTCTCGCTTTGCCCCGCCTGCCTCGATTGCACCGTGTGATCAGGTCATCTGCTTCCTGCTGGTCTAAGCCCCTCTGGCCCAAAGGTGGAGGTGGAATTTGAAAAGACCCAGAAAGCTGGGGTGGGGGGAAGCAGGGGTAGGGAGGATTGCATAGAGAGGTGGGGCGGGGAGTAAAGGACCCCGAGCATCACCCGGGTGCACCCCCAGACTCCACGGGCCAGTCGAAGCTGTCTCGGGAGCGGCCCCAGCTGGGGAGTGAGGCTCTCGGGGCCCTGCCCCCAGCTAGCTCTGCCACCCAGGGAAGTCACTCTCCCTCTCTGGGCCAAGGTCGTCGCCTCCTACCCAGGCCGTGAGATTAGGGTAGAGCTTCCAAAGGGTCCCTGGGAAAGGCTCCAGCAGCGAAGGAGCCTGGGAAACGCCCTGCGGACCCTCATGCTCCGGGCCTCGTAAAGTCAAGGCTGGGTGACTTGGCCGGGAAGGGGCTTCCTGGTGGTCTCGGCTTGGATCATTGTCTAATTCCCTCCCATATCCATGGTTCCCAGTGGTCCCCCAACACCTGGACACACCTAGCTGGGGGCTGCCTTTCTTATGCGGGTGTGCGCAAACAGTTGTGAAGAGGGACAAGGGTTGTTTGGATTCAACTCTACCCTGAGGCCTCCAGGATATGTGAAGGGTGTCAGCATTTTATGACTCCAGCCTTGAACTGCCAATGCTGTGAAGACTGGGGACTTCACAGCAGGTGGAAGGTGACGATGGAGGGAAGGTGATGCACAATGCAGCGGGCTAGGTCCCAGCCCTGGGCTGGGCCAGGAGAAGGCAAGTGCCCCATGGCTTGCAGCAAAGCATTCTGGGAAATGGGAGGGGAGCACCCACCCCCCAAGGTCAACCCTGAGTTCCAGGTGCACTTGAAAAGATGGGGATGGGGAAAATGAGAAAAAGAAGAAAGCGAACATCTTCTCTGCTTGTTCATGTGAAGACGCCAGGCCCCTGCACCTGGCCGTGGAATCCATGTGCTTATGACCTTGAACTCACAAACCCAGCAGGGAGAGGGCAGCTGATGGTGAGCTGTCCGTGTCCATGTCACAAACATGCATAAGCAGACAATGCAGGGGGTTGGTGGAGGATTGGTGTGTGGGACCCCTGTGTGATGTTACGCGTGTTTGCTTTGTAAGTTCACAGCTTTTACTACACACTTGTTTATGTATGTTCATATATAAATGATCTAAAGATAATAATCGGATTGGTTAGGGGAAAAATACTTTGGTTAGTAGTCATATTTTGACAATGCTCTTTAATCATTAGTTAAAAAATTTTAAAAACAATGCAAGTTATTGGTGGTAGGGTGAGATGTTATGTATGTTTGTTTGGTGTTATATATGTTTGTTTTGTAAGTTCACAACTATTATACACTTATTGTTTATGTATAAGTGACATATTTCAACAAATTTTTTTTTAAATGCATGAGCCAAAAGAGGAACCGAAAAGCAGAGAAAATGATGGAAACAGCTTTTTCTGGAGCAGTCTCCTCAGGTGTACATTGCCCATGGAGAGGTCAGAGGTCAAACCTACGATGTCACCACAGCGATACACTGCCCTCCCCGTGGCCACGGCAGGCGGGAGAGCTGTGATCAGTCGGCAGTCCCTGAAAGATGGGACCCACCAGTGCCCTCGGCCTTGCCCCCTGCTCCCCTGCAAGGATGGACTCAGGGTGCCCCAAGGGACGCGGGGAGGGCTCAGGAAGGAGCCCTTGGCCAGCCACCATGATCCCCTTCCTGCCCGGCCTTGGGCCACCTGCGCCCAGTCACCCTTGGCCCCTCTCTCATCCCCATCCCTCTCCTCTCAGGGCTCCCGTCACTCGACCCCCGCGGCTGGCGCTCCACTGTCTCTGTGATGCAAGGGGCAGCGCCCTAGCCCCTGCGCACACGCCTGCAGCCTCCCCATCTGCTATGCCCACCCGGCTCCCAGCATCCTCCCCGCTACACTCCGACCCTCCCAGGCACCCAAATTCCAGGGCTTGGGAGCGCCTCCTCCGCTCGCCTGCAGCAGCTGGTGCTTCTGGACCTGCTCCAGGCCCACCCAGTCCCGCAACTCCTCTTCTCCCGCAATCCCGCCCCACACGGCCTTGCTGGGCTCCGGCTAACCGCTGGGCGCATCCAGCTCAAACCTGACCTCCAAGGCCAAGAGCTCTACCTCATGTATGTTTGCATCCAGAACCTGGCTGGGGTCTTAGCCCTGAGAGGGAGCTCAAACTCTGGGTGCTGGTCGTTGGCTAACACTCAGCAGGTGGACACAAATGCATTGCCACCGAGTGGGAGAAAGGACTACTGGGGGAGGGCTGGGGGGCCCATCTTGCCCCCAAATCCATAAAACTGCACAATTTGGTAACTGGCGTAATCAAACTGCTTAAGAAACAACTGATTACTAATTGCCATTATTAAGGGTGTCAGCATTCTGTGATTTTGCTGCTGATATATTATATACAAGTCAAGATGCTACTTGAATTCTTGATTGAAATAGAAAACTAGTGGCATTGTGTTGTGTTTGGGGTAATGGTATTTAAGCATCTGGAGGCAGGTTAAAGCAAGACTAATTGAGCTTCTATTAAGAGAGCTCAGCCAGCAGCATGGGTGGGTGAGAGGTGCAGGGAGACGGGCGGCCGATGGACACGTGCCCGTGACACGGGGTCAGCTTGTAGAGTGCTGCCCCAGCATGCCACAGAGCCTGCTCAGCACAAACCCAACAGCTGACTGCCAGGGGGCAAGCACAGCTCCGGCCTTCGAGGGAGCCCATTACGACAATGAGAGAAGCGCACGCTCGCCTCTGAGGCAGGGTGGGGGCGTGGGAAGGGCAGCCACCAACAGCGGGGGCCTGGGCTCTCACTGTGACTCTCCCACAACCGGTGTGACCCTGAAGGTGGCAGTCCACCTCTCTGGACCTTAATATCATTTTTGAAAAACAGGCTTGATCTAGACCATCGCTAAGGTGCTTTACAAATTGGACAAACCATGGTTCCAAGAGAAAGAGCTTGTGTTTGGATAGAGAGAAAAAAGAAAGAACCCCCATTGCCTTCCCAGGTATGGTGGCATCCCAAACGGGGGTGGGCAACGATGGCACCCCATCTCCCGAGAAAGGAGTCCAAGGGCCCTCGGAGCAGGTGGCAACCGCCTGTGAGCTCAGAGGCTCAAGGTGAGCAGGAGGTGGGCTCGGGGCCAGCCTTGCTCTGACCATTAAGGAGAACAAGTCCCCCAACCTGGGCATGCTAGACTTGGAACCAGCCTTACCTGGAGGCAAAGGGGTCCTTCCATTCAGTACGCATTTCCCAAGGGCTCCCTTGGGGCCAGCTATCATCTTTCCTGCTTTCCCAGCAGAGGCAAGGGAGGCTCAGGGATATTGCTCCACTGCCCAATGTGCCATCGCTGGAGGCGTGTAAACCCAGGACTCTCCCATCCCAGTGTCCACATTCTCGCAGGTCATCCTGTGGCTGTCTTACAGGTGGGGACAGTGAGGCTCACGTCTTCTCACGGTCAATAGCCTGTTTGGAGCAGAGTATAAACCAGGCATGCTTCCTGACCTTCAGTTGAGGGCCCTTGCTTCCTACCCACCCAGAGACATTTTGTAGAAAGAACCATGAAAAAATGTCCCCATGGAAGCTGCAAACAACCCTTTGGCTTGACATCACACACACACACACACACGCGCACACGCACACACACACACCAGTGGCATGGAGACCCTGGCTTCAAATAATTCAGCAAAAGTATTAAGATAAAAAGACATAGACGAATCAGGGGGGTGCACAGGTAGAGAAGAAAAGCAGAAATGGGAAGCAAAGGGTCACCCACGAGAGGCAAGGGATTAGAGAAGAAGCATCTCTGTCCCTCGGCTGCTCACGCTGCTTGGAGAAGGTGGGGGGAAGGGAGACCCTGCTCGAAGCAAAATGAAATTAAACCTTTCTAAGTACTTATAAATCAGCACCTAATGACACTATCCCACCACCAGCCTGAGCATTGCTCTTATTACTTTGATTCACAAGCCAGGAAAAGATCCGGAATTATGCACAAATTATTGTCCCATCTTCTTAATTAACGCTGATTGCAAAATTCTTGCTAAAGTCCTTGCTAACAGACTCAATTATGCGCTGCCTGAATTGATTCACCCAGATCAAGTGGAATTTATTAGAAATACACTTTCCTACAATAACATCAGATTATCTTTGAGTATAGTTAAATTATTTAGGAATAAAATGGTTCCAGCAGCATTTCTGTCCCTTGCTTTAGATACAGAAAGTATCTCCCACCACCTAGAATTAAAATACATCTTAGCTCCCTCCGAGGGCAGCCCCCTAGGCTCTCTCTCTCCCAAGCAGGCTGAATCACACTGTGATGAGTTGAGATGCATGCCTTAGAGCTAATGGTCCAGCTTCAAAGGCTTAAGGGCAGAAAGCAAAGTCCTACAGGGTCACGTCTCGGCTCCCCCCAGTATGAACCGTCGCTGCCTGTGCAACACAGTGCAATTGCAATTAGACCAAATCAGGATATTTTCAGAATCAAAACTGAGAAACAGGCTAATAAAGAAATAATGTATGCTGATGACATACTTCTATTAGCATCACTCCCGACGACACTGGAGAGTTTTGAAAGAACAAAAGGAAATGAGGATCATAGTGAAGGGTCTTTCTACCTTTCTGAGATGGCACGGTTCCCGGCAATGGTGGGCACGGTTTGCGGAATAAACGCGTCGAAGGGACTCGCTAAAAATGGCAAATGCGCCATCGATGGCCTTGTCCGACCTTCCCAATGCAGTTTCCCATTTTCTTCTAATACCAAATTCAGCAGCTGGATATTGAACAGGGATAGGTCAGTCTTCTTCACTGTGATCTGGCAAATAGGTGCATAATAAATATTTATGGACTAAATAGCAAGTGGAATACATTGTAATAAGTTCCTGGGTTGGTCTTGAACGGTGAACATGTTCTTGGCAGGCTGTGATTTAATGAAAGGGAATCCAAGTGAAGACGCGTCCCCGGGGCTCGTGCATTGAATCACATGCCCCAGGTTGGACGTGTTCTTGGTCTTTGCCTGCATTCTGGTGGGTGTGGAGTCCTTCTAAGATCTCAAGATGTCACTTCAGTTAAGGTGCGACCCAACTGAATCAGGTGGGGCTTTAAGCCACGTGCCTGGAGTCCTTTATGGACAGAGAGATCAGGTGGAGAGAAGAGACGCAGGAGCGGTGAGAAGGTGGAAGTCAACGGAACCCGGAGGAGAAAGGAAACGATGCCTCCGCATGCATTGCCACGGGATGGCAGAACCAAGGAACCCCGACGACTACCGGCAGCCGGCCGGGAGACACCGGCCCCGGGAGGAACTGCCTTCCAAGCCTCTGAAACCATGAGCCAATAAACGCCTGCTGATAGGCCAAGCCTTTGCGTGGGATTTGTTTTAGCAGCTGAAAACTAAAACCCAGCAGGTGCGTGTTGTACAGGCAATGGAGACCTGTCTGGGAAGGGGGGCTGTGACTCAGAGAAGCAGAAGGAAAATCCAGGCCAATACGTCGGGACCACGAGTCCTAGCACGGCCGTCTGCACCTTACCTGGGCATGTGGTAAGGGGCCACCCAGCAGAGGGATGCCAGCACCTAATTAAGAAAAGCCCAAATCTCTCTTACCTGGGTCAGAGGGATGGAGGCAGAGAGAGCGGGTAAGGGGGTTCAGCAGATGCTACGAGCCATCTCCCTGCACCCACTCTCCCTCTGTCTTTACTAATAGAATCCCAGTTTTGTCTGGCAGTACAGTGTGCCCTGCCGGGGGGAAAAAAAAAAAAAAAAAAAAACCCTGCATTTCCTGCCTCCCTTGAAGCTAGCTAGGGCTAACCTTGTTCTAGTCAGTAATGGTCTTGCCAGCAGATGGAAGGTGACAGAAGAAAGCGTCAGAAAATTTGAAAACAGATCAATAGAAATCATTCAATCTGGAGAACAGAAGGGAAAAAGGTTGGAAATAAAATGAACAGGGACTGTGGGGCAATATAAAAGGACTAACGTGCAAGTGGAGCCCAAGAAGGAGAAGAGAGAGAGAATGGGACAGAAAAATCTTGGAAGAAATAATTACCAAAGTTCCAAATTTGGCGAAAGGCATAAGTTACAGTTTGCAGAAGTCCCACAGAAAGAGGAGAAAGCAGGAGTCAAATGCATGCCTGGGTCCCTGGGTGCTCAATTACTGTCGTTGAGTCAAGCTCCCCTGGGAATAAAGGGCAGGTTTTGTTGGCGTGAAGGGTGGGAACAGCGTGAAGGAAAGAGGTGGCAAGAACAGTTTCACGTTAGCAGGTGAGTCGGGTAACGCTCCTCACAGACCTGTGATGGCTCCCTACTGCCTGCAGCAGGGGTTGGCAAACTATGGCCCCAGGGTCTGGCCTGCTGCCTGTGTTTGTAAATAAAGTTTTATTGGAAACAGCTCTGTTCATTTGTTGACATATGTCTCTGGCAGCTTGCATGCTATAACAGCAGAGCTGAGTAGTCGCTGCCAAGACCAAAGGACCCACAAAACTCAAAATATTTACCATCGGGCCCTTTACAGAAAACTGTTGGCAACCTCTGGCTGACAGGATGAAGTTCAAACTTCAAAGCCAGCGTTCAAGGGTCTAAAAGGTATGCCATGTGTGCACAACCGGGGCATCAAGTTTTTCTTAAAAGTGAGATCGGGGTGGCACATCTCTGTGTCCCCTAAGGAGGCTGGGCCCCACCTCTCAGCTCAGGTCTGAATCCGCCCCTCTGATCAGCAGCTTGTTTATTTTCTGCCCAGATGCTGGCTCAGCCGGATGGTTCCATGTGGTTAAATCATTGCCTGGTTTCCTGACCCCACCTTCCCTGGGTGCCCTGTGCCACAGCCCTGGGGCTAGTGATGCCTCCCCTTGCCCAGCCCACGCTTCTGGACACAGCTCCTCAGAGAGCATTCAAGGGAAGGAAACAGACCCTTGGGAGGAAATCCCCTCCCCAGGCCTTCCACACCATCTGCTGGTGGAAGCCTGTCCCGTCACCACTTCCTGTCACTTTGACACCATAGTTGATGTACCCCCATCATAATACCTGCACATCTACTTAGCAGGGATTTAATTCTGTGTGCCAGGTAATAGTTGCCATATTTATCTCTCCACTAAATTTAACCCTCCTTGAAGATAAGACCTTCTGCCATCTCAGCCCTGTATGCATCTAGCACCTGAAAAATGCCCTGCACGTGGTAGACTTGATAAATGTGAATTGAGTGGAATTAAAGTGAAGTCTTGTAAATTGAGGTGAAGTTGTTCTGCACGATGAACTACTAAAGGAAAGGGCGGGTGGTCAAGAAACTGTATAGCCAAAATGTTAGGAAGTGCTGACACAGATTTTAAGTCAGCAGAGATGGCAGTGGAAGTAAGGCCCAAGTTCTCAAATAAATCAGGGTCCATTTTGCAAAGGGCTACATGAGGCCCATCAAGAATGAATGGCGGGGAAGCAGATGTGGCTCAAGCGCTAGAACTTCCGCCTTCCATATGGGAGGACCTGGGTTCCACCCCTGGGGCCTCCTGGTGAAAAAGAAGAAGAGAAAACATGCCTGTACAGCAAACCAGTGCCCACATGAATGCCCATGTGGTAAGCCAGTGCCCCATGCAAGTGAGTCATACAGCAAGATGATGACACATCAAAAGAGAAACAAGGGGAGAGTCAAGGTGAAGGGCAGCAGAAACCAGGAACTGAGGTGGCACAATTGACAAGAAACCTCTCTCCCCATCAGGGGTCTGCAGGATCTAATCCTGGTGAATCCTAGAGGAGAGAAAATGAGAAGAGAAGACAACACAGACAGCAAAAACAGCAAGGTAGGAGGAGGCAAAGGAGGGAAAATAAATAAATAACTCTTTAAAAAAAAAAAAAGAATGAATGGTGGGAAGTGGATGTGGCTCAAGAGATTGGGCTCCCAACAACCATATGTGGGGTCCTGGGTTTGGTTATGGGGGCCTCCTGGTGAAAGTAAGCTGGCCCGTGTGGAGAGCTCGCCCATGCAGAAAGCTGACAAAACAAGATGATGCAACAAAAAAGAGACACAGAGGAAAGACAATGAAAGACACAGCAAAACCAGGGAACTAAGGTGGCTCAAGCAACTGAGTGCCTCTCTCCCACATCAGAGGTCCCAGGATTGACCTTCCTAAAGAGAAGACAAGAAGTGAAGACAAGCAGACACAGAAGAACACACAGCAAATGGACACAGAGGCAGACAGCAAGCACAAACAACAAGGGGGGAGGAATATATAAATGGAAGGAAGGAAGGGAGGAAGGGAGGGAGGGAGGGAGGGAGGGAGGGAGGAAGGAAGGAAGGAAGGAAGGAAGGAAGGAAGGAAGGAAGGAAGGAAGGAAGGAAGGAAGGAGGGAAGGGGGAAGGCGGGAAGGGGGGAAGGGGGGAAGGGGGGAAGGGGGGAACGGGGAAAAGGAAGGGAGGAAGGGAGGAAGATGAATGGTGGAGCAGATGTGGCTCAAGCAGTTGAGCACCTGATTCCTACATGGGAGGTTCTGGTGCCTCCTAAGGAAAAAGAAAACAAGAAAAACAAATGGAAAACCAACTCAGGGGAGCCAATGTGGCTCAGTGGTTGAGAGCTACCTTCCCAAATATAAGGTCCCAGGTTCAACCCCCAGAATCTAAGAAAAACAAAATGGATGGTGAGCAATATAAGAGGATGACGGAACCATCTAACAGATCAATTAGGGAAGCAGATGTGACCCAACCGCATAGGAAGTCCTGGGTTGGGTCCCAGACCCTCCTGGAGAAGATGAGCAGACACCCATACCTGCTGCAATGAGCCAGATGCTGCACCCCACCACAACGAGCCAGACACCTAAACGAGCAAATGCCACAAGCCAGCAGACGCAGCAGCCCTGGAGCAGATGTGGCTCAGGCCGTTGGGCACTCGCTTCTCACGTGGGAGGTCCCAGGTTCAGCCCCTGGTGCCTCCTGGAAAAGATGAGCAGATAGTGACCAGAGAGATGAGAGAACCACCAGCAGGGGGAGAAATAAAAAATGAAAAAATAAATTAAATTTTTAAAAAAAGATAGACTGACTTCTGGTCAAAAGGGGGCATTGGGTAGGCCAGCCACAACTTCCCACCAAAATATCCATAAGGAAGAACATAAAATGATTCATAACTCCAACAAAGATCAAGACTGCCAAACAACCTAAAACTAGAACTTGGGAAGAACTGACATTCACTATAAGACAAATGAAATTTGTCCTTGGTGGCGTGCACTCTGGAAGGGGCGGTGGCCAAGATGAGAGCAATTGTAAGTGAGAAGGGCTTCAAAAGCCCTCAGCACAGTGCAGGTGAGAAATGGGAGTTGTTCTTCTATCACATCAATTAACATGAGTAGAAAAGTCTGTTAGAAACGGGGAATTGTACTTCAATGTCCCTTCCAACTGGGCCTTAGAAAGGGGTTCAGGCGCTGACTAAAGGAGCAGAGAGGGTTGTAAGAGACATCCACCCCTGTATGCTGAACCAACACTGAATCCGGACAGGTTACATATTATTCAAGGATGAAGAAAGAGAAAGCAGCAGCAGCCGCGTGGGGTACATGATGAAGTATTGCAGAGCAAGAACACTGACAAGCAGCCGGAAGCTCAGAGCAGGAACATCCGGCGGGGAACCATCTGAGGCCATTGCTCTGTGCAGCCAAGAGCTGCTTCATACCCTCAGAGAGGACGAGAAGAAATGCTTCTCTCTTGAAGCAGTCGTAAGACCACAGGATGCTCAGGGGCAAAAGCAAGAGACAGGGGAAGTGGACGTGGCTGGGAAGGACTGCAAGGAAACGGAAATAAAATGGCTGTATTGTTTTAAAGGACCGCATTGGAGGCAGTACAGAGCATAACCGACATGAAAAACTGGGTGTTTGATATGGAGAACTCATCTGATACACTTTCCAAAAACACAAGAGGTGTGGAGGGGACAAAAATTAAATGCAACGAATATGAAAGGAGATGGTGAATATGAAGGGAGATTATGCATATGGAGGAGAGATGATAACAAAAGGAAAAAAAGAAATAAGCAAAGATATAAAGAGGAAAACCTTTGGTACGCTGGAGAAAGACATTCGTACAAATTAAAAGAGACAACATTCTGAGTGAAAACAATGGGGAAAAAAAGCCCATATCTGGGCACAACCAGATGATTTTTTTTTAATCTAGGGGGAAAAATCCAAGCATCCAAGACACAAAACCAGGCTACCTAGAAAGAAACCAGGCTCACCCTGCCTCTGACCATCTGCTCATGCCATTAAATACCAGGACATGATGGAGTAATATATATTGAGTTTTGAGAGAAAAAGGCTGTGCCTAAAATATCATATCCACTAATTCTCTTAGGAAATGCCATCAACTGGCAATATCATAGTTTATTTATTAAATCATTCCACTAGAGTTGCTCTCTGGATTCATTTTTATTTTTCTGTTGCTAATCTCACCATAAGGAACATCTTTGTATTCAGGTCTTTTGTACATTTCTTAACATTTCCTTAGAATAAATCCCTGCAAGTAGAATTTCTGGATAAAAGGGAACACATTTTTTAAGTGCTTAATGAATATTTCCAGCTTGGATGGGAAGATTTTTTCCTATTTGCCCTGCCACCCACAAACTAAGAAAAAATCCATTTCACCAAAGTCTTCCAGAACTCAAGGTTTAAAAAACCTTTCCCAATTTGATAAGCAAAAAGATGTCTCTTGTTATTTCAGCTTGCAGTTTAAATGAGTAAAATTGAGTATTATGTATGTTGAATGCGATTTTTATTTCTTATAATGTCTTTTGCCTATCCTTCTGTTAGAAGTCCAAAATTCCAATTTCTTGCCAATTAAAAGAATATGTACGATAAACTTCAAATCCAGCAGAAAAAAAGAACCTCACACTCTGCTCAACACTTTGGTTGCAAAGCAACCAAAAGAACCCAGCGGGAGACCTCCCTCCTCCACTTCAGGATGTGTAAAGTTCTCCTCTCTGGAAGGAACATAAAAGATGGTGGGATATAACGATCAGGCAAAACCAACTTCAAGAGATAAGTATTTTGCTCCCTGTGTGAGATTCATAAAAAAACAATCAGTCTGAACATGCAATTTGTCTGAAGAGGCAGGAACTGCAATTTCATCATGTAATTAAATCCCCATGACAGTTGTAAAGAAACTTCTGTCACCTTTACCAGGGAAAGCTTCAATTGTATGCCATGTCCCCAGAGCCTACAAATGTCCTTCTAGGGCTATTTACTGGCGGCCAAGGGTGCTGAGGCCTGAGCCGCTCGGTTTTATACTTAACCGCAATGGATCCGGTGCTCCCAAGGGCACCTTTGTTTCCGAGCTTCCGAAACAGTCCTCCTGGGCTATCAGGGAAAGCAGCACTTGACCTTTGGATAAGATGACATTAATAACAAGAAATGACGCGGTTGTTTTGCATTATCTGCGACGGGCTCATAGTCACGTCGGGAAAATGTTAGTGTGGTGGCTTTTTACTTTTCATATTGCATTCTTCCATGTGATGGGAATGAGATTTCATAATAATGTGAAATCAGTACAGACAATTTAAGTCATTATTAATAGATACACTTGATCTGAGGAAGTCAAATGTGTTAATGTCTTGTTAAATGAAGTGTGCTATGCTAGCATTGTTATTCGGGGAGAAGGTTAAGATACTTTAGCATTTTTGATAGGAGCATCTGTATGACTAAATGCTGGGGGGATGTGTGGAGGGGCCTCAGAACTCTTCAAAGCCCCCTTCTTATTATAGAAATAAAAGCTGCAAGGGGGGCGTGGCCTTTAGAAATTAAGTAGGGAGAGTGAGGGCAAAAAAGGGTGTGGAAGAAAATCCGCTTTAAAGCCTGGGGTTCTCGTGTCCATTGATAATAATCTTAGCACCTAAGGTTCACTGGATTTTCTACCCAGCCCCTTACAGACACAGCTCTTCCAGGAAGGACAGCAGTGAGCAGGAGAACAATATACATCGTCACTGTAAGAGGGCAGAGTCCCAGGAGGGCCACAAGGGTGAGACTTCCGGTCCCCTTTGGTCCATTTACATGGACCTTTGACCCTAGAAAGAAGCCAGGCATTTGCCCAAAGAGCCGAGGGAAAAATCGGCACATTTATCTTTCCCAAGAACACAAGGAAGCGGGAGTGGCATCCTGCAGCCACAGAAATTCTATCTCGTGGCCTGAACACATGGACAGTTGCTGCCAAGGATTAACAGTCGGGCCCTGTCGCAAAACCTGCCTGCTCCACACCTGAAGCTGAGCTGGACGATTCCAGAGTACCAGCAGAGCTAATCCTCAAATGCTTTTGAATTTGTCAATTCAGTGACAGGAAGCAAAGATCCCAATATCACCTGAAAATAATTACCTTTCCCACACTACCATTTGTATAGCCCATTATAATTTCAAAGGGGCTTTACTTTTTCATCTCATTGGACCCTGAAGGCTTGCTATTAGCTAACTACACTAGAAAACTCAGTTATGAAGATCTAGTTTTTGTGTATCCTGCAAACAAAACATTACGCTGACAACTTAAGTACCCAAATTAATTTTTGCAGTTATATTCAAATCCAGTCAACTACCTGACTAGTTATTAGAGAAATTTCCTCTATTCACTCAAGCCATTCTGATAAAAGTTGGGTATCCTTTCCTGCTAGGATTTTGTCTTCCTTTTCCCAAGTCCACGCCACATTCTGCAATAAAAACCACAGCAATTAAATCTGTTCAGTGCTCTGCCCTGTCCCCCCCCATGCAAATGAGGGGTCTCCATCCTATAGGTACCATTTGATAGTTCATCTAAAGAACTAAAAGTTTGAAATATATCGATTTAGGGAAAACATATGCACCAGAATCCTTTTCTTCCAACAAGCACAAGGTATTTGTTCAGCACTCCCTTGACCAGCCCCCTGGAGAAAAGCTGAAATCGGTCAGGGCTTGAGAAGGGCAGGAACCACACTGAAAGGGAGAGAGGGAGGATTTCGATGGTTGCACCAGAGAGAGAGGAAGCAGAGATGGAGGAACAAGGTGAAATAAGATGGTGTAGGAGGACAGGCTCGGCTGGGAGGCCCGCAGAGTGCCCGCCTCTCAGACTCGGCAGCTTTAGTCGGGGCCGTCCTCTCACTCGGTGGCTCAGGGCTACGATGGCAAGTGTTCCTAGCCAATGAGGCAGAAGCCACAGAGCTTTTTTGACCCAGTCTCAGAAGTCATCTAGCGTCACGTGCCAATGAGCACTGGCTGACGCCAAGTCATTCAAATCTCTGAGCAGTAGATTGCCCGGGGTAGGGCTGGAGCGGGGATCCTCAACCTTGGCTGACATCAGAAGCACCTGGGAATTCAACAGTCCTGCTGGCCCAGCTGAAACCTGATCTTACACCAGGAGCTCCCAGGGTGGGATACAGGTGTGAGTTGCTACTCTTTTAAAAGCTTCCCAGGGCATTCCATTTTGCAGCCAAGCTTAAGAACCACTGCTTTAGAGGTATCGTGTGTATTCATTCTCCAGTTTGCATTATTTCGGCAGATTTTTTTCTAATAAAGACTCATTTTTTTAATCATCTCCAAATGTTATCACGAAAACCGCCATTGCAAGTTGAAATACACACGCCTAATTTCTACATCCCCTCTGCATATGAATGAAATACCCGTGTCCCAAAAGAAAATTCTTTTGTCTGCTCTGACTTGTTCCCAGTGACACATACCGCTCAAACGGTCACCAGCCCCTTTTCTAGATATTCCCAAACCATCTTTTGCAGAATCCATTTAGGGGTCTTGCCCAGGATGAAGTCAATTTCATTAGTCTGAGGAATCTTCCTACTTGAAAACTAAAACTCCAGTCTTCTGGTCCCTCTTCTATTTATTGTTTTAAAGATGTATTTATTTATTTATTTCTCTCCCCTGCCCCCACACCCTGGTTGTCTGTTCTCTGTGTCTATTTGCTGTGTCTTCTTTGTCCGCTTCTGCTGTCAGCGGCACGGGAATCTGTGTTTCTTTTTGTTGCGTCATATTGTTGTGTCAGCTGTCTGTGTGCGTGGCGCCATTCCTGGGCAGGCTGCACTTTCTTTCGCGCTGGGTGGCTCTCCTTACGGGGCGCACTCCTTGCTCGTGGGGCTCCCCCATGCGGGGACACCCCTGCGTGGCACGGCACTCCTTGCGCGCATCAGCACTGCGCATGGGCCAGCTCCACACGGGTCAGGGAGGCCCAGGGATTGAACCGCAGACCTCCCATGTGGTAGACGGACGCTCTAACCACTGGGCCAAGTCCGCCACCCCTCTTCTGTTTAATCACCACTCCTCAAAGATTTTGACCAGCACCCTGCAACCTCATCTCTTGGAAGAAGTCGAGTCTTCATATGGACTGAAGTAGGCAGAGAGGATAAGACTTGAGTTTCGCCTTGAAGGCTATGGATTGGCTTTAGCTACGCTGAGAAGAGTAGGTACAATAAAAGTCAGGCAAAAATGTCCTGACCCAAGCAAGGATGGATGGGCCACCCTGAAGTGCAGCATGCAAGAAGGAGCCAAGAGGAGCAGGTCAGGAAGCAGTGTTGTCAACATTTTAGTTATACTGATGAGAGTTATACTAATGATACTTTTTAGTTGAGTATCATTCAGCTGGGTGGAAGGAAACTAAAGTATTCTTGTCTGTGGGGGCCTTTGGTCACAGCTTTTTCCTGTGTGATCCTTGAGAGCAGGGGCATTGTCATTTTTATCTGTGCACCTCTGACACATTTATTTTTCCCCAAGGACACAAGGAATTCCCTCACACAGTCTGGGGGCTACCACTGCCCCCAGAACACACTCACCATTCCTACAGTTAACAATGTAACCTGAATCATGATAAGCGTTCCATAAATGCTTATTGAATGAACAGATGAAGGAATGGCTTGATTTTCAGGTGGCTGTTGTTGTTCATGGAATAGCCATACATACGGCTATTCTTGTTCTTAAAAAAAAAAAAAGCAACAGGCAGCTCTCTGCCGTGCTCAGAAGTCATGCACATGTCCTACTTCTGAAACCAATGCTGTCCACCTTGAGCTATTTTTAAAGTTCTGACAAAGAAGCAAGTCTTCTTCTGGACTAATACTCCCTATCCACCAAAATCGGGCTGGGATATTTAGGGAGCAGTTGACAAATAGCGCTGGGAAAGCTAAATTTAACCCAGAAGTCAGCGTGGCAAGGCTTCCGTCCCTGGACTTGGCCCAGCGTTCCACCCCTTTTAAAAATAGCCAGGGACGAATTATATCAGGTGCCAAAGATTTCTCCAGGTTAACGTGAACTAGAAGCAATTACAGTGCTGCATGAATAAGTCCTTTCTCAAATGTGCCTAATTACAAACAGTCCATCTGAGAAAAAGATGGCAAACAGCTACGCATCAAGAAATGAACACTCCAAAGAAGTTAACGGGACCAGTGCGCTGATTTGAGCAACGTCAGAACATTTAGAGGAGAGAGGGGGGAAGGCGGATGGGATGGTAGCTCATGATTTCATTCCAGTGTCTTGGACTTCGATACGGGAAGTGGCCTCCAGGCACTGCTGCTCCTCGTTTGATATGTTTGAATGCTCGATTCGATGAGGCTGTAAGTCCCCTGAACTGGGTGTTCGAGGTCCATCACAGGCCCTTCCAAAATCTCTGCCGTCCCCTTTGATGACACAGATGCTGCCTTAGCTGCTGCTGACGTGGACAGGAAGATCAAGCTTGAAACATGTAAAAGGAGGTTTTGAAAAAACCTCCTGGAACATGCTAAAAGCCCAAGTCTTCTTAGGAAGCTTGGAAAGAGCCAGTGAAGGCCAACAGGTCCGAGGCAGGCTCCCACCCCCAGCATCGGCTCCACTGCCTGAGTCAGCCTCATGGCCCCAAGGCGGCAGGGGGCAGAGCGAGAGCCACGGGAGC
Source organism: Dasypus novemcinctus (assembly GCF_030445035.2). Taxonomy (NCBI): domain Eukaryota; kingdom Metazoa; phylum Chordata; class Mammalia; order Cingulata; family Dasypodidae; genus Dasypus; species Dasypus novemcinctus. Next base: position 7,604,821 of record NC_080679.1, read on the forward strand.
TTCAGCAGGGTGGAGCACATTTCAGAGACCAAGCGTTCATTCTCTCCCCCGCCTCCACTGAGGCTCCGCTGCATGCGAGGCGCCGTGCCGGGCACGGAGATGAGGACGCACCCCTGCCCCTGCGCAGCTCATGGTCAACAGGAGGCTGCAGATGAGCAGGCAGCGGGCACGGTGCAGGGCGCTGGGTGCCACTGACGGCTGAATCAGGGCACTCCGTGAGCCCAGGCACCCGGACTAGTCACAGAGGCTGTCAGCCCGCGGGTGGTAAAGCTCCAGGCCTGGGGGTGGTCCGTGCATAAACATTCATGCCTGTAACCCAGGAATATGACCAGGGTGACAACTCCATCTACACTGAATTGTAAATGCACACGATGCCTGCCTCGTCCTTCACCACAGCCCCTTCTAAGGAAGATGGAGCATGCATTACTGGGCTCTCCTTTGTTATGGAAAACCTCAGTGAAGGGGTGTCTTAGTTTCCCAGCTCCTACACCACGTAACCCACAGCAGGTTGGCTTAACCAATGGGAATTTACCGGCCCACGGCGTCGGAGGCTGGAGAGCTGGCTTCCTCCCAGGGTCAGCGCATCCTGGCTGGCCGCCATCCCAGGGTTCCTTGGCTTTCCCGTCCCGTGGCCACGGCCTCCCCTTTCTCTTCCGGCTTTTGTTGGCTTCTGGCTTCTGCTGCTCCCCGTGGCTTCTCTTCTGAGTCCGGTTTCCTTTGCTTCTGAGGCCTTCAGCCGTATAGGATTAGGGCCTCCTCTTCAGTCTGGCTCACCCGAGCTAATCACCTCTTCAAAGGTCCTAGTTACAAATGGGCTCACCCACAGGACCAGGGGCTGGGACCTGAGCGTGTCTTTTGGGGGGGTAGGCGTGATTCACCCCTCAACAGGGACAACCCCGGGCCAGGGGACTCTTGACAACAAAAAGCCTGCTCTGGCTGGAGGCCGGGGGCTGTGGGGCTCAGAGAGAGGGCAAGGGGCCGCGGCTTCTGCACAGGGGGGAGATCTGGAGAGGCACCTGGGGAAAGTGTTCTTAGGAAGCCCGTCTGTGCTTGACTTCCGATCCTCTTTCCCGTTGCTCCCAGGCAGTTGCTTGTCTGAATGTCACCCCACGCAGACACGGGATCCCAGCTCCCACAGCTGGCCCTGAGGGACGGTGGCTGCTGTTACTCACACCTCCTGCAGGTGACTCTCCACCTCGGCCTCCCCGGATTTGTGCCCCCTGCGCTTCCCTTTGCCTCCTGGGAAATGCCCTCCTGGCCCCTTTCCCTCCCTCTCGCCTCCTCCGGGCACATCCTAACTCACAGGGGCAGGGCGAAGGACCCTGCAGCCTGACTACTGCGGCCCTTTCCAGCTTCCTGGCCCTTTCCAAACAAGAACTGGAAAGAAAATATGGGATTTGTTGATTATCTATGTTATAAGAAAAAAAAAATGAGCTAATTTTTCTTACCACTTTTCCATCGTTTTATTTTATTTCATTTTTTAATTACCTTTTTTTAAGTTACTAGATCACACAAAACGTTACATTAAAAAACCTAAGAGGTTCCCATATACCCCACTCTCTGCCCCCTTACCCCCATCATTTTTTATTGTATTTTTTCTAAGAAACATAGATCACAAAAAATGTTACATTAACAAATATAAGAGGTTCCCACAAAACCCACACACACACACACATTCCTCCCACATCAACAACCTCTTTCATCATCGTGGCACATTCATTGCATTTGGTGAATGCATTTTCGATCACTGCTGCACCACATGGAAAATAGTTTACTCTGTAGTTCACAGTCTCCCCCAGTCCATTCAGTGGGTTATGGCAGGATATATTATGTCCAGCATCTGTCCCTGCAATATCATTTAGGACAACTCCAAGTCCCGAAAATGCCCCACATCACATCTCTTCTTCCCTCTCCCTGCCCTCAGCAACTACCTTGGCCACTTTCTACACGTCAGTAATACAGTTTCTTCCATTACTAGTCACAATAGTTCTATTGTAAGTTTACTCTAATCCATGTTTTATTCCTCCATCCTGTGGCCCCTGGGATGGTGATGTCCACTCCACCTCCATATGGAGAGGGGGCTTAGATCCCACATGGCTGATGGATACAATTCTCCTGCTTGCAGTTTTAGGAACTCTTGGTTCCCTGGTGTGGTGGCTGACCATCCTCTCCTCCCTGTTAGCTAACCTGGATGAGTCCAATGAACCAGAGGGTAGGAGTTGCAACTCTGTTGAAGCTCAGGGCCCAGCTGGCACTTGGACAGTCCAGAGATTCAAGTCTCCTGAGAATACACCAACCCTTAATATTTTTATATTATATAAAGCCCCGAACCAAACCGTTAGCAAGTAATGAATAAGTTATCCATAAAGAGCTGTAACCATTCACAAAAATAAAAGTTTGTGGCATTGTGCAGCTTTAGCCAGAGACACGCAATTGGGGGTCAGTTCTCAGCAATTGGAAGAAACTCATAGGCCACCAGGACCCCAGATGGGGCCTTTGGGTGTCCCTGGCTTGGTCCAATGCAATCTCCCACCCAGGGTACTGACTCAGCATGGTCATCACTACATTAAACTGGAATTCCCTCACACAGCCCGGGGCTGCCACGGCCCCTAGAACACACTCACTATTCCCCACAGCAGCAGAGAAAGTGAATGGGACCAAGAGCAAGAGGACACCCTACAAAGCAACAAAGAGAAACCTAGCTGATTTTAGGTAGTAATTATTTCTTAAGAATTAAGTGATTCCCTGTGGCACCTAGGCCAACTTTCTTAGCCTCTAGACTAGGGATCAACTTTTTCCATAAAGTGTTGGATAGTCAATGTTTCCAGTTTAATGGGCATATGGTCTCTATTGCAACAATCCAACTCTGCAATCGTGGCAAAGAACAGCAGTAGACAATACGTAAGTGAGCGGGGTGAATTCCCAATAAACTTTTATTTATGGACACTGAGATTTGAATTTTATGTAATTTTCACATATCACAAAATATTATTCTTTTTTTTCCCCCCAACCATTTAAAAACATAAAAACATTTCTTAGAATGCCAGCCATACAAGAACTGGGAGTAGAGGGTGCTAACCAGCAAGAGGTAAGGTCCTTTAAGTTCTATTGACCCAAGACTAGAGCGCTAACATCCTAAGAGCGGGTCTAACGTCCTAAGAGTGGGTCCCGCTAGCATCAGTACCACCTTTCCTCAGGGAGAATCCCAGTTCTGGGCTTGCTGGAACCTTCTGGAAACTGGCTCCCGGCAATGTTGGCCCAGGCTTGAGCGGACCCTATTGATGCAGCTGGAATCTGGGGAGCGCGGCACAGTTGACCAAGAATGGATTCTGGAGGCAACACACATGGGTTCCTACTAGCCCAGCAACCTTTGCTGTGCAACTTCCTTCTCATGGTTGTTATTAGGAGTTTATTAGTTAGGGTTCTCCAAGGAGATACAACCAACAGGATACATATGTAAATATTGTAAGATTTATTCTAAGAATTGGCTCATGTGGCCATGAGATTTGGCAAGTCTAAATGCCATAGCTCAGGGCACAAGTTGGAAACCCCAACGAAGGTTTCAGTGAATTTCACAGGAGAAGCTGGCTGGCTGAAATACAGAAATAGAAATTCTTTCCACTGCTGAAATCCTTAGTTCTCCATTTAAGGCCCTAAACTGATTGGATGAGACTTCTGTCATTGCTGAAGGGAATCTCCTTTATTGATTGTAGATGTGATCAGCCATAGATGCAATAACTGACTAATTATATAAATCCATGAAACAGTCAGGCCAATGTTTCCTTGAGCAAACAACTGGACACCATAACCTAGCAAGCTGACATGAACTTAATTATCACAGTCCACCCTTTGTCAACTTGGCTTCCATATACATATCCTTAAGCCATACTTAATCTCTTTTTAAAAAGCAACAACAGGCGGCAGACTTGGTCCAGTGGTTAGGGCCTCCGTCTACCACATGGGAGGTCCACGGTTCAAACCCCAGGCCTCCTTGACCCCTGTGGAGCTGGCCCATGCACAGTGCTGATGAGCGCAAGTAGTGCCCTGCCACGCAGGGTTGTCCCCCCCTTTGGGGAGCCCCATGTGCAAGGAGTGCACCCCGTAAGGAGAGCTGCCCAGCACGAAAGAAAGTGCAGCCTGCCCAGGAATGGTGCAGCACACATGGAGAGCTGACACAACAAGATATCGCAACAAAAAGAAACATAGATTCCCATGCTGCTCACAACCATAGAAGCGGACAAAGAAGACACAGCAAATAGACACAGAGAACAGACAACCGGGGTGGGGGGGAAGGGGAGAGAAATAAATAAATGGATAAATCTTTAAAAAAAAAAAGCAACAACAATCATAATTTTGTCTAACATAATTCAACTGTCCTGGGTTACAACCAGAAACACACTAACTCTTTCCCCAGAAAATGATGCCAATCCTTGGGTAAGTCATCCTAAACTTGAGATCCTGTAACTTAAAGACCATGACACAAAGTTAATACAACTTAGGTTATATGGTAAGATAGGGAAGAAAAAGATACTTGCTTTACATATATATAAAAGCATTTTCATAACAAAACAAAGAAGAAATACTCATAACCATTATAGTGCTCATTTCTGCAACTGGTCATACGGTCATTGCTCATATTTATAACCATCCTTTTCCACTACCCATTCCATATTCCCTTCACCCTCAGCAAGCACCCCAGCTGATCGTGGTTCTTTGCCTGGAGGGGTGACCCAAACCTTCCTGGTGGGGTGCCCCAAACCTTCATTCCTGAAGATTCTGGGCCATTGTGAGTCCTGCCTGGATTGGGTTGCTGCAGTTTTCCATTGACTTAATCACAGGGAATGGTAGTACTAAGAGATGCTCTAGGGCAGGGGCTCTTAACAAGGAGTCCATGAGCTTGAACTGACATTCGAAAAAACGTTATTCTTGTGGGGACTTGTTGGTATGGGTGTGATATGTATTTACTAATACACAGTATAGTGTGGACTTAGTAAGGGGTCAGTGGTTTTCACCTGAGTGGCAAAGGGGTCTGTGGAACAAAAAGGTTAAGAATCCCTGCCCTAAGGGATCTCAGTATTCCAGTCAAATTCTTCTTTACTTTCATTGTGTCCTGCAACCCTATTTCCCCTTGATACCAGGATCAATCACTCCAGCCAGTAAAGTAATTCCCTTCTTTTCCTGTGGATTTAGAGGCATGAGGACCCCAAAGTGGCAGGTGGCAGTCTTAACTTCCAGTTCAACGGAACAATTGTCATGTATCCTGGTGGAAGCACTCTTCCTTTTGGAACTAAGGCCTATAGACCAACAGAGCTTAAGGTCACAGGAACAGGAAGCAACCTTTTTCAAATGGATCACTACGGGTAATAGTGAATGGTGGGAAGCAGATGTGGCTCAAACAACTGGGCTCCTGCCCATCATATAGGAGGTCCAGGGTTCAATGCCCAAGGCGTCCTGGTATAGGCAAGCTGGCCATGTGGTGAGATGGCTCAGGTGGAGTGCTGGCCTGCACGGAGTGCTGCCCCGCTCAGGAGTGCTGCCCCAGGCAAGAGAGCTGGTCCATGCAGAGAACTGGTGCAGCAAGGTGACACAACAAAAGGAGACACAGAGGAGAGATGACAAGAGATGCAGCAGACCAGGGAGCTGAGGTGGCACAAGAGAATGATCACCTCTCTCCCACTCTGGAAAGTCCCAGGATCAGTTCCCAGAGCCGCCTAATGAGAATACAAGCAGACATAGAAGAACACACAGTGAATGGACACAGAGCAGACAATGGGGAATGGGACGGGGGGCAGGGGGAGAAATAAATGAATAAATCTTTAAAAAAAATAGTGAATAGTGCCACTCCCATTTCCATCCCTTGATTCCTGGACACATGAATCTTGGCTATGGGAGAAACAGCAGCACAGAGGGACACTAATTCAGAAAATACACAGCCTCCTGAAGAACACTCCCCAGCCCTGAAAGGTATTGCCACCCATTTGGCACCAGTCCACCATTCTATCAATCCAGCTGCTTCAGGATGATGGGGAACATAGTGAGACCAGTGAATTCCATGAATGTGTGCTCATTCCTGCACTACATTTGCTGTGAAGTGGGTTCCTTGATCAGAAGTGATGCTATATGGAATGCCAGGATGGTGGGTAAGGCATTCTGTAAGTCCATCACTGGTAGTTTGGGCAGAGGCATTGCCTGCAGGGGCAGCAATCCCATAACCAAAGTATGTGTCTATTCCAGTTAGTACAAAATGCTGCCCTTCCATGACGGACGTGGTCCAATGTAATCAACATAACAGCAGCTAGCTGGGGAGGGTGCCACATCAGGGGCTGAGTGTTGGTCTCTGCTACTGGCAGGCTGGCCACTCAACAGTGACTGTAGTCAGGTCAGCCTTGGTGAGAAGTCCATGTTGCTGAGCCCAGGCATAACCCCCCTCCCTACCACCATGGCCTTTTATTCATGAAGATTTGGGCAAGAACAGGAGTGGCTGGGGAAAGAAGACAATGGGTATTCACAGAACAGGCCATCCTACCCACCTGATTATTAAAATCCTCCCTGCTGAAGTCACCCTCTGATGAGCATTGCCATGGGACATAAATATATTCATGTTTTTTGCCCATTCAGAAAGGTCTATCCACATACTTTCTGCCCCAGATTTGTCACCAATTTTCCAATAATGTTTCTTCCAAGTCCCTTACCATCCAGCCAAACTGTTGGCCACAGCCCATGAATCAATATGCAGGGAATGGATGTGGCTCGAGCAGTTGAGCACCTGCTTCCCCCATGGAAAGTCCCAGGTTCAGTTCCTGATGCCTCCTAAAAAACACCAAGAAGCAAAACAAACTGAAAACACCAACTCAGGGGAGCTGAAGGGTTCAGTGGTTGAGTGCCAGCTTCTCACAAATAGGTCCTGGGTTCATTTCCCAGCCACCATACCTAAAAAAAAAAAGGAAAAAAAGAAAAAGAAAATATATATATATATATACACACACACACGCACACACAAACACACCTCCAGCCAAACACACAAGCAAAGAAAACAACCAGATGCGCTGTTCAAATTTCTGCCCACTGGGAGGATTTCCCTTCACCACTGTCCTTCCAGGATGACCCAGAAAAGGACTGCAGTGCAGCAGCTGCCCACTTTGGGGTAATACCTGCATATCGTGCAGAATCATCTGTAAATTTGGCCCAAGTTTTCTCTTCCTCAATCAACTGACCATAGGGAACTCCCCAAGAGTCCATCGCTGTGGGTTGGGAAAGAGAAGGTAAACATGGCAGGAATGGGGGCCATTAGCATCTGGGCCACTTCCTTGTGTAACTTCCTTGTGCCTTCAGGGCCTGCTTGAGCCAGACCTTGAATCTACAGCTTCCTTTGAATAATAGAGTACTATGCACTCACCCAACTTTATGGCTTGGTGGGTCAGAGAACATCCAGGTCATGATAGGCAGTTCAGGTCTCGTGTTAACTTGGTGACCCTTAGTTAAGCATTTGGTCTTGACTAAGGCCCAGGAACTGTTTCTCTAAAAAAGAGTAATAATCTGCAAAGGATGGAAAGACTTGGCTCAAAAATTCCAAGGCTCTGCATTGTGATTCTCCTTTCAGGGACTGCCAAAGGCTCACAGCATCTCTGCTTGCCCCTGAAACTTCCATGACCACTCCTTCTGCTGGGTCATATGGCCAAATGGCAGGGCAGTTCACATGGCAGCCTGCTGAGTCTCCTTTTCTACCAGTCCCCACTCAAAACTAGCAGCTTTTCAGGTCACTTGGTATGTGGGCTGTAGTACCACATCCAAATAAGGAAAATCTTGCCTCCCAAATCCAAAGAGGCCAGGCAGGCATAATACTTTTTTCTGGTCATAGGAGGGGCCAAACACAGCAGCTTATCCTTTAAGAGTTATCTGAACACACCCCACATCACTGGACACCTAGAAATTTCACTGAGGTGGGAACCCCTCAGTTTTGCTGGATTTATCTCCAACACTCTGACATTCAAATGCCTTTCCAGTGAGTCTAGTTTCTAACTCTCAGTTATAGGTCTAATCAGCATAATGTCATCAACATATGACATTGTATGGGAGAGAAAGGTGATCAAGGTTCCTGTGGACTCGACTATGACCCAGCGCTGGAGAGTTGATAAGCCCCTGAGACAGAACTGTGAAGGTACACTGCTGGCCTTGCCAACTGAAAGCAAACCGTTTCTGGTGGTCCTTACTAACAGGTGCCAAGAAAAAAAGCATTTTCCAGCTCAATAGCTGCATACCAGATACCATGGGGGTATGTTAATTTGTTCAAGCAATCATACCACATCTAGAACAGCAGCTGCATTTGGAGTCACCAGTTGGTTAAGTTTACAACAATCCACTGTTATTCTCCAAGATCCGTATGTTTTCTGCACTGGACAAAGAGGAGAGCTGAATGGGAATGTGGGTGGAATCACCACCCCCACGTCCTTCAAGTCCTTGATAAGGGCCCTAATCTCTGAAATCCCTCCAGTAACATAATAATGCTTTTGATTTACTATTTGCTAGGTAGAAGATTCTAGTGGCCTCCAGTGGTTTTTCTGACCATAGTAGCCCTCACTCCACAAGTCAGAGAACAAATGTGCGTATCCTGCCAGTTGCTGAGTTTGTCTATTCCAATAACGCACTCCAGAACTGGGGACATAACCACAGAATGGGTTTTGGTACCCACTGGACCCACTGTGAGATGGGCTTGAGCTAAAACTCCATCCATCACCTGCCCTCCAAAAGCCCCTACTCTGACTGGTGGAACACAGTGGCATTTTGGGTCTCCTAGAATTAACTAGACAGTTCAGAGCCAGTGTCTAATAATCCCCAACATGTCCAATGTTTTCCTTTACTGCAATGCACAGTCACACTGGTAAAAGGCTTTAGATCTCCAGCGGGAAGGCTGAGAGGAAGATAACAGTATACATTTTTGGCAATGCAGCAGAGTCCTTCCCTAAAGGGGTCCCCACCTTCCCTTCACTCAAGGTGTTCTGGATCTATAAACTATCTCAAGTCTGGAAACTGACTGAGGGGCCATGACTCTGTTTTTGTGTCTCAAGTTAAACTTTTGCTCACTTGACCTAGAATTCTTCTGCTTACACAGCTCAAGTAAGAATTTGAGAGACTTCCCATCTATTTTACCCTTGGTATCCCATGCTCAACTAGCCAACGCCATAGGCCTCTGTGGGCCAGACTATTGATTATTGCTTGACTCTACTGTCCCTAACAGTAGCCACATCCACCTTGCCTTTGGCAATTAAGTGCTGCTGCTTGGCTTCTGCCAACCCATGATCCAGTCACCCCAAAGGGTGTAAGGATCAGTTCAGTGACAGCAGTTTCCACAGTAATAGCTGACCTACAGAGAAGAGTGATCACAGAGCTTCTCAGGGAGTTTGGAGTTAATCTAACAAATGTATTCCTTAAAGTCCTGGTGAAAGGTGAGTCCTCTGGACATTCCTGGGGTGAGCAAGCAGGTCTTACATGAAAAACCAATCTCTCCAAGTCTATGGATCCCCTCATCTACATCAAACTAGGGCAGTTCTGGCATTTTGACTTCAGGCAATGTTGGGTTTCTTTTATTATTATTATTTTATTTATTTCTCTCCCCTTCCCCCCTCCCCAAGTTGTCTGTTCTGTGTCCATTTGCTGTGTGTTCTTCTTTGTCCGCTTCTGTTGTTGTCAGCGGCACGGGAATCTGTGTCTCTTTTTGTTGCGTCATCTTGCTGCATCAGCTCTCCATGTGTGCAGTGCCATTTCTGGACAGGCTGAACTTTCTTTAGTGCTGGGCAGCTCTCCTTACAAGGCGCACTCCTTGCACGTGGGGCTCCCCTATGCGGGGGCACCCCTGCGTGGCAGGGCACTCCTTGCGCACATCAGCACTGCATGCGGGCCACCTCCACGCGGGTCAAGGAGGCCTGGGGTTTGAACCTCAGACCTCCCATGTGGTAGACGGACGCCCTATTCATTGGGTCAAGTCCACTTTCCTTGGCAATCTTTTGGTCCTTGCTTCAGCCAGCCACCCAAACAAAGCGTTACTGCCCTTTCTATCCCCTCAGGCTACAACATTGAATCCAGAATCTGTGCTTAGTGGGACCATATCAATAAATTCCACCTGATCCAACTTTATGTTCCTTCCACCACTATCCCACACCCTTAATATCCATCCCCACACAACGTTTTCCTGATCTCTTACTAAATAAATTGGAAAAAGCACACAGTTCTTTTGGAGTGTAGTGAATCTCCTCATGGGTCACATATTGTACCTCACCTTTCAGAGCCCACTGAAACTTCAGAATAGTTACAGATCTGGAAGATACAAGGGGTGGTGGGAGTGAGTCATGAGAGGAATTAGCAGGGTCTTACAAGCCAACAACCCCATGGCATTCGATTATAGTTTCATCTGGTAAAACAGGGTTGATCTCGTCTGACGGAGGGGTGAGGGTTGTTTCCTTGGGGAAGACTAGAGTTCATATGGCTAATTCTTCAGGGCAGAATGGAGGGCAGGTGGCAGGCTCCTCAGGGCAGACCATCACAGGTTTATCTGGCAAAGGAGACTCAGCAGAGCCTAGGGTTTCAATGTCTCCACTGTCATCATTCTCGGCCCATATGTCCCCATAACAATTTTCAGGATCCCTTTCCTGCCCCCATCAATGCCCTCACTTTAACAGCAGGCACCCTGCGGGCAGCGGCGGGCCTCCGGGAGGGTCGGCACAGTTGGCCGGGCAGGCTCTCCGGACGGGGGCTGCCTCGCGGTCGAAGGAGAGGAGGGGGTTCGGCACGAAGCCGTTGGGCCCTCGCTCTCTCCGCTCAGGCACGGGGGACGCGCGGTGCAAGCAAGAACACCACGGAGACAAGGTCTAGGCACAAGTCTACTTTATTGTTGAAGGGGACATGGTTTTATAGGGTCTAGGGATACGTAAAGGGACTTGATTGGTGCCGGCGGGTGCTGTTGCTTGCGTAGGCAGTTACTGGACAGTAAGCTGGCTAAGAGGTTAGGAGTAAGGGAGGGGAAGGGGAAAGTGTGGGCTGTCTAGATAACGGCTAGGCGGAAGACGGAGAAGGGGAGAAGGAGGGGCAGCGCCGGCTGCCAATACTGGGCGGGAAGGAGACGGGGACAATTGCTCCCTTTTGTTTAAAAGTATGTGCTTCGGGGGAGGTGAACTGGTGGCATCAGGGGCAGTATGGGACGGGGTACTGGAGTAAGACGAGGGGAGGAGGGAGACCACGAGGACCAGCTGGCAGCGAGAAGCAAAGGGCCCTCCCAGCTGCTCTCAGCTGCAGAGGACACAGCATCTGGCCAGGACGCATGTGCCTGCTGCTGGGGTCGGCGCACGCCGGCGCCTGGCGCGCGCCGAGCTCTGCCAGCAAAATGGGGTCGTGATGTTCCTGAACCCCTCACCCGATTGGGGGAGAAGGAGGGAGATGAGTGAGGAAAGGGAGACAGGAGGTACAGGCGTGCGGTTCAGTGTTTGCGGAGGGGGCGGGAGGAGCGCGGCGGATGGCTTGGTGGTGGCTCTTTAGTGGCGAGGCGTTGATAATGAACCTGCACAAAGGAGCTGAATACCGCGTTGGCTTGGTCTTTGGCGAGGCGGACTATTTTTTTGACGGCCCAGGGTCCTACAGTGAGGGCTAAGATGATGATGACGAGTGGGCCTAAAAATGGAAGGAGGTATGGGAGGAGGGTATGGAGAACACTGGAAAAATAGTTCGCATTTTCTCGCTCTTTGCGGCGCTTATCCAATCCCTCCTGGACCTTTCTCAGGTTGTCCTCGACCAAGCCGGTGGAGTTGGCGTATACGCAGCACTCCTCTCCAAAGGCGGCACAGAGACCCCCTTCCTTAAGGAGGAGGAGGTCGAGGCCGCGGCGGTTCTGGAGGACTACCTCAGAGAGAGAATTGAGAGAATTTTTTAGATGTTTTATAGCATTTTGAAGGTAGGTGATATCTTCGTCGACGGCCTGTCTGAGAGAGGAGAGGTTAGAGGACTGTGTGGCGAGGGCAGCGATCCCTGTGCCTGCCCCTGCAAGACCTAGAAGGGTAGCGACTGTTAGGACTGCGGTGACAGGCTCTCTCCTTTGTAAGTGGAGGGAGGTTTGTCTGCTCAGCACGCGGCGGAAAAATTCGTGGTCAGAATGGTAAACGACTCGAGGAGCGAGAAGGATGAGCAGGCAAGTCTCATGGGTAGTGTTGAGGGTGGCGACATTGAGGCAGGGGGTTAGCCCGGTGGAGGTGCAAAGCCATTGGGAGGTGTTAAGGGGGATTAAGAACTTGGCGGAAGCACTGGGAGAGGAGTAGTTAGAGCAAGCACTAAGGGAGGGGTGGGAACCTTGACGAGAATGAACACAGCGTCCTGTGGAGGAAACAGATTGAAAGGTTAGTGGGACGGAGGAAGTGTTCCAGTTGCACTCGGCTGGGTATACTGAAGTGGATTCGTTGAACGTGAAGTTAACGGCGACAGGCTCATAGATAGGAAGGGAGGGGGAGAGGCAGAGCCAACAGTTCTTGGTGAGGTTGGGGTGAGAAGTATTTAGAGATAAGTAGGATGCATAGATTAACGCGAGAAGGGGACTGGAATACTTGGTAGGGGGGGCCATGGCTGGGGAGCGATGGACGAGGGGGGGGTGCCGCTGGAAGGGGGGGAGGAGGCGGGGGGATTGAGGACTTTATTGGGGCCAACGGCAAGGGGTGGGGATTCAGGCTTGGGCAGTAGTTTTCTGATGAGGAGGAAGGCTTCCTCTTGCCAGCGCTGGAGGGTCCAATTGGAGTGTTGATGGACCGAGTTGACAACGGCCGGGGAGATGAAGGGAAGCATGATGATGAGGGCAATGGGAAGAACGGAACTACCTGCATGGCGGCGAATCATCTGTGGAGACAAAAGAGAGAGAGAAAACTACAAAGGAAACAGCGATGGGAAGGAGGCAAGTTAGGTAGGCAACTCGTTAGGAGGATCATTGGTGTCAGCGTTAGCGGAAGCCTCGGCGGTGTGGGGCTTGATGAGATGTCCTGGGACCCAGATGGGCTGCGGCTCTGATTCAGGGAAAACGCAGGCGAATCCCCATCCTTGGGCTAAGAGAGGGGCAGGTCCATGCCATTGGGTGGTCTGCGGGTCACGCCAGAGGACAAGCGGTGCAGGGGTGGGCCAGAAGGTAGGCCCCCAGTGCATGTGGACCAGTGAAAAGCCTTGGGCATTGAAGGTCATCAGGTTGTGTCGGATCAGGGCCTCTGTGACGACGTCGCGAGGGGTGCGACGCGGCTGGTCGGCAGATGTCTTGAGAATGAGGGTCTTGAGAGACTGGTGAGCACGCTCTACTAGGCCTTGTCCCTGCGGATTGTAGGGAATGCCGAAGTGATGGGTGATGTCGTAGAGCTTGAGGAATTCGGCAAAGGAGGCGCTCCGGTAGGCAGGTCCATTATCTTGATGTCCCATGGAACGCCCATGAAAAGAATAGATTCTCTGAGCGCTTGGATGGCGTGCTTGGCCGTTTCTCCGGTGAGCACGGTTGCATAGCAGAGATGAGAGAAGGTGTCGATGGCTACATGGAGGTATTTCCATCGGCCAAACTGGGGGACGTGAGTGACGTCCAGTTGCCATCTGGAATTGGGGCGGAGCCCACGAGGGTTAACTCCCTGCGGTTGGAGCGGCCCCAAGGGCAGCAATGGAGCGCACGTTCGGCATGACCGCACAAGGTGTTTGCAGGTATGGATTGGGAGGTCTGGAAAGAGTTTGTGGAGGCCAGCTGCTGAGAAGTGAAATCTGGCGTGCAGCAGCTTGGCCTGATTGATGAGGTCTCCGACTGAGACGGTGGTCTCAGCTGGAAGCAGGTGAACGGCCTGATCAGCAAGGTGGTTGCCGTGGGCCAGGGGCCCGGGAAGGCCGGAATGGCTGCAGATGTGAGCGATGAACCAAGGCTGTCGGCGGTTCTCTATGAGCTCTTGAAGGTCCAGGAGAGCGACGTTGATGCTTTCACTCGCTGAGTTGTCGGGCGGAAAAAACGCAGAAAAGGCGATGACTTGGCAGACTTGTAGGCAGTAGAGGCTGTCTGTAAAGATGTTCAGTGGACAGTGGGGATGGGTTTGGAGTGCTAAGATGACCGCATGCAGTTCGGCCACTTGCACAGAGGATTGATGGAGGCGCACATGTGAACGTGGCTGGTGCTCGCCGGGTGCGAAGACAACGTCGGCAAACTTAGTCTTGGAGGCGTCTGTGAAGATGATGGTGGTGTCTGGAAGAGGCCTGCTGGACGGAAAAGGGAAATGGCCGGGGGCAGCGATTTCTAGCAGGGGAAGGCCCTGCAGTAACCGATGCTGTGGAAAGTGGTTATTGAAGTCCCCTCGGTAGAGTTCCATGAGCGCCTGCATATCTGAAGACTACCGCAGCAAGGTGGTAGTTTGTTGCACAGTCAGTGGCCACACGAGAGTGTCCGGCGGGTAGCCGTAGTGGTGGGTGGCCTGATTGACCAGGGCGGTAGTGAGCTGGATGAAGAGGGTGGTTTGTGGGCAGATCTTTCTGAGCTTGCTCTTTGCCATATGTACCCAGAGGAGGGGCCCATCCTGCCAGAGCAGGCCAGTGGGTGTGCCCCGTGTGGAGAGAACCAGTCCCAGCAATGTCTTATCGGGATCGTAGCGCTGAAGTTGGCAGCGCTCGAGGGCCTGGTTGAGCTGTAGTAAAGCTCCCTTCGCCTCTTTGGTGAGGTGGATTCTTTTGTTGGGGACCGATGAGAGCGGACCACCGGAGCACAGGAGCCGAAACAGAGGCTGGAGCTGCTGGGTGGTGATAGGAAGCGCTGGGCGCAGCCAGTTGACTTGACCGCAAAGTTGCTGTAGCTCGTGGAGCGTGAGCACATCGGGGATCCTGATGCTGGGCTCTTGTGGTGCCACGGTGGAGGTGATGGAGAACCCCAAGAATTGATATGGTGGGTGGGTGGTCAGTTTTTGTGGATTGACCTTGAGGTTCAAGTCTTCCAGGTGGCTCAGTAGGCGGTCGAGCACGGTGCGCAATCCCGATTCGGAGGGATGCGCGACAAGCAGATCGTCCATATAGTGGATGATGTTGGCGTATTGCGTGAGTGGCTGGACGGCTTCCCGAACGTATAACTGACAGATGGCGGGGCTGTTCCTCATGCCTTGAGGTAACACGCACCACTGATATCGCTGAGCTGGTTCCCGATGGTTGGTTTGAGGGACCGTAAAGGCAAACTTCGGCCAATCGGCCGGGTAGAGCGGTATAGAGAAGAAATAGTCTTTGATGTCCAGGACAGCGACGAACCAATGCCGAGGGACGGCTGTGGGATGGGGCAGGCCAGGCTGTGGCGACCCCATTAGTTTGATGTGCTTGTTGATCTCTCGCAAATCCTGTAGCAGGCGAGGCTTGACACTTTTCTTTTGAATGAAGAATATTGGTGTATTGTAGGGGCTGGTGGAGGGCTCGATGTGCCCAGCTCGCAGCTGTTCGCTTACCAGTCCCTTGAGAATGTCCAACTTAGGGATTGAGAAAGGCCATTGTTCCACCCAGATGGGTTCCTCTGTATCCCACTGCAGAGGAACGGGTGCCGGAAGTTGAACGCGAACAATGGCCGAAGCTATTGGGGGGGCAGCTGTGGCGGCGATGCGGTGAGAACAGCCCCCGATTGATGCAGGATGTCATGGCCCCAAAGCACTTGTGATATTTCCTTCAGGACGAGGGGGCGGAAGGTTCCTTGGCGACCCTCTGCATCTCTCCAGGCGATGTCTTGGGCGACCTGCTGGGAGGGTGCTTGACTGGTGGCTCCGACCACCAGGGGCCCATCGGTGAGGGGAAGGTGGCCGGCCTGTTCGAGCGGGATGCAGGAGATTTCCGCACCCGTATCCAGCAACCCGGTGAGCCAGTGGCCCGAAACTTGAATGGAGAGAAGAGGTTTGGTGGAGGGTGCAATGGGAACGGACCAGAGCACCTTCAGGGGCGGGGAGGCTGAGTCGCTGTGGCCTCTTTGTCGCGGGGCTGAGGCTTGCCCCCACGGCCGTTTAAAGGCTTGCAAGTGACATTGGGGACGCGGCAGTCGCAGGCCCAATGGTAATCCTTTCCACATCGCGGGCACAGGGTAGAAGGCGGCCGAGGTGGATGGCTCGTCTCAGGCGGGCCTGGATGAGGTCGCGACTTGTTGGGGCACTCGCGGGCGTAGTGACCAACCTCGCCGCAGCTAAAACATTCGTTGGAGGCTGAGACAGCGGCAAGGATGGCTTGGGCCATGGCGGAGGCCTGGACGTTGACGCCGGAGCAGGCTAGGACCCAATCGTGGAGGGGTTTGTCCCTCAGCGGTCTGATGATTGCCTTGCATGTTGGGTTCGCGCCTTCCTGCAGGAGGTCCTTGATGAAGGATGTTTGGGCCTGCGTGCCGACTACCTTGCGCTCGGCAGCGGCCTGGACGCGCGCCATGAAATCGGTGAAGGGCTCCTCCGGCTTTTGAAAGAGCCGGGTAAGCAGCTCCGGGGCGGAGGCCGCGCAATTACAGAAAGCCCGAAGGGCGCACTCCCTCAGTTGGAGAAAGAAGCCTTGTGGGAGGCCCGCGTATCTCAGGGGCACGGCGTAACGCCCCAGTCCAAGGAACGCGTTGGGAGGGTAGGGGGTGCCGTCGCGGGCATTTTCGGCGATTTGCCTTTCATTTTCGGCGGCGAAGTGTGCGCGCCAGTCAACGAACTGCCCCGGCGGGAGGGTACCCCTAGCGAGAGAGATCCAATCGTATGGGAGGCAGCGAGCAACGGACATGCGCTCGAGCAGGTCCTGCGCGTGGGGGCTGGCGAGTCCATCTTCTCGGATGGCAGCACGGAGGGCCTGCATATCTTTGGGTGAGAATGGGACCCACACTTGGGGATTAGCCGCAGAACGGTTGGGGTTTAGTGGGTAAAGATCAGCGAGCGGGGCGGTGAGAGGCTTCAGGAAGGACTCATCAGTGCACGGGGAAGGATAGTCCCGGTGGGGGAGGGGCTGTGGCGGCGCATAAGATGGCGGCCGGTCACCCTCGTCATCTAGGTCATCGTCGGAAGATGGCGGACATGGCACTTCCGTTTCTGGGTTAGGCGGGTAGTGGTAAGATGGCGCCGAGACAGGAAGGGGAGGGTATAGAGACAGAGGCTCCTTCCGTGAAGAAGCAGGAAGGGGCGGGGAGTTGGGCTTCTTCCCCTTTTTCGAAGAAGAAGGAGGAAGTGCATCATCTCGGGCGGACTTCACACCATTTTGAGCCGACTTCCCCTTCTTCCGCGAAGAAGAAGGCGGAAGTTCTCCATCTTGGTCAGAGTCAGAATCCACCACACGTGGGGGGTCGAGCTCGAGCGCGGCCTCCAACTGGGCTGAGAGCGACTCTGTGTCACTGTCTGCATGGGAATCGTGTTCGGCACAGGCACCGCTTCCGCGGGAGTCGCAAGGGTAAGTCTCAGCCGCGGGAGTGGGCACGCCCTGCCAGCAGGCGCGAATGGCCACAAGGGCAGGTAGAAGACCGGGAGGAAACGTTTTCCCCTCATGTTCCATGGCGGAGGGGACCCAGTCAATTAGTTTAGCGTAAGTCTGGGGGCTCCAGAGTGGGCAGGTAGTGAGCCAGGGATTGAACGGGAGGAGCAAGTCCCAGTAGCACTGGAGCTGTCTGACGGAGACTTTGACTTGGTTAGTCTCCAAGAGGGCGGCCAGGGCCCGAACCTGCGGGACCTGCCGGGAGGAAAGCGAAGCACCCATGTCGGGTATTGGACGCCAAAGAGTCCCTACCTTGAGCAGAACATGGGGGGGGGGGGCGTCAGAAGCGGGCCCCACGTTGGGCGCCAATTGCGGGCAGTGGCGGGCCTCCGGGAGGGTCGGCGTGGTTGGCCGGGCAGGCTCTCCGGACGGGGGCTGCCTCGCGGTCGAAGGAGAGGAGGGGGTTCGGCACGAAGCCGTTGGGCCCTCGCTCTCTCCGCTCAGGCACGGGGGATGCGCGGTGCAAGCAAGAACACCACAGAGACAAGGTCTAGGCACAAGTCTACTTTATTGTTGAAGGGGACATGGTTTTATAGGGTCTAGGGATACGTAAAGGGACTTGATTGGTGCCGGCGGGTGCTGTTGCTTGTGTAGGCGGTTACTGGACAGTAAGCTGGCTAAGAGGTTAGGAGCAAGGGAGGGGAAGGGGAAAGTTGGGCTGTCTAGATAATGGCTAGGCGGAAGACGGAGAAGGGGAGAAGGAGGGGCAGCGCCGGCTGCCAATACTGGGCGGGAAGGAGACGGGGACAGCACCCTACAAATTCCATTGTAATTCAGCCACTCACACAATGAGACTCCAGGTTTGGTTTTCAGAGATCTCAAGTCTGTGACTACAAGAAATGAGAGTTTCTTTCCAGGAACACACAGAAACTTGCATGTCCTCCATGCAGCCCTTGAGCTGGGAATTTGAAGCCTTAACCTCATCCCTTTCTTTAACAACTGAATCCAGTAGATTTAGGACCAACCAACCAGTGTCATTATACTTTTTAACACCACAAAACTCTATTAAAGTATCAAATACACACTTGCCCAGAGCCTGACCTCTTCTAAGCCTCTGAGTAGCATTAGTCAAGAGTGGGTATTCTGCAAATCTCGGTTGCTGGTTCACACCTCAGGTTATCAGCGCCATCTTGCTCACTGGAAATAGAGTCATTGGTGGCTTTTAATCTAATCAGATTAGAGAACCATCCCATAAACCCCAGAACCACCTCAGAAATCTTAACCTTAAGAGTCTGTTTCTCAAAAACCAAAATCTGATTCAGTCAGGGTCCTTCAGGGAAAGAGAACTGACAGGGGAGATATATTTGTAAATATTAAGAGATTTAATATAGGACTTGGCTTACACGAGCAGGGGCATTGGAAAGTCCAAATTCCACAAGGCAGCCGGCAGGTCAGGAACTCTGATGAAGGTCTCAGTGAATTCCCCAGGAGAAGCTGGCTGGCTGAAACAGACATGGAGACTCTCTTCTGACTGCTGAAATCATCACTTCTTCTTTTAGGGCCTTCAACCTGATTAGATGAGGCTTCTCATCACTGCAGACAATCTCCTTTCAATTATAGTGTCATCAGTCATAGATGCAATCACAAAATAACCCTCACAGTAACAATCAGGCCAGTGTTTGCTTGACTAAACAACTGGACACTACAACCTAGCCAAGTTGGCACATGAATTGAACCATCACAAAGAATAAATACAATGATACATAAAAAAGAAATTGGTGCACATTTGGTGCTTCATAAAACTTAAACTCCCAAGTTTTTGATAAACCATATTCATTTTTTAAAAACCTGAGATGATATTACATATTTGCAAAGCATTTTTGGCATGGAAGTCATATTTGCAAGTTAGTCACTTACCCTATACAAACAGGTAACACAAATGCTCTCTAAGGCTGAGAAATCATCTGCCCAAAGCAATGACAGGTTAAAGGGCAATCAAATGTGTGAACTGGGTGTCTCCCTCACCATGCAGGGAGCTGTTTGTGACATACAGCTGCAATTGTCTCTGGAGTTAGCATCTTCATAATTACAAGGTGGTGGCTGAGCTTGGTGGCATCCCAAACGGTCACATGGTCCCTGTCATATCAAGTAACCATTGTCACAGCAGGGCCCACAGGAGTTATAAATATACCATCATCGAGCCCTAACTGGATTACAATTGAGCAATGACAATGGAAATAGCTCTCACTCTGGAAGTCCATCTTTCCCCTTCCTGGAGAACTTTTCTGAAATAACCCACATTGCAATGGAGAGACGACCAGAGCCAGTGAGAGGGAAACTTCAAATCTTTCAGAAGTTGGACGAAGAGGCTCCGGTGAGAGCCGGCTCCCCCACACTCCAGTACCACAGTGCCTTGGTCAAGGGGGACCTGGACGGTCTTCAGGTCCTCATGGATCAGTTCTTCCAGGATGCCAATGTCGTGTTTGAGATCAGGGAGGACGAGATGGAGTGGCAGGTGAAGTCCCCAGCCACGTTCGGACTGTCAGGTACCCCCCCTCTTTTCAAAGCTCTGCTGTTTGCTTTTAAGGAGCTACTAACCCCCTCTCAGAACGGACGGTTCCTGTGTTTGGCTGCACAGACGGGCCCTGTGTTTAACATATTCAAGGAAAAGATGTCTATAAATGAAGTTTGGTTTGCATGAGTCTTAAAATGTAGGTTTCAGGTGATTGGATGTGAGAGATCAAAAAGGCAAATCTGTTGGGGAGCAATGCTCATCCGGGGCTAGAACTGTCTTCTCTTTAACAAAGAGGACTGGTCAGGGCACCCGACCTGCCATCGGCAACCCAGGGAAGCAGGAGATGGAGCGGGAACACCTCTCCTTCGAGGGCACCCTAGCAGGCCCTGGCATGCAGCCCTGAGCAAGGTTCTTCTATGGATCCGGGACCACCACAGCTCCACAGGGCAGCTGGGACACACCAGCATGCACGGGGGAGACCCTCCCCCTGGAACCTAGGGGCGCCTGAGGATGAGCGAGGCTACGGGGAGAAGTCAGAGGCCCTGTGTCATGTGACTGGGTGTGTGCCTGCTGCCTGAATGTGGTCGCTATGGGCTGGACAGACCAGCCGAGCCCCCGAGTGGAGATGTGGCCGTTACCCCGCCGTGGGGGACAGACCCTTGCTGACCACAAGTTGCATCAAGTTCAGGTGCAACACGCTGACCACGAGGGCTAATGTGATGGAATAAGGCGCAGGGTGCCAAACAGCTCTGTGGGAATCCGTCGTCGAGGGGGCACGGGCAGTGTCCCATGTCCCTGGCTCACGGGCTCTGGCACATAAAGAATGCAGGTCAGCTTCGAAAGGGATGGCACGGTTCTGTGCGTTCCTCTCATGGGAGGAAGGGAATGAGCCCAAACCACCATCAAAGGGCTACGTCGTTCCTATCAGCCAGCGAGGTGCGGGGAGTGTGGGGAGGCAGATGTCACTTCCAGTCTCAGCGTTGTCACCCCCCAGCTGAGGGGAGACACGGGCGTTCATTGCCTCTCTTATCCGACCCAAGGAAGGGTTTGGATACTTCCTCCAAAGGCTGTGACAGCACGCAACCAAGGAGGTCAACGGCCTGGATCCTCGATTTATGTTTTACTTTTTTAAAAGCACATATGTCCCAGCCCTGGGCAACTGTGCATGCTCGCATGCACGCGCCCACACGCGTGGCCATTTCAAGTCGATATTAATGTTCACCCACCTTCACTACTTTGGTCTGAATCCAAAGACTTGTTCTTCTTTTGCTTCCTAAATTTCTCAACTCCGCACTTCTGCTGCTTGTCTAGGGCAGACCTGTAGCGATAGGACATTAGAGAATGCTGGAAATGAAGGGAGGCTAGCTGTGACCGAGGAAACTGTATTGGCAGAGACGGTTCTGGCCCTTGGTGCCTTCGTTTGCTAGGAATGCTGTTACAAAGTACCCCAACTGGGGGCTCAGAAAGACAGGGTGCACTGCCTCACCGCTGTGGCGCTCCAAGTCTGGAATCAAGGGGTCAGCAGGGCCAGACTTCCTTGGAAGCCCCGAAGGGAAATCTGCCCCCCGTCTCTGCAGGGTGGCCTGCCAGCAATCGGGCCTGCTCCCCTCTGTCTGTCTGTCTATCTGTGGCAAATTTCCCTCTTCTTATAAGGACCCTGGGCATGTAGGTTGAAGGCCCATCCTAATCCAGTCTGGCCTCATCTTAACTGATAGCACCTTCAAAGATCTTGTTTTGCAAACAGGGTCGCAGTCACAGGGCTAGTGCTGGGGCAGCACAAGTCCTTCGGGGGGCCGCGACCCCACCAACAGCAGGCAAAGCAAGAAGGCCAGCGCTGGGCTGCCAGGGCTCAGCGCCCTTTCCCCTCCACTCCCTGACTTTCCCCGTGGCCAATCGGGAGCAGAAGTGAGCAAGCCCTGCTTGAGAAGAGCACCCTCCTCTCCCCTGCCCCCTGCCAGTACGAAGACTTCCTGGTGGCCAAACCCAGTCCCCACCCCCCCCCCCGAAGGTCCTTGGGGAAGGGGGAAGCAGGCTCCCAGCGGTAGGCCCTGGGCCTACTGAGTCCATCCAGTGGTCCTAGCCAAGAGAGCGTGGGCACAGGGGAGCAGACCTTAGAGGACCGCACTGCACGGAGAGAAGCCCAAATCCCTATTCCTCCTGAGGGTAGAACAGGTGGAAGGTACAGGGGCCGACGGGAGGGGCCCACCAGCATAACCAGGCTCTCTTGCGGGCCTGGTGGAGGCTCCTTGACCTCCAGGCATGCTGCAGATGGGTCCTGGCCCTGAGCCACGGCCAAGGCAATGCCGACCCACGGACCCTGTTCCCTATTCATGGAGAGGCATGGGAATCCAGGGTGGGTGAACAGAGCTCCTGGGCGAGATCAGGAACTTAGCAGGTCCTGGAGAACGGGGCACCCTTCCTTGCTCCCAGTGAGTAGAGTTCACAGCTCAGACAATGGACAGCATCAGGGAACCAGGAGCCGGCCCTGCAGGAAGAGAGGGTACCGTCAGCACTGAGGACCCCACCCATCCCAGCCCCCCTTGGGCCCTGAGCTTGGCGGGGAGGGCAGCCAAAACCAGTGAGACCCACCTGCCCAGAGCCTCTGGTCACCAGCTCTTCCCCACCAGGGACGAATAGCCCCTACCCCCACCCCCCCATCCCCCATGCCCAACCTCCAGCCTAGGCCTTTGGGACCAGGGAGCTCTGTGCCCCAAGCAGGTAGGTAATTAGCGAGTTGTCTTTCAAAACTGCTCAGCACGGGCGCCCAGGAAGGAGGGGGCCTGTGAAAGGGTTGCCTCCGCAGCTCATTACAGCCACGGCATCGATTCTTCCATCATTACAGGAAGGCATCCCTGCCATGTGAAATCCTGCCTCTTGATGTGGATTCACCAGGGACTGCTTCCCCCCATTTCCACCCGCGCCCCCAGCTGCTAACAACCTTCCACGGGCCTTTTGAAAGCTCCAAAGTTTTCAGAGAAGTAAAATGTATAGCACCTGCTCCATTTCATCCCTGACGAAAGAGCAGCCCTACACGCACACACACACCTAAAAAGTGCAGAGAAACAAACCAGAATTGTACTGAATGTGGAACATCACATCAAACGGTGCTTCTAAAGCTCAGTCACTTCCAAGGGGGCTAAACTTTCTCTGGTCCTCGGCTTGAGCACACTTGGTTCAGTTTGGGTAACATGTTGTCTTCTCCCTCTTCATTGCAGAAAAGGGTAAGTTTGGGGCTCAGCTAAGAGGGCTTGATTGTGGAAAATTCCACGGCCCACTGAGCACTTGCACTCTCCCTGACTGAGAGCCAGGAAAATGTGGATTTCTCCCTCATATCCCTCCTCCCCGTCCAGGAGGCTGCTCAGTGGTTAACTCCTTGAATCTGGCCCGAACCCTAATCCACCCACATATCTGGCCAAACCCTCTGGCCTCCCAAAGAGCCCTTATCTTTGCCTCTCTGGAGCTCCATTTCGGTCTTTTCAGTTGTTTCTTTTCTCTCCCTGACTGTGTCTCTGTCCCTCTCAATCAGGGAGCCTGTCCCCAGGCTCTCCCACCTTCCTGTTTCCCTGCATCGCTCTGCCCCTCTCTCTCTTCGCCTCCACCTCCCCAGGTGTCCCCTCTGGCCCTCAGTCCCCTCTCCTCTCCTCAGTCTGCTGGGCCCTAACCTCACCTGCCTCCGTCATGCCCACCTGGCACCTGCTTCTAGAAGACAGTGACACCCGTCTTCGGCCTTAACCGACAGCCGCCCCACCGCTCACTCTCCTCTCCCCACCCCGCCCCAGGCCTCTGGACCCTGGAGTACAAGCGCGAGCTCACCACGCCCCTGCGCATCGCGGCGGCCCGCGGCCACACGGCCTGCGTGCGCCACCTGCTCGGCCGCGGCGCCGACCCCGACGCCAGCCCCGGCGGCCGCGGCGCGCTCCACGAGGCCTGCCTGGGGGGCCACACGGCCTGCGCCCACCTGCTGCTGCAGCACCGCGCCGACCCCGACCTGCTCAGCGCCGACGGCCTGGCGCCCCTGCACCTGTGCCGCACGCCCGCCTCGCTCGGGTAAGCGCGCGCCCCGACGCGGACCCCGGACCCCGGACCCCCGGAGCCCCGGACCCCAGAGCCGGCTGCGGAGCCCACCTCGGGACCCCGCCCGCACCGGGACCTGGAGGCCAGACCCTGCCCCGCTTCGGGACCCTACTCAGGGACCCCGCCCCGCTCAGGACCCGCCTTCCCCGCTAGCCCGGCCCGGCCCCCACCCCATGGCCCCCGCGGCCCCCGCCCCCCACCGCCTCGCCGCCCCCCGGTCGCCCTCCCGCGCGCTCCTCTCTCCGCTCCAAGTCCCGCGGCGGCCACACGGCCCGCCGACCCGGGCCCGGCCCAGCCTGCCTCCCGCCCCCAGCCGGACTGGACCCCGGTAGCCGGCGCGCGCCGCCCCCGTCCGGGCGGGTTTAATTAGCGCTTGATTGCGAGCGCGCGGGGGAGACGCCACACGGCGGTAATGAGCGGGGCTCACGGCCCGCAGACGGCGGCGCTGAATAATGCTAAAAGGCCACTGGCGGGGTTGGAGGCTGGAAAATTAGGGTTTTTAATGATAATTTTATGCAGAATAATTGTCACAGTGTGACATAAATGGTTACCTCCTCGGGGCGGGGGCCTCGGAGGCCACGGGGAAGCCGAGTTGGGCCCGGCCTTGCCCCAGGCCCCACGGCCGGCCGAGCGCGGCACCGCGCGCCCCGGCCCGGCTTCTGGAAGGGGTGCGGCTCCACCCCCAGCCCGCGCTGGCCTTGGGGGACCGGGCTCCCCACGCGGTGCCGCCGGTCTTGAGCGACAGTGAGGGGCATGGGGCTGATGTGGAGGCTCGGGCCTCGCCCCGTGTCGTTCTGGCATTTCTCTGGTCCACTGTTCAAGTCCCTGTCCAAGGGGTTATTATAACATTTCTCAGCCTTGCAGCCCTGTGGTGAGGACTAAAGTCACGGAGAGGGCTTGGGACGCGTGGGCTCTGACGGAGCCACTCTTGCTGTCTTGCCACCAGTCTCCTGAAGTTGCCTGAATCTCCTGCACCAGGAGGGCAAGGGCAGTGGCAGGTAGAGCAGTGTGGGTAGGGCAGCGGCGGTTAGGGCAGCAGTGGGTAGGGCAGCGGCGGGTAAGGGAGCCGCGGGTAGGGCAGCTCCAGGTAGGGCAGCGCCAGGTAAGGCCGCCGGCTCTCAGTGACCCAGGCAGGGCACCAGCAATGTCACCTGACCTCAGCGTGCGGCCTGAGAAGCACAGACCACGGAGGGGCTTGAGAGGCCTGCGGTTGAGTCAGAAGGATTTTTATGTCAAGATGTTTTAGAAGCAGCTTTAGCAAGGTGTAATTGACACACAAGCTGCAGGTGTTTCAAGTGGACAGCTTAGTAAGTTTTGACACTTGGAGATACTCGTGGAACCATCCGCACGGCAGGAGAGCGAACATGCCCACCGCTCCCCAAAGCTTTCTGGGCCCCGCTTGCCCCCCTCCCCCACCCTCCATCCCTGGGAAGCCACCTACCTGCTTTCTGCCACTATAGTTTAGACTGAATTTTCTAGAATTTTGTGTAAATGGAATGTACTCATTTTGTGTCTGGCTTCTTGCACACAATGTCATTATTTTGAGAGTCATCACCTCTTGGTGTACCAGGAGCTCATCACTTTTTCTTGCCGCATGGTATTGCACTGTGTGGCTAGACCCAGCGCTTATCCGTTAGCTGCTGAAGGACATTTGGCGGTTTCCAGGTTTTTGGCTATTACAAATAATGCCACTATGAACATTTGTGAACAAACCTTTGTACAGGCACAAGCTTTCATTTCCCTTGGGTAATGACCCAAGAGTAGAGCGGCTAGGTCGCATGATAAGTGTGTAGTTAAGTTTTTAAGAAACTGCCAAACTGGTTTCCAAAGTGGTTGTATGAGTTTACAGTCCCACCAGCGCCATGGGAGGTTCTGTTGTGCCATATCCTCGGCAACACTTGCTGTCGTCAGTCTTTGTCAGTCTTTAACCTTATGCATTCTAATAGGCGTGTGATGGTATCTCATCGAAGTTTTGGTTTGCATTTCTCTGATGGCTAAAGATGTTGAGCAACTTTTCATGTATTTCTTCTCCATTCATATATCTTCTTTGGTGAAGGGTCTTTTCAAATCTTTTCCCCATTTTTTAAATTGGGCTGTTTGTTTTCTTGTAATTAAGTTTTGGGTGTTCTTTATATATTCTGGGTACAAGTCCTTTTATCAGATATGTGAATTTTAAAGATTTTCTCCCGGTCACTAGCTTGTCTTGTCTTAACACTCTTGAAGAACAGAAGTTCTTAATTTTAATGGAGTCCAATTTATCAATATTTTCCCGTTATGTTTCATGCTTTGGTTATTGTATCTAAAAATATGTATTTGCCAAACCCAAGGTCTGAAAGATTTTCTCCTGTGTTTTCTTTTAGATATTTTATAATTTCCCCTTTTTCATTTGTTTGAGGTAACCTAGAGATGTGGTGTGAAGTTTGGGGTAAAATTTACTGTTGTTGTTTGCCACATGGGTATCCAGTTTTTCCAGTACCATCTGTTGAAAAGACTTGCCTTTGCACCTTTGTCAAAAATAAATGGGCTATATATGTTTGGGTTTATTTCTGGGCTCTTATCAAGCACAAACGAGAGAGCACAAGACCAAGGCCAGCTGAATGGTTCTTCCAGTAAAGACCCAATGAGCTACTTTGAGATTCAGATCATTTATTACTTACATGGACAGCAAAAGGAAGTCTAGCAAAGGTGCCAGCCCCTCATGGTCCTTGTCCACACACCACAAAGGACAGCCCTGAAATAAAAGGGGCCAGATGGCTGCAGTGCAAGTTTGAGACATCCCAGTGCTGAGCAGCCACACTAGACCTCAGCTAAGCAGTTTTAGAGTGTGCAGCTCTGTCCCTAGGGACGTGAAGTAGGAAGCCACACACCTCATCAGAACTTGGGAGGCAAGGAACAACTCTCTGGGGAGACAGACAAATGGGCCATGGGCTCAGACAAGCTCCTTACAAGCCTCCCATCTAGAGGAAAGAGGTTTTCTCCCAAGACACAGATTCCACTGCGGTTTGAGCCTCTGCCTGCGTGGCCAAGGTGGATTCAAGCAAGGTAGCCAATGTAGCCGTCCCCCTACATCTCTATTCCCTTCCATTGGTCCATGTGTCTGTTTTGACACCAACATCATATAGTCTTGAGCACTGTGGTGTTATAATAAATCTTTAAATCAGCTAGTCTAAGTCCTCAAACATTGCTCTTCTTTTTTCAAAGTTGTTTTGACTATTCTAGCTCCTTGCATTTCCATAAAAATTTTAGAATCATCTTCTCAATTTCTGCCAAAGAGCCTGCTGGGTTTTGATTGGAGTTGTACTAAATCTACAGATAATTTGGGGAGAAATGATATCATAAAAATATTGAGTCTTCCAATCCACTAATACATTATATCTCTCAATTTATTTAGGTCTTCGTTAATTTCTCTCAGCTATGTTCTATAGTTTTTAATGTACAGGAATTATCCTTTATATTTTATCACATTTAACCCTAAGTATTTCACATTTTGATGCTTTTGTAAATAGTATTATTTTATTTCAATTTTTGATTGTGTGTAACTACCATATGAGATATAATTGATTTTTATATTGATCTTGAATCCTTGCTAAACTCACTTATTGTTCTAGCAGATTTTTTTGTATTCGATAGGTGGTCTACGTAAGCAATCATGTCATCTGCAAATTAACACAATTTTATTTCTTTTCTAATCTGAATGTCATTTTTTACTTGTTCTTGCTTTATTGTATTGGCCAGAATGTCCAGTGCGCTACTAAGTAGAAGTGGTGAGAGCAGACAACTTTCCTTGTTCCTGATCTTAGAGGAAAGCATTACCTTTTTAACCATTAAGTATGGCATTAGTTTCTTTTGTAGATGCCATTTTTTTCCCAAGTCAACAAAGCTCCCTTGTAGTTGTAGTTTTTTGAGACTTTTATTATGAATGTATGCTGAATTTTGTCAAATGCTTCTTCTATGTATGTTGAGATAATCTATGGTTGTTTATTCTTTAGCCTGTTAATATAGTGAATTACATTGATTGATTTTTCAAATGTTAAGCCAATCTTGCATTCCTAGGATAAATCCCACTTGGTCATGAGGTATTAACCTTTTTTAGATATTGATTTTGCTGAAAATTTGTTTAAAATACCTGCATCTATGTTCATCAGAGATATTAGTCTGTAGTTTTCTTTTCTTGCAACATCTTTGGTTTTGGAGTCAGAGTAATATTTGGCCTCAAAAATGACTTTGGGAGTGTTCTCATCTCTTCTATTTTCTGGAGAACTTCAGTAAAATTGCTTTTATTTCTTCCTTAAATGTTTGGTAGCTTCATCAGTGAGGCTATTTGGACCTACAGTTTTCTTTGTGGAAAAGATTTTAACTAAAAACTCAATTTTTTTTTTAGTAGATACATGGCTACATGGATTATTTATTTCTTCCTGAGTGAGCTTTGGTAGTTTGTGTTTTGCAAGGATTTGTCTCTTTCATCTAAGTTGAATTTGTTGGCATAAAGTTGATCTATATTATCCTTTTAATATTTGTAGAATCTGAAGTGATATCATCTCTCTCAAATTCACGATATTGGAGTGTATGTCTTTTTCACCCAGTCAGTCTTGTTTTTTGTTTCATTTGCTTTATTGTTTTTTCTGTTTTCTATTTCACTGATTTCTACATTATTTCTTCATTCTTTTTTAAATAAAATATCATTGAAGTATGTCATACATACACGCGCATACATCAACAATAAGTGTATAGTAAAAGTTGTGGCCTTATAAAACAAACATGCTTATCATACAGGCTCCCATACATCACCCCACCACCAACACCTTGCATTGTTGTGAAGCATTTCTACATGAGTTTTATTGTTCCCCTTTCCTCTGTTTACATTGGGTTTCATTTTCTCTTTTTTACTTTCTTAATTAAGGTGGGAGCTAATGTCATTGATGTGAGGATTTTCTTCTTTTCTAATCAGGCTTTTAGTGCCATACATGGCTTTCTAAGTATTACTATAGATGCATTCCACATAGTTTTACATGTTGGGTTTTTTTTTTAGGATTTATTTATTTATTTATTTCTCTCCCCTTTTGCCCCCCGCCCCAGTTGTCTGTTCTCTGTGTCTGTTTGCTGCGTGTTCTTGTCCGCTTCTGTTGTTGTCAGCAGCACAGGAATCTGTGTTTCTTTTTGTTGCGTCATCTTGTTGTGTCAGCTCTCCATGTGTGCAGCACCATTCTTGGGCAGGCTGCACTTTCTTTCACACTGGGCAGCTCTCTTACAGGGCACACTCCTTGCGCGGGGGCTCCCCTACATGGGGGGCACACCTGCGTGGCAGGGCACTCCTTGCGCACATCAGGACTGCACGTGGGCCAGCTCCACACGGGTCAAGGAGGCCCGGGGTTTGAACCGCGGACCTCCCATGTGGTAGGCAGATGCCCTAACCACTGGGCCAAGTCCGCTTCCCTAGTTTTATATGTTTTGTTCTCATTTTCATTCCTTTTAAAAATCCTTTCTAATTTCCCTTTTGGTTTTGCTTTGAGCTATGGATTATATAGAAGTGTGTTAGTTTGCAAATATTTGGGAATTTTACAGATATCTTTCTATTTTTTATTTTTAATTTAATTCCATTATGGTCAGAGGGCTTACTTTGTATGACTTGATTCCTTCTAAATTTATGGAGACTTATTTTATGACCCAAAATGTGTTCTGTCTTGGAAAATGTTCTGTATACACTTGAAAAGAATATGTATTCTGTGGTTGTTGGATGGCGTGTTCTATCAATGTCAGTTAGGTCAAGTTGCACAACAGGGTTGTTTGAGTCTTCTGTACCCTTCACTGATTTTCTGCTTATTTGTTCTCCAAGTTACTGAGAGATGGGTGTTGAAATCGTTGCTGTAATTGTGGATTTGTCTATTTCTCCTTACAGTTCTGTCTGTTTTTGCTGGGGGCGTTTTGAAGCTCTGTTATTAGGTACGTAAATGGTTAGCCTTGTTATGTCCTCGTCAAGAACTGACCCCTTTATCATTATGAAATGACATTCTCCATCTCTGGCAATATTCTTTGCTCTAGAATCTACTTTGTCTGTTTATATTAATATAAACAGGCTGATATTAATCTAGCTTTCTTTTGATTAGTGTTAGCATAGTATACATTTTTCCATCTGTATTTGTTACCTCTTGCTGTGTAACAAATTACCACAGACTTATAGATTTAAAACAAAGCATACTTATTACCTCACAGTCTCCATGGGTCAGGAATCTGGGTACACATTAGCTGAGTTCTTTGCTTTAAGGTCTTTCAAAAGACTGCAATCAAGCAGTGAGCAAGGGCTGGTGACCAACACGGACGACTTCGCTGCCAAGCTCGCATGATTATCAGCAGAAGTCAGGTCCCCGAGGGCTGTTGGACTAAGGGTCTCAGCTCCTTGCTGAGGCCGCCCTCCGTCCCTTGCCAGGTGAGTCTCTCTGATATGGCAGCTTGCTCCATTAGAGCGTGCAAACGGAGAAGTAAAGAGAGTCTGCTAGCAAGATGGAAGTCACGTCTTTTGTAACCTCTGCGCAGAAGGGACATTCCTCATCGCCCTTGCCATGCTCTACTGATTAGAAATAAGTCACAGGTCCTGCCCACATTCAAAGGAGAAGACTACTCAAGGGCATGGATACCAGGAACTGGGGTCACTGGGGACCATCTTAGAAGCTGCCTGCTCTCCATCCTTTCACTTTTAACCCTTATTTTTAGAGTGCATTTCTTCTAGGCAACTTGTAATGGGGTCTTGTTTTTTTATCCTTTCTGACAATCTGTCTTTTAATTGAGTGTTAAATCATTTGCATTTAATGTTACTTTTGCTATAGGTTAGGTTCAAATCAACCATCTTGTTATGTATAATACACACCTTTACTTATCCTAGCCAACCCTCAAGTAATACAGTGGTACTTCACATACAGTGTAAAAACCATAGAACAATATACTTCCTTTTCTCTCCTTCCGGCCTTTGTGGTATTATTGTCATATGTTTTACTTCTACATATATTATAACAATATATGTTATTTTTATTTAAATAGTCAACTATGTTTTAATGATAGTTAAATAATAAGAAAAGTTTTTTTATGTTTACCCATGTAATTACCATTTTCAGTTCCCTTCATTCCTTTGTGTAGATCCAAGATTCCACTGGGGATCCTTTTCCTCTTGCTTTTCAAAGGACTTTCTTTAACATTTCTAGTTGTGCCGGTCTTCTGGCAATGAATTCTTTCAGCTTTTGTGTGTTTGAAAGTCTTTATTTCACCCAAGTTTTTGAAAAATATTTTTACTAGGTAGAGAATTCTAGATTGACAGACCTTTTTTTCTTTCTTTCAGGGCTTTAGACACATTGCTCCACTATCATCTAATTTGCGTTGTTCTCTTTTGATGAGAAATCTACTGTCCTCCTTATCTTTGTTCTTTTGAATGTAATGGTCTTTTTTCCTGACTTTAATATTTTCTCTCTACCACCACTTTTAAGCAGTTTGATAATGATGTGCTTTTTTGAAAAAAAAACATTAACATCTCTTTTTATTCTTTTTTTAAAAGGAGGTACTGGGGCTTGAACCTGGGACCTTGTATATGGGAAGCAAATGCTCAACCACTGAGCTACATCTGTTCCCCATGATATGCTTTGATATGGTTTTTGTCATGTTTCTTGTGCTTAGGGTTCATTGAATTTCTTGGATCTATAGGTTTATAGTTTTCAACAAATTTGGAAAACTTTGGGCCATTATTTCTTCATATCTTTTCTGTACAACCCTGGGGTCACTTGAGACTGTATGTACCCCAGAAAATCATGTTCTTGAAACTTGTCCATTCCTGAGGGCATGAACCTATTGTAGGTGTGACCATTTGATTAGATTACTCCAGTAAGGCGTGACCCAGGGTGGGTCTTAACCATCTTACTGGAGCCCTTTATAAATGGACTTTGTACAGAGAGAGAGCCATAAAGACACACAGGAGCTCAGAGAGGAACCCAGAGATGGAGCAGCCAGAGGAGAAGGCAAAGACCAGCAGATACTGCTGTGCACCTTCTCATTTGAAAGAGGAGTCCAGGATCACCTGCAGCCAGTCTTAGGGAGAAAAGCTTCACCCAATGCCTTGATTTGGACATTTTTCTTAGCCTTGGAACTGTAAGCTTCTAATTAATAAATTCCCATTGTAAAAGCCAATGCATTGCTGGTATATTGCCTTGGCAGCTCTTAGCAAACTAAAACAAACCCCCTCTTCTTCAGAGCTCCCAACTGCATATATATATTAAGACCACTTGATGTTGTCCTATAGCTCACTGATGGTCTGTTCATTTTTCTCAGTTTTTTCCTTTGTGTTTATCTTTTCTTCTGCGTAATCTGATCTACCATGAATCCTATATAGCATATTTTTCACCTCAGATATTGTAGTTCTCAACTTTAGAAGTCTGTTCTGGGGTCTCTTTAAAACATCTTCCATTTCTTTACTTAGCGTGTAAATCTTTCCTCCAGCTTCTCAAGCACATGGAATATGGTTAAAAGAATGGTCTTAATACCCGGTGTACTAGTTCTATCACCCATGTCATATCTGGATCAGTTTTGATTGACAGCTTTTGCTCCTTATTTTATGTCATTGGGTGCTGGATATTTTTGTACTCCTATCAGTATTCTTGATCTTCTTTGTTCTGGGATATAAAGTTATTTGGAAATAGTTTGATCCTTTTGGGTCTTGCTTTTAAGCTTCGTTAGGCAAGATCAGAGCAGTAAAAGATTAATTTTTCCCCACTACTGAGGCAGCGCCCTTCTTCCTACTCTAATCCATGCCACATGGTTATGAGGCTTTTCCATTCTGATTGTTGAGGTACTTTATTCCCGGCTCTGTCCATGCTAAGGACACTCTTCCCTCTACCTCTTCAGGTGGTTTTTCCCCAGCCACAGGCACTTTCCTCCTCATCCACACTAAGCAGCACGGAACCGAATACACGAGGGCATCCTCTGCAAAGTTCTCTCGGCTCTTTTCCCCAGTACTCTGACGTGGAATGGATACAACCAATCCAAGTTCCACAGGATGGAGGAATAGAATATGGATTAGAGTGGACTTATTGATATTCTATTCATGAACTATTGTGATTAGTAATCGAAGAAAATGTGGCATTGGTGTGGAGAAAGTGGCCATGGTGGCTGCTGGGTGTGGGGAATGGGAGGAAGAGATGAGATGTGGAGGCATTTTTGGGACTTGGAGTTGTCCTGGGTGGTGCTGCAGGGACAATTACCGGACATTTTAGGTCCTCCCATGGCCCACTAGATGGAGCGTGGGAGAGTGTGGGCTATAATGTGGACCACTGACCATGAGGTGCAGCGATGCTCAGAGATGTATTCACCAAATGCAATGAATTTCTTGTGATGATGGAGGAGATTGTTGCTATGGGGGGAGGAGTGGGGTGAGGGGTGTGGGGGGTATATGGGGACCTCATATTTTCTGAATGTAATAAAATAACAAATTTAAAAATATATATAAAAAAAGCAAAAAAAAAAATAAGTCATGGGTGACTTTGCTCAAGTTATTCCTAAAAAATTCACCCTTTGGCTGGGTCCTAGGATCTTTGCTAGGTGGATCAGTCAGCCTCTGTTCCTTAAGGGAAACTACTTTATCAGAGTCTTATCTGACCTGCACCAAATGCAATGAATGTGTCACCATGATGGAGAAGAATGTTGCTATGGCGGGAGTAGTGGGAAGAGGGGGGTGGGGGTTATATGGGGACCTCATGTTTTTTTAATGTAATATTAAAAAAATGAATTAAAAAAATTTTAGATAAACAGAACTATTTAGAAAAGCAAAGATGCATTTCAATATGCTGCAATCTAAAAATCTTATAATTAAAATAGAGTATAACCTAAAATAAACATTTCCCCTTTCAAAAAAAAAAAAAGAAGCATCTGCATTATTAAAGAACATAAGCTATCCCCATCAATTGAGAAAGTCTTTCTAACTACTAAAAAAGCAGGCAAAGTTATTAATCAATTGTATGTTGACTGCCTTCAATTTTTATCACATTTTATACCATACAATTTTATCTGTACATTTTACCATATCTGAGACCTCAGTCCAACACTTACTAGCTATGTAACCTTGGGCAAGTTATTTAATTTACCTGTGTCTCAGTTTTCTATCTGTAAAGTGCGGATAATAAATGAGCCTACTACATAGGCTTGTTATGAGGATTAAATAAGTTAATATTGGTGAATTGCTTAGAAGACCACCTGGCCTGTTGTGAGAATGATACTGGTGCTAACTGCTACTGCTGGGGACCCTTGAACAATATTGAATTCATTTTATAGAAATTGAATCAACATGTCGTGATTTTTAATTAATTCTGGCTTATTGTTCTTTCTTTCATTTACCTGCATATTTGTTAGTCATCAGATCTGTGATTTATTTGCTGTAATGCCCTTAGTCAAGATCATAACTCCAAATATAACTTTTTTCCTATGGGAAAATATAACTCACTTGTTGGTGTTCCATGTTTAGAAATACACTGTGCCCCCCCAAAAAAGGCATGTCTATATGTAGTCTATATTTATTTTTCTGTTGTCCAAAATTAAGTTCTCTAAATGCAACGAGGACTCCTGGACTGGATCCTGCAGGAGAAAATGGGCATTCATGGAAAAACTGATAGAATCCAAATAAGTTCGCAGTTCAGCTGATAGTATTGTACTGGTACTGTCATCTTAATTTTAACAGATGTACCACAGTAGGATAAGATGTGAGCGTTAGGGGGAGCTGGGCAAAGGGTGTACAGAAACTCTCTGAACTATCTTTGCAACTCTTCTGCAAATCTAAAACTATTTAAAAATAAAATATTTTTTTCAAAATCTTTTTTGCTTCACACCTTGGGCCCTATGCCCCCATTTTATGGTATTGGAAAAAAATACATCTTTCTACTAAGAAATGAGAAAGCAATACCACTCAGCACAAAACAGACACGAAGTGTCGTGAGGAGTCCAGACAGGAGCCCTTAAGACAAGCCAACAAGTTTGCATTTGGGTATTAAGAAGCTGAGGTATGTGTAAACCATTAGAGCTACTCAGTTTATACACTGTGCAATATGAAACCAATTTTCTGACTTCAGGTGGGTTTTTTAAGATTTATTTTATTTATTTCTCCCCCCAACCCCACTGTTGTTTGCACTTGCTGTCTGCTCTCTGTGTAATCTCTGTATCCATTCTCTTTTTGGGAGGCACCAGGAACTGAACATGGGACCTCCCATGTGGGAGCCAGGTGCCCAATTACTTGAGCCACCTCCACTCCCTGCTTGTTGTGTCTCTCATTGTGTTTCCTCATTGTGTCAGGTCGTGCACCAGCCTGTTGCATCAGCTTGCTGTCTTGCTTGCCTTCTTTAGGAGGCATGGGAGGTGGGCACCCAACTGCTTGAGCCACATCTGCTCCCCTCATTTTGTTTTTGAAAACTCAGACAGGTCTAGGACACTGATTAATAAGAACTTTATAAAAATATCTTTGTATTCAGAGCAGATGCCTCCTAAAGAAAAAACAAACAGATAATGAGCAAAGACAATGAGCTCAAACAACGAGCAAAAACAACAAACAGACAAGGGAGCCATCTCAGGGGGAGGGGAATATCTTTGTATTCCACTGAGGATTTTTTCCATCTCTTTTCTCTCTTTTCCTCTTCCACATCCTCTTCTCATTTTTTCTTCTATCTCTCTGTGATTCTCTCTCCTTGGCTATTTAATTTAACAGTCTTGACTTATTGAAATCCTGGCTATTGGGGAAAAGTTTAAGAGAAGCGATGAATAAGCCAGAAGTTCAGGCAGAACTATATAACAACTGACTTAGAATCCTTCACTATCAATGACTAATGGAAAATGCTGGCAGATTCCATTGAACACCTCTACAATAACATACAGCCAACTCCCTTGAAGGATAAAAAGTTAATAGATGTCAGAAAGGGCTTGAGGCTTTGACCACGGCTGCACAGCTCTAAAGAGTTCCCCCTAAAGTTAGACTCCGAGGAGGTCTGGCTTCAGGGAGTATAAACATTACCATTTTGACAAGAAAGAGCTGCTTTCTCTGGAATCTTTTCATACACAGTAGATTTTAGGTCATCCTTAATTTTTTTTTTTTTGCCTTACAATAGAGAGGAGGTCGTTGACCTACATACAGAGACATTTCATTCTCTTACTCTGGATGACAATGGCCTCCACACCCAGGGGCCAGCTCGGTTCCATCCCCTTTGAGTTGACAATTCACCATGGGCACAGGACTTTAAAACCTTTGAGTCTCTGAGTTCCTGGGATTAAAAAAAAAAATTATCTGTGCTTCCTTCCAACCAGCAAGCTTCAGAATTCAGAATTCAGCACACAAAAAGGGATATCGGAGCTTTAATCTAGGAGCTTTTTGAAGAGATTTTCCCAAAAAGAAAAGTTCTAGTAAAGTTACTCTCTGCCCGTTAGCAGCCCGCATGCCAGCCTCGCCCTATTTATTATCGGATTCCTCTTCTTGACCCTTCTTTTTTTTTTTTCAGAGATAATTAAAATGAAAAAAAAAAATTAGCAGAGTCCCGATCCTATTTCTTGTACAAAGCTGCTTGGTTCAAACAAAAATGGAGGAGCTCACAAGTTTACTTTTTTACTCTAGTTGTGTTGATTCAGATGGAGGGAAAAAAAAGAATTTTTATAAGTCAGGGTTGGAACTGTGAAAGCAGCTGTTTATCTTGGGGGAAAATTGACTGGACAATTGTATTCTAGTTCAGACCTGGTAGGTGGAAATCCAGGCATAGTGAAATGAAGTAATGATTTTCCTGGGACAGGAATGGTGCTCCCTGGTCAGGATTTGAGCAGTGGCCAGTGGTCACGGTCCTCACCGCAACCTCAGCAGTCTACACCCAATAATGAGAGACCTATCTGCCTAAGGTGCTGGGCTCATTGGCACCGAAACATAATCTGGAAAGCAGCCTGCTCTTTCTACATCCCAGATGAGTGACTGATGTGTTATTCAAGTAGGGGGCAGGAAAACATGGTCTTGTTCAACGGGAGATTTAGGTCTCTTAAGGAATCTTTTTTTTTTTAAAGATTTATTTTTATTTATTTCTCTCCCCTCCTCCCCATTGTCTGCTCTCTGTATCCATTCACTGTGTGTTCTTCTGTGTCTGCTTGTATTCTTGTCAGCAGCACCGGGAATCTGTGTCTCTTTTTATTGCATCATCTTGCTGCGTCAGCTCTCCGTGTGTGCGGTGCCACTCCTAGGCAGGCTGCACTTTTTTCGCGCTGGGTGGCTCTCCTTACGGGGCGCACTCCTTGTGTGTGGGGCTCCCCTACACAGGGGACACCCCTGTGTGGCACGGCACTCCTTGCGTGCATCAGCACTGCGCGTGGGCCAGCTCACCACACGGGTCAAGAGGCCGTGGATGTGAACCCTGGACCTCCCATGTGGTAGGCAGATGCTCTATCCATTAAGCCAAATCCACTTCCCTCTTAAGGAATCTTGAAGAATGAGGTGTTATTGAGGGGCTGGCCCACTCAGGGGTTGATATCTGTAGAACTTTAGGCAACCTGATCCCCTTCATGTGTCCTGCTCTAGACAATTCTCCCAGCAGGTTTTGATGAATGGTGATCCCCATTCTACAGATTAGAAAACTGAGGCTTGGAGAAGGCGAAGGCTTTGATAGTAAGGTGGCACATGATGGAGTGTGTCCTAGGTGAGGATGCTGGGACATCTGAGAACTGGATGCACAGGCCTGGGGTGCTGGAAAATTGCCTCTCCTTGTTAATTTAAGAACTTTCAAAAATAACTCTATGATCAGGAACTAGCCCCACTTATGTCTAACCGCTACCTTTCAACAATGTTCTATCACAAGTTGGTCTTCCTTCCCTTGCCCCTTCGTAATATCTTGGGCACTTTCCCCAGTCCCATTTTAATGCTCAAGACTCACTTTCAGGAGTCAGAAAAGCCTGGAGGGGTAAGCAGATTTGGCTCAAGTGATAAGGTCTCCGCCTACCATGTGGGAGGACCTCGGTTTGATCCCTGGGGCCTCCTGGTGAAGAAGAAGAGAAAGCATGCCTGCGCAGTGAGCCAGGGCCCACTTGGTGAGCCAAGAGCCCATGCAGTGAGCCGAGTGTACATGCAGTGAGCTGAGTGCCTGTGCAGTGAACTGAGTGCCCACATGGGTGCCAACATGGCGAGCTGAGTGCCCACGTGGTGAGCCAAGTGCCCATGCAGCAAGCCAGATGCCCACATGATGAGCCACATGCCCACATGAGGAGCCCATGCAGTGAGCTGAGTGCCCGCACTAGTGCCCACGTTGCAACCCAGTGCCCACGCAAGTGCCCATGTGGCGAGCCAGTGCCCACATGGTGAGCTGAGTGTCCACGCAGCAAGCCAAGTGCCCTCATGGTGAGCCAATGGCCCGTGCAAGTGAGTCATGCAGCAAGATGATGACACAGCAAAAGAGAGATGAAGGGGAGAGTGAAGGTGAAGCGCAGCAGAAACCAGGAACTGAGGTGGTGCAAGTGACAGAGAACCTCTCTCCACATCAGAGGTCCCAGGATCGAATCCCAGTGAATCCTAGAGAAAGACAAGAAGAGAAGACGAAAAGAGAAATAGATACAGAAGATCACACAGTGAATAGACATAGCAAAAACAGCAGGGCAGGGGAGGGGTAAGGGAAGAAAATTTTTAAAATATATAAATAAAAAAGCCTGTGTCAGACATATCACAAAGATACCCAAATGGCCAATAATCACATCAAAAGGTACTCAACCTCATAAGTCATCAGGGAAATGCACATCAAAAGCACAATGAAATACCACTTCACACTCATCAGAATGGCTAAAATCAAAAAGGCTGACAAGAGCAAATGTTGGCAAGAATGTGGAGCAACTTGAATGATCACACATTGTTATTGGGAGTGCAAATTATATAATCACTTAGGAAAACTCCTGGCAGTTTCTTATAAAGTTAAATATATACCTACCCTATGACCAGCAATTCCACTCTTAGGTTTTTACCCAAAATGCATGGGAACATATTTTCTCAAAAAGACTTGCACAAGAATGTTCATAGTTGGGAAGCAGATGTGACGAAGGTGATAGTGCTTCCACTTACCATGTGGGAGGACCCGGGTTCAATCCCTGGGGCCTCCTGGAAAAAAAGAGAAAGCATGACTGCATGGCAAGCCAGTGCCCATGCAGAGAGCCGAGAGGCGTGGCATGCCAGGGCCTGTGCGGCGAGCCAGTGTCCACACAAATGAGTCACGCAGCAAGATGATGACACAACAAAAGAGAACGAAGGGGACAGTCAAGGTAAAGCACAGGAAAGACCCGGAGCTGAGGTGGCGCGATTGACAGGGAACCTCTCTCCACATCAGAGGTCCCCAGGATCAATCTCAGTGAATCCTAGAGGAGAAAAATGAGAAGAGAAGACAAAAAGAGAAATAGATACAGAAGATCACACAGTGAATGGACATAGACAGCAAAAACAACAGGGCAGGGGGGAGGTGGAGGGGGGAAAGGAAAAAAAATAGTTCATAGCAGCTTTGCTCATAATAGTCAAAAATTTTCCTTTTCAAAAAATGGAAATAATCTAATGCCTAATAGTAGGAGAATGAATAAACACACTGTGGTATATCCATAAATTTAATACCACTTGGCAATAAAAAAGAACGAGTTACTCAGAAGCGCAGCAATATGGATGAGTGTCAAGAATGTTATGTTGAGCGAAAGAAGCAACACACACAAAGGCAGAAAGTTCAAGAAAAGATAAAACTGAACCATGATGAGAGAAACCAGCGTGGTGGTTGCCTTACGGGGGTGATGATTGATTGGCAGGGAATCCGGGAACTTCTGGGGAGACGGAAATGTTCTACGTCTTGATTGGGGTATTGGGTACACAGGTGTGTCATTTGTCAAAATTCATTCAGTTGTACTCTTAGGACCTGTGCATTTCCCTGTATGCAAATTTCATCTTGCCTTTAAAATACAGACATGCATATATACATAAAATTTTTCTCTCATCCAATTTAAAGCCCGCTCCACTTGCCCAGAAGGGGCTGGTCTTTCGTCACTTATTTCCCTTCTTCTCCCCTTCACTCTGCTGCTTCTGGGTCCCCTCTTCAACCAATGTATTGGGATCAAGTTGGAGAGAAAGCGAGAGGAAAGCGCGCCCATTTCTTGCTGAGGATGGACCGCTGGTGTTCCAGAAAGGCACGTGCTGCTTCGGGACCATTCACGGTGAATCGTGGAGCTGACTTCTCAAAGCTTGCTCCCTGACTCCTTTCTCAGTTTGCCAACAGGCAAGATTCCATTTGCAATCTGGGGAGAATTTTCTCTATCAGCAGCAACCATAGCCATTTCAGAAGAACATAAAATGGCAGCCATCATTCCGAGGGAAACCAGGAGGACAAGAGAGGCCTGACCAGCTTCTCACTCAGTCTCGCCCCAGCCCTCAAGGATTCATCCACTCACATCAGCCACTTCAATAGTAGATGCTCATGCTTGATTGATAGTCCCATAGTGCAGCATCCTGGGAGAAAGAGAAGAAATGACAGAACAGAAAGGGCTGGTGACAGGTCCCCAAAGGAGACCCTCAGCAGAAGGCCCAGGGAGCCAAAGTGGGGCCGCTCCTCCATCCTAGTCTGGGGCCCTGGCTTCCTGTTCTTCATTCCCCAGGGACTCACAACACAGCAGGGGACCTTCCTGCCACAGCTTCGTTAGAAAGCTCACGTTATCCTCCCAGGTCTCTCACAGTGCCCCCTGCTCCCCGCAGGCTGGAACGTGTCCAGCATCACGACAGCTGCTTCTGCCCCACCCCGGGACCCAGCCCTGAGGCTCTGGCGCCCTTCCCCTGGCATATCTGCAGCACGTCAGCCCCATACCAACCGCGAGGAGGGGAAAGTAGAGGAATGAGGATTCAGCAAGATGAGCCCGTAACGTCCACTACTCTCCATGAACACGTTGTGAGCAAACTAATGAATATAAACGTCAGGATGGCCAGAGCCTCCGGAGACTTCCAGAGGGAGTACCTGCTACTCAGGAGACAGATGCTTAATGTTTCTAGCAAAAGTGCATGTGAGCCATGTCGTTCATTTTCCCCACAATAATTCCATGATCCTTGAGTCTTTAAGCCTTCTTTTCATTAGTCTTCTATCGCTGTTGTTGCACTGCTGTTCCAGGATGAGGTTTTGGTGGTGCTCGGGGCATTTTCAAAGCTCGAGTGGCAGCTGGGGCTCACCTCCCAAGCAGGGCATGCTGACTGTGACACCGCCGTCACCTCCCAGCACCCCTTCCCTAAGATCACTGTTCAAAAAACTCAAAGACCGAGGCTTACGGAGCACTAGGCATCGTGAGCTCCACCCTGCGGGGCTGCTGGCACGAGGGGTAAGGGGCAGGTGACTGAGCCAGCCCCCTCCATCGCCCGTCCTGCCTCGGTCCGAGAATCTGTGCAGCAGTGCTTGTGGTGTGCCGTGGGGGAGACGCTTCTCCCTGCCTTGGAAGACTGTTGGTGTACACAGCGTGGAGTGTGTTCTCTACCGGAACGAATGAATGAATGAAAGCTTAGTGACAACTTAAGGAAAATACCTACCGCCATGACTGGCTCATAGAAAGCGCTCACCAAATCGTCGCGGTGAGAAGAGACAGGTGGGTGGTGGCCCTGAGGCCAAGCGAGCAGTCGAGGGCTCCTCTTTGCCTCTCGTGGCTGAATGGCCTTATGCGGGTCACTGGACTTCTTTTAAGCCTCAGTTTCCTCACCTGTGCATTCCTCCTACAATGGAGAGTTGTTGCAAGGACTAACAATCATACTTGTTTAAAAAACAGAAACCAAAAAACACACCAAGCACTGGAGAAGCCACACGACCGTCCAGCTCTGAACCAGCAGGTAGGACACCAAGGGAAGGGCTTGATGAAAGGCAGGGAGGTGGGCTCCGGCCCAGAGAAGAGGCGGCTGGGTTGGTGGAGTGCGTGGGAGGCCTCTGGGCAGCCCAGGTGTGTCAGGGCTGGGAAGCAGGTGGGTCAAGGAAAGCCGAGCTGAGGCCGGTGGACCTCCTGCTGGCTGGGAGGGGGGGAGGAAAAGCCCGTGCCCTGGGGAGTCCCTGGAAGGGAGGGCGGAGCAGTGTGTGGGGAAGGGGTCTCAGCCTCCTCTGCCACCTTTAAACGTGAGTTGAAATGAAATTATTTCAACAGCCGTGGCCGGGCTCATCTCTGCTCACGCCTGCCTTGTGGCTCAAGTGACTTTTTCTTTGCACTGTCAGCCTTGGGGCCCTGTAACAGCCTGTCACCATACTCATTACTGAAGATGGGGCGAAGGGTCCGAGGATTGATGTGTTGAAGTTGGCCCTTATCAGTGGCCGATCGGACAGCACGGAGTGTCCTTCATCCTTGTGAGCCTGCAACGAGCTTGTCCTCCATCCCCAGGTGGCACTCCCCTTGCTTCTGATGGCGACGGGTCTGTGCTGACTCCAGCACCTGGACTTTTGCCTGTCTTTTGGGATTCCAGGAAACCTGCTCACAGAACCCCACCTTGGGGTGCAGGGCTCAGCCAAAGCTGGGGTGCCCACACGGTCCTGCAAAGGCTTGGGTGATGCTTCCCCCAAGGACCCATTTCTGGCTGGGGACACTGACACACACAAGGCACTGAAAAGGTAGTATTTTAAGGGTGGAACTGGGTTCCAGAGTCACGTTTCTGAGGTCCCCAAGACAGTGACCTACTGCTTGGTTTATCAGCATCCCACCCACCCACCCCTCTCCTCGAGACACGACCTCTCACAGGCTCTGCAACACATACTTTCCAAGATCGCTGCTTCTTCCTGGACAGATCAATGGGAAATGCTGAGACCATTCTGGAAACTGGAAAGCCAAGTGGGCATTCTGAGAATCCCTGAGCTGCTCCTGTGGCCAGTGGGGGATGGTTTTGTAGTTAATAATCTCTGTGGTTGTAGCTCTTATTTTAAACTGTCACTCCAATTTATTTTGGCAAATTTGAAAACACAGGCATGCAAGAGAAAATAAAAACGCCGTCGGCCCAGCAGCCGGAGGTAAACAGACATGGGTGGGGTATCTCCAGGCTTTCTTCCCATGCACAGATACCTGCTTCTTTAAACCAGGACTGGATGGCGCTGTTTTGTAACCTGATCCTTCACAGGGCCACGTGAATGTCTTTCCATGCCATTAAACAGGCTCCCACACCTTCAGTCCTAGTGACTGACCAGCAAGATGTGCCACCAATATGTGCCCCCATCAAATTATGATGTTGATTTTTCTCACGCCTGTAGTTCTGCAACCTAAACCACTGCTGGCTCTAAGAAAGTGCCAATGTTTAGCAAATTAGAAGCTCTTCATTAAAAATGAAAAGGTCAGTGCCAGCTCTCTGGGGGCGGGAAGGGGTGCGGTGTCAGCCCCCTCCTTCTTCTGAAAGGTATCAGTGTAGCAAACAGCAACCGGGCCATTAGCAAGTTATGCTGTGTAAGTGGGAAAGAGGACTGGTCTTATTTCCCTGTGGATTTCTTTGGAGAGGCTGGGCTGCTTTAAAAAAAAAAAAAAAGGTAGAAGAAAACGTTGTGTAATTGTTTGCCAGCGCACGCAGGCTCAATGGCAAAATGAGCTGGAACCCTTGATTCCTAGCCTCCTGCTGCACTATTCAGAATTCCTCCCAATGGGGCAAGTAGGAAGCAAATCTAAAGCGCTCTGATTGTAAAATTTGCATGCTCTCTTAGCTGGTTATTGTCCCAAAGGACATTTCACATCAAACTCGACTTGTTTGTAAAGATCTTTCACCCAAGACAGACCACGTCTCAAGATGCTGCAGACGTGGAGGATAGGGAAAAACAGAGAGAGAATTAAAACTACTGAGAGTCCTCAGGTGGAACTATATCTGGATTAAAGGGCAGCCCCTCCGGTCCCCGAGCACCCAGGGGCTATCCCGCTCAGCGCCCCAGTTAGGTAAATAGGGAAAACAGCAGCACCGGGGAGAAAGGTGAGGCGTCCTCTCAAGAGCGGCATTTGTTCAACACGCTTTTAGCATGAA
The DNA here is from genome assembly GCF_030445035.2 of Dasypus novemcinctus. Lineage (NCBI taxonomy): Eukaryota > Metazoa > Chordata > Mammalia > Cingulata > Dasypodidae > Dasypus > Dasypus novemcinctus. The sequence continues at coordinate 7,648,833 of NC_080679.1, forward strand.
AAACCCCACCCAGGAGAGGAGGCAGGCAGGCGAACAAATGTGAAATACCATGTGACAAATGCTGTACCCATCGCGTACCCACAGGCTAGGTGACAGCACAAAGGCCCAATCCCTCTGCCTCGTGGCACAGGGAAGGCTTCTAGAAGCTGTGGAAGGAAAGCTAGAAATGTTATCCAGCACATGAGGCAGCACATCCCAGGAAGGGGGAGTGGCACAAGGCAAGGAGGCGAGAAACAGCAGGAAGTGTTCTAAGAGCCACACCTGGCCAGGTAGCATTCACCGACAAGGGGTGGGGCATCACGAGATGAAACTGGCGCGGTCTGGCAGGAGCTGGTGGCGAGGCGTGCCACGTCCACGGAAAGGAGCATGGGCTTTATCCAGCAGGCAGCAGGAGCCACTGCGGCTTGAGCAGGCACGTGGATTCGCAGAGGAGAGCCCCTTCTGCAGAGTTAGATTAGAGGTGGGGGGCAAGTTAGAAGACAGTCGTTCAGGCAAGAAACAACAAAGGAAAGGGGCAGAGGAAAAGGAGGGAGGAAGCAGAGCCAAGAGATACTAAAGAGACCAATTGAATGTGGGGGCGGGGACCAAGGCTTCTGATTTGGGGGACTGCAGAGCAGATACAGGGCGGAGGCCGCTCAAAAGAGGGTGAACCGCTCCGGCGTGGCCATGCGGTAGCACTTGTGAGTGGAGGTCTTTGGCTATAAGGGACTGGAAGCCGGGGTGCATGCTGGCTGGGCCTCGGGACGTGGCGTGGACAGAGGGGTGGCACCGGAGCGTGGAGGGAGCCAGCCAGGGAAAGCCTGGGGCTCGCTAGGGCTTATGTGTGCATTTAAGCAGCACAGGAGACTGGAAAGAGCAATGGTCAGAGGGAAGGAAATGGAGTCCAGGCCAAGCAGAGTCAGGCAGGACACACTTTCTTTGGATAAACATGTATTTTTAAAGAGAGAGGGAGGGCGACTGAGGCAGGGCTTGGGCTGATAATGGCTTCTGACAAGGGCCTGAAGAAGGGAGCAGGAGGGCTCCATGACGCTCAGGCCAGGATGGACCCATCCGGGCCCATGCCACCTGTCCAGGGTGGCTGGCCGCATCAGCTGCCATCTGTGCTTGGATTGAGGAGTCAGGAGGCTGCCCCGGGAGCTGTCCCCAGGGGGGTGGAGGCAGCTCTAAGGAGAGGGTGGCTGGGGTTGAGGACAGACTGGGATCCAGGTGGTGGACCTGCAGGGGGAGATCACGGTATCCCATTCAGGACTGGACAGCCCACGAAGCCACCGGAGACTCTGGGTCCAGCCAAAATCCAGTCTGTTCACAGACGAGAGTCTGGTGGCAGCCCCTGGCAGTCCACAGGCAGGCAGGGTGGCATTTTCCTCCTGATGCTTCCAGGGCAATTCCTGGACACCTGGTGTGCGTTCGTCAGCGTCCTGGAGGGATGGATGAACTGCCCCCCACCACCATGGGAGGGTTATGGGCAGGGCTGAGAAAGAGCATGAGGGTCTAAGGGACTCTACTGAGAACCAGCTCCTCCTAGGCCCTTAACCACCAGGTGTGGAGGTAACCAGTGCCTCCGTCACGGGCACGTGAACCACGTTGCCTGCCAAGGTGGCAGCGCACGCTCAGTGTCATCGTCAGGTTTAACACTGCCTGGGGTTCTCAGGACACATGTCTGGCTGTCACCACCATTTAGCGGGGGTGGCCACGGCCCCATCCTTCAGCTCGGCCTGCACGCCGTTAGGCCTGGTCTGGGACGCTGAACCCATTCCTTGTCTCGGGTCACCCTGGGATATTCCAGGGCGAAAGCTCGCCCCGTCCACGCCATCCCCCACGTGGCGGGTGGCGGGTCGCAGGGCGCGGGTGTAGGGCGTGCCCCGGCCCCCCGCAGTGACCCGCCCTGGCCTCCCCGCAGGTGCGCACAGGCGCTGCTGGAGCACGGCGCCTCGGTGCAGCGCGCAGCCGGCGCGGGCCAGGACACGCCGCTGCACGTGGCGGCGCAGCGCGCCCTGGACGAGCACGCACGCCTCTACCTGGGCCGCGGCGCGCGCGTGGACGCGAGGAACGGGCGCGGCGAGACGGCGCTGAGCGCGGCGTGCGGGGCGGCGCGGCGGCCCGACGAGCACGCGCGCTGCCTGCGCCTGTGCGCGCTGCTGCTGCGGCACGGCGCGGCGGCGGACGCGCGCGACGAGGACGAGCGCAGCCCGCTGCACAAGGCCTGCGGCCACGCTCACCACGGCCTGGCGTGCCTCCTGCTGCGGCACGGCGCGGACGCGAGCGCGCTCGACTACGGCGGGGCCTCGCCGCTGGCGCGCGTGCTGCAGGCGGCCCCCTGCGCGCCCCCGGGCGCGCCGTCGCGCTGCGTGCAGGCGCTGCTCAACCACGGCTCCCCCACCGTGTGGCCCGACGCCTTCCCCAAGGTAAGGCTGCCCGCCCCGAGCCTTCTAAAACTCCGGGGGGCTCGGAACCCCGGGCGAACGGTTAAACTGCAGACCCCGATTTCGTGGGTGTGCCGTGGGGCCCCGCGGCAGCGTTCCTAACAAGTTTTGGCGGGGGGCGCTGGTCCCGGGAGCATGCCTGGGGAGCAAGCGCCCCCGCGGGAGTCAGGATCACATGACCGGGTTGGGGTCTCCACCAGCAAGCCAGGACAAAACAGTCACCTGCCAACGCCAGGTATTTTGACTCCGCAGCCCTGGCACAGAATATATTGGCAGCTCGTCTTTCAGCGTGCTTTTTCAGAGCAATGGAAGTCAGTCTCTTGTAGCAGCTGGCATTTGATCCAAAACAAAATGACCAGAGCTGATCACATACCTTTTGAGTGAGAGCACCTCACACGTTTGCACATTCCTCTCATTCCATCCTCACCAGGCACCTGCCAGGTAAGTCAGGTGCGGTTCTCCCTCCACCTGGGTTCAGCCAGGGTGGGCGCCTTGTCCAGGGCCACAACTCACGTCCATTTTGCTAGCTCACCCTTTGCAGGCTCCGAGCAGCTTGTTTCTTTTTCCACCTGTCATTTCTACCCTGAAATAATTAAGATGAAGAATAATGATTTCTTATCAGAGAAAATACCCAAAAGACTAAAAGTGTTTCCAAAAGAAAAGTTCCCAAAATATTGGTTGGGATAAGAAAGTGTTCTCCCCAAAAGGCTTCTTTGAAGGGAAGTCATTCCATCAGATGTAAAAGTTGGATGTGTTTGATTTTTAAAGTTTTTCCTGTTATTTAATCCCCAAGCAGCACCAGTCATAGGCAAGAGACATATTTCCAGCTGATAAGTTTTGAACAGATAGTTGAAAAGCTGTTTTCCAGAAAGGACACTCTTCCAGCAGTCTTGGAAATTCACACATTTCTCTCAAATGCTAACTTTGCACTATGGATACATACAGTAAAAATAATTTCTCTAAAAGACCAAGTGAAAAGTGGAAAATCCACAGGACTCAGTTGTTTCCCTTCTTGGCAAACATGACAATGATTTTCTGGCACCAAGCCTCAGCCCCTCTGTGAGTAATTCTCTGTGGCACTCTACTAGAGCAGTGATTTCAAAATGATGGCCTCTTCAAAGGGAAGAAACACCAGTCTTTTCATATTCTGAAACTTCTTATAGCCATGATTTGCATTTTATCATTTCCCATTATCAGCAGGCTGCCTGCCTCTAAAGTGGTAACAGCACTTACCCACTGCCCCTCAGTTTACCCCAGGTTTTGCATTAAGCCAAGAGGTACACTTTCAACCCTTGTCTCATGAAACTGCATACAGAACAGAGAAGCAGGCCTTACCTGATGGTCACAGGTGGGAGATATCTGGGGCAGAATCTCTAAACAAAACGAGAGTCGGTATATTTGAATAATGCCTTGCAGGGATCCTAGATCAGCCTTGAGATCACTTCCATTTGGGTCAGCGGTGCCCGGTTTCACAGTCCCACCCAGGACCCCCAGCCCCTGAACCACTGGCCCCAGGGATACAGGCAAAGGTGCAGTGCCCCCCACCCCCCCATCTTCAGAGGCCTCCTCTAGGTTCCCCAATGCTATGTCAGCCACACAGAAGCGGGGAGCACAGTGAGGGATGGGGCTGGGGTGGGCTGGGGTTGTAGCGGGAGCCAGGCTCTGAGAAGTGCCTGACTCCCAGAGGTGACGTGACCCTGCAGTCCACTCCACGCCCTTGGGGAAACCAGGACGTACTGCCCACCATCGCCTCCCTGCGCACAGCACGGTGTGGGGACCTGCAGGCTTTTGTCCGTTTGTTGAATGAATTAAAGGAATTTCAGGGACTCCAGGGCGCGGGGCCTTCGGGGGGAAACTTTGGAAATGAAGAGTTGACCTCTTCGAGGTGGCCACACCCTCTCCGCACCTCTCCTGGGGAATGCAGGCTGATGAGGTCCCTGTGCTGATGAGGTCAGCAGCCACCAGGTCCCCCCACCTCGGGGGCCAGGCGCAGACTGTGAGGGGAAGTCACCTGGCCTCCAGGCCTCTAAGCAAAGGTGACCTGCCTGTGATTTTCCAGCCTGGGGACAAGCAGAGCAAAACAGTCTGGAAACGCATCGCAGCATCTTCCTCCACCCAGGCCTCGGGCGAGTGCTCCCCAGAGGAAGGGGACTAATCACCAGGCGTTAGATCAAAGGGACAGAGCGACCCGGCCCAGCAGCCCCGCCGCGCCCGCGGCACACACTCACGGCGCACAAAGAGGCGCGCAGCCGGCCTCGGCCCCATGGCGAGGCGGACACACAGGCTCGAGGGAACGTCGCCGAGCACGCCGTCCGTGGGCACCAGCCGTCCTTTAAATAGATGTAAAGAGACACCCACGGAGCGCAGAATTACCGAGGCAAAAGGTTTCACAGCGAGCTTGTGACATAAATCACAGTCTCCCCATCGTCAGACAAAGGCAGGATGACCGCGGCGGGCGCGCGAAGCAGCCATCGGAGCAGCGCGCAGCGTTGTGCCGCCGGAAATCAAAGTGGTGGCGCGGCTCTGGGAAGCCAGCGTGTTGACAGTGCCAGGCGGCTCTGCCCGGCTCGCGCCCGTGAACACGGGGACGGAGGGCAGGCGCAGGTGGCCAGCAGGCAGCCAGGTGTGCGGCCTGGAAGGTGTCTGGACAGGGTGCGACCCAGGTGCGGGGAGGGGAGTAGAGCACAGGAGGGCAGAGAACCGGCCCCCAACCCGCATGGGCACCCAAACTTGTTTTGCAAGGACCACAAGTTGACTCTGACCGAGAATGAGGAACTTTGGTCCAGTCAGCCCCAGTGTCTCCTCCCACCTCTTACTTAGACCAATTCATGAAACTATAAGGAAGCCCCCGTTATGACCAGTTTCTCATCCTTTTTTTTAAGATTTATTTATTTCTCTCCCCTTCCCCCCCGCCACAGTTGTGTGTTCTCTGTGTCTGTTGGCTGTGTGTTCTTCTTTGTCTGCTTCTCTTGTTATCAGCAGCTCGGGAATCTGTGTTTCTTTTCGTTGCGTCATCTTGTTGTGTCATCTCTCCGTGCGTGCAGTGCCATTCCTGGGCAGGCTGCACTTTCTTTTGCGCTGGGTGGCTCTCCTTACGGGGCGCACTCCTTGCGCGTGGGGCTCCCCCATGCGGGGGACACCCCTGCGTGGCACGGCACTCCTTGTGCGCATCAGCACTGCGCATGGGCCAGCTCCACACAGGTCAAGGAGGCCCACGGTTTGAACCGCGGACCTCCCATATGGTAGACGGACGCCCTAATCACTGGGCCAAGTCCGCTTCCCTCATCCACTTCTTTTAAGAACACCTTTCTGGGTCCACCCAGAGGAGAATGTTGGAACTCCAAAGAGCACGTGTCGGATGTTAGGGCACCATGGTCCAGCCCTGCTCGGAGATGGGACCCACTCACCCGGAGCCAAGCCCGGGTCCCAGGCCTTCAGACTCTGCCCATTGCCCTCCCCGTTCCCACCTTCAGTTAGGAACTATCCTGACCCCACCACCACCACCAGACTCAGCGGCCAGCCTTGCTTGTGCCTTGCTATCAACTGACCCCTTCCGTGACCACTTTTCATTTGCAGTCAACGTGTATAGCTCGTGCATCCTCGCTCCCCACTTTCGTGCAGTTTCCCAAAGGAACTTGTGTTACCCATGGAGCAGAAGTCCCCAGAAGACCAAGGGAAAGGCATGTGCAGGTGGCCGTAAACCATTTAAATTCAGCCCCGCTCACCAGCCGGGACCTGCGGGCACAACGCCTTCTCCCAAGCCGCGCAGGCGTCAGCTGTGCCTCTCATGGGCACCCTTCAGCACTTGTTTATCCATCAGCAGACATTTCCTGGGAACTGCTGTATGGAGTGCTGAGTCACAGTGAGGAACGAGAGCACTCACATTTCCTGCCCCTGTGGAGCTGCCTGCCTGGGGTGGGGGAGGCCCACCAAGCTGTGGAAGAGCTAAATAGGGGTCCCGACCTGGCTGGAAAGGTCAGAGGCTCCCCCCCCCACCCCAGCACATGACAAGTGTGCCCAAATCTCAAGGCTGGAGGCTTAGCTATGTGAAGAGAAAACACAAGCAAAGGTCCTGGGGCAGAAGGGAGCATGGCACATGTGCATTCTCAACGCTGGGGAGGAAACAGCAAGAAGGAGCCAGCTGAGACAGGTCTGTAGACAGAGGCCTTGCTGAGGAGCCTTTGTCCTTAGGACAATTTTCAGCAGGAGGGGGGGGACATGGCAAATTAGTGTTTGGCAACGATTTCTCTGCTCCAGTGTAAAGAGCACATGGGGATGGGGGAATGAGGAAAACCCGGGCTGTTGTGGCAGTGCAGGTGAGGGCCGGGCCGGCCTGAGCAAGAGGGAATGGGTGCTGATGGCCGAGACAGCAGATTCGGAAACGTCTACACATTGCTCTCTTGCCTCGCCTTCCTGGTGTTGGCCATGCTGAAAATACGGACCTGCGTTCTGACGTACCTAATTACAGAGTGAGGTGAAGCGACTTGGCCCTCCCAGTTTCACAGGCCTTTTAGCAGGAGAGGGCTGGGGGAGCAGTAGTCAAGGCCCAGGGCTCGTTTCCCCCGCATGGCCCCTGTCCCACCGCGGGGAGGGAGACGAGCCCGCGTCAGAAGCGCCTCTGTTTCTCTGTTCTTGTTTTATTTCTCCATCTACATATAGAGCAATGTGCCTGTGTGATTCTTCCCCTTAATTTTCTTTCTGCCGCCTCATTAGCTGAAGAGCGCGTGGACGCTAACGACATCAGCATGTCAGAGTAATGTGGCAGCCGCCTCTCCGCAGACAGCAAGAAGGCAGCGGAAATTTTTAAACTGTGTTGGCGTAAAAATAATGAAGGCAGCCAGCTGCCTGGCAAAGAGGAGGGGGCACGACGCCGAGGGACCGGGGAGGGGCAGGGAGCCCCAGAGAGGTGGAACAGAGGAGAGACAGAAAATGAATTTCCAGAGACAGGCAATAAGACTTTGTCACAGTCTGTGACCCAGGGAGGGGGGGCAGGGAAAGAGCTGGTGCTTTTGTCCTGGGGGACAGCTGCTCTTCCCGGGGCCGGGGGGCCGTGATGGGGGAGAAGGGAGAGGGCCAGTCGGGAGGTCCAGTTAGCAGGGCCGGAGGGAGCAGGCATTGCCCACGACGCCTGATAAATGTCATCCGGCTCGCCCGCAGGGGCCCAGGGTATCACGTCAACAGTGTGGTTTTCTCCCCACACAGAAGGGGGATGACGGAAATCAGAGGCTGCCGTGCAGGAGATGGCACGTCAGCAGTGGCCTTCATGGCCCGTCAGGCACACGCCACGTAGGGAGGGGGCGAGGTGTGGCCAGGCTGGGGCGGGACATCTCCAGGATGCCCCCCCGGGGGCCTGGCCTGGTCCTGCATCTGCGGTTTGGCCCTCCTTATTCACTCTGTCTTTCACCTTCTCCTAAGTCTCCTCTCGTCTGACGTCATGGCAGTAATGGCTTGAAAACAGATCATCAGGGGGACCAGAAATGCTCGTTCTTCGATGTTAATATGATTACCAGTTCAAAAAGGCACTTGCTCCTGTCTTCTTAGAAAACATCTGTGAAGACAGGACAAGGGGAGGATAGGAGACGCCCAGCACCAACAAGAGAACCTCGTGTCTCCTTGGAGAACCCATGTCCCTCCGCCACCAGCCTTAAGTGTTTAGGCAATCAGACAGATGTTATTTTAAAAAACACAAAACAGTACAGCCAAGCAGGCAGGCAGAGTTGGAGTCAAGTGCAGAGGCAGGCTGAGGGCAATCTGGTGGTGGTAATTCCACCAGGAAGAACGCAGCAGGAAAAGCCTCCTCCAAGGAGCTCAGGTACACCAGGTGAGTGCATGGGGTGGGGCCCAGGCTGGGCGCCGCCCTCACCTGCCTGCCATCTGCTGGGCCCCTCCACTTTCTAGCTGGAGAGGGACCATGGCGGTCTCCTGCATGTGGACCAACCCTGGGTCTGGGCTCATCTTAATCAAAGATGAGTAAAGAAAATGAACCACGATTAGTGGATTCATAAAAACAAATGCAGGAAAAAGGAAAATGGGCGGCATCCAGAAAATACAGAGGAAATCCATACCTCTCATCATAAGATCCAGAAGAAAATCTCCGAAACTGCAGACGGTCCTCCATGGAGCGCAACAAGACGTCGCTTCTACGACCCATTAAAACAGAACCGGTGAGATGAAATGTCAATGGAAGGATGTGAAAAGGAAACGGGGGAAGATAATCAAGTTACACCAAGAAAACGGGAGCCCCACGGTAGATCCCAGACAGTGCCCTCGAGACCTGGCCTCTGCCCCGCCCCTCACCATCCTCGGTTCTCACCGCTGCCCATCCCAAATTCCACGCCCCAGCCAGCATTATTTGCTCTTTCTCAGCCCCTGAACCTTGAGGGCCCTCTTGTCCCTAGAACCCTCCATCCCTTGGTTTACATGCCAACCCCTACTCCATCCCAGCGCCCAGCTTGCATGTCTCCTCCCCCAGGAATCTTTCCCTGGCCCAGCCACAAACCCCGGTCTGAGCTGGGTGCCTCCACTGGCACCTGGCGATTCCTCCAGTGTGGCACCGTGGTACTGTTGTTGTTATTAGAGGCTAAAACCCCACCAGACTCTAAAGTTCTGTGAAGGCGGGGTGTCTCTGCCTAGTGTCCCTCGGCAGTACCACAATCCTAGCTTCCAGTTGGACCTTGATAAAAATCTGTGGGATGGATGGTTTTAAGCACAGTCTGTGAGCAAAAACCCACTTAAAGTCAACACAACTTAAATAATGGTTAGGCAGATTATAAAACTAAATGCAAATGCCAAAAATTATTTCTGGAAGAGATAGGTACCATAAAATGTGGCCATGTAATCATTGTAATGTAGAACCAAAACTTCTGGTGTTAGTAAGGAAGGAGAGGAATTGGTTAAGAGAGAGATGGCAGAGAAGAGATAAAGGCACAAGTAGAACACAGAAGATAGTATTTAGATATTTAGATAAATGCAAGCTAATTTCTTTTTATTGTGAAGGTAACCACTAGTAGAATGTTAAATAAATGGTTACTTCCATAATACAGAGGTACAAACAAAGAAAACATAAGTCTGAGTAATAAAAATGAGACAACAAAGGAAATAACAAGGAGCATAAAAAATCATAATGACTAAAACAAGGTAACAGAAATAAGACCAAATGTTTTATATAAAATATTAAAAGACTATGACGATGACATTTATTAAAAAAAAAAAGACCAAATGGTTTTTTTATAATGGGTAATTCATTTTATAATAAACGTAAATAGCTTAAATTATCCTGTTGCCAATACAGAGACTCTCAAAGTGAAACAAAGGGTTGAAAGTAAAAGAATGGGCATAAGTAATTCTGGCAAAAACAAACTTATAAAAGGTATTTTAGTATTAATATGCAATGTAGAAGAATTTTAGGGAAATCCACAAAATGGGGGAAAAAGATTATTTTGATATTGACAAAGGGTAAAATTCATAGTGCAGATATAACCATTATGAGCCTTATGTGCCAAACAAGATTACATCAAAATGGAGAAGCTGGCTGAAAGATAATAATCCTAGGTGATTTTTAATTCACATCTAGGTCTTTAAGCAAGAAAAAAATATATATATAGAAGCTCTAAATCATTATTGTGATTATATTGAACTTTGAACCCTGCAAACAGAATACAGCTTCATTTTCTAGTGCCCCAAAGCAGATACTGTTTAAAATCTTAATGCTGTATACCCAGAAATTAATAGTAAAAAGATAAGTTTCTTAAATAACACGACTTTTAAAAAATTTTATAGCATACTCACAAAGAACTATTGGGTCAATAGTTATTTAATTTACAGCCTGTTTTAAAAATAAAAACAATGAGAACACTATACCTGAAAACTTATAGCCTGTAACCATACCTATATTCAATGGAAAATTCATGGAATTTCAAAAGTGGCTTTCATTATTACTTAAAAATATTAATAAATTAACTTTGTAGTGAATTCAAGGAGCTGGAAAGGGAAAGAGAACATACCTAAGGAGATAGGAGAAAGGAATTAATAATGGCAAAAAATTAATGGATTAGAATAATTTAAAAGAGAACTGATCAACAAAATTCAATAGCTTTTCCCATTAAAAAAAAAAAGACATATCCTCAGCAATACTAAAACAAGAAAAAAATTAAATATAATTACAGTGAATTTCAGATGAGAAAAGGGTGCTTATTCATAGAGTAGAAATATCACCCATTTGCTCTCCAGACTCCCTTTTCACCTGCAAGGACTCCAGGTACAAGGCCTCTGGCCTCTGCCTTTCAGTTGGCTTTAGCCAGGGAACTGCCTAAGCAGGAGAAAGGAGGGAAGGAGAGGGAGGCCAGGGATTATTCCCTGCGGACCCTCTTGGCTTCAGGCTGGCTATGTCCCCAACCAAGAATAACTTCTGTAAGACAACCCTTTCCACCTACTCTCTCACTCTTTAGGCCCAGGGATAGAAAGAGCGGCTCCTACCAGCTCCAGGTGCTACACTGTCCCTTGTACTTCGCCTTCACCCAAACTTAGTTAAATAGCCTCTCTGTCAATAAATACTCCTGGACTATATCAAATGTGACATCTGTTTTTCTCTTGGAACCCTGACAGATACATATTTAATGCTAAATTCCTTTAAAATGAAAATAAAATATCAATAACCACAGAAGAAATTGAAAATATCAAATTACCTACAACGAAATGCCAGACTTAGACAAGATCTATTGTGCCTTCTAAGTACCAATTTAGAAGGTAAGTTATTAAATAGTCCAGAGTATTAAAAAATAGAAATCTTCTAAGATAGTTTCACTAAATTAACATAAAGTAATGTTAAAATTTGACAAAAAATAGCTCAAAAATAAAACTTATCCACCCAACTTAGTTATTAAAAGAGTTACTAAAATCTTAGCAAGTTGAATCTGGCATTATATTTAAAAGAATAATATGCCATCATCAAATGGAGTTTGTTTCACAAAGGCAAAAGTTGATCAACATTAGAAAATATTTTTGCATCAAGTTGATTAGAGAAAGGCAAAAAAATTATTAGATAAAATATGTAGTAATCTGGATGTAGATATTTCCTTAACTCAGAACAGAGAATCTAACTGAAACCAATATCCAAGATCATGCTTAAGTTGAAACATTATAGACAATTCTATTAAAATTGGCAATAAGGTGATTATATCTGCATCAATATTGTTATTTAACATTGAACTTAAGGCAGTAGCCAATGTAGGAGAGTGGATGTAGCTCAGTGGCTGAGCACCTGCTTCCCATGTATACAGTCCCAAGTTCAATCCCCAGTACCGCCTTAAAAAAAAAAGTCAGTGTAATAAGACAAGAAAAATAAATATTAATATTGAAGAGCAGGAAATACCATTACTTGCAAACAGGATTTTCTACCTGGAAAATATTTGAAATAAATAAGAGGCACTTAAATCAATGAGAAAATAAGCACACCAATTTAAAATATGGGCAAAACATACAATTTAGCAATTCACAAAAAAAGAAAAAACCAATGATCAAACAAAACAAATATTCCATATTGTACCTGTCAGACTTAAATAATTAGTCTGTTGCCTTGGGTAGGGAGAAAGAAGCACTTTCATTCTCGGTGCTTCAAAAAATGTACCTATTTATACACCCCTTACAATTTGGCAGTATGTCTTAAAAGCTTTAAATCGTATATATTCTTTGATCCTGCAGTTCTCTTTCCAGGAACTCAATGTAAAGATATAAATGAGAATGGTGGGGATGTGGAGGATTATATTCAGGAATGTTCATAACAGCATTATTTATACTGTCAAAGGGAAGTGGATGTGGCTCAAGTGATAGAGCTTCCACCTACCATATGGGAGGAGCTGGGTTCCATCCCTGGGGCCTCCTGGTGAAAAAGAAGAAGAGAAAGCGTGCCTGTGCAATGAGCCAGTGTATGCACGAGTGCCCGCATGGTGAGCCAGGACCCTGCGCAAGGGAGTCACACAGCAAGATGATGACACATCAGTCAAAAGAGAGACAAGGGGAGAGTCAAGGTGAAGCACAACAGAAACCAAGAACTGAGGTGGTACAATTGACAGGGAACCTCTCTCCCATCAGGGGTCTCCAGGATCGAATCCTGGTGAATCCTAGAGGACAGAAAATGAGAAGACAACACAGACAGCAAAAACAGCAGGGCAGGAGGAGGGGAAGGAGGAGGGGGCAAAATGAATAAATAAATAAATCTTTTAAAGATAATAATAATGAGGCACCTTACAACAATTAATTCATTGAGTGAATCATGATATATGTGTACAATATTGTATACCACTAAAATGATGTTGAAATGCTCATTTATAGATTGTGAATTATTCATAATCAATTTTGAGTATAAACATGGAGTTTTAAAATAGTATGCAAAAAATAATAATAAGCAAAGCATTAGCCCATTCTGTCATAAATATTAATTTTTCATCTACATGCATAAACTTTGTATACACAAAATGTTAATTGTGGTTATCTTTGAGCAAAGAAAATATGAGTTGGGCATTTTTATTTCATTTTGTTTATCACTATTTTAACAAGGGTTTAGCTCTGAAACCCTAAAGAAGCTGTGAGAAAAGAGAGCAGGCATCACAAGTGACGAGAATAGTTTCTTCTGATTGACTCTGTGTCCAGAGAATCCCAGGGAGCGCCACGCAGGCCTGGCTTAGCTGCTAGCTCTGCCATTGTCTGCCATCGAGATATGGCGTCTGATCTTAGAAACGCTGCTGTAGTTTAGTTTTCTCAAGAAAGAGGAAAAATAGTTTTTAACACTTGGTAAGTCTTACAACTCAAAAGCAGAGCTATGAAGTAGTCCTGCCCCAACCCTCATCCCTACTAAAAATAAACTGAATCTGAATCTGAATCTGATCACCTAATAATTTATAGCAGCACAGAGGAAGAGCAGGTTAGACAACCCCACGGGGACGCAACCGTGGCAAAATCCCAACAGTAAGAAACTCTATAGGCAAGTATTGTTGTTCTTCAAAAAATAAATCTCATGAAACAAAAGAGAGATACCTGAATGCATCTCATCAACCAGTCTGACTGTGTGGTCCTTATTTGGATTCCAATTCAAACAACTTTTTATACATGTATAATGGCATTTAAGAGAAATTTGTGAATGAAACACAAGATATTAGATGGTATCAAACTATTGTTAGTTTTTAGGTTGTTACAATTATATGTTGTGTTTTATTTTTTTTAAGGGTTCTTTAAGAACTACACTAAAATATGTACAGATGAAATGACAGGATACATGGAAATTGCTTTCAAATAATATTGGAGGAGTGGATGGGGGTGTGGGAGGGGCAGGCTTAGCCATGGGTAGATGGTGGGTATGTGGGGGATTAGCATACTATTTGGCCACCTTGTGTACATTCAAAACTCCCCACAATTAAAGGAAAGTTTATTTTTAAAAAGCAAATAGTGTCCCATCTTTATGATGAAGCTGATGGACTTAAATTGTGAATTCGCAAATATGAAAACGGGAATCCTTTGCCGGTGGCATCTGAGAAAATACAATGTAAAGGCCGAATCAAGAAGAAATTCAACAGCAAAACAATTCTAAAAAATGAAAATTCTTCTCCCCCATTTCTCAGTTTCCAGGCATACTAAAAATTGAGGGGAGGTATTGGGAACACCATCGGCGGGCACACTTCCTCCCAGCAGACCCTCCTTTCCTTCCTCCCAGCAGACCCTCCTTTCATTCCCTGGGGCTGATGCTGAGGGAGCCTGGAAGCCATCAGCACCCCTGCTGGGAACTGGGGGCTCAGGCTTTGCAGCACTTGGTGATAAGGCAGGCCCGCTGGGGGGCGTGGCCCGCTGGGGGGCGTGGCCCGCTGGGGGCGTGGCCCTGCCTCATTTGTGTTTTGGTCCACGTGGCTCTCACAGCCCTACTGTCCCTCCCCTCGTTCCCCGTGAGGTGGTCAGCTCAGCCAGGCCACATGGCCAGGAAGTGAGGCTGTGGGACGCGTATTCCCTGCACCATCGCCACCATCCCCAGAAGCTGCCTACCTAAAAGCGTCCCCCGCCTCACCCACCCAGGTGCTGAGGACCTGCGCGTCCTCCCCTACTGTCATCGAGGTCCTGTTCAACTCCTACCCTCAGCTCCACGTGTCTGAGTCCTGGAAGGAGGTGATCCCAGAAGAGGTGTTTCAGGTGAGGGAGCTGCCTCCCCTAGCTGCCCGCTCCCCTCACACCACGTTTTTGTCTGTTTCTGCTTACCCGCATGTGGAGCGTTGCACTAAAACCCAAGTCAAGTTTGAGACATCTGAAGAAGGAAAGAAAGAGAAACTGGGGTTGTGTTTGCGTATTTCTGGGTTGTTTTTTTCCAGAAGCTCTAATAATCCCGCTGCCAAGAGCCTAGAGTTATAGTTGGGAAGCGGTTGGCTGCAAGGAGCAGAAGAACACCCATGCACGCTGGCTGGACAGATGCCAGGACCCGTGCAACCAACGTCCAGAGAAGGGTGCAGATGGGGCCAGCTGGAGCCAGGCGTTCTGGCTCAGTTTGGTGACAGCTAGTCTAGGCTCTCTGGGTCGGCTGCATCTGGCTAAGAGGGGAGGTTGAGGCAGCTGCAGGCAGCACATCTGCACCCAGCAAAGTGCACGGGTGACTGTGGATTAAGAAACAGGACATTTTTCCTGGTGGCTCTCTCAACAGCCTCCCCTCATGGTTCATGACTTGAGTTGTGTGGACATAACGGACCACCAAAGCGGTACCACGCACTGATGGGTCGGGCACAAGGGGAGGGCTTGCCATGGCTGGGTTAGATGGATGGGGGGGCACCCTGGAGCTGGAAGGGTGCCAGGGGGCGGGCATGGGGCAGAAAGATGGAGTGCCCTCTAATTCATCAGGACCTGCACTTTGAAAAGTGTGCAGACACTTTTGGTAGAGGACGCCTCATACAAAACGGGGCTGCCCTTTTCAATCTGGTTAGCTGGTACCTGCTAGCCACAGAAAGGGTCTCCTGTGGGGTCAGGGCTCTCCGTCACAGAAAGGTGGCTGTCCGCTGCGTGCACACACCTGATGCCCCGTGCTTTCCATCCTAGATGCACCTGCCTTTCTACCAGTCGCTCTTCGCCTCGGCCCAGCCCCCACGCTGTCTGCAGCACCTCTGCCGCTGTGCCATCCGGAAACTGTTTGGCAAAAAGTGTTTTTGCCTCGTGCCCCTGTTACCCTTGCCGACGTCCCTGCAGAATTACCTCCTCTTGGAGCCACAGGGTGTTCTGCACTGAAAAAGGAGCCTCCTGCTCTCACATTGCCCCTCCGTGAAGCCGTGCCATGGGAGAGTGCCCTCCGCGAAGGAGGGACAGGCCTGGCTGGGACCACCCACAGCCCCTCGCCCTCCCTGTGGGATGGGGACAGCACAGACCCGGTGAGCCCCAGGGTCGCCTCCAAATGGGATTTGTAATTAAAGTGCTTTCTGCCTCTCGGAGTTGCTTGCAAGGAAGAAGGGAAATTGAGAATATCAAAATAGTGTCAAGTACCTTCCCATGGATGTTGAACTAAAAAGTATCTGTATTTTTTCCAAGTTCTGAGTCCCACCCCTAATGGCTTAGCAGCGTGCGTGCTGCCAGCCCAGCCCGCAGACCCCCTCCCACAGCAAAGACCTCCGCCCCTCCTGGAACCTAGAGCTTGACAAGCTGGACGTGCTACAGGGGCCACTTCCAGAATGAGAGCCTTCCCAGCGGCCTCTCGGTGCTTCTGTCCCAAAATAGTCCAGAATTCCCTAGAAGGACATTGGAGGGTGGCAGGCCGGACACTTGGAGCCGGCATGAGGCTTCTGTGCGATGCACTCACCAGTCCCCGCCGGCCCGGCCCCTGGTTACAGCCGAGGGAGCTGGAAGCTGAGACGAGGCCGGCGGGTGGCGGCCGAGAGGGGCCGCGGTCGACTCAGCCGGGCACCACCTGGCGAGGCTGCTCTGCAGGCCAAACCCAGGGCGGTCTTCCGAGATGAGCGCTGGCCCCCGTGTTTCCAGGAGAGTGGAGGGCCCGGTGCTCAGGGTCCTCCCGGGGCCCCACCCGGGGGGGAGCTCGGGCTCCAGCAGATGACCTCAGTACAAGGCAGCGTGTTGTGTGCACGTGAGCGAAGCCCACCGTGGGAGGGGGACAGAGGGCAGCTGGGGTCCTCCAAGGTGGGCAGGCATCACGGAGGAGGCAGCCAGTGGAGCCTTGGAGGTGGCTGGACCTCTGCCCAGCAGATATGCCTGGGGCGCAGTGTGGGAGCCCCCCAGCCCCTTCAGCTGCCATCCCACATCCCACGCTCTCCGTGGACCACTGGCCCGTCCTACGGAGAGCTGTGCGAGCACGGCAGCAGGCCCCCTCCCGTCCCCTCCAGGCCCCCCAAACAGACCTTCTGGAGTCACCTCGGAACCAAAGGGACAATGTGTACGAAGGCAGAAAGGCGCAGGCCAGGGAAGGGCAGGGAGGCGCCGCAGAGCAAGCGAGCAACTGCGGTCACAGTGGGGGTCCAGGGCGATGACCGTCCTGGAAAGAGACGCAGCAGCCACTGGATGGCAGGGAAGGGGGCCATGGGGACACCCTGGAGCCCCGGCTTCGGTGCCGAGCTCGACTCCGCGCCTCGAGTGGCTTAGCAGTGAGCCTCATGGGCTGCGGCGTGCTTCCCTGCAGAGCAAGAACGCCTGTGCCCGTCTCAGTGTGCCGAATGGGTGAGAGCGGGATTTGCCCGGCTCCCAGGGTTCCCATCGGTTGACTGGTTCTGACCCTGGAGATCTGGGCTGGGGCCAGCTTCGGTGTTTCCAGTGAGGCCACATTGAATCAGGGTGGGCTTCAGTACTAAACATTGGAGTCCGTCTACGCAAAGGGAATTCGGATGGGTTGCTGCAGGGGACAGATGGCCACGTGACAGAGACCCCACAGGAGGCGTGGCCTGCCCACACCTCGATTTTGGACTTCTGACCTCCAGATTGTGAGCCAATAAATTCGTGTTGCTCCAGTCAAAATCATAAATAAATGGATAGGTAAACAATAAATACGTTATTAGGTTTCCAATTTTTTGTTCAAATGCCAGCTTAAAAACAACTTAAATCTCACCCCATGTCTCCCCGTAGCACGAAATGCCCCCATTTTGGAGAACCGCTTTCTTTTTCATTAATCTCATGCCCAAGAATTTTCCTTGAAAACTGAGTTGCTCCTAGGAAACCCTGACACACCAAGTGCCTTCACTCACCCAGGCGGACCTTTGCTCCTTCGCTTACCCAGTCCTTCACGAGAGCCGGCGCTTGGCCCGATCCTTGACCGGGACAGACTCGATCCCTGCCCAGAGCCAAGTGAATTGGGACAACCACCAGAAGGACGAGCCTCTGGACAGTCTCGGGCACATCAGGCGAGGCTCTGTTCTCCTGGCCGCCCCTGCTCAGGTGAAGACTGCGGTCTCCCGCGGCGGGGGCAGCTGGCGCGCTGGGCGGTTCTCCCGGGCCCTGCAGGCAAGTCCGGTGGTGCGCCTGCCCTCCACCCTACCTCGGCCCAGTGGATGCCGTGTCCAGTTGTGCTGGAAATACCGTGTCCTCCAGCCCCACACTCTCGGTCAACAAGAGGCAGCGGGCAACCGTAACACGGCATTAAATGGAACCTCCTCGGATGTCCGGTCCCTTGCCCTGCCCCAAGTCACCAGGGACCGCGTGTCTGCCAAAGAAGGTGGAGAGAATAGACGGGCACCAGGAATTAATTTGGAATCACCTTGGCTCTAATGGCTGTTGAGATGTGTAAATACTGTTCCTGAGTCAGGGCCATGACCATATGGGGCCAAAACGGCAGTGTGGTTGTTTGGGGGTACCTTTATCGTCAAGTTGGATGGATTACAGAATTCAGTTACTAACGAAGCAAAAAGCATATAAAAAAATGTGTTGTTATGGTTATTGTGTCTTTCCATGCTCTACGCTACTTATCTTACAAAGTTCTAAAGTTAAGGGGATTTACCTTTCTGCACAGATGAGAAAGAGAAGGAAGAGGAAAAGAGACCGAAGAGGAGGATAAGGATAACAAAAGAAAGTGAGGAAAGAGGAAAGGAGGGAAGTTAGTGAGATAAACACCGCGAAATGCCTTCTACCTTGAAGCTAGAATTCTCATTGCTTACTTTTCCCAGTGAACAAAATATACCCTCGTGCTTTTGGTTAAAGTATCTAAAAGTTTTTCCTTGTTTATATAGTTCATATTGAACATCATTTTTATTTGAGCATACTACATAAGCTCAAGTCCAAAACACCCAACATTTTTATTTCAAATTTATTCTTTTTTTAATAATGCATTCCTATGATTCAAAATTCAGAAAGTAACAGGAGGTTAAATGATACCGTTACCTGCTGTTTCTATTTTTAAAATAGCAGAAGGATATTTTCCTCCAGCTTTTGTTGCATGTCTCTGATTCTGATTATTACTTGTCATCCAACCACAGAGAATTTAGAAACTCATAAGCGAGGCGTCCCCTGATAATGGACTGCCATACACGGTCTGGGATCCTGAGGCAATTAGCACCCGGGCATGGGCAGGGCATTTTATGAGTGCGTTTAACATCCTGAATGCAGTATTGGGCCTGTCTTTTTAGTGTGCCGGTGTCGGTTTAATTTTAAGTTACTTGATAATCATCAATTCAGGATATTTTGAAGAAAATCAAAATGACTGACTCTTTGAGGCTAAGCAACATTTGCTCTCCCAGTAGCTGTTTTAGAATCCTTACACTGCTGGTCTCTGAACTAACTCTTTAAACATGCATTCACAGGGCAGGCTGTTGAACTTTTGTGAAGAACACTTAACCCTCCAAAGAAATGGTGTAAAATACAGGTTTGGAGAATGAGCTGGTCCGCTCCAGTGACCGGGGAGACAGGACAGCCACCAAGAAGCCTAATGGCTGCAATTGCAGATGCTCTTAGCTCGCCAAGTGCTTTTCATCTTTGAAGTGCTGCCCACGGACCAAGTGATAAGAGAGGCACATTGCATGTTTATTCCACTCTGTCAAATCGCCCGTGTACAGCTGGGATATTCAGAAGCCTCCTTGTTAACTATATCCAATACTAATTTTGTTTCTGGATGTATTAGTTCGGGAACATCCACTTACTTTTCCAACTCCAGGAGTTGCCTTGAAATTATTAACATTGTTCTATTCTAAAGCAAGAGTTCATTTCATTAAGCTGCTGAAACACGCCTGGGGTAAATTCCAAGCTACCAGCCTAGACTGCACAGACCTTGAAATTCATTCTCATAGAATCCTGCAGGTGGCGCCATAAACAAAGTTCTTTCTGGGGCCCATCAATCTACTCTTCCCAGAATTAAAGAAAGGAAGAAAACAGGAAGATTTTAGCTCCCAGGGTAAAGGAAGGGGAGGAGAGCAGAGGAAAACTACATATCCATAAAGTAGCATATAGAATTGTGTGGCTATAATTTTAAAAATCAGTAATTAAAATATTGATTATGGAATTGCCTACATCCTCTGTATTAAATATGCACATTTTATAGGCAACGTGTTTATAAATACAATTTTAAGTGGGCTCTTTTATGATGCCATAATGGCAGCCAATCCTCATTTGTGTGTTAAACGTGTTTTTTAACAAAATTATACATTTTACCATGGCAGTGTAACTAGCTGGATTTCCACAGCCTTCATCCAATCTTGCAGAATGGTGTTTCGGCAGTCCTCATGCACTTCGCTTAATCACTCCAATAAAAAGAGTAGATTTCTTTGTAATGCAATTTGTAAGCAATAAACATGATTGAGAACGCAGTATTTGCTGTCGACTATGTTTAATGCGGGGTTTTAATTCGCTGTGTAATTATTCATTCCGTGGGTACTTTTCCTTCACACTGCTTGTCCCTGCTCCAAACAAAGTTGGTAAGTTCGGAGAATGTTGGGGAAACTGGATTTCAGTGTATTTTCATGCACGCTGGAGTTGGATGCAGATGTTTTGGAAAGAGGACATTTTTTTTTTATCTGCTCAAGACAGGAGGTCACATTAACTCATAATACAGACACATAAAAATGTGATTATGGGTTCTAAGCAGGACGCAGTAGGCTCCTAGTTAACACAATGAGATTTCTAGGAAGCGATGCATAAATTCTTCAAAAATGACACATTTCTCACGTTTCATTCCAATTAAATTACTGAGGCAGCTAACAGTGATGAGCACAAAGTACGTGGGTAAAATGAGCGTTTTCTTCTGGTAACTGTATCACTGTGAAAGCATATTTTTATGAGAAGCCGTTAATATTAAGCTATTATTTTTTAACTGTGCTGGAAGGGATGTCTCAAGCCCTCCTTATCAAGCTCTCCCCAGAAGAGCCGTCCCTTTGTTTCTCGGGTTAGCTGATAGGAAGAGGGCACGGCTCCCCTGGGCACCCCGCAACCGCCCCGGCCCATTCCCTGCCTGGAGAGGGAGGAGCCAAGGGTGAAAGGGGTCCGGGGTGGGCCCCCAGAGTCCAGGCCCAGTCGCTGCTGGCGGCCGTGGAACCCAAGGGCGCCAGGGGCCGGACTCGCTCCCCGAGACGGGGGGCTGGCACCCACCTGGGGTCCACGAATGCGCGGGGCCCGCCCTACCCCACTTCCCGACTTGGGCCTGGGGTCCTGAGCGCCCCGCGGCCAGGCCGCCGAGGGGGGCGCCCTCGGGGTGGGGCGTGGGGGGCGCACGGCTGCCGGACCTCCTCCGTAGGGCAGCCCGGGACCCCCGCCTGGCATCGAGGCACCCCCCCCCCAGCCGACCTCTCGGGGGAACGCGGGTTCTGCTGCTCCCCCCGCGAGGGGCGCGAGAGGAGCGCGGGGGCCGGGGGGGCGGGGGGCGTCGGAAGACAAAAGAATGTGAAGCTTGAAATTCAGAAAGAGGCTTTTGAAAGCCTCGTCCTGGGGTTTGAAAGGCGCACGGAGGACAGCAGCGGAGCAATCCCAATCAGAAATGCGATTTGAAGTCCTAATGAACTTGATTGCGTGAACATTTATAATCCCCCATGGCCCTAAATGAAATCAGATATAATCAGAAGATACAGGGAAGGGAGTGTTTACAGCCGACGCCGCGCGGCTGCGGGACCCGGGGATGCGGCTCCGGTATTGATGTCGAAAATGATGGATAACGCGGGAATGGCAAATATACTATTTGTCTAATGGCTCGGCAATTAAATTCCCCTGTAAATGACCCATGCCTCATTTCATCCTAATCTATGGAATTTTGATTGAATTCGTCAGCTCTAATTGAAAAATACTGCACTTTAATGTCTGCATTGCAGTTTCAGGACGAGAGTGGTTTTAATGAGACATGCCCCCCTGACCCGGGAAGATTTGAGACTTTTATTCGGAATTTAAAGCCAGAGATTGCTCAAGTGAGCCTCGTGATTTCCTCTCCTGGCCGCACGTCGGGCCATTTCCAGACGCGGTTTAATAAACGCACTGGAGGATAAACGCGCCCCCGACCCTGGCCCCCGCCTGGCACCCAGGCCCCGGGATAGGTGCGGGTGGGGCCTTCCCGGGAGTCGCTAGGGCAGAAGACTGGGGCGGGGGTGGGGGGCGCGCTTAGAGGAAAGGGCCTGCCCCTCCCGGAGCCCCAGGTGCCCTCCCTGCCTCCTGGGCTGCGGGCCCTTTCTTGGACCCCCCCCCCCCCCCAACAGAACAGATGGCCCAACTGCCCGCGACCCGCGCACCGGGAGAAGGGACCCGCGACCCCCGGATAGGGCGGGCCCCCACGCGCTTTATATGCAAATGGCGAGGCGAAGCCATCCCTGAGAAATTAGCTACTTGCTGAAGCATATTTACTAGATTGAAATGAGTTAAAGAGAAACATTTTAAGTCTTGCAAACGAGATAATTGGGCCGCATTAAAACTGGGGAGGTTTGTTCCTTTCGAGGGGAAGAAAAAAAAAAAAGCCGGGGGTGGGGCGGTAAAAGCGCGCGTGGAAACCAGGCTCCGCCGTGCAGGGACCTGAAGTCCGGGAGTGAGCGAGATCGGCCCCCGCGGGGACCTCGGCCGGGTGCCCCTCCAGCCCCAGCCGGGAGCCGCGCAGCCTCCGGGATCCGAGGAGCCGATCCCGGCCGCGGACCGCAGGGGGCGCCCTCGAGCCAGGCAGCTGCGGGCGAGAGCGGGGACCCGGACGGTGGGGTCGGCCCTGAGTCCTTCGCCCACAGCTCAGGTCCCACCGCCCTCCAGCCTCGTGCGCCCCCCCCCACGCCCTCGGGATGTTCAAAACCCCGATGGGGGGGAGGGGGGACAGGAAGTCACATTGCACACGGTGCCTCCCCCCTTCCCCAAAGAGGGATGCGTGTGCGTTTTGTTTGCTTACTCAACACAGACAGCGTTTACAAGGTCTTTTATTCCAAATTAAACACTATAAAATGGCATAAAAATCATTCCTCGGACAGGCAGGGCCTTGCGCCCTTCTGCCGCTGCCAAGGACGCGCCCAGGTCCGGGGACCGCCCTGCGCCTCGGCCTCGGCTCCTGAGACCGGGCGACGCGGCGCCTCCCCCGGGGGCAGCGCTTGGGGACCTCGCTCTTCCCAAATCCCAGCTCGTCCACCGCACCCTGCGCTATCGGCGGCCTGAGGTTTGCTTGGAAATACTCAGGCTCGTGACCACCGGCTGCACTCCCAGTGCTGGTCTCCCCGGGAGGGCACCGCCTGGTGCGCTGTTCTCCGCCCGCGCCCACACAGCTCTCGGCAGCGCCAGGGGGACCCTCGGGCTCTCAGTTTGGCTGCCACCTCCTGAGCGCTCAATTCCGGGCCGTGAGCCTGGACAGCCCCGGTCAGGCGGCTGCAGGGAGGGAGCCCGGGTGCCCGCCCATTTCGCAGATGGGACAGCAGATCCGGCTTCTGCTCGCAGGCCCTGCTCACGGTGAGCCGCAAGGCCAGGGGAACCTTCCCGGAGCCTCAAGAGAGCCAAGGTGGGTTTTCTAGTACCACATTCAAAAGCTGATCTTCCTTACACCTTGAGCAACCGCGGTCTAGGTTTTTTCTCCACCGTGCCAAAGGCTTCTCTTGTGGCCTCGACGTTTATAATGGAAGGAGAGGATCTTTTTCTTGTTCAGCTGTAGACATGAAAAAGAGGTCAGCCCTTCCGTCCCCCCGGGGAGACACCGCACCCTCTTCTCCCTGGAACCGTCCAGCCCAACTCGCCCGCTTGCCCGAGAGCAGATGCCATTACTTCTAAGGTCCATAGGGGGCGCGCTGGAGCCCTGAGCGCTCTGCACACCCGCCGTGCTTTCCAGGCTGTTACTACGTCATAAACTGGCAAGGCCTGAAAAACTGGCTTCCTGCCATTCCCTCATTAATGTATTAGAATCTATAATACTTATTTGAGTATGTTTACAGATATAAAATAAGCTTGTTAGAGTAGTAAAAACGTGTAATGTAAAATTTGGCTTGCACAATAAATTATTCACTTCATACATTTTAAAGTATGAATTTTCAATCAACTTACAATGTACTGAATGAACTGACTCTGAAGCATTTTTGTTAGAATGAAGAAGTCTCCCATCTGTTGAAGTTCGGTTTTTTTTCCACTTTGAGTCTGCAAGAAACTTAAGAACAGGACAAAAATGTATAATAACCAAGAAATCAACTAGTAATAAATGGATTTCAAAACACTCTTGTTATTTTGAAAAGGAGGAGCAGGGTAGGCTAAGGAGGAGAATGGTCCCTAAACTCAATGAATAAATCAAATTTGGTCACATGGTGCCCAATCACCCTCATCTTCTGAGCCATCATGAACAATTTCTGCTCCTTCTGAAGCTCCATGTTCATTATTGTCACAGACAGGTTTGTCCGGGTGGAGACAAGCCGGATTGCTTCTGGCTTTGGTTCATTTCCCAGCTGAGCCCAGTTTTGCTCACATGCCCAGGAGAAGGAGAGCTGGGAGGCACATGGCTGGGGGAGCCCGTCCACAGAGCTGTCACCTCTGCACTGCCACCAGCTGTCACTGCCTCCAATGGCCACTCTGCTATGACCCGGTCTGAAGAGGCAGCTGACACCCACCCGAGCCCTAGAGGCAGCCCCCAGCCCCGAATCTTCTGTCCCTTCTGACATCAGTGGCAGTTTCCCCTGGAGGTAGAAAAGCTCACTCTTGCCTGAGAGTGAAGGTGCTGTAGGAAAAGGACACCTGGTCTATTTGAATAGCTTCCCCTTGCAGGGGTGTTTTATTAAAGTCATTGTGCAGAATATATACCAGCTAGCAAGGTATGAACACACCTTTACCTTAAATCTGTGCTCTTCATTCCTAGCAAAGGGACCACTGTCCCTCAACGCAGGCACACAGGCACACATTGATAACAGGCCACAGGCAAAATGCTTTCATTTCCAGCAAAACCACCAAGTGTCCCCTAGGGCGGCAGGAAGGACAGAATTCTGGAGTCTTCTGGATTTTTCCTACCACGCCGCCAAGAACTACTCTCTCCTGATCTCCCTCACTCCCTATCCCTACACACTCGAGCAGGTTGCTCACTTTGCCTCTTAGGGCTTGCTCCCTGGCCTTGTCCCTGGTTCCTAATGTTTGGGAAACTTCGGGCCACACCCAGATGGGAGCTGTCATTGTTTGCAGTCAAGTTATGTCACTTGGTTTCTCCATTTTTTTTTTTCAGGTGACAAGCAATTGGAGGAACTTCAAAGGTTCTTCCGCCTCAAAGGCCAATTATTTCTGCGATCACCACCAAACTGGGAACCTGAGCCGGAGGGACAATTACAGCTCTAACAGCAAGGACGCTCTTCTCTGCACACACCCATTCCGACCTCCTCCGGCAATGGCTGGGAATGGTGACGATGGCACATGTGCATGAATTAACTATAGAACATTTATAATCGCCTCAGCCAGCAAACGCAGGTGTCCACCTCCATTTACTTCTCAAGCCTGAAAGAAACCAGCTCCCCATGCCTCCAGCCCACCAGTGAGCAAAAGTAGGTGAGGGGGGCTAACAGGCTGCAGAGGAAAGGGGAAGTCGAGCCCCGTGGCCTACCTCGATGACTGCCCTCCATTGCGTTCTCATTGGCTCTGGCTCCCAGTGTCTCTCAAGCCTTTCTAGCAAGAGTCCAGGATCTACCCCGAGATCTTTCTCAGCTGTGGAAATGGGGCCACCTCCAGCAGTTTCTGAGCAAGCACACGTTTCCCTGGTTTTCTAAGTTGGGAGCTCTTCATTATGTGAAGGATTCCTATTTCCTGGGATAGAGGGGACTGGCTTCTTTTGTTGTCTTCATTCTCTTGTTGGGCAGACCTCCATCAGACCATACTCTCCTCCTTTTCTCTCCGTGGAAAACTCTGGAACTTGAGGTGATCACCCTGGTGAACTGCCTCTGAGAGTTAAGGCTCTCCTTTGGGGAAACCTGTCTTCAGCGGAGGCAGGTTTGTCAGTTGCAGGTGTGGCCAACCCTTGAGATTTCCAGATGAGCTGATTTGTGGGGGAAACTTTTTACCATGATCTCCCCACCCCACCCCTGAATTCCTTGGACCTTCTTCATTAGGGTGGCAGAGGCCAGTCCAGTGTCCCTGCCCATTTAGCCCCCATCTCTCTCCTCTATTTACAGCTAATGCCCTGGCCCTGTGACAGCCCTTCTGGCTTCCTTTTCAGAGACGGCAGTAACCAGAGGAAATGCGAGCTCCGCTTTGCAGGTATTTCTGGAGTAATAAGAAGCTCCCAAGAGTTCTTTGCTAATAGCAACCACTGCTTTTTATTCGGGTCCTGCAGAAGTCACCATCCTAAGGGCACCCCTGATGTGGGTGGCTGTTGATCCAAACATCCACTTGCTCCTTCCAGTGGTTTCTAAAGG
Source organism: Dasypus novemcinctus (assembly GCF_030445035.2). NCBI lineage: Eukaryota > Metazoa > Chordata > Mammalia > Cingulata > Dasypodidae > Dasypus > Dasypus novemcinctus. The sequence continues at coordinate 7,675,012 of NC_080679.1, forward strand.
GTTAAATGAATGCACTTGAGCCAAAATATGTGCTCTTTAAAAGACAACTTCCCTGCAGTGGGTCAGGGCCATCAGGGCCAGCCGCTGGGGCCCAGGTTTGGGGGGGCCCAGGTTTGGGGGGGCCCAGGGATGCTCCCGGCTGCCTGAGTCCTTGGCAGGCCTCTTCCTGGGCCCACAGTCCCTTCCCAAGAGTTGAAAGCTCGCTGGGCTCACTGCCAAGCCCCAGCCATTTGTCGCTTACCCGCTGCCTCCTCCTCCGGCGTCTACGGAGCGCGGGCTGCGTCCTGCCAGGGACCATCACCACGTGCCCGCCGTCTTCCAGGATCAGGCCCGCGGGATGGAGCGCGGGAACCGCCGCGGCCCCCGGCTCTCCAGGAGGGCAGCGCGGGCGGCCGTCCCCAAGGCTCCCAGCTCCGGCCGGTGCACTGCCCTCACCCCTCGGTGCCCTCTCCCCACCCCCCCAGGCCTCCGTTTACCCGGCCCCCGGGATTAGCATCTCTGTGAAGTCCCGCAAACAATGCCCGCTGTGCGCGGAGATGAAAGCGAGGCTCCGGGTGGCAGGGCGCGTTTGAAGTCCCTGGAAGGTGGGGCCGTGGAGTGCGGGGGCAGATCAGGACAGATAAACCAGGTGAGAAGCGCCCCGCGGCCTGCGCCTCCCTCCCCACCGTCCCCGGACCTGGGGCTGGCGGCCCGAGCCGGCCCCGGGCGGGCGGAGGTGAACGCCACGGCCGCGACACCCCGGCCCGCGCCCCCGCTGCCCGCCCTCGCCGGCGCCCCCGCCGCAGCCCCGCGCAAGATTCAGTCCCCACGGAGGGTCCCCTTGCCCCGATCTCGAGGACGAAGGCGCTGGGCGACCCGTCACCCCAGGAGGTGACCGCAACCGTCAGCGTCCTGGGGGAAAGGAACCAGGACCGCGCGCTCCGATCGCGGGACCCTCCCCAGGAGCCAAGCCGGGCATGGGGGGGCGGGGGCGTCCGGCTTGCTGGCGCGGGGCGCGGGGCCTGCTGGTCCGCAGTCCGGGGGTCCCCGGGCCTCGGCGGGCACTCCGCCAGGGCCCCCCGATGCCGCTAGGGCTCTCCTCGCCGCTGGGGTGGGGAGGGCGGCCCAGGTGGGGAGGTCACGTTTCCTGGCCTTGAGGCCTTCGGAGAACAGTTTCCAACCACCCGGAGCAACCCCCCCTGCCCCCCCCCCCCCCAAAAAAAGCTCCTCCCCTTCGCGTCTCTGGTTTGCCACTGTTTAGTTTCGGTTACTTGGAGGGCGGGGGACAAAAAGCAAAACTTTCTAAATAAGAATGTCCCAAGTCCCGCAAAGTGTTCCTTCCTCAGGGCGTTTGAGAACCCCCCCCCCCCACCCGGCTGCTTTCTGCATGGTCAAGAAGCAGAATAATGAAGCCCAAGACTTTTATTTTATAAACCACTTGATCTTCGCTTGGGAAACTCTATTAATTGAATGGGTTTGCCTTTTTCGCCAGTCCCCTTTATCATTATTTATGGGCTTTAAATTGTTTAAAGTTCCCTTGACGTTCAATTTACAAGTTTGGGAACTTTTTTTGTTCTGCCTTTTGTCCTGGAGAAAGACATCGTGTTGGAAGTGCTTTGAAAAGCCAAACATGAGAGGTTGGCAATGAAAGGGAAGCAGGCGAGATCCCTTTTAATTCCGTCCTGTTGGTGAATGGCTCTTTTACATAATTGCAGGAGCTATTTCAAAGCCCGCCAAGGGCTGACTTCACTTAGAACCACATGGAGTCTATTTTGGGCTTTCAGATAAAAAAAAAAAAAAAGACTGAATAAAATAGTTTTAAAAAATGAGGCTTCAATGCTTTTTGCTACTTGCAAATTGGTGTGTCTGATGGGGAATTTTACACAAGCACCCCTTTGTAACGGCGGCTTGGGCTCGGGAGGGACTGTTCTGGGTTAGCTGGGTGTGAATCCCAATTGCCCCTCCATAAATAAAACCCATCCCAAGCTATTTCCCAACTATTGCCAGGAGCAAGAGCTGCGGCAAGGCCACTCAAAATCCCAATAAATAAAATCCACCCGGTTGCCAGAGAAACCTTCCCGTCCCCTAGGTCTGGGCGGAGGCCGGGAGCGCGCGCCCTGCGAGGCCACAAGTTTCCCGGAGCCCACGGACACCCAGGGCACCCACGCCGGCCCCTGTCCACGATCACCAGCGGCTTCCCCCCCGGGGGCGGCCTCGGAGCGCGGGTGCTCGGAGGGACCTCCTCGGGGGCCCGCTCAAGTTTGCACATGCATATTCATTTACTTGTGCATTTTACGATTTGCCCTCGGCCTTCACACACCTGCACGCCACCGCTGCCTGGGTCATCCCCGAAGCGTGGAGACAACTTAATTGCCATCACTTTTACTGACGTCGGAGGTTTTCACTGGTGCTTCATTCCATCCTGACACCAGCTTGCCCCGGTCAAGGAGGATACCTCGAACCCGGGGCTGGGCCAACTTCATTCCCATGGGAGGTGCCCCGGGAGAAGAGCTCCCGGACGTGAGCAGGAGTAGGGGGACTTGGCTGTCCCTCCAGAAAGGATTCCTTCCTTTTTCCTAATTCCGGGTGGAAGAAAGGACGGTGAAGCAAAGTTGCAAAGACCTGCGGCCAGGTGATCTTCAGCGCACCTGGACCGACCTGCGCCAAGCAGAGTTCTGCAGTTAAAGGCGGTTAGCAGCTGAGCAGGTAGGAGACCAGGGAGCGAGGAGCTGTGTACCTGTCGCTTGCTGCCCATAAATCTCTCCGGGGAGTCGATGAGAAACTCGAAAGGCTTTTTACTCTTCGCGGCCCCCCTCTCCGAAGGTTCTGCAGGCAGCTGAGGTGCCCCGAACGAATTTTGTTCATCCCGCCAAAACACAGCGATCCTTTTAAGACGCCAACCGTTGTTTTCTAAGCAGTTAAGCATTAGATGAAAAAATATTACTGCACTGCATTGGAGAAGAAGCCCACTAGTAAGTAAAATTCATATTGATGAGAATTCTCTGAACTCACTAATAAAAGATTAGTATTATAACCCCTGCAGTCGATACTTTCTGCGGCAATTTATGGATGCAAATAATATGCCATCAGAATTATTTCAAGTGTAGCTATAACTCAACGAACCGAACTCTTCTAGCTGAACTTTAAATGTAGAATTGTCACCAAAATAATCAAAGGAATCCCTGTCTCCCGGAAGGTAATCAGGCGATGGAAGTCCCTACCATGATATTTTTATGGCGAAATAACCAAGTGAGTGGCAAACCTGCGTAGGTAAAAATAAGTGAGAACGTACACAGCAGGCAAGTGGCAAGCAGCGAAGGGACCTGGCTTTAGCAACGTAAATCATTTTTTTTCTGGGTATTAAAAAACAACAACACAAGGTTATGGTACTCGAGACTAACTCTAACTATCTCATAATGAGAGGGAGTATTTATTATGCTCATAAAGAAATCAGCCTTTTGCCCTAGGCTTCGATTTTTTTTTTCTTTTTTCTTTTTCCTCTTTTGTGGGAGTGGAGGAAGAGGGTGAGGGCTGGGAGAGCCCCAGACACCTCCTTCGCCTTGGATCCCCACGGGAATTCATTTCCCTCACCCCGCCCGAGCCACCTCGGGGTCTGGGAGTGAAGTGAGAGGAGCAATCCAGGCAGCGCCCTAATGAATTCCTTTCCAACCTCCTGCTGCCGGAGCCATCTATTACTGCGGCCGGGAGTGGGACAGCGCGCCCGAGCCGTCTTTGTCCGGGTGGTGGTGGGGAGGGGAGAGAGGCGAGGAGGAGGGCGGCTGGCCGGGCCAGCGAGTTTTCCCAGCGCCCCGGGGCGCCGAGGACGCACCCCCCGCCCTCTCTGCTCTGGGGCCTACTTGGGTGCATCCCCGGCCAGGGTCCTGGCTGCGGAGGTGGTCTGGGATGAAGACGTCCCCCGCGGGACCTTGGGGTTACCGCGAGAGAAAGAGGAAGAGCGAGAAAGAAGAGCTTCAAAGAACCGGGTCGATAAATTCATAAAGATCGATTTATCTTTATCTCCCAATTAAATGTGCTTGTAAGTGATACATAACACACGTCCAACACGGGCCAACTCCCCAACCACTAGCTCCTCGGCGTGACCTGAGTTTTAACGACCGCTGTCACAATGCCCTTCCCTCCTTCTCCCCGGCCGGGTGCCGTCGGCCGTGGCGGGCGCACCCCTACACCCGGCAAGGGGGAGCCGAGGCCCTGGAGGCGTGTGGATACCCCGCGCGCGCTAGCGCGCCTTGCAGGTTCTGCCCTGGCCGTGAAATGCTTTACCTTTTTAAAGGCAGGCAGGAGCTGAAAGTTTTTGTTTTCACCGTGGGGGAGGGAGTAGAGCCTCCCTAGGCCCCCCTCAAATTCCCTCACTCCCCAGGGCTGGGGTCTTTCCCGTTGTCGAGACAGAGAACCATCTTGAGGGACCCGGCCCCATCCCGCACCGGCAAAGGGGACTCTTCCTCGCGCCCTCGGGTTCTCGGGCTGCAAACCCGGCGGCGGCGCCGGGGTGAGCGCTCCCTCCGTTCTCAACGTGCTTAATTAGCGCCTATTTACAAAACGCAGCTTTTATTTGAGCAAACATCATAAAGCTTTCATCAGGATAATCTCACGTTATACAATCTGGAGGCAAAGCAACTCCCTCCCCCCTCCTCCCCGAGGATGGAGCGGAGAAAGGACCCGCTTTATTATCATAATTATCGTGGCTGTTGTTTTGGTGCGCGCTGGCAAAGTGTGTAAATAGGTGCGGTGATTAAGGATGTCATGAAAAATGAGAGAAAGGATCGCTCACGGGAGGATCCAGCTCCGGAATGGGGGGGCCAGCAGCCTCCCCGCACCGCCGGGAGCGCGGGGGCGCAGCGCCCAAACCCGCGGGTTCCCCGCCTTCGGCAGCTGCGGCCAGCTCCAGGCCGGCGCCCTTGGGGCGCATCTGATCGAGTAGGGTCCCGGCACCCCAACTCCGGGAACCTCGGCCGGCCACCTGGGTAAGTCTCCAAGCACCCGGCGCTGGCGCGAACCGCTGCCAGGTTTTTTCCATTGTAAAATATAAAAGGAATAAAGCACCCGGCCCAGCCACGACGGCTACGATCCCGGAAAACCTTCCTTCGGGCGAGACCGCCGAGCCCCGGGATCCGAGCGTCGGAAGCGTGGAAGGCGATTCTCAACTTTGCGGGGTGCGCGCCGGGCGCGCAGGATCGGGCTCCCCGGCCGGCGCGCTCCGCGGGTGGCGCCGGCAGCCGGCTCGCGGCCAGCCCGGGAGAAGGGGCGGCACCCCGCTTCGCCCCGCCCCCGCCCGGCGCAGCCAATGAGCAGCGGCGTCCCAGCCCACGTGAGGCGAGTTTGGCCCGGCAGCAGGCAAAACGTGAATGAGAAAGAGGAGCGCGATTTAAAGGTGCTGGCGGCGCCCGCCGGACACAAGTGCGCCGGCTCCGCGCGCTCCCCAGCGGCCCGCGGGAGGCGACGGACGCCGGGACGGACAGACGGAAGCGCAGACCGTTGAGAGCCGGGGCCGAGCGCCGCTGCCGCGTCGCGCGCGGGCTCGGGCGGGCCGCGGCTCCCGCGAGCTCGCCGGGCCCCCGGCGCCTTCTCCGCTCCGGGGCGCACGGCCTCCCTCCGCGCACCGCCCGCACCCGCCGGGTATGCAGCGGGCGCAGGACTGAGGGGCGGCGGCGCCTGCTCTCCGGGCCGCGCTTGGCAGCAGCCCGGCGCTCCCGGCGGTGTTCCCGGTGCCCGGCGGCCGCGCGGCGCGGGGACTTTTCGCCTCTCGCTGGCCTCCCCCGAGCGCGTCTATGAGCGCAGCGTTCCCGCCGTCGCTGATGATGATGCAGCGCCCGCTGGGGAGTAGCACCGCCTTCAGCATAGACTCGCTGATCGGCAGCCCGCCGCAGCCCAGCCCCGGCCACTTCGTCTACACCGGCTACCCCATGTTCATGCCCTACCGGCCGGTGGTGCTGCCGCCGCCGCCGCCGCCGCCGCCCGCGCTGCCCCAGGCCGCGCTGCAGCCCGCGCTGCCGCCCGCGCACCCTCACCACCAGATCCCCAGCCTGCCCACCGGCTTCTGCTCCAGCCTGGCGCAGGGCATGGCGCTCACCTCCACGCTCATGGCCACGCTGCCCGGCGGCTTCTCCGCATCGCCACAGCACCAGGAGGCGGCGGCCGCCCGCAAGTTCGCGCCGCAGCCGCTGCCCGGCGGCGGCAACTTCGACAAGGCGGAGGCGCTGCAGGCCGACGCGGAGGACGGCAAGGGCTTCCTGGCCAAGGAGGGCTCGCTGCTCGCCTTCTCGGCGGCGGAGGCGGTGCAGGCGTCGCTCGGTGAGTCGGCGGCGCGCGCGGCCGGGACGCGGGGGCGGGCCAGCTCCGGGGTTCCGCCCGCGCCGCTGGGGCGAAGCCGCGCCCCCGCCCGACCCCCGCGCCGGCTACCCCCGCGCGAGCTGCGCCGCGGGGTCCTCCGGGGGCCACTTAGAGCCACGCAACAAGCAGGGTCTCCCGGGAGCATTTAGCTACCCGGGCCAGCTGCTGAGCGCGGCCGGATGTCTGTTTAGCGGCGCGGTTGACCCCAGCCCGCCACTGAGTCCTCCTCCCCCACCGTGCCCTGGGGTCCCGCCGAGGTTCTAGCCCTGAGTGGAGGGGGCTGGGTGCCCGGGGGGGATTTGCCGCGTCCGGGGAGAGCCGGATTTCTGGGAGGCTGTGCGTGAATGCGTGTGCGCGCGTGTGTCGGGAGTGTCCGGTGGGAACTTCTCTTAAGGCAACGAAACTTCCCCTTGACCAGTATTACCTGTATCAGAAAACGACACGGTCTGGGATCTGCGCCCCCACTCTGGCTGCGATGAAAGTGAGGTTCACTAAACTGTCACTTGTGGAGGGAAAAGGGTGGATCGCGGCCCTCCCCCCAGTCTTCAGCCCCCACCCCGGGGACAAAGGGGGCGCTCCCTCGGGCCTCGCGCCTCCTGCTACTTGTGCCGTGAGCTGGGAAGGTGCGGCGGAGGCATAGCGGCCCCTCGAGTGATGGAGCTCGGCAAAAGCCTAGCCTGTAACCGTCCCCTCCTCTCCTTTTAGCTTTCTCACGCCACCCACCCACCCGCCCCTCAAAGGCCAGGAAATCACAATGTGTTAATGTCAGAGAAAGACAATCCGCTAAGGGGGTGGGGGGCGATGTCCAAGTGACGGCGGGAAGGGAAAGGCCGAAGTGCGAAATGTAATAAAACGCCGTTTGGTTTTGCTTTCAGTCGGGGCTGTCAGAGGGCAAGGGAAAGACGAGTCAAAGGTGGAAGACGACCCGAAGGGCAAGGAGGAGAGCTTCTCGCTGGAGAGCGATCTGGACTACAGCTCGGATGACAATCTGACCGGCCAGGCGGCTCATAAGGAGGAAGACCCGAGCCACGCGCTCGAGGAGCCCCCGCCGAGCGGCGCCGCCGCGGGCAGCACCACGTCCACGGGCAAGAACCGGCGGCGGCGGACTGCCTTCACCAGCGAGCAGCTGCTGGAGCTGGAGAAGGAGTTCCACTGCAAAAAGTACCTCTCGCTGACCGAGCGCTCACAGATCGCCCACGCCCTCAAACTCAGCGAGGTGCAGGTGAAAATCTGGTTCCAGAACCGCAGGGCCAAGTGGAAACGGGTGAAGGCCGGCAATGCCAACTCCAAGACGGGGGAGCCCTCCCGGAACCCCAAGATCGTCGTCCCCATCCCCGTCCATGTCAGCAGGTTCGCTATTAGAAGTCAACACCAGCAGCTGGAGCAGGCCCGGCCCTGAGGCCCAGGGAAGGCCAAGACCTGGCACCCACTGTGGAGAAGCCCTCCCCCCATCCAGGGACCCCACGGTGGACTCTGCTGTGTTGGAAGCAAAACTCCAAGTTACACCCCAACTTTGGACATCCCCAGCAAATTGAGATTATATTCATTCAACAGGCATCAAAGACTGCTTTTGAAGGGGGCACGGCCACACCTGAAGACACACTAAATATTTATTATACGGTCCTACTTTGTACATAGATATCTATATAGACTGGATCTCAGCTGCAGTATTTTGAAAGTTACGGGACCAAATTGCCCAGTAATATTCTCGACTCACATTCCAGAAGAAAACAAAGCCACCGCTGTAATCCGCTTCGCATAGCAGCCACCTTTCCATACTTTTCCAAAGGTAACCGTGAAACACAAGAACAAACACTGGGGTTTAACCTTATTTTGGTTTCTGTTTGGCTTTTTTGAGTTGACTGAAAAGCAGACACTGTTGGGCAGCCTGGAAATTTGCTTTGTGTTGCTTTGCTTTGGTTTTGCCTGGCTTTCTTTCCCCGGGGTTGCATAGCCTAGCTGAGCCATGTCTGAAGCACGTCTCCGTTGTGTTTAATTTATTTCAATGTAGCTTATGTTCTTATAAGTTATGACATTTGAACAATCTCGGTCTTGTGAATAATAAAAAGGAGAGAGAGAAAAAAAAAAGGCCACCCCCTGGGCCCCATATATGTGTTCAGAATGTGACTGTTCGGAGGGCACTGCCAGGGTGTGCCCAGGCAACTGGCCTGGGAGCAGTGGTGGACGAACGTCCCCTGTCCAGGTCACCTCAGACTGACCGAACAGGAGCCACACAGTACCTTACAGGGTTTTTAATTGGAGGCAAGAACGCCGGTTGGGTTATCAATTTAAGGAAATTTAGTTTGGACTTCAGAACTCTTCCAGTGCCCCTTTTGCGCGGCCTAATCATTGCCTAAGAGCCTGGCAAGCTTCGGCCAGACTAGGGAGTATCGGTGGCTTGCTCAAACCCTTGGTTCTCTAAATTGATCACAGCCAGGGAGAACGCCCGTTTCATTACAAGCAGGTCCGACCCCACAAGGAAAGGGGCTCTCTAGCAGGGCAGGGCCAAGGGTCCATAAATCAGGCCCCAGGTGTTCCCTTCCTACTGGGTCAGAAACTGGAGGCCGGGCCGGTTTGCTGGAGGAGCACAGCTCGCTCGGAGGGGGTGGGACCGGACCACCACCCCACCCTAAGGGGGCGTCAGGCGGTCAGCCCCATGAAGGGAGGAGGGAGGAGGAGGAGGAGGGGGGAGGGGGGAGGGGAGCAACGCAGGAGAGCTGGGGGCACGCTCGTCCCGGCCGGAGAGCCTCGGCGGGGCTGCCAACGCCGCCCGGGAGGGGAGTTCCCGAAACTCCATCGCCACCCCGGCTCCTTCCCCAGCCGTGTCCCACCCAGCCAGACGCGCGCAGCCCGGGCCCGGGAGGCTGTGGGCACAGGCCTGGGGATGGCCCGGCGTGGAGAGCCCCGAAGAAAAGCCGTTGCCTTTGCCAACCTCAGTCTTCCGAAAGGACCGAAGAAGCCGGGTGGCCGGTTGTGACGCAGCGCGGCGCCCAGCGTCGACACTGATGTGGACTTCACTTATAGGGGTTCCAAGCCGTCACCTCCCCGCGGCGGAGGGGCCTGGGGACCCAGCCTCCAAGGCCGCACCTGCCCGCGCTGGGTGAGGGCCCGGGCGGCCGAGGCCGCGTCTCCTGTCGCGTGCCGAGGACGGCCGGCGGCGGGAGCCGGGCCTGGCGTTTGCGCACAATGAAACGGAGCAGCGGGTCCTCCCGCTGACCTCACCGTGTGGCGCGAGAGCGGCGGGGGCTCCTCGCTCGTCCCCATCCCCCCGCGCCAGGCCCGGCAGTTCCCCTGATCCCGCCCGTGGCCTCGCCGTGCACACTGAGCCGGGATGGCCGATGGGCGCCATCTGCTCCGGGAAGGTCCCCCCTGGCCACGCGCCGGCTTCCGCGGCATTAGAGGGCTGCGGGAGCCCCCCACCCCTACCCCTTACACACGTTACACCTGGACTGGGCTGGGCTGGCCCCCAGCCGAACGGGCCGCCCCGACGGGACTGGGAATGGTGGCGCTGAGTCCGACCCGAAGACACAGGAAGCTGCGGTCTCCCAGGCGGGGGCGCCCCGCAGGCCCTCCACCTCCGGGGAGGTACCCCGGCACTCCCCGCAGATACTGGAGGGCCCTCGATCTGCCCCCCCTCATCCGCCATCTCAGGTGGAATTCCACCTGCCTCCTCCAAAGGCCGGCGGCAGGCATGGGGGGCGAAGAGGGGCCCCAAGTCTTCTGGCTACACGAACCTCCCCTTCACCCCGCGGCCCCGCAACACCACCGCACTGGGTTAGCCACCGCACAGCAACACCGCAGAGCAAAATGGGGTTTGCCTCCAGGGCGCCCCACCCCGAGGCCTGAGCTCCCCGCCCCTCCCCAGCCGCGCGGTCCTCGCCCCCTTGGGCGCAAGAGAAGAGGACCCCGACTATGGGAGCCCGCAGACTCTATGCCCCCCGCCAGTCCCCGGCCCTCTCGGGGTGCCGCCCCTCCCCCGCCCGAGCCCCTGAGCGTCAGGGCGCCCCGAGAGCCCGGCGCCGAGCCCGGAGAGACAGGGCGAGGGGAGGAAGATAAACACGCGGCGCTTGATGGCCGCTGTCATCACCGCGGTCATCATGGCTTTCATTTGGCTGCCTAATGAGTCACATCACAGGCAGAGAGAAAAATTGTCAATCGCCCGGGCCCTAATGAATTTTTTTGCAAATTGTAATCAAGCCAGGCCGTCTCAGCTGGCTGATTAATGAGACCCACGAGGCTCGGCCAGCACCTCAGCTTTTTATTCCATCCCGTCCTCCCTGCACTAAATTAACAGCAACTTGTCTGAGCTTCAAATTAACTCCCAATGATTAATTCTGATGGGGGGGCCTGAAGAATAGCTTGTTCTAATAGGCTCTGGCCTGAGATGCTGTTGGAAATTAATACACTTCCCCTTTGGCTGCCGGCTTTAATCCAAGGTTGGGTTTTGACATCACTATATTTGTTGTTACAATAAATTCCACTTACATCTGCAGATCAAATAATTACGGTTGGGAGCGCTGGGGACCTGTGTCCCCCAGCCATGCACCGGGCCGCCTGGGGGCTGTCTGCACCCATGTCCACCCACCGGGCAGGAGTTCGAGGTGGACCGCAGGAGCGGTCACCAGCCAAGCCAGACCCTGCCCTCGCTCCCTGCAGAGCAGGGTGCCCTGATCTCTTTGAAGAACTGGGGGGTGCTTTGAAAAGATCAGACACTTATCTTCATGCTCTGGAGGGCGCCCTCTTTAGGGTGTCCTGAGCCTCAAACAACCCCCTCCCTCAGAACCCCTCAGAGGCTGGGGTTACCTTCAGAGCCTCCTGGGCAGGCAGCGGGCTGTACCCCCAGAGTAAACGTCTGTGGCCTGGGCCACCTGCGCTGGGCCCTCCAACCCCAACCCCCGCTGGAATCATCAGGGGCTAGAATCATCAGGGGCTTGTTCTCTGGTCCTTTGCCTCCCAGGCTTCGGCCCCCAGGGCAGTTTTTTGGCAGGTGCCTTTTCAGCTGAATGGGTGGGGGTCCTCAGGCCCCCTCGAGCCTGGTTTGCCTAGCAGGATATCCCAGCTCTCTGGCTGTCCCTGGGCCAGGCGTCCCCCCTGCCTGTGAGCACCTGCGTTCCAGGACGCCCTTTCTCTCGGGGTCAGCGCCCCCCATCTTGTTTCTGTTTGTTCTAGCTTAATTGGCTTAATCATTTCAGCTGTGTCTGGCAGGCCCGGCAGGGCCTCTGCGGCTGCGCCCTGGGCCTCAGGCCTGGCCAGAGCAGGGGTGCCACGCTGCTCACCCTGGCCAGGCTCCTGAGTACGCGGGAAGCGGGGAGCGGGGAGCTGGTGTGGGGGGCGGGGTGCTCCACCTGCTTCTGGCCTCCGGGCCTTCCCAGAGTTCGCCGCCCAGAGCTCACGGCCTGCGGTCGCCCCCTCCATAGGCCAGCATCTGGAGCGCGCCTGGGCGGGCTGCCCATGCCCAGCCATGGACGCCCGGGAGCGAGGCCCTGGTGCAGGGGCCCTTATTGCTGCCCCCCGGAGAGCCCCGCTCTGCTCACGGACTGAGCAGATGGCCTGCTCGGACCCTCTGGGGAGCTGAGGCTTCCGGGACCGCCTCCGCGCCCCCCGGCCTCCTTCCCCCGCCCCTCCTGCAAATCGGCCCACGGCTGCGGCCATAGCCGTGGCCCGGGTCCGGCGGGGAGCCGCGGCCGGGGGTCTACCGGGAGCGGTCCGGGCGCAGAGAAGCGGCATTAATCTTCATTTCGGGCCCGTATGGTGTAAACAGGAGAAATATGATCTTGGTAACCGAACATGAATGCAAATCACACCGTCGGAGTAATAAAGCACCTGAAACCCCGACACACAAAAGCAACACCATATGTATGAAGACAACCTGCATAAATTATAAATTACATCATAAAAATTGATTGCCTATTTGAACGGTTCAGAAGTGGGAGACCTAAGCTGACTTCCGCCCTCCGTGGCCTTGGGGAAAGGTCAGACCCCGACGGGCGGCGGAGGGGAGAAGCTGGGCCCGGAGGCTCGGTCCGGTGCGACGAGCAGGCCAGGTGTGCGCGGACCCGCGGGGCAGGGAGCGCGCTCCGCGCCGGGGCGGGGACAGGCCGGGGACCGTGGAAGCCGCGCGGGGACCGGGGTCCGCTGGGCGAGCTGCGCGCGGGCGTCGGGGGCTGCTGCGGCTCCCGGGAGGCTCAGCCGCCCCACCCCCCCAGGTCCGGCCCTGCCGCCGGCCCGCGGTGTGGCCGCCCTCGGGAGGGGCTCAGCTTTCTAGCCCGGGCCCAGCGGTCCCTGCCATCTGGCTCGGGGATGAGCAGGAGCGTGCGTGCGTGCGTGTGGGGGGGTGTTCGATCTCCTCTCACGTCTAACGTCGCCTTTGCCAGGTGTCTCCGCTCTCCTGGGCCCTCCATAGCCAAGCGTCCGACCTTCCTGGCAGAGCCGAAAACGCCACCCCGCGGCGCTGAGCGCGGCTGAGCGCCCCGTGCGCGCGGGTCTGCGCCTCCCGAGCACCCCCCACTCGCAGACCGTCCGCTGCACCCCGGGAAGCCCCTCCCGGGGTCCTGAAGCACTCCTGGCATCCTCCCCCATGGTGGGGGCCCTCTGCGCACTCCACGTTCCCCCCAATTGGCCTCTGAGCACCCCCCCACCCTCTCTTCTGCCCCGCGGGGAGTCACTGCCTCTACTGGTCACCGGGCTGACCCCCTCCGTAATCCAGGCACCCTCCTCTCCCCAGTCTGGCCTTTGAACTCCCCTCAGGGTCTGCCCCCCCACTTCTTCTGCATTCCTCCGCCACCACCCTCCCCAGGGAGGACCCCCAACGGGTATGGTCCCTGGACTGACCCCTACAGGCCACCCCTCCATCGGCGCAGCCAGGCCCACCCTCAGTCCCCTTGTCCAAAGCAGCACTGGCTGGGTGGTGAGGAGGAAGGCTGGGGTCCGACAGGCCCGGGGGAGGGGAGGTCGGCGCTCCCGGGGTCCTGCGACCCAGAGAGCTGGAGCGGCTGGGAGGGGGTCGCAGGTGGTCGATCCCAGGCGCCATTCCCCGCCCTGCGCAGCCTTGCTCCCAGGAACGCACCGGTCGGGGGCCGGGTGGGGACTCCACCATGCTCCCCTGGGCTGGAAATCGGGGACCCCGCCTCAAGGGCCCCGTCCACAGCCGAAGAGCAGCCTAGGGCCTGAGGTAAAGGCCTGGGGCCTGGCCTGGCCTTGAAGGCCCCGTCCACCCCCAAAGCCTTCATCTCTTTATTTCCCGCCACTGTGTCCCTCTTGGCCTTTGTCATGCTGGTCCGCCTCTGGTGTGGCCGCAGGTCACTTAAAGGACCCCCAGCTGGGACTCCACGGCTGCTCGAATGACAATGGCTGAAATGGGATTACACTGGCCCAATCCCATTAAGCCTGCCCGCCATTGGCCGGCCCCCCTAGGGGGCTCAGGCCCACTCCTATCCCCGCGCCAGCCCCCTCCGCGGGCCGCCCTTCCGCCGCAGCACCTGGCTGGGCAGGACCCCGCAGCGAGCTGAGCGCCTTCGGGGTTTGGAAGTGGCCGCCTGACCCCGGGGAGGGAGCAGGCCCGGGGCTCTGAATAACAAAGGCCGAGCCTGGGGGCAGTGAGGAAGGAAAACTGGGAGGGGCCGACCCCACCCCATGCCAGCATGCCAGGAGGGTGGGTGCTGCCCGGGCTGTGAGAGCCCTGCTTCTGCTGGCAGCTTCCAAGCACCCCTCCACCGTACCTGTGGGGAAGTGGGGCCCAGGGTGCAGGGAGAGACGGAAAGGAGCTGCCGGCACCCTGTTCTATCCGCTGGGCGGGCTCAGCCCGGGAGGCAGCCGGGAGGTTCTTCTGCAGAGATAGAGACAGGGCAGTGGGCAGGGGACTTGGGCAGGGTCACTCCCAAGGCTGACGCCCCCCTCGTCCTGACACCCCCCCACCACCAAACCTTGTGTGCTGAGGCCAAGGCCACTGGCTCCAACCCCAGTCCCAGGGTAGGGGCCAGGGCAGTGTCATTGGCCACTGGGGAGGCGGTGAAGGGCTGGAAACATTCTTGCCAGGGGAAACGCGTGGCTGGGTGTGTGCCTGGCCCTTCTCTCCCATGTTAGTAAAGGCTCCTTCCCCCTTATTGGAATGGGCTAGCAACCTTATTGGAACAAGCTGGCAAGATCTTGCTGGGGAGGCAGCCCGGGCAGTGCGGGGGCCACAGGAGGAAGAGTCGGATTCTAATAGAGAGCCTCCTGAGTCATCCCTGACCGCATTACTCCAGACATGAAACCTTTGTTTCTTCACCTGATGAATGGGTCCCTGCCCCTGCAGCCTCTTTGTCTCTGGGGAGGTGGAATGATCCAGTACAGGTGACGTGCGTGTTGACATGGGAAGTGTGTGAGCAGGCTTTCAGCTTTGGACTCAGGGCAAAGATGGGTTCCCATCCTTGGACTGGTAACCGCCCCTCCCCCCCAAGCCTCGGTTTCCCCCATCAGCATCAGCTGGGCTGCTCAAAAGGAGTGGCGCAGGGCACAGGGCAGAGCGGGGCACGCAGGCACAGGGCTCCACGCGCCGGCGCTCCTCCCTGCGGGCCGTGTTTGCTGGGGGGCCAGCTCAGCTTCTCCGTGGGTTAAAACCATTGTCGCTCAGCTCTGTCTTTGGAGGAGATGGCCCAGTGTGAGGGGCATTGTCGTCACTCACTTGACAAACGGGCTTCAGGGCCTGTGCTGGTGCCCCCTGAGGGGGTACCAGGAGCCTCTCAGTAGGGTGGCACCTTAGCTCTTTAACCCTGCAAGGCCATCTCAACACAGGCGTTTTCGCCATAAAACTAAATGGCCTCCACTGCCACTGTTCTCTGTCTCATTGGACCTGGCCTTGGTATCTAAGACCCAGGAGTGGGGTCCCCTGGTGGGCCTGGGATAGAGGCATCTTTTGCATGGGAAGGTCTCCCTGCAGTGCAATTGTGAATATGGAAGTCTCAGTTCAGAAAGACTTTCGTCATTCCTAGTGTTTGCACAATTGCTCCTTTGCACAGATTCACCTCATCTCCCTCCAGAGGTGCCTTACGGGATTATTTAGAAAGCTGGCAGGAGCCTGAGCATCATGAAAACCAAGATGAGATTTTTTAAGCCTGGTTTTGTCACCGTCCTCAGTGACAGACACCCTGGGTTGGGTAAAATCCAGCCGGGCTTGTCATTTGGTTTTCCAGTAAGGCAGGGCACGGCGCCACCTCCACCCGGAATGGCGACTTGAGTATGATCCTGTGGAGCATTTGTTTTACCAAAGTTGTCGTGTAAAATATATGTGAGTGCGGTGGTAATTTTTGAACTTGCAATTATCAATCATTTAAAAAATGTTTATCAATAGTTTCAAAGTGGTTTTCCATTTCCCATGTCCCTGGCTGGAATTCATCCCCCCCCCCCCCATAATTTTCATATTTCAGCATGTTGAAAGCTATAAGTTGCCAGAAAAGAATGATAATCACCCATCTTCAAATGGGAAATTGTTAATTTGGGATTTATAAAGGACTTTCCTTAATGAATAATAGTTAAGACCGATTTGTCTTCCTGCCTCATTTTGCAAAGGCACATTTGTAAAGTCAGGAGATTACGATTCTTCCTTCCAATTACCCCTCCCTCCAGAGGGCTTCCATGGTGCAGAGGGGCCACCCGGGACGAGATGGGGGGCTGCAGGGATGCCGCCAGCACCCCAGCTCCACCTGTATGCCGAGCTCAGCCACTGGGGCCGGCGGCCCGGGGAGCAGGACAATGAGGTGTGCAACTGCCCCACGACAGCCAGAGCTGCGTCCTCCAGGGGAGTGGAGCCATCCCCAGTGGAGGACACTTCGGCTGGCACCGTGCTAGGTCCTCCAGGCCAAAGCAGGAAGCAGGCAGTTCCAGTGTGGCGAGACCAGTGTGCCCGAGGCTCGTGGCAAGGCCACCAGCCCGAGCTGTGGGGGCAGGTGCGCAGGGCAGAGGAGGCCTGGGCAGGGCGGGGCACAGGCTTCAGCCCCGCAGGGCCCACGTCTCCCCGGGCCCCAGGGAGCAAATCTGCCATGGAGCTTGTGTCCAAGCCTTTCTCAGAACGGCTGTCCAGAGCTCAGGGCCCCTGACCACAGGTCCCCTCCCCCGCCACGCTCACCTTTCTGTGCTCAGGCGGGCTGCCCTCCTGGCCCCAGCGTCCCTGCCCTTGGAGAGCCTCCGTTCTGCTCTGGAGGCTAGGGGGCAATGACAACATTCGGGGCACTGCTAAGGGCTCACAGTCCCTGGGCTTGCAGGTGACGGTGAGCGCTGGCTGGTCCTCGGGCTGGGCCCGGCCAGTTCTCGTCCTCTTCAGGGCAGGTCTCCCTCTTCCTGAGGCTCCTTCCTCTCTACAGGGGTAGGGACAGCACTTGGTTCAAGTTCACCCTCCCTAGGACTCAGGACCAAACGCCCTGCTGGGGGCTGGAGGGTCCTCCCCCTCTCTGCTCTGACGACCCCGAGTTCTTTTTTATTGTCATCACATATGAAACTCCCATTTTAACCACGTACAAGTACACAATTCAGTGATACTAACTGCATTCGCAGTGTGGTGCTGTGTCACCCCATCACAACGTCCATGGCTGAAAGCTTTCCATCACCCCAGAGAAACTGCACCCCCCATCCACCCGCGGTCGTCTCCACTCTTATTTTCTGTCCCTGTGAATTTGCATATTCTAGCTATTTCTGGTAAGTGGAATCATACAAAAGCTGTCCTTTCATATCGGGCTTATTTCATGCAACATGGACCTGAGGGTCTGTTCACATCGTAGCCTGGATCAGAACTTGATTCCTTTGTATGGCTGAATAATATTCCATCGTATGGATGTACCGTATCTTGTACCAGATCCATTCATCTGTTGATGGACCTTTGAGAGTCGTTCCCACTTTTCGGCTACTGTGAATAATGCTGCTATGAGCATCGGTGTGCAAATACATTGAGTCCCTGTTTTCAGTTCTTTTAGCTCTGGGTTCTTGAGGTAGCTCTGTTGACCCTGTTCTCCACCTGGTCATTTGGACCTTGGCATGCTTTCTTGAAATGAATGATTGAGTGAATAATAATCTTCCCACTGTACCTTACCCTGCCCAGCCCCCTGACACCTAAGGAAACAGAGGCATCTCATCAAGTCCACAGTAAGGTCAGGGCCTACAGTGATTTCACACACTAAGCCTGCCGTCGGCCAATAGCCCAGTGCCTCTGCGGCTTCAGCGGGGGAATTAGACAACGCTTGCAGGAAATTTTCTCATTGGCACTATTTCTTCTTGGCAGGACTGACTTGATTTTGCAATAATGATTTAGTGAGATGAGTCCCCTGCCCCTCAACCCTTATGGCAGACCCCTCCAGACGCAGGCTGGGAAAATCCCCAGATGCTGAGCCCTGCTCCTCCCTCTCCTCTCCTTTCCCCCTTGCAGGGCACATAAACCCAACTCTACTGAGAGACATCAAAGCGGGCTGCAGTCAATGGGAGGCCAGCCTTGTGGCTGGGTGGGAGGGCAGGGATTGTAAAGATGTCAACGCTTCCCAAATGAATGTATTAGTTTAATGTAATCCCGTCAGAGTCCCAGGAGAATTATCTTTGAAACTTGACCAAATGATTCTGAAGTACATCTGGAGAATAAACAGATGAATATAGCTGGAGAATTTTTAAAGAGAAGTGGAATGAGGAGGGGCACTTGCCTTAATAAGAGCAAACCCCTACCGTCCATGGGCAGCGGGTACTCTCCGGAGCACTTGACATTTATTAATTAACTGAATCCTCACGACACTGCTGTGAGGTAGGCGTTATGTCGAACCATGTGAAACTACTGGCATTTTGGCAGTTGACCATTTTGGGTCCTATAAAAAGGCAAGGGCAAACTATTGTCTTCCACATGTTGCAGATGCAGAAACCAAGGCATGGAGAGGTTAAGAACTTGCCCAAGATCCCACAGTTAGCAAATGTTCAATCCAATGTTGAAACCCAGAGAGGCTGGCTGCAGGGCTAGTGCTTGTAAGATTACATTGCATAATCGACAGATCACATTACTTAGAAACAGGCTCTAGGACATATGAAAATTTCATCTGTGATACCAATTCCCCACAGATCTGTGGGAAAGGGAGACCTCTTTAATTTATGCTGTTGGGACAAATGGATAAGTGTGTGTGTGTGGCAAGTTAGAAGAGATCTCCACCTCCCATCTTATCACCTATCAATTACTGATGGCTTAAAGAGTTCAATGTATGAAATGAAACTTTCAAAACCTAGGAAGGAGGATTAGCTGAATAATTAACTGCTGAGTGGGGAGGATACAAGGAAAGAGGAGTCTAGCTGTCAACGTAAAAGAATGCAGCTTCAGTTCATTAAAAAGACCATGAAAACAATTAAAAATATAAGGAGCATCTGGGAGAAAATACTTTTCACAAATATGCAATGTGACTTAATAAGGTTGTACGTTAAAAGCTAGAATAAAAGGAAAAGAAGATTAGGACAGGGCATGGATGGACAATATAGGAAAGTTGAGAAGCAAACTCATCGGTGCCACAATTTATGGACATATTCCTTTCTAGACCATAGGCTGTTCTGGTCTTGTGGATGGAGCTTGCATTCTATTGGGTAAGACTGACACTCAAAAAACCATGAAGTGACAAATATCTTAATGCCAGGTATTATGAAGACATGTAAGTGATAGCAATGAGAAAAAAGCAGCATGAGGAGGTAGGAAGTGGGAGGTGCTATTTTAGATGAGGAGGTCATGGCCAACCTTGCTAATAGGGTGTCTCTTGGGTATCCACCTGAAAGAAGTAAAGGAGCAAGAAGTGAAGAGATCTGGGGGAAGAACATCCAGGCAGAGGGGACAGCAAGGAGACTAATGTGGCTAGAGTAAACTAGGCAAGGAGGAGAATAGGGGGCCAAGGGGTCCACAGACGAAGCCAGGCACTTGCTCATAAAGAGCCTTAGAGGCTCTAGGAGAGATGTGGAGTTTTATTTTAAGTGAAACAAGAAGGCTTTGGAGGTTTAGAGTGAAAGAGTACTTTTTAAAATTTGCTAATAAACATAAAAATCTTCTAACCCAAAGAGAAGCAAATTAAACCCAAAATGAAGTAGCACTATAATTCTTCAAATTAGCAAACTTTATAATACGAAAATTTATAATACAAAAAATTTGTACAAGTGGACACTGATATGGTACAGTGAAGGCAGACACCTATCTATATTTGGAGGGAGGACATCAATGAACAAATATTCATTGAACAGCTACCATAAGCCAGACAATCTTCTAGGGGCTGGGGAGGCCGCAGTGAACAAGAGAGACAGGGTCCTATGCTGATGAGGTTGGGTGAAAATTTCCTCTCACTCTATTTTAAATTTTGGAAAAGATGAGCAATAAACTTTACTGTCAGAAACAGGAAAAGGAAAACCACTATAACTACTTTTATTTGACCTTGTGACTAGAGCTCCTAACCAAAGCAGTAAGATAAGAAAAATAAAAGGCATAGAGATGGAGAGGGGAAAGGTAAGAAAGCCTATTTTTAAAAGGCATATTTTAAAACAAAAATATAAGGTACTTAGGAAAAACTATAAAACTTTCTTGAGCGACAGCAAAGAACATCAGAATAAATGGAGAGACACTGAGTTCATAGATTAGTGATTCAATATCATAAACACGTCAGTTATTTCTAAACTGGTTTATAAGATTCAGTGTAATTCCAATCAAAACATCATCAGGAGTTTTTTTGTTTTTTGTTTTTTCTTAATTGTATTTTTTTGAGGATATATAGATCACAAAAAAAATGTTATATTAAAAAAATACAGGAGTTTTTAAATTACTTGTGTTAAGAGTAGCCATGACACTCTTTAAGAAGAAGAATAAGGTGAGAGGATGTATCTTACAGAGGCCAAGCCCTATAAAATTTTGGCAATTAAGGAAGTGTAGTATTGACATGGACATAGACAAATTACACAATGGAATTGAAAGCTCAGAATGTATACTCCATGCATAAATGGAAACTTGATTTATGACAGAGTTTTCAGTAAATAGTGTGGAGATATTTGAATGGTTCTCTGGGGAAAAAAAACTGGATTTTTCGTAAAAATCACACACAAAAATTAATTCCAACTAGATTAATACTTCAATGTGAAAGGTATTGAAATATTATGGCAAAACTATGGCAAAAAACTAGAATAAAATATCAAAGAATATATTTATTTTCTAAGGGGAAGCAGTCCTCAAACAGGATACACAAAGCACTGTTCATTAAATGACAGCATTGAAAAATGCAAGTCACAAACAAGGGAAAAATCTTTGCAAAGAATTCATATAAAAAATAATAAAATAACTGCTACTAAGAGAAAAAGAAAAAGGTTCCTCTGTGGAAAAGGAGGGGGAAAAGACAAACAGTCATTTAATAGGGGAGGAAGCATGATTGACAAGTAAATTTATGACTATCTGCTTGACCTCATTAGTTATTAGAAAAATTCAAATGACGGCCACATTGAGATATCCCCCAGATGGTCAAAAATCAAAAAGTCTGACCAGACGAAATGGTAGCAAGGAGCACCTGGAATGCTCATTCACAGTTGAGGGATTGTAAATTTGTGCAACCACGTTGGAAAAAAATTTGGCTTTTATATTGTGAAATCAAACTTGTGCATCTCCTACCACATAGCAATTTTACTTTTTGATATGTGCTCTAGAACAGTGGTCTCCAATGGGGGTACAGCCAAAGAATTTCCAAGGAGTAATGAGAGAAACTAATGGTTTTAAGGCAATCTATTCTAGACAAACTGTCAACTGTCCTCCTCTCTACATTTTCTCCCTTCCTTTCACAATCCGCCTTCTTCCATCTTACCATCATCATGACCAAATCTCTTCTGTGGTGTGTCACCGCAGGTTGTACAAAGCTTTAGACTGTCAGACAAAAGGACAATGAGAGATATTGATGTCAAGGTTGAAAAGTGAGTGACTAGTGAGCACCTAATAAATCTTTTGCAAGCCAGGTAGCTTCCAATTCATTGCTTTCAAGGACATGCAAGAGGAACTAATCGAGTTACCAGCTGGTACATCATTAAAAATAATGTTTAACAATTAGAAAAATAAGGTCACAGGAAGTTAAAATAAATTAAAATTTCACCTTTATATACCTATTTTCATTGCACAGAATTATAACAGAGTGATAAATGAATGACATTTAAGAAAGTAAATATTGGCCTAACGTTTTTGTGGGGGGCATGAAAGAAGGTATGATTTCAAGACAGAAAAAAAGGAACGATGTAAGATTTCTGAGTACTGAAGAGTTTGTTCATGTAGCTTTAAATAGAAGGATCGAGGGGGAAAAATAGCTGTGGTGCTTGTATTCTATTGAACACAATGAAAAGAAAGGTGTGGCTTGAAGAGCTAGAAGAGCTAACTGTGAAGTGAGGTGAATAACACTGATCATAACCATTCCTGTTTTACAGCCTGTATAAAAATCCTTTTTTTATTAGAGAAGTTGTGGGTTTACAGAATAATCATGCCTACCACACAGGATTCCCATACACCACTCCACCACCAACACCTTGCATTGGTGTAGCACATTTGTTATAACCGATTTTAGCGTAATTGTGTTATTAACTGAAGTTCATGGCTTAACACAGTGTTCACTGGTTGTATAGCATACTTCCATGGGTTTCATTTTTTAAATTTTATTCTGTTCCCATATATACATTCTAACATTTCCCCATTTCCCCTTTTAATCACATTCAGATATTTCTGTGTTTTTAATTCCATTCAAAATGTTATGCTGCCACCACCACCATCAAGTACCAAAACATTTCCATCATTTCAAAAGGAACCCTGTGCATTTTAAACCTTAAAATCCCACTGTTCCCTTTTTTTTCCTTTCTCTTTTTTTTTTTTTTTTTGCGGTACCGGGGGCTGGAGATTGCATGTCATATGTGAGAAATCAGTGCTCAACCACTGAGCCACATGGGCTCCTCTGAGTTGTTTTTTCATTTGTTTTGCTCGTTGTTAATTTTTGTTTTGTTTTTAGGAGGCACTGGGAACCGAATCTGGGACCTCCCATGTGGGAAGCAGGTGCTCAACCGCCTAAGCAACATCTGCTTCCCCTTATTTTTTATGTATTCCTTAAAAAATAGGAATGATGTTAGAATGTATTTGGAATACAACAAAATAAAATCCTTTATCTCAAAAAAGTAAAAGGATAGTGTAATTCTTTTATTTTAAACATCAATATTTACAATGCACCGAAATGATATCCTTCTCAACTATTAAACTTACAATAAATAAACTGAGATGCCAGCTTTAACATGCGCGCACACATACACCCTTTTCCAGTTCTCTTAGGGAGTCCGTGAGGGGAAGTCTGGAAGACCAAGGGCCTTGAGAAACTCTCACACGTATGCTGGAACCGCGCCTGAGAATATTCCTGGCAGCCTGGCTGGAGACAGCCCACATCGGAGACTCTGACTGAGAGGAGACCGATTAAATAAACTGAGGCACAGTCACATTCCAGAACAACACGGATGAATGAACTTCAGTGACACAGCACAACGTGGACAAATCTTGGGAAAAGTGTTGAGTGGAGAAAAGTATAACTGCATTTTTATCAGGCTCAGAAACCAGCAAACCTAAAGCAGTATGTGGTTAAACTATTTTTTCAAATTCAAGGAAGCAACACAAAATTCAAGAGAGCAATTACTCCAAGGAGAGAAGAAACACCCAGGCAGCACTGATGGTTTTCCAGGTCTTAAGGGGGGTGGCAAATAATAATTTTTTTTTTTTTTGATGTACCCGGGACCTCGTATGTGGGAAGCTGGTGCTTAACCACTGAGCCACATCAGCTTCCCTGAGGTGATGTTCTATTTTGTTTTTTCCATTTGTCTTGCTTGTTGCTTGTTTTTGTTTTCTTCAGGAGGCACGGGGTACCGAACTGGGGACCTCCCAAGTGGGAGGAAGGAGCGCAACCGCTTGAGCCATACCCGCTTCCTGGAGGGTAATTTTATTATCTATCTTCCTAGCCTACAGATATGCCTTTGTATTGTAACATCCTATCTAATTGAGTATGCTTCCTAAATTTTTATTTTGAAAATTTTCAAACATATAGAAAAGTTAAAAAACTAATAAATGAACATTGGTAAATCCTCACCTAGATTCAACAATTGTTAACATTTCCTTATTATTTATTTATTTAGGCTGAATCACCAAAATAAATAAAGAAGAGACTTTATATCTCTTCTGAGAATAAAGACATGCTCCTAAATTACTTCTACTGCATCAACTACCTAAGGAAATTAAGTCACTCATCAATAGCATCCAATATCCAGTCTACACTCAGATTTCTCTAAATGTTTCAAAACATATTTTATTTTATAGCACTTAAAAAAAAACCCAACATCCAAAATTCACAGATTGCATTTGGCTATTGTGATATTTAGTCTCTCTGATTCTTTTGGAATAACACCCCACCCGTTTTTAAAAATGACATTGGTTTTCTGAAAGCTCTAAGTCAGCATTTTTGTAGAATGCCCTCCTGCCTAGATTTGTCAGAGTACTTTTTTTTTCTTGGTGTCATTTTTTCTTTAATTAAAAAAAATTTTTATTAGAGAAGTTGTGGGCTTATAGAACGACCAGGCAGAATATACATCATTCCCATATACCACCTTATACCACCTTGCACTGGTGTCACTTTACTTCTTCTATCCTTGGTATTTCCTACTGGGAAGTGATCACTCAGAATACTGGGGGTTCAGAAAACCTCTAAGAAAAGACTCACGATGAGTTTTATTGTATAATTTTACATAGTCAAATCTGTCCATTTTGCTAAGCTTTTGGTTTTTGTATCTTGGTGAGGCGGGCCTTCTCCAGTCTTTAATGATAAAAGTATATTTTATCATCTTTTTTAACCTTTTTGTTTTATATTTTGCTTTAAGCTGTTTAGGTTTATTTTTGCACAGAGTGGGGATGAGACTCTAAGTATATATACCCCCAAATGCATAGCCAATGTTTTCTCCATTTATCACTTTTCTCACATTGATTTTAAGTGACACATTTTATCATATTCCAAATTCTTATGTATTTATGGTCCATTTCCTGAAACCTAGTAATAATTCCTTGGTCCTTTCTGTGACATCCCACTCCAACACCTTATTATTTTCATTTCTAGAGTATATTTTGATATCTAGTATAGCAAGTTCTTCCTCATTGTCCTTCATTTTCAAGTTTTTCTTAGCCCATTTTTCTATCTGTTCTCTTCCAAAGGAAATTTTCAATCATCTGTTCAGGTTACATTAAAAAGTCTATGGGGGCAGTGGACTTTGGCCCAGTGGTTAGGGCGTCTGTCTACCACATGGGAGGTCCACAGTTCAAACCCCGGGCCTCCTTGACTCATGTGGAGCTGGCCCATGCTCACTGCTGATGCACGCAAAGAGTGCCGTGCCACACTGGGGTGTCCCCTGCGTAGGGAAGCCCCATGTGCAAGGAGCGTGCCCCATAAGGAAAGCCGCCCAGAGAAAGAAAGTGCAGCCTGCCCAGGAATGGCACTGCACACACAGAGAGCTGATACAACAAGATGATGCAACAAAAAGAAACACAGATTCCCATGCCGCTGACAACAACAGAAGCAGACAAAGAAGACGCAGCAAATAGGCAAAGAGAGCAGACAACTGGGGTGGGGGGGGAGGGGAGAGAAATAAATAAATAAATCTTAAAAAAAAAAGTCTATGGGGGAAGCAGAGGGAAGCTGATGTGGCTCAACTGATAGAGCGCCCGCCTACCACA
Organism: Dasypus novemcinctus; assembly: GCF_030445035.2. Classification (NCBI taxonomy): domain Eukaryota; kingdom Metazoa; phylum Chordata; class Mammalia; order Cingulata; family Dasypodidae; genus Dasypus; species Dasypus novemcinctus. Next base: position 7,700,075 of record NC_080679.1, read on the forward strand.
TAGGAGGTCCAGGGTTCAAACCCAGGGCCTCCTGGCCCGTGTGATAAGCTGGTCCATGCGCAGTGCTGCCATGCGCAAGGAGTGCCATGCCACACAGGGGTGTCCCCTACGTAGGGGAGCCCCACATGCAAGGAGTACTCCCTGCAAGGAGAACTGAAAAAAGCACAGCCAGCCCAGGAGTGGCGCCACATACATGGAGAACTGATTCAGCAAGGTGATACAACAAAAAAAGAGACACCGATTCCCAGTGCTGCCGAGAATGCAAGTGGACACCGAAGAACACACAGCAAATGGACACGAGAGCAGACAACGGTGGGGGCAGGGGGAAGGGGGAGAGAAAAAAGAAAAAGTCCACTATGGGGTTTGGACTGCAGACCCTGCGTTTGTGGGCTGAGGGTGGGGATCCTGGATCTGAGATCCAGGATCTAGGTCTGCCTCTCCTTACTCAAGTTTGCTGTCTTTCAGTAAAGATTTGCTATTTCTTCATATAGCGCTGACGTAAATCTTGTAGAGGTTTATTCCCAGGGATTAGTAACTATAATAAATGGAAGTCTTTTTTCTTTTTTTAAACACAAAAATTTCTCATTGGCTAATGGTGCTGTTATTGGAAGGCTATTATTTTCTTTCTTTCTTTCTCCTATCTGGTTGCATCATCCTCTTTTGGGTGTGTCGCCTCCCTGTGCCTGAGAGGGCCTGTGCGCCTCTCCTCGCAGCTCTGGGACGCCTTTTTTCTTTTTGCACCAGGATGTCCTGGGGATTGAACCCGGGGCCTCCATAGGGTAAACGGGAGCTCGACTACTTGCCTCACAGTCGCTTCCACTTTTTACGTGGGTTTTGCCTCTTCTTTTCCCGTAGGCATACCCCCTTTATCTTTCTCATCCTGTCCTGCTGGAAAGACCCTCCCATGTGATGACTAGTGGCGGTGTCAGGTGGTCTTTGATTTGTTCCTGGCTCTATGGGAATGCTTCGCTCTGGTCTCTATCCAGTCCGCGGTGGGGGTAAATTTAGCACGAGAGCACACGGCGGCGGGGGTGGGGTGGGGGTGGGAGCAGAACACAGCTGGCCCCCCAGCATGTAGCTACCTGCACTTCAGGGGTGCTGGGCCTTTCCGGATTCCAGCTTTGTCTGTACAGAAAGTCGCACGGCCTCGGGCAGTTTCCCCACCTCCCTGGGCCTCCTTTCGCCCTGATACCTGCCTCTCCGAGGTGACAACTGGGAAGCTGTGAGCAAGGGGGTGCTTCCCCCCATGTTCGTTGGCCCTTCTCTTTCAGGGAAGCGTCCCGGGCAAGCACTCTAGGTCCTGGTCTCGGCGGGGAGGACCTAATAATGAACCAATAGGGGCCCGTTCTGAGCACCTACTACCAGCCCCCCTGCCCAAGTCCGTGGACTTGCAAAAGCACACCCAGCAAGGACACCAGCTTGTGCAACACAGGCGACGCAGAGGGGCCCTCGGCGGCCACGCGGTGGGGCGCCTGCACGGGGGAGGCGGGGGGCTGCCGGCGGCCACGTGGTGGGGCGCCTGCGCAGGAGGAGGGGCCGCGGAGCTAAGCCCAGGCCGCCGGCAGGGCACCCCTGTCACTGCGTTCGGGCCCTGGGCGGAGCAGCTCACCCCGACTTGGTAGGAGGGCCCCGAATCCAGGCGCGGGCGGCTGGCGGCCTTCGAGGCCCTCTGGGGCACAGACGGTGCCTCCTCTGGAGCGGCTGCCCCTGGTTTGGAGGGAGCTGGAAGCGTGGCTGGGACGCTGGGGGTCCCCAGCCCCGGGGCCAAGCCCGGGAGTCCCCGTCACCAGGAGGAGCGAGGCCTTCCAGGTCCAGCACCCCGGTTCTGCCCAGGCCTGCTGTCTGCGCTCCCCCAGGGCTGCTCCGTCCCAGCTCTGGGAGGCCTCGGGCCGACGTGTGATCCTGACGCCAACCAAGGCCAGGTTCCAGGAGCTGGGCATCCCTGGGGACCCCGGGCCAGAGCTGTCGGCCGAGTGGTGGACTTGGATGGAGGACGATGGCCACCTGCAGTAGAATTCGTCGCTAGTGACAGGGACCTTCCTGTGCATGCACAGCTGTGGCATCAGGGAGAGAAATCAGATGTTCTGATGGAGAATGGGAGATGGGGTGAAGGGCTGTTGGGTGCAAGGGGACAGTTGTCCTTCTCAAAATCCCCAAAGGACCTCATTTTTTTTTTCCTGAATGAAGGGTTGTGTGCTGAATGAATGAGTGTCCCCGGCTGGACCTGGCTGTGACGTCTAGAGTCACACGGTAGCACAATATCCAGCCTGCCGGGGCTGAATCGGGGACCCCCAAAAAGATGTCAGATCCTAACCCCCAGAACTTGCAAATGGGACCTTATTTGGGAAAAGGGTCCTTGCAGTGTAATTAAGGATCTCCAGATGGGATCAACTTGGGGAATCCAATGGGCCCTAAATCCAGGGACAATTGTCCTTATAAAAGAAAGGCAGAGGGAGATTGACAGGGACAGAAGAGGAGATGCCATGTGAGGAAGGAGATGGGGTGACGCAGCCACAGGAGTGCTTGGAGCCTCTTCTTAGAAGCTGCACGAGGCAAGATGGATCCACTCTAGCGTGTTAAAGGGAGCCTGGCCCTGCTGACATCTCGATTTCGAACTCGTGGCCCCACAACTGCCAGAGACTAAGTTCCTGTTGTTTGAAGCAGTCATTTGTTAGGGCAACCCCTGGAAATGAATCCAGCGCGACTGCCATCTCCCAAGAGCTGCTCTTCAGTCATATAAATGTTTGCTGGGCAGAGGGCCACCCAGAGCGGAGCTGGAAGAGTTCTGGGGCATCGCATGCCCTTCCTGACCTTTAGTCTCTTCTCCAGTTGGCTGCCAGGCACGCAGACGCTGTGTGGGTCATACAAACAAGGTCACGGTAGAGATGGTGCAGTGCTTGGCTGGAAGGAGCCTATGTCTCCAAGGACCCCCGGAGCAGTGTCCTACATCAGTCTCGGACAGCAGGCTCCTGGATTTCACAGGATCGGTGGCTAAACGTGTCTAAACTTCTGCTGCATTGGAGCCACTGCTGCCTTTTTGTGGTTTTCATTTCTGGCATTCAGTTTGAAGCCCTCCGAATGCAGTATGCCTGTGAGGCCCCCTGCAAACCATTCAATTGGTATCTTCAAGGGTGGGACCAGTATCTGCATCCTTTGATTCCAATGAACGGCAATGGCTGGGAATGAGTGATCAATATAAATAAAACACAATTTGAATCTACTGGTTGTTGTGTCCCATGAAAAGGGTGCCAAATTGGCCGGCTGCCAAATTGGCAAGACCGTTTGGAATTGTCAGACTTAAAACTGTTGGCTCCCTGAGGCACACAGAAGTCACCCAGTCAAGCACATCAGTCTAAATGTCGCAGTGTGAAGCAAGGCCCGTCTTCTGAGGACACTGCAGACAGTGTAGCAGTGTTTTCAAATATGAGCTCCTGTTCGGAAGTCCAAGCTGCTGCTCCTCACCTGAGCAATACCACAGGCTGAGTGGGGTAGAGGTGTTTAGTTATAGTGAATTCCCCAGAGAGAGGAGAGGGCAGCTCACACACACACACACACACACACACACACACATACACAAAACCTTTGCTTTGGGGATCACCTGCTACTTGCTGTTGTGCAACTTGCATTTTTTATTTAATGGTGTGTCATGGACATCTTTCCATGTACGTATGAGTAGTTCTGCCTGACTCTTTAATGGCTACTATTGGTCTATTATGTGGATGTTCTATAATTTACGTGTCACAAAAAATACTTCCATCCTATGGTTTAATAGGTGGAATTGGCACAATTACCTAACCATTTGGAAAAAAATAAAATTTTCACAAATGGAAGGTGGATGAAAAATTTAAATGTAATAAAGTAGCACAAAGTAATATAAGTGTACTAGAACAGAAATTGAATTTTGTATAATCTTGGGTGAGGACTTTTTAAGCCCAGCATCAAAGGCAAGACTTATGAGTAAAGATGGATTGATTTGAGGACATAAGTGTTAAGAGTATGCACATTAAAAAACATGTAATTAAAAAGGAGGGAAGCGGATGTGGCTCAACTGATAGAGCGTCCATCTACCATATAGGAGGTCCAAGGGTTTCCTGGCTGATGTGGTAAGCTGGTCCATGTGCAGTGTTGCTGTGCACAAGGAGTGCTATGCCATGCAGGAGTGTCCCCCAAGTAGGGAAGCCCCATGCACAAGGAGTGCACCCTGCAAGGAGATCTGCCCCATGCAAACAAAACGCAGCCTGCCCAGGAGTGGTTCTGCACACACGGAGAGCTGATGCAGCAAGATGATGCAACACAAAAGAGACATGGATTCCTAGTGCTGCTGAGAATGCAAGCAGACACAGAAGAACGCACAGTGAATGGACACAGAAAGGAGACAATGGGGGGGAGGGGAAGGGGAGAGAAATAAATGAAATATATTTTATAAATAAATATATTTATAAAATAAATTTTAAAAAAAGGAAATAAGGGAGCAGATGTGGCTCAAGTGCTTGAGTGCCTGCTTCCCATAGGGAAGTCCCACGTTCAGTCCTGGTGCCTCCTAAAAAAACAACAAACAACAAGCAAACAAATGAAAAAACCAACTCAGGGGAGCCAATGTGGCTCAGTGGTTGAGAGTGCTGGCTTCCACATATGAGGTCCTTGTATCTCAAAAAAAAAAAAAAAAAAAAGGGAAAAATTTTATAACACATGGCATGCAAGGGGTTAATATCCTCTAAGTTTACACATTAATAAGAAGCCCTCCAAAAAATGTGAAAAACATAAATTGCCATTAAACCTAACAATTTTCAATCCCCATTACAATAAAATGCACATAAATAAAAAGAGATCCTTTTTTTTTTTACTTCTGCCTTTTAAATTGGGGAAAATATGTAAGCATTTCTGAAGCTTTTGTGACTCCCAGAAAAGCTCATGTTCCTGGAGCTAACCCATTCCTGTGCATGTAAACCTATGTATGTGGGGCCTTTTGGTTAGATTCAGTTAAGGTACCTTTGGATTAGATCACTTTTGATTAGATCGCTTCAGTTGGGGGCCTTAGATTGGGTTACTTCAGTAAGATGTGACCCAGGGCATGTCTTGGCCCTCTTGCAGGAGTCTTATGTAAACAGAGGTGAAAGAGAGAGAGAGTGTGAGCCCATATTTTACCCTGCCATGTGAGGGAGGACTCTAGGATTGCCTGCAGGCACAGGAAGGCAGTGAAGCCCTGAGAGGCTGAGAGAGAGGCTGCAGGCTGGAATCAGCGAAGCAGCCAAAGCAGAAGCAACGAGCACAGGGACGAGATGAGCTACGTGCTTGACCACCCAAAGCTGAGCTCAGGGAGAAAGTATCTTTAGATGATGCTCTGTTGTGTACCTGGTCACCAACATCTACAGCTTGGTGAGGCAGCATCTTTTTTTTTTTTTAAGATTTACTTTTTATTTCTCTCCTCTTCCTGACCCGCCCTCCCGCCCCGTCTGCTTTCTGTGTCCATTCATGTGTGTTCTTCTGTGTCCTCTTGTATTCTTGTCAGCAGCACCGGGAATCTGTGTCTCTTTTTGTTGTGTCATTTTGCTGTGTCAGCTCTCTGTGTGTGCGGTGCCACTCCTAGGCAGGCTGCACTTTTTTCGCACTGGGCGGCTCTCCTTGTGGGGTGCACTCCTTGCGTGTGGGACTCCCCTATGCGGGGGACATCCCTACGTGGCAGGGCACTCCTTGCGCGCATCAGCACTGTGCGTGGGCCAGCTCCACACGGGTCAGGAGGCCCTGGGTTTGAACATTGGACCTCCCAGGTGGTAGGCGGATGCCCTATCTGCTGGGCCAAATCCGCTTCCCAGCATTACTTGATGATGCCTTGATTTGGATATTTTTCACAGCCTTGGAATTGTAAATTCGTATTACAAAAGCCCATCCATTTCTGGTATTTTGCATTGGCAGCCTTAAGCAAACGAAAACATCATCATATAGGTCAAAGTGCTGGGAAACGAAAGCCTCAGTTCTGGCTAGTTAATGTTCATTAAAAAAAAAAAATCTGGTTGCCTCATCCTCTTTTTTGGTGCACTCCTTTATTGTGCAGGAGTGTGGGGGCCTGTGCCCCCCCCCATATGGTAAATGTGGGCTCAGTTGCTTGAGCCACAGCTGCTTCGCTCATTGTTTTTCGATATGAAAAGTTATTCATGATCATTTAAGCTTAAAGAAGCAGGTTATCATGATAACTAAAGGCTCTGTGCAATTACTGATTGGGTTTTAGATAAGGGGAAATCAGCTATTAAAGACATTATGGAACAATTGAGCAGATTTGGGTCTGGACTGCGTATTCTAATCAGAGCAGTGGCGGTGACTGCCATGCTGTAAGTTATGAAAGCGAATGTCCTTGTGCTCATTTATTTCAGGGTGAAAAAGAATGCTGCTGACAATTTACTTTCCAGTGGGTCAGCATCATGTGTGTATGTGTATAGACAGACATACAGGTGGACAGGTAGGTAGGTAGAAAGATAACTAGGTAGAGAGGTAGATGGATAGCACCATGTGTGAAAATGAGAATAGCTGGCATGTACAGGAGGGGTCTGTTTGGGTGTTTATGGAACTGCTCTTTCAACTTTCCTATAGTCTTGAAAAATTTCAAAACAAAAAATTGAAGGGAAGAGTAGGCTACAAAAGAGTTCGAAAAGTAATCTGTGTTTTATAAAAGTACATAGATATTAAAAAAATGATGGAAGGCTACATGCTAAGGTGGCCTGACTCTGGAGGGTGGGTTATTGTTAGTTTCATTTTCTTTTTATTTTATTAAGCACAAAGAGTAAATTCAAATCAAGATGAACTTCTCCCCTCACTCCTGTTAACTGTTTGCTGTCTGTTCTTTCCCAGTGTCATCTATGCACATAAATATACAGCTTATTCCATGTGTTTTTTCCTCCGGCCCAAATGGGACTCTCACTCTTCACAGTGGTAATTTGCTTTTTGCGTGCTCTGTTTTATAGGTATCTTTTCTGTATGTTGATTGCTTGCATATGGATTTGGGGGGATTTAAGTGTTCCGTCATAAAAATCCTGATGATGACTCCTAATGCCTGAGGGAGCATACATTCTAAGTTCTGTCCGCGTATTACCTCGTGCCACCTTCCCATCTACACTATGGGGTGGGTATTACTTTTGTACCCACCTTTCAGATGAGGCCTGAGGGGCCGGGATGCCCCAGAGCAGCTCTTTTCACCAAGTAGGCTGAGGCCAGAGCCCATGCCTAGAACATCCCATCACTGACTCTGTAGAGAGCCCGACAGTTTGGGGATAACAGGGAATTTAACTGTTTCCACACCAAGGAGCTCTGGAGCTGGGAGAAGCTGGAGGCCGCTGGCACCCAGAATAGACCTTATCCTTGGGGATGTCCCTTTGCTGAGTGTGGCTTGCCAAGTCTTTTGGATTGGATAGCATGACAGTGGCCAAGTCACTCTGCATTTCGATAGCCCACGCACCTGGGGCCCCGCTGCCAGCTGTTGTGTTTGCCAGCCTGCCCCCAGCCCACGCAAAGGTGCCTCCCAGCCGCCCGGTGCAGACACATTTGGGCAGATTGCACAGCCCTCGGGTACCTGATCCGCTGAGTATTTTGCAAGCTATAGAGAGGGCCCTGAGCACAAATTAATCATCAAATTGCTTAGCCAGGCGCAGTGCAATGCCAAGTTCCCCACGTCCCTGCTCGGGGCCCTGTGCAGTGGTTTCCCTTTTGGCACAGTAAATGAGCTCCCCCCCTTCTTCCCCCCCCACCAGCTTTAAAAATAAACAGATCTTGAACGTGAGAGTAGCTGGAGATTGGTCAATACCATATGCAAATAAATAAGAGCTAATTGCCTGCAGTGTCTTTGGGTGTCAGGTGCGGATATTGGCCACATTTATGGGCCAATTAGGCGCCTTAGTGGACTTCAGTGGTGATGAATTGTGGCTTAGTGGCTTCTGGGCACGCGCCGGGGAGACAGTGGCATTGAACCTAACTGTCCCGCGTCTTCTGCTTTGGCAGTCGAAGCGGCTTTTGTGCAGGGCTCCAGCGCGCTTTGCTCACGCGCACCCCGTGCCCACAGCGGGGCGGGGCGGGGCGCTCCGAGGGGAGGAGCAGGACCCCCGCCCCAGGGCTCGGGTCTGCAGGGCTCCGGGAGAGCGGGCTGGGGGCAGGCCAGGCGGGTCCTGGGGCGAAGTCGTCCTACCATCTTCCATGCTCGGGCCTTCCAGGGCTATGCAGGGCCTTGGCCTCCTTAGATGACCCCAGGAACCCTGTGGGTGCCGCCGGGCACTCCAGGCTCCAGGCAAGGTGAGGCCCCTGGCGGGCCACTGTGCTCCTCGGCTCTTTCGTTCAGTGGGTCCCCGTGGCTGTGAAGCTTGTGAGGCACCAGGGGGCCGAGTTACTCCCTGGAGAAACGCACACCCCATCTGTGGTGGGCGATGGCAAGGACAAGGAAGGTCAAATGCAAGGGTGCTGACGGCGGGGCGAGGGCAGAAGGCCTTCGGGGAAGCGACATTTCACTGGAGTCTCCCGAGAAGGGAGGGCCGGGTCAGAGAGTGGGATCCTTCCCAGGGGGAGGAACGGGGTGGGGTGGGGGGCAGGATGAGGCTGGCACCCTGGGGTGGGGGCAGACTCAGCCGGCAGTGGGACCACCTTCAGGACGTTGGGTTTTACCCTCGAGCCCTGGGGATGAAGGAGCTCGGGGCAGGGAGCGGCGGGGCTGGGCCCACCTGGCGTGGTGGTGGCTGCAGAGAGGGCGGACTGTGGAGGGGACTGGGAGGGGAGAGCGTGCGGGAGGGAGCCGGGCGCCGGTGGGGGAGGCGGTGGGCTGGCCCCCCAGCGAGGGAGGGAGGCGAGGAGGGCCCAGGGCTGGCCCCGCCTTCTTCTTCTGGTTCCAGTGGCCGGGGTGGGGGCGGTGGAATTTTGCTCCTTTGAATTCCGCCTGCTCCCGCCAACCCCGTGTGTCTGTGTCGACAGAGTGTGTGTTCAAATATTGGGGGGCGAGCAGGAGGGACCGGCAGCGTCTGCGCGCGCGCCTTCCCAGCACCTGACCCCGCCTCGGCAAGGCGGGCACTGCCTCTCCCGGCGTCCCTCACAGCCGTGGGCGACGCCACCCACCGTGTGTGGAAGTGAAGTCAGCCGAGGGGCTTCGGGGAGAGCCGCCGACGAGGGCTGCGCGCAGGGGGGGGTTCTGGAACTGTCCTGCGAGCCCCGGCTTGCCCGCCTCCAAGGTTCTCAGCAGAAACCGTCCCTGAACGTCTTGAAGCTGCTGTAAGGCAGACGTGCCACTTGTAGCGGTCACCACGGCCCGGCGATGGCCGGCACGGCCATGAACCCCGGGAAGCACCGTTGCCCTTTGTCCTCTTTCACCCATTTCCTAGAAGATGTGGCCTGGGCACTGGGTAGCCTTCGGCTTGCTGGGCGTTGTGGGGCCACGGAGCTGGACTGCCATCGGAGTGGGCCGCGTCCTCTGTGCCGGCAGAGTCCACGGGGCTCTCTGCGGAGCTGCTGGCTCCCCTCGGCATGGGCAAATGTCAACAGAAAATGTCCACGTCGCCACCGTGGGGCTTTGTATTTACAGACCTGGAAGAGTGCGGCAAGAGGATGTCCACATGTCTGCAGAGAGAGGCACCTGCCAAACTGCCGACCGCAGTGATGTCTGGGTGGAGGCACTTTGGGTGAGTTTTACTTTCTTTATACTTTTCTGATTTTCAAAAAGATACCACGTATACTCAGGAGAAAATGACAATGCATCAGTAACGGGAGTGTTTCTAACAGAGCCCCAGGATGGTTTATCTCCCAGCTCCTGCTGTGTGCTTACTACAACATCAGGAGCAGTGTGGTGTAGTGCAAAGAGGACACCAGAAGCTTCTGGAACTTCTGGGCCCAGCCAGTCCCTTTTGGGGGGCGCCACGGCTGGCCGAGCTGAACCTTGGCTTCTATCCTTGGACGTGGGTCAAAGAGATGCTCCTTGACTCTCCCCCATTCCGTGAGGGAAGCACTCATGGCCCAGCTCCCGCAGGCCAGGGCCGAGATGCAGCGCCGAGCAGTCCCAGCCCCTGCACTCTGATTTACCTTCCCTGGGAAGAGAGGCCCAATTAGTCCTGACAAATGACCAACACCAAAAAAACTCAGGCAGTGGCAGAGACAGACTTTCATTTCTTTATTAGAAAGAGGCCTCTACTCTATAGCCACCTCTCTCCATTACTTTACACAGTTTTTCTTTTTTTTTTTTTTCCCTCTTAGAATACTGTACAGCTGACACACAAAAAAAATCCCAGGGCAGGAAAATACAAACTGGCATATTTAATAATCAAAACAAGGTCATAGGAAGTAACAAGCAAAGTGAAATGTCGGTCAGTGGTTTTAATTACAGTACAAACAATATAAATAAAGCATCATTGAGTCATTGTGAAACATAAACTTGCTGAATGAGGTAATATAAAAACAACCCAAAAAAAGCCATCTGTGAATAAAGCCCGCGCTTCTCCTTCCATCATCTATACATTGCTATTTACAGAAACAGGGGGAAAAAAAGTGCTAAAAAAACGCGGCCTGTGGCCTGAGCTTCCCTGCTGCCACCTAGAAATGCGACCCAGTGGTCACCTTTGACCTGCTCTGGCTGCCCCTTCAAGAAGCACACGCTTGTGTCAAGATGTGAACTCACTTCGAAGCTGGCAGAGCGGACAAGTCAGTGACAGGAGGATGGGGGGGTTCTCGGGGCGAGAGCGCAGCTCCCCAAAGCCGTGGGCTGTCCCTGCGGCCGGCAGGGTCGCCTCTCCCGACCCCGCCTTCCGGTCCTGCACCCAAGCTCAGCAACTGTTGCCAAAAGGACACCGACGGTCCGTTGCCTTCCGGGGGCTCTGAAATACACAGAGCACCCACCCCCGCACTCGGGGGCTCGGGGGCTGCCACCTCCAGAACTGGATACATTCGAGACACGGATGTATCTCGGGCACCCCGAGGTTCTTCATGGGTTTGAGAAGGAATTCTCTCTAAAATCCAGGGGCAGCTACGGCCACGGAGCGGCCTCTGACCGTGCCCCGGCCCCTCCGCCACGGCCCTGCCCCGGTGCTCGCTCAGGCCTGCTGCGGCCCCCACGGTCCTGCTGGGAGCCTGGGCGGGTGGCTGGGGAGAGCATTCTGTGCTCAGGAGAGCAGAGCAGAGCGCCAGGCAGGACCCTTGGCCGTTGCATCTCAGGAGGGACACGTGCTCGGGTGACCCAGCTGCGGGTCAGGCCAGGCAGTGGGGGATGAGCTGCCCGCCAGCATGGCTGGGGCCCGGCAGGAGTGGGGTGAATCTAGATTTCTGTCTACAGGCACCACTCGAGCTGCAGGAGGACCTCAAGCGGACTTCATCAGCCCAGGACAGGCCCTGGACATTGTACGTGAGCAACTGCATAAAATGTGGCTGGTGTGACATTTTTTGTTTAAAATAAGAGTTCTTAAACCAGCCCAGGCATTAGCTTTCTGGGTGGGGCCAGACACCATCCAGTACCAGGAGGTGGGGGTGCATACTCGTGTGTTAAGGGAGGGGTCTCCATTCTGAAGATTCCCCGATGGTCTCACGTCTTGGTTGGTTCCTTCCTTTCACCCGATCTCAAGACAAAACATGCAGAATCCCCACTGATTCCAGATCCTCCTGAAGGGACTCCGACGGGCAGGCCTCTCTCACGGCCCTCGGGGGGCTGGGGGAGTGGGGTTCCCGGGTGCTAGGCCAAAATAACACACAAGCCCTGTGCTGCCTCCCTGGCGCTGGCGGACGCCCCTTGCCTTGGACACGCGGAGTGGCCGCCTGCCGCGCTTGGGGCTCTGGGAGTGGACCCGGCTCACGCCTGGACACGTGGGGCCTGCAGAGCGCCAGCTCTCTCCTGCCCGCTCCTGACCCACTGTCCCGCTCCAGGCAGCGAAGACCCATCCACGGGGGGGGGCGAGGGCCTGAGAGGAGAGCGTTTGTACCAAGCAGGTGCAAAACCCCCAAACCACATGCTGGCACTGTACAGCAGTCAGCTCCTCACTTGGGAAGCATGGTAAGGAAATGTCTCCGAAGTTAAGTTGGTTGTAGCCCTGCTTTTTGGAGGTGTTTACTACCCTGATGAAACTTAAAATACTCCAAAGCTTGTCTTTTTAAAAATCACAGATGAAAAGACTTGGTGGTTTTACAGAATCCCTTTCCGGAATCATCTACTGATGACGTGTGCTCTAATTTCAACTCTGACATACGATGCAAACCCAAACTGAAACAAGGTCAGTCTATGCTTCAAAAGCAGCAGACATTTTAAGTTGTATATATGCTTCTAAAGTAAAAATTTAAAAAACATAATAAAAACAAACAGTAAAAAAAAGGTGGGAGACATCCAAATTGAAGAGGGAGTCCATTAAAGAACTTTTTTTCTTTTTTAAAGGACAGCATTTCTTCTCTATGGGGAGGAACATTTGTTTTTAGAAACGCTAACATGTCTATGCTGTGAAGTGTTATCATTTGCTCGCTCACTCTGAGCAACGCTGCTTCTAATACAGATGCCACAGCTTCTTGGGTCCCAGGGATGACTTCCTTGGCAGTGATGGAGACGAGAGTCTGCGGGCGGCTTCCTATTAATCCATCCACCCTAAGTTTCTAACCTAATTCCCCTTCTGTAGACCTCGAAGGGATTCGACAGTTTGGCTGAAAGGCGACATATCTGAGTGCTGGATGACAAAGGAGCCTTTACTGTAGGGTACACAGGGGAGCAGGGGCACAGCCCACGCTGGGCAGGGCCGGGCAGGGCGCCTTCCGGGGAACAGCGGCACACCTGGCTACCTCGGCCTTGCTGACGGGCATGGGCCTGCCAGCTAACGAGTCACTGGCCGCAAGGGCTGTCTCAAGGAAGCCAACGAGGAAGTAAAACGCGGAACACAGGTCAGGAGTGGTGGGCAGTGAAAAATCAAGCTTGATGCCCAGGCCCTTTTAGCTTTCAGGTCAAGCTGAGGGTGCAAGTCCCTCCAAGGTGTGCCCTAAGCTAGAGGAGGCCGTGAGGAGTAAACCACGTCTCCTTGGAAAAAAGCCCCGCGTCTGCAGCCAGTTCCGACAGGAATTTCTCCCTAACTGCCTTGTGATGGGCTCGCTTGAAGGACCTAAATCTAAGCGAGGGAAGGTCTAGAGACGGCTCGGTGGCCTCGTGGGCGCATGAGAATGGACCGAGAACCGGTCAGGCAGCCCACCAAGAGGTCCCGGGGCTGCTGTCCAAAGAGCTCAGCCTTTGGAGAAGTCCTGAGACCGGATGGTTACTTACTATCCCGGGGAGCTACATTTTGCAAGGCTGTGTGTTAAAACATGGATTTCCCCCTCTGGTTTCCCACACGGCCCCAGGGCAACTCCCACCCTGACCGACTCCTGCGTGGCCTGGAAGGTGTTCTCGTTGAGGAAGATGAATGCGGGAAGCTCTGGGGAAAGGCGAGGCCTGGAGGCCTGGGCAGGGAAGAGCCCCAGAGAGGAGGACACGCCCTGCCCAGTCCTGCCAGCTGGGGCGGGGGGTGAGGTGGGACCCAAAGCCATAGCCCTGCCTGCCCAGGGGAACCCACAGAAATGGGAAGAGGAGGCCCCCGAGTACGAACCAGCAGGTGAGACTGGACTGCGTCACGGGAAGGAAGCTGGTGGGAGCCCAGAGGATGAGGCGGGGAGGGGAGGAGGAGGAGGAGGACAGAAGAGGGAGAAGAGGCGGAGGGGAGATGGCCTTGGGCCTAAGCACCACCCATAACCGACAGCGGCGTGACACTCAAGCCCTCCCTCTGTCTGTCTCCCTCAAGTAAAAGGAAACTCAGGCTGGAAGATGGAGGAGAAGCCTCGTTGAGGGGCCTGGCGGGATGGGGGTGGCAGCCTGGGTTCACCGGCGAGAGGAGCTCTCTGGGTGCTCTCAGGGCCTCCCCCGCTCCTGGGCCCCCAGGTCAGGGGCATTGAGGGCGTCACTGGCTCAGGAGATACCAGGCCTGCGGAGGTGTTGCCCGTGCTCCAGGCACTGGCCTGGGGCCTGGGGACAGCGGGCGGGGCCCACATGTGCCCCGTGGGGCCTGCTTGGGTCCCAGCAGCACTTCCCTTCTTACAGGAAACCCCAGCTCCCGAGCATCCCTTCCCGGCCAGCCAGGAGGCCGGCAGGGCCCACCTGGTTGGACCCTCCCTCGGTCCCTGCCCCTGGTTCTGTAGGCCCACCTGTCTCAGGGATGAGGAAACGGAGTCTGAGAGGCCAGAGGCTTGTCCAGGACTCGAACCCGGGCTGCCTTTCCCCTGAGCGCGTCTCCCCGAGTTAATCTGGCAACACCTCCGACGCAGACATGGGGGATCGGCCCTGAATGTGTGCAGCCGTCACCAACGGGGGACGTCGGAGGCTAGGCTGGGAGGCAGGGGCGGGATCCCAAAAGACTGTGAGACTGGGAAGAGGGAACCTGGTGCTGGAGAGCCGGCCGCTGGGACGGGCTGGCTCTGAGTTGGGAGTGCGTCGGGGGGCACCCGTCCTCTTCCGGCTGAGAACCACCCTGCCGCCTTCACCTGCCTCTGTGTACATCCGTGTCGGGAGCTCTGGCTGAGGGCCATGGCACCGCACCTGCTGGTGGGACCCGAGATTCAGGGAACGTCACTCACGCGTCCCCGACATGCCCGCTGTCTGGACGGCAGGGAGCTTTCAAGGGGAAATTTTAATTTTGAACAGGAAAGGCTGGGTGAGTTCTGTAGTTGTCATATCAGAGAACTTATGTGGAATCAAGGGTGAAAACCCTACCCTGTCCCAAAGTGGCCCCAGTCCTTGCCTCTCCCAGTCTCGGCTACAGTCAGGTCTCAAAAAACTGGGATTAGAGTGTTGTCAGCGAAGAAAGAAATGTCTATTTTGACACCAAAACATATGAGATTAGCCACCAGCCACCTTTATTTTTCCTTTCCTCTCTGTTGCCAAAACTTGGGGCTCAAGACGGCAAGCTGCCTCTTGGGGCAGATCAAGATGGTGCAAAATGGCGGGGTGGGGGAGTGGGCAGTGTTTCCTAAGGGACAGTTTGTGACGGCCCCATGTTGGACGGAAAGAAGGGAGAAAAACCAAGGTAGCATTCAGGCTGTAGAAGGTTAAGTGAAAAAAGAAGTCATCTGGGAAAATAGTATATTATAAACACATATAGTATGTACACACTCACATACATCCCAAAGAAGCCTTACAAGGACTTGCCGCTTCTTTCCAAGAGAAGGCTTCAGTCCGATAAAGCATTCCTATAGTGGCCATTAACTATAATGAAATAATTTAGGAATTTCATTTATACTACATCCCCGTTCACTACATAAAGTCTACACGAAAGGCTTTGTGGAGACAATGTATATAGCTGCATCCAAACAGTAACGCGTTCTTTAAAAATAGGCAATGACTTTTTTCTTCCTATTCACATTTAAAATAACGACAGTGATGGAACACAGGATTAAGAAACCAATGGAGGGACTACGGAAGTGCTGCCGAGGTTTGCAGGCACGTGGCCTCTGCACCTATTATTCTTAGATATCGGTGATACCGAGTTTAGTTACGATTAGAAATTTCCGTGAAACACGTATCCACCTATAAATTCTGTGTAAACCTTAATTTTCGCCCCACCTATTTTCATTTATTTTAAAAAGTGAAAGGAGGGGAAACTCTTACAAAAGATAAGGTTGGGTCACAGGAGCAGGGCCAACTCCAGTGGCCAGGGGCCAGCGGGTGCGGGGGTCCTGTGCTACATCAGCTCAGAGTTGACTTTCAGAAGGACCATCCTTCTTCCCGCGGTACTGCAAAAGGCCCTGGGCAGAGCTGCCCCCTTCGCTTGGTGACAACCGAAGATGTCACGCTCTGGCTTACGAGGCCTGACTGTCACGATGACGTTGGCCAAAGCCTGAAGCCGCCAAACCAAGTGGCGTATGAGGATGGAGGGCTTGCCGCCAAGTAAAAAGTCTGAAGGGTTCTTACGAGCCGGGCTGTGTCACAGAACAGCTGGCGGCTGCTCAGGACCCGTCTTGGCAGAGCACCTGGTCTAGGGTTAGGAAAATCATCCCCCGTCTTGTGGCCCCTTCATCCTGGTGAGCAAAAGTGGACGGGACCTCAATCATGCTTTCAATAATGAGAAATCACATGCCTGCTTTGCCGTGTTGGGTTTTTTTTCCCCCCCCTTTCTCGATTTTAATAAGCAAATTGTACCACCATCTTATTCTGATATGCTCCTTCTTAAAAGCTGTACATCACATTAATGGAAGTGTTTACTGCTGGGAATATTTTCCATGTACAATGATCTGTAACCTTCTTATCTCAACTAGTTGCACATTATTAGTTCACATCCAGTTCAATTTATAAATTAACAGAGGTGCCATTTGTCTGTACAAAAATCAATGCATATTTATGAACTTCTTTTATTCAAATAGATTTTCACACATCTTATCCAAAGACACAATACAGAGACCTGCGGAACTTGGACGACGCAGCCCAGGCGTGGCTGAGACCCAACACATTCGCCTTGGCCAAAGGGCATAAAATCTCTCTTCTGCTGGGGAAAAATATAGCCTTTTCTCTGTTCATTTAGTTCGTTAAATGCACCCAACGCGTTTGCAGGAGCCGGATTCGTTATTTCCTTTTTGAAATCCAGAGTTACTCTTATTTATTTTTTCCATTTTGTTTTTACACCAAGGAGACCACAGTCAAATAATACTCAGCAACGGATTTTCTCTCTTTGGACTGAAAAATTAAACAGATACTAAATTATGACAGTGAATTTAGAAAGGAGGGCTCCGAGGGCTCGAAAGAACATGTCTGGGATAATATGATGCTTCTAAGAATATTGCAATCACATCCCGGCAATCACCGGAGCGTGCCGCGTAACTACCTCCTCGGCTAATATGCTTTCTTCCCGGTGATGACTAATCATGTTCTATTAAACAGCGGTAATGCTGGAAGAACTCAACTATACAAGTGTAATGAAGCCAGTATTCTCCCTGGACAGATTAGCTACAACTGATTTGACACATACCATCATAGGGGCTTCAAACCTGACAAACTCTGTGCTTGCTTCTGATTTATGCCGTCAAGCTCCTCGGAGAAGAGATGAAATCCAAGTGTTCCGTTTGGTAGAGGTGAAATGTACGGATGTGCTTAACTGCCAGTCAAGGAAAGTTACCCCTTCTCCTGCTCCTTGCCCTCCCTCCCCCTCTTCCCGTCACCCGGGCGGTGCACTGTCTGCAGCCCGCCGGGACCAGGGTCCACCGTCGTGTGCTATCGTCCAGGAGCCGAGGCCGGGCCACTCCTCCCGCCGGCCACTTGGGAAATCTTGCGCCAAGGGATCGACCCTGTGGCCTCCTGGCCTCCTCTCTGCCCCCCTGGGGACTGTCCAGGTTTTGTGATTTCACAGGGGCTGGGGTGGGAGGGGGAGGTGACCCCCAGGCGGAGCAGGGGGCACGGCGGGACTCACGTGCTGTGACTTCCAGGGGGCGTGGCGCCCGCGGCGGGCGTCACATGATGGTGGGCATCCTCCCGCTGCTGGCGCTCTTCCTGGACAGGTTGGGGGTGGCCATGAGCACGAAGCGCTCGTCGGGGCAGCCGTACTGCAGCAGCACGTCCACGCACTCCTGGCTGGGGGCCTGCCGGGCGTAGGCCAGAGCCGTGTTCCCATGGGCGTCTCGGGCCATGACGTCCACGCCGTACTGCGGAGGTAACGGAGGCCACGTTACGTGGGGGGGGGACATGGCTGTGGGGGAAGGTGAACCCCTGCACATGCGTGTGTCCACATGTGGACCCCTCAGGATGGGCCACGGGACCCGGGGCGTAGGTAGCTCTAGCCGGCGCAGGTGGCACCCAGCCCTGCCTGGCGGGGATATGCTTTCCACAACCAACCGCTTCTCCTTTGGGCAATATAAATGGACCAAAGATAGGGAAGCGGACTTGGCCCAATGGATAGGGCGTCTGCCTAACACAGAGGAGGTCTGCGGTTCACACCCTGGGCCTCCTTGACCCGTGTGGAGCTGGCCCGTGCGCAGTGCTGATGCGCCCAAGGAGTGCCACACCACGCAGGGGTGTCCCCCGCGTAGGGGAGCCCCACGCGCAAGGAGTGCGCCCCGTAGGGAGAGCTGCCCAGAGCGAAAAAAAGTGCAGCCTGCCCAGAAGTGATTCCCAGTGCCACTGATAAGGATAGAAGTGGTCACAGGAGAACACGCAGCGAATGGACACAGAGAGCAGACAACTGAGGGTAGGGGAGGGGAGAGAGATAAATTAAAAAAAAAAAAATCTTGAAAATAAATAAATAGATAGGTAGATGACAGATAAATGGACCAAAGATTAAAAAATTCGGTTTTACTCTTCCTCTGTTAACTTTCTGATTGTAAACCAAAAACGAATCCCTTTTTTGATTCCCGCAGCAATTCATTCTCACTGAGGGAATACACAGGAATTCAATAGGAGCACAGAAAGGGGGAAAAATTCCCTATCGCCTTGCTATTCCCAGATAACCTTTGTTAATATTTCAGTATTGACGTGTACACATGCAGAATGGAGATAGACTAACACAAATTTTTATCTTGCTCCTTTTCCCTGAACACCATCCTGTGATAATTTTCTCACACCACTACAGAGGATTTCCAAAACATGACACATGACAGCCACGTGATATTCCACTGTCCGAACAGAACCCAGCTGCTCCGTCCTTGATGGCTGGACATTTGATTTGTTTCAGGGCTGCCACTGTCCAGGCAGCACTGGGGTGGACGTGCTCACATCAGGCTCCAGGACGCCGGACTGTTAGGGCGCGCGCTAGACGTGGAATAACTAGGGGAAAGTGACAATTGTTGTCAAGCATCCTGCTTGCATGCAAGGGGGTGGGCTAACTTCCCCGTGCAGCAGCGCACGGGCGGGTGGGCGGCTCACGCCCTCGTGGGCATGGAGCATTAGCAGGGAAGGAAACCCTGGCCGACCTGAGCGGGAAAGATGGCATGGCCTTGCTATTTAATTTGCATTCAATCACACGAATGACTAGTGAGTGAAAGCAGAGCTGAACATTTTTGTGTGGTTTTGCTACGGTTCTTGTGCGTCTGTTCTCGTTCTCTCATTCCACCCCTCCAAATGTCATTGAAAACAGAGGGCCGCTGGCCTCGTTCCTCAGCTGCGTGGGTCTGAGCCTGCCCTGGGGGTGAGGACAGCAGGGCACCCTGAAGCTGGCATGGCCCTGGGTAGTGTCCCCATTACTGGTGCACACACCTTCCTGCCCCACCAGAGGACCCTCTCAGCCCCAGCTGGTCCCTCTGACTCACTCAAGCTTCACAATAAATGTGAATTTTTAAAAAATCCTCTTCCCCAGTAGAAGCTCATCAGAATAGCAGAGAACCAGCTCTTGGGCAAACTCCTCCCACATCCAATCTCGAAGTTGAGGGTCCAGGACTTTTTTGTTATGTGAAAAAAAGCCCCAAGGAAAAGCTTATTCAGTTTATAAGACAATGGGCATTTTTTGTAAAACAAAAGAGGGGGACACCACCAACCACGCTGGACCTGAAGGGGAGACCGACAGATGGCACCTTCCGGAACTCTACACCACCAGCTCCGTGGAGGGCTGCTTGCCCGGTCCGGGGGCCCAGCCTGCATGCTCCCTGCTCCCCTTTATCCGCCCTCCCGCGGCGCCCACATCTGAAGCCCTCGCGTGGGTGGGCCCTGGAGGCAGGGCCTTCAGGCCTCAACCCCCGTTTGCAGACCGGTGACCGCGGCCTCCCACCCGGGGGACGGCAGCGCACGCCGGACCCGCCGCGCCGGGCACCTACCCAGATGAGGAGCTGCAGCAGGACCACACTGCCCTTGCGGCTGGCCAGGTGCAGGGCCGTGCGCCCGTCGCCCTCGCCGCACGTCTCGTTCACCTCGTCCCGCGAGCCGTGCGCCAGCAGCAGGATGACCGTCCGCAGGTCCTCGTCGGCCGTGGCTCGCAGCAGGTGCTGGCCCAGCGACAGCTCCGTGCATGGCAGCGGGGCCAGGAAGAGCTTCTGCTCGTACTTGGCCCGGATCCACCGCTCCTTCTCGTCCCTGCAAGAGGCACAGATGGGGGTGGTCACCCGTGGGGGAGCAAACAACAGGTCAGGAAGCCAGCGCCTTCCTGGGGAGGAAGAGCCCCCAGGGCAAAGGCTGGTCTGTGGTTCTCTGGGGATGCTGAGAAATGCAGATGACCAGGCCCCACCCAGACCCCTCTGCCAGGACCTCAGCAGTGTTTTCACCAGCGCTGCCGGGAGTGCCGGGGCCAGTGAAGGGGGTCTCGGCCTCCCACGTGCCCTCCATCTGTGGGTTTTCAGTGTAGAAGGTGTACCTGCGAGGGGCCCCTGCCGGGACCAGCACCAGGCATGTGCTCCCCGGGCTGCGGTGTCGGGTTGCCAGCGCCCGCAGGTGAAGGGGAGCAGGTGGAGGGACCCCCTGCATCTGCCAGGGGGAGGGGCACAGGTGAACTGCCCAGGGGCTCTGCACGCTTCCAGGTGAGGAAAATGTCGCCAGGGCCCCACGTGTGAAAGTGACGCTCCGGTGGGGAGGTTTAGGAGAGGGATGCGCTCAGCCCAATTATCGCGAGGGTCGCTGCCACCTCCCCGGGTACCTGGGGAAGGCTGAAGTGGAGGCGGGAAAACGGCGAGACCTGCTGAAACGACAGGTTCCTGCGGGGCCGGGGAGCAGGGCCCAGGCTAGGAGATGCAGCAGGTGGCCCGAGGCCAGAGCTGGGCAGGGGTGGGGGAGAGGAAGGGGCGGGATGGCGAGGGCTGGGGCCCAGGGCGTGTGAAAGGAGGGCTGAGGTGGAGCATCCCAGTTGGGGGCGTGTGATGAGGGATCTAAAGGGAACACTGACACTCCACAGGGCAGCTGGGTGGCAGGGGAGGGCTGTGGAAAAAAGAGGAGGGGGCGGATGGGAGGGAGCCACACGGGCCCTGGGGGCTGATTCTGGCCCAGAGCCGAGGACAGCGGGTCGCCCTCCCCCCGGCCACCCTCTGTGGCTCCTCAAGGTGGACTTGGGTTCTGGTTCCTCAAAGGAGACAAGAGACAGCTAAACCAACTCAGCCATCCTCAAGACTCTGTGGCAGGGCGGCAGACTTGGCCCAGTGGTTAGGGTGTCCGTCTACCAGATGGGAGGTTCACGGTTCAAACCCCAGGTCTCCTTGACCCGTGTGCAGCTGGCCCATGTGCAGTGCTGATGCGTGCAAGGAGTGCCGTGCCACGCAGGAGTGTCCCCCGCGTAAGGAGTGTGCCCCATAAGGAGAGCAGCCCAGTGCGAAACAAAGTGCAGCCTGCCCAGGAATGGTGCCGCACACACAGAGACCTGACACAACAAGATGACGCAACAAAAAGAAACACAGATTCCCGTGCTGCTGACAACAACAGAAGCGGACAAAGAAGACGCAGCAAATAGACACAGAGAACAGACAACTGGGGTGGGGGGGGGGAAGGGGAGAAGGAAAAAAAAAAGACTCTGTGGCATTACCAGGGGAAAGGAGGCCACTGAAAAGAACCAAGGGACCTTTCCAAAGAACTCGTGACGCCAGCGGGCTGGGGGGCCAGCCCAGGGCCACGCACCATTAAGCCTGGCCAGTGCTTCTCCAGGAGGGTGATGAAAGGAGAAAGGAAGGCCTGGAAAAGGTGACTGCAAGGACGCCCCCAGCTTGGAAACACACCCATCCACATCCGCCCTCTCCTAAAATCCAAACTTTTCTCCAGGGGAATAATCAGGGTGCATAGCTACAAACTACCCAGCAAAACCACTCCGGAAAACTCATTACCCACGGCATTTTCCCTTCCGAAGCAGAGCCAAAAGGCCTTGTTTACACCTTTCCCCCTTGTTTACACTGCTCCCGTAATCTAGTGTCGGGTTAGCCCTAATCTCTTTTTAAATAGTTAGGCAAACAAATTCTTCCAGGAGTAAATCTGGATTAGTTTTGCACCGCTTCCTGGTACATGCGCGTGACCCCAGTGTGACCCCGACTCTTTTCATTCTGAGATTTCCAGGACAAACGCTGGGCTACAGCTGAGAATGGACCTGGCACCCACGAATGCCACAGGGAGGCGGCCCTTCCCACCTCAGCCAAAACACACACAAAAGCGCCAAGGCGGGGGAAATACCAGCTAAGGCAAAAAAAAAAAGGTGTTGATGTTATTTAAAAATAAAATGTATCCGAGGAAAAATTTGTTGATGCCTTGCATAAATTATTCACAAAAGCGAAAGAGCAAACCTTGAATTAAATGAAAAGGGACAGTGGTTTTTAAGTTCCAATTTGCTAGCTCTCATTTTTGGTAGGCATTAAAATCAGAACTCTTTTATGCTGTTCCGGTTGATTTTAATAGTCATTGCCAAATCATCCAGGGAGAAGCCAGGATTTAACAAGAGCCACTACCATCCTAATGGCTGTTATTAAACTTTCTTTTTAATATTCAAAAACCCCAGCCAAAGAAAGAGCGGGACTTCCTGGCTTCTACATCCTCTTGTGTCAGGAGCCCACACGGAGCCGCTGGGGTGACAGCCGGCCTCGAATCCGGCCACCGAGAAAACACCCGCTACTGAAGATGATGTATATAAAGCAAGGACGGGGCCTGGGAGAGGATCCCCGGGGGGGGGGGGGGTGTCCCGAGGTGCAGGCTCCCACCTGGCCCTAGGAGTTGCCGCAGGGCACCGGCTGCTTCTGACGTCTTCAACGCTTCCATCGGTGGCCACTGCGAAGGGACACTGCAGGAAACAAAGCCCAGCGCAAGCTTTCCCCGCAGACTTCTTGTTGGTGTCTTTTTGTCCCTGGCCCCCGTGGCCACGTGGCCTCTCTCTGTCCAGGAGGCAGAGCCGTTTAAGTTGATTACCTAATGGAGCCAGGGCTCATCACCAAAACTTCTGGTGCTCTTTAAAAAAACAGGAGCTTTTGAGGCCAGTCCTTCAGGACTGCAAAATGTCAGTGCTGTTCTCAGATAGCAGGTGGGGGCAGGCACCTTGGGACGTCGCTGAGTGTTGGAGTCTGTGCTGGGCGCAATTCTCTTTACCACCGGGAATCCAACCGGTATGAAAGTAGGACTCGGACAAGGGCACTGGGGTTTCCGGGTGCTAATTCAGCGAGCCCCGTTTGTGCCTGTGCGCTTGTGACAGCAATCATCTTCTGGGGGCCTCGCCAGTTCAGTCGAGGTCGGGGGAAAGCCTGGCTCTAGGTGCTTTTGCAGTGGCAGGGGGAGGGAAGGGCACCCCTTATCAAGGCGGGGCCGTGGCTCTGGCATTAGAGGGATCTGGAGCCTCAACTGGAAAATAGCACAAGGGCATCCACGGGGGGTGGAGCTGTAGGATTTGAGATGGTGCATTAGAGGCTGCTCTGGCTACAGCCATCACCAGACATGGAGACTGAGGTCAGTGACGTCTCTGATAGTTCAATGTTATTGTCAAGAACCCAAAGCTCATCGGTGGGGGTGGTGGAGGGACAAGGAGGTGCCACTAGCACAGGGTGTTGGGTGTTCCAGGTTTCTCGAGCCCAGCAGTCTGGAGACCTGAGTGTCGTGGGGCTCGAGGTGATCGGAATGGGGAGGCGGGTGGCTCTTGGCCGGGGCCCTTACAAACCCAGGGGCACCTGGGGGCCATCCCTCGAAGGTGCAGAGGTGCCCGGGACACGGTGGGGAGGGGTGCTTGGCTGGTTTGCGTGAGCCCTGTGGCCCCATCTGTCCAGGCCATGCCCACGGCCGAGATATCTCAAGGCTTTTAGGACAATCGTGTCCCTACAGCGTCCTCATCTGGCACCTGGGCAAACAGTTAAACTGGGAAAGACAGACATTCTGACAATGATTTCCTTTCTAGGAAGGTTTCCTGTCTGAAACGCCTCACCTTACGAAATCGTGATGCTAAAGCGCAAATGCCCTGATTGTTCATCTGATGTTCCAATTTTCCTTCTGGGACCCCCGGCCTGTCTCGGTCGAGCCTCTCATCTCCCCCCAGGAAGGCCAGTTCAAGAGCAGAGTTGCGGGCAGTCATCACTCCACCTCATTCTGCTCCCCTGGGGGACCCCTGCTCACATCCCCTGTTAGCTAATGAGCTAAAAAATGAATTATGAGAGCGGCCGGCCGTCAGCACGGAGGAGGAGGCCCCGCTCCTCATTTCAGCCTGTGCTGACGTACCTTTAAATAAATCAACCACACGAGCCAGAGGAAATGAGAGTGCCGGCAGCTGATGAGAAAAGAGGCACCGAGCCAGGCCCTAAAAATACAAGGGAAAGATACAACCGCATCAGGAAATATTTTCTTCTCTTCCTACCCGAACTGAGCCCCTTTGGGAGACGGCCCCCCACCTCCCTCTGAGGGCCTTGCAGGAATCGGCCTTGGGTGAGCTCTGTGGGGCGGCCAGGTACTGAGCAGAGGATTTGGGGGGCTAGGGGGCAAGTGGGGTCCAGGCTGCAGAAGCCGGGATTTTAGCAGGATCTTCTGGGGTTTGCGGGGCTTGGAGATGGACGCTCGGGCCTTGCAACCTGATGGACAAAGCTTTGGCACCCCTGACCTTGAGGGCTGGTGACATGGTCTGGGCTCCAGGAGCTCACCCCAAAGGCGAGTCCCTCTGCCATGTCTTACCCAAAACCACAGATTTAGTGCCTGCCAAAGCAGAATCAAGCGTCGACACCCGTAAATATCACTGCGTGCTCGAGCCGGTGGCTGACGAGCCGCCATCTCCAAGTAATGGGAGCATTTACTTGCTGTGACCCGGGAGGACGGCAGCAGTGAAAGTAACTGGTTTTATTGATAATTCCTGGTAATACCCCAGCTCCTAAAAGGATCTTGGAGAGCGTTACACGTGCCTGTAAACGCACCACGCGGCAGACGTGGCCGAGACGTGCGCACAAGAGCACTCATGGCCGTGTTTTGAGACATCCAGAGAAGGACATGGGTTGATTTTATCCCGAATTTCAAAACGGGCGGCTGGGCTGTGGCAACCCTGCACCCATTCTGGCAGGGACAGGACCTGGCGTGGAGGAAGTCCACTCGGGAGGGGAGCTCCTCAGGCGGGCCCCTGGCCGCGGTCGAGGCAGGCCTGGGACAAGCCGCGGCCTCCCTGGAAGGTGACGGATGCTAAGCCCCTCCAGCCTCCCCAGCGTGCTGCTGGTGCACAGTGAGCCCCCTGGATTTATAGCCTGGGGGTGGGGGAGCCGGCACGGGCGCCGCGCCTCACTCCCATCCCATCCTGCCAGCGGCAGCCTGATGGTGCCCAGGGCACAGGAACAAAAGCCAGGAGGGCACAGACGGCAGGCGTGGCTGAGCTGGCGCATGGTGGGCTCAAGGTCAGGGTCCAGGCGAGCTGATAGGGAGGGTGGGCGGGGGGATGGCAGGGAGGAGCACTGGTGTCTGCAAGGTCAGGGTGGGGAGATGAGCTAGTGCCTTCTGTGCAAGGACCCTACGTGCCAGGGCACTCCTGCTCTGTCATGGGGTTCAGTCCTGGAGTGGGGTCACTGATGCACCGGACAAGATCGGGGATGAAGAGGGCGTGAGCAGCTGAGGCAAGGTCAGCCACGTGACGAGAGAGACAGCAACTGTCAAGGACTGACTCGTGCATCTTCCAAAGCCAAGCTCAAATCATCATCCACGTTCCCGTGGCTATGACCCCACCTGTCAGCAGGACTCTTGGAAGACGTTACTCTTAGCTAAGGTGTGGCTAGACTGAGCCAGGCTGGGCCTTAACTCATGTAACTGGAGTCCTTATAAAGACAGGAATCTTGGACGCAGTCAGAGGAGCCAGATGTGGAGGCGGAAGTCTGAGAAAGGTACGGGAGACCGAGGACGTGGCCGTGGGTGTGGGTTTTAAGCTCGGGTCCCCCAGTGAAGCATGTTCTTCAACTTGATCCATTCCTGTGGCGTGAGCCACTGTAAGTAGCTACTTCAATTAAGGTGGGGTCAGCCTCAATCAGGAAGAGCCTTCATCCTATTACTGAAGTCCTCTATAAACAGAATGACTACAGAGAGAGAGAGAGCAAGCCACAGGAGGTAAGAACCAGGAAAAGAAGGGAGAGGCCAGGTGAGGCTGCCATGTGACCACCAGTGACAGAGGAGCCCAGGACTACAGAGTGCCCACAGCAGCCCCAGAAGGCCAGTCTTCAGGAAGGAAGCATCACCTTGATGATGGCTGGATTTTGGACTTCTCCTGGCCTCAAAACTGTGTGCTAATAAATCCCCATTGCGTAAGTCCATTACTGCATGGTTTACTTTGGCAGCCAGGGAAACAAAAACACCACATGATAAGGATGGCCAATGCCAGGCCATTACCGACCCTGGAAGAAAGCACAGCCTTGCTGACATTGGACTTTTAGTCAACAACGCGAGTCAATAAATGCCTGTTGTTTCAGCCAACCCAGTGTGCGGTCTTTGCCACTGCAACCCTGGTCAGCTGAGACAACAACCAATTGTGATGGTTTAGATGCACTCCAAGGAAGGACTGGTGGCCAATGGGAGGCGTTTCCAACACTCTGAGCTGTCCGGTATGGGGACTGGCCTCTTCCTTTCCCAGCAGGGGTAAGTGCCCCAGAAGGGGTACCCCGGATGCACTTATTAGGGGACGTTTGCTGCTTTATAATGAACCATAAGCCTTTCTGCCTCATTTCCCTGCCTGTATTTACACGAGCCCAGTGGTGGGTTTACATCATTCCACCATGGACCTGTGTTTATAGAAAAAGATACCCTATTAAAATAGCCTGGCTTTGGGAAGTAGTTGTGGCTCAAGCAATTGGGCTTCCGCCTACCACACAGGTGGTCCAGTGCCTCCTGGAGAAGGTAAGCTGGCGCGGTGAGCCGACGTAATAAGGTGACGCAACAAAGGAGACAAAGAGGAAGGAAAGTGAGAGACAGAACAAACCAGGGAGCTGAGGTGACTCAGGGGACTGAGTGCCTCTCTCCCACATGGGAGGTCCCAGGTTTGGTTCCTGGTGCCACCTGAAGAGAAGATGAGCAGACACAGAGAGCACACAGCGAATGGACATGGAGAGCAGACAGTGAGTGGAGACAGGAAAGGGGGGATAAATAGATAAAATAAATCTAAAAAAAAAAAAGAAGCCTGGCTTTGCAACAAAGAACAGGAAACAGCTCAATGGTAGTCAAAGCTAACTGCCGTTTGACACTTGTTCTGTGCCAGCTGTTGGCACATGGCATGATTATCTGGTTAAACTCTGACATCACCTGATGAGATAGGTCCCACTGCCACCCCCATTTTAGGGGGTGAGTCAAAGAGAGGCAAAGAAAGCAGCCCCAGGGCACCCACTGTCCCAGCAGAGCACCTGAGCCCAGGACCAGCCCTGAGCACGTCCTCTGGGCCCAGCTGTCTCTCCAAAGAAAGAGCACCAACCCCATCCGCACAGCACCTCCCAGGCCAGGGGGCCCCAGACGGGTCGGGTGGCGCCCCCACGCCCAGCCTCACTCTCTGGCCGTTCCAACACTGGACTCTCCTCTCTGGTGAAGGATGGGGGGACGAGCTGCTTAGGAAGAGGAGCTAGAGTTGCACTGCCCAATGCGGCAGGCGGGAGCCGCATGTGCCGTTTGAATTTAAATGAATCAAGATACAATATGGCACAAAATCCAGTTCTTCTAGACAGG
Source organism: Dasypus novemcinctus (assembly GCF_030445035.2). NCBI lineage: Eukaryota > Metazoa > Chordata > Mammalia > Cingulata > Dasypodidae > Dasypus > Dasypus novemcinctus. Next base: position 7,727,598 of record NC_080679.1, read on the forward strand.
TTTCATGCATTCCTAGTGCCTAACAGCCCCTCATGGCTACTGTACCGGGCAGTGCAGAGGAAAAAGTGAATAAAGGTCATCCGCCGTTTCCCCCTTCCTCCAATTCTTCCTCCTTACCAAAAGTATTTGGGTATTAAAATGAGTACAGAGGGAAGAGAAATGAAATGACGAATGTGGGCGGAAAACTATGTGGGAAGAACAACATTGTGGAAACCAGTCCCCAAGACAGCTGCTGCCGTATGAGGGGCCCGAGGCAGCCAGGCCCCCCTTCCGAGTAGCCCAGGCGCCAGGGAACCCATGCTCTGTGGTCAGTGTCGGTGGAAATGACTGTCACTCCAGCAATGGCAAATCCTTTCCGTCAGTGGCAAACAGTGTAGACCAAGTCTCAAGGAGCCTGCAGTGTGCACGGCTGGTGAGGCTAGAAAACGGTGCAGCTGCGATGGAAAACAGGTGGCGGATCCTCAAAAAGCTAAACAGCTACCATGCGACCCGGCAGTTCCACTCCTGGGTATATACCCCAAAGAACTGAAAATAGGGGCTCAGATATACCGGGAGGTGGAAACAACCCAGGTGTCCAGTGGCAGATAACCGGATAAACGACGTGTGGTCCACCACACCCGGAAGTGTCCAGCCATCCAAAGGAAGGAGGCGCTGATGGTTGCTACAACGTGGATGAACTTTGAAAAACTATGCCGAGCAGACAAAGAAGGACAAACATTGCGTGACTCCACAATATCTAGAATAAGCAAATTCATTAGACGGAAAGGAGATTCAAAATGACCAGGGGCTGGGGAGAAGGGGATGGGGGATGATTGTTTCATGGGTACAAAGTGTCTGTTTTGAGTGATGGAAAAGTTTTAATCGTGGAAGGTGATGATGGCAGCACATTTGAAATTAATTTGTGCCACTGTACGTTTTGAAAACTTGTTAAAATGGCAAGTTTCATAAAAATAAACAAAGGACCCTTCAGGAGACTTGGGGAGTGGGGACGAGTCCCACCGGACACGACCCCGTCCTCGGGAGAGGCCACCTGGGCTGCAGGCTCTCGGTGCACGAGGAGGCCACGGGTCCCTCCCCAGCGGCCGTCAGCCTTGCTTTGGGCCTGGCAGGGAAGGCTCGGGCAGCTGCCAAAGGGGAAGGAGGTTAATGAGTTCGAGTCCCAGAAAAGAAAAGTTTTCCAGAAATCACCACAAAGCGCCTAACTGGCTCAAAGCCCTGTTTCTAAGGGGGGCTGGGAGGCCGCAGCCAGGAGACCGGGCGCCGAGGCGTGTGGCGAGCTGTCCCGCTCAGTCCTGGGGGCCCAGGCTTTGGGACCCCGTGCCATCTCGGGGGGTACTGGGAACGGGGCCTCGGTAGCTCTGCTCCCAGCCTGTGAAAAAGCGGCGCTTTCACTTAATGCTCTTACCAAGCACTTTTACCGCGGCTGGCTACGTGTCAAGGCTAAAACATTCCTCTTTATTGGAACCCTTCCCCCCAGAATGCTGAAAGACCAAGAAGGAGCTTTGTGTGTATGTGTGTGTGTGTGTGCACGCGCCTGTCACTTGTCACACTGCTTCCTTTGGAAACATCTTTTTTTAACAGGGTGGGAGAGGATTTTTCAACACCGATTTTTAAAGGGGATTCGGTCGCTAAGAATATCGGAGCAGAGGTACATTTTGGGGTGAGGGGGAGAAACTGGAAGAGGCCCACATGGGTTTTGCAACAGTGACAGAAGAGAGGAGAGGAAGGACAGAGGAAGAAAAGAAAGGGCTAGCAGCAAGGAATTTCCAAAGTGTCCTCCTGCCTCCAGCCAAACAGGAACTGGGAGGGAGGGAGGCACGGACCAGGGGGCTGGAACAATATGGTGAGAAAACAGAGGGCTTCCTCTCGGCGGGAGGAGCCGGGGCTCCTGCGAGCGGAGCGCCCGGCAGCCCGCTGCCCCCACGCATGCCTTCTCCCCCAGCGGCGTTGCTAAGGGGTCGGGCGGCAGGCTGCGGGCACGGCGGCCCCCCAGCCCCGGAGCCCAGCCCGCCAACAAAGCCCCGGGGCTGCTCATTCCTTAATTGCAGAAAGCTTTTCAGAAACCGGCCACTGTAAATCCCGCGCGCCAAGCCGGGCGGCCCCCGGCTGGCCAGGATTTATGCGCGGGGGGCAAAGACAAAATAAATATCCAGCCTGACCTCGGATCGATAGGATGAGTGTTTTTGCCAACTTGCAGGGTGTTTTATGAGCTCGGAGGAACAGAACGGGATCATTATTAATTAAATAAAGTCAACCGTATTAGGCTTATTACGCTTGTAAGTCACAGGTAAGCGTGCTGGGCTGCAGGTGCGGGCGGAGCTGTGGGCCCAGGACCGAGCCGGGCAGGGCGCCTTGACTGCTGGGGGCAAACAGGCTCGGCCCTGGCTTCCGGAAGGCATGGGGCTCGGCCCCGTGAGCCGCACCTTCTTTGTCTGGCCTGGCACCTGTGTGCCAAGCTCGGGTTTGTCTCGCCCTCTATATTAGCGCTACGGTCGGCTGCGACCGGAGGCCCTCATGGCTGTCGCTGTGACCTGGCCACCCCTCCCAACACCTGCCTGCTCAGAGCTTGACCGGGTTGAGCAGGAAAGATTCCCCGATACGAGCCCTAACGGAAGCGCAACCGTGCCCAGGCGCAGTTAGAGGGGTGGGCTGCCAGGGTTCTCTGTGAGGTTTGGGAACCTCAAAGTGGGCTCTAAGGGGACATTGGAACAAGGCCACCCGCTAGCACTGGGTTCACGGAGAACATCTCGGATGCGACAGCCCAGGGGCGACTGTTTTGGGGCAGGTACTCGCTCGTTGGGGCCGCCTGCTAGCCATGGGGTCCTCAACAAGGCTCCTGCCCTGTCCGGGGCCTCAGTTTCCCCCACTGACCCTGGTGTCTGAGGACGATTGGCTTGGGAGAGAACTGCTGGATGACAGCGTAGAAGGTAAACCACCCGCAGGGCGCTGGGAGAGCCCCCACCTTCCATTCCGTGGGCCTACTCCAATGAACACCACCACTGAGCTCTGCACTTCGGCAGATAACTTTACAGAATGCATCCCTCCTCAGGGCAGCAAAGCACCAGGTGTGGTGACACTGGGTACAAACCCCAGCACGTTCTCGACGGCCGCTTGCCCCTCTCCTGGGAGCCGAGGCTTCAGGCACCTGGGCCCAGAAAGCCAAGGCCAGACCCTGTTGTGCCCCCGGCCTCTCCCTGCAGGACCTGCGGACACCACCCCGCTGCCTCCCACTCCTGGCTGCCCCAAGGGACCCATGCTGCTCTGCAGGCTCCGCTCTCTGGAAATCAGTCCCAGGGGGAAAGAATTCGCTTGTGTTTATTCTTCTGTGCCTGGGAATCACAGCCCAGGCCCCGAGCCCATGCTTCCCAAATCTGAGCCACCTGCTTGGGATCCTGCCAGGTTGGCAAGGGAGGGGGTGCCAGTACCCACAGAGTGCAGGGGCCGGCAGGTCCAACTGCCCCCCACCCCCTACCCAGCCCCGGTGACACAAGGGCCAGTCACGCCTTGTTCCGTGCTCGGCAGGGTCGGCCGGGAATGGGCCCCCAACTGGCCCTGGTGGGCTGAAGGAGGGCACCCCTCCCCGCTCAGGCTTGGACAAGACTACAGAGCCCCCAAGAGCCCCAATAGGCTTGCAGCTGCTGCTTGGTACGAAGGGCCCCTGTCCCGAGGGTGTCTGTGTGAATCCTGAAAGCCAAGGCCCTTTCTCAGCTACGGCCACGTTCATCTCAAGCACGGACTCTGACGTGTGAAAACAAGCCAAGCAGGCACACAGATGCCCAGCACCCAGACGGCTGCCCATCAGAAGGTCCAAGGGCAGGGAGAACCCACAAGGGTTTCCCACAGTCCACGGGGCAGGGGGGCCGCTTGGAGCTTACTGAGCCTCCAAGCTCTTCGACTTTCCTGCGCCTGCCACCCCTGCCCGATCTTTCACTTTCATCTGGCTGCAATGTTAAAATTGAAGTGTAGTAATCAAGACCGGCGGTATATGCTGTTTTAATCCTAAAGGCAGCTAAGCGGGCATTTTATATTCTCTACGCAGACCAACCAGCACTGGACCCAGGCAAATCAAAATGCCCTGGCTTAGGTGTGGCCCCTGCCGACTGTACTTTCCTGCTGGCCTGTGAGCTTAGAAAATAAGTCCCCCGCTCTGTTTCCCAGGATGACGGCACAGCTTCTGCCATCTAGACAGACAGGACAGGACAGAACGCATCCAGGGAAGCTGATTCAAACGCTGTGGAGAGGACACGCTCTGGGGAGTTTGGTTCGAAGAAAAAGTCAGAGCAGCATGAAAATGGTGAGGTTCACACAGAGTTAGATGCTCTACCCCCGGCCCCAAAACAGGGCCTCCTAAAATTCCTGCGCGCTCATCTTTGCAACCTGCCATGTATTTTCCACCTGGCGCGTATGTTGTGATTTCAGAAAGGGCCTGGCAGTGGCCTGATCCTGCAGTCCTCCCTCTCAAGAATCAGAGAAGGGACAACACACGAGGGGGAGCTGACGATGACATCTGTGGGGGCGTAAGGGGCAGGCGTGTCAAGTGCCGGTGAAGGAAACAGAACTCGTCCCCAAAGGGAGTCTCCCGGAAGAGGCAGCAGGAGGCAGGGACACAGCTCAGCTACTTCTAGCTGGATGTGGGCAGAAGGCATCGGAGGGAAGGGGGATTTGGGGCCGGAGGCTGGACTGCACTGGGAAGCTGGACCCCTGCTGGCAGCAAACTCGCCCTGCCCTGCGTGTCTCCTCTGGAAAGGTTTCCCGGGGAGCTCTTCAGGACCTGCACCTGCTCTGGCTCCTGGGTGAGGTGCAGAGCTCACGCTTATGCACAGCTCTTGTCCCAGCCCTTTTCACAGTCTCCCTGCCTCACCCAGCTTGCTGCTGCAGGTTTCGATTCCCGCAGCCCAGGGTTCGAATTTTCCTGACATCAGCAGTGTGGCCATGGGCTTCTGGACCCCGATGCCCTTATCTGTAAAATGGGGAAAAGGCACCCTCATCTCAGGATAGGACAAGGATTCAAGGGGGACAGCGTGTGGGTCAGTCCTCTACAAATGCACAGGGCAGGCAGGGGATGGGCGCCGGAGAGGGCGCGGGGTGCTGGGAGGGGGCTGCGGGGACTGACCAGGAGCCCGGGCTGAGGGTGGGCGAGAAGGGGAGGCCTGCACGGGCCATGGGGGAAGCAGCGCGACGACCAGCACGGCTGACCACCCCCAGGGGGCCATGTGGCAGGCTGGGTGGCAGGGCTCTGACGGACAGGACCAAGCTCTTGGGCGCAGGAGTGACTGGTGACCTTCGTGTGAAGTGTTCTCTCTTCTTCTGGAAGGCGGTGGGGTGGGCACAGAGAGGGAGAGGCACTAGTTTGTGCAAGGAAGACCTGTCCATGACCAAGCCTGAGTGTTCCCACCCTTGTTGGGAAGAAAAGGCGGGAAGGGAGGGCCCGGGGCTGTGTCTTCAGGGACCCTGGGACCAGGGGGTGGGGCCAGTGACAAGGAGTAACAGAGCTGGGGGCTGGGCAGAGTGGGAGCCCAGAGGCCAGGGAGACACGGAGGGCAGGGAGGGGGCTTCAAGGGGAGGGACCGAAAGCGACTTAGAGAAGTCCGTTTAAGAAAATAACTTTCAGAAAAATGCGATACTATTGGAAAGAGGGAGACAGAGCATCTAAATTGTCCCAGAAGCTGCTGAGATATTTTAATTTTTACTATCTCCAATTTTTTTAACCAACTGTGGAAAAAAAAAAAAAAAGGACAAAACATACAGAAAATTAACATACAGTAAGTCACCATCTTGACTTATGGGCTCTGGACCCCATACCATCCCTTTCCCACATAGCACGCATCTTACCTAGTCGGAGTTCTTGCACAGAGAGCTTTATTATTCTGCTCAAAGCTAGTTTTATGAATTATGTTGGTGAATTAATCTGCAAGTAAGTTGGGCTTGTGTGTGTCCGCACAGTAATCACAGCTAAGCTACACTGGCCACACACACAGGCTGTTTCTGTACTTCGATGTTAGGAAAAGCGCGAACCACTGTTTTAAAGCGTGTCCCGATAAATCGGCGCCACGTGAGTGTGAGCAGGAGCTGGGCGAGTGAGGTGGTCCGGGGCTCTGTGTGACGCGGTGTGAAACGCCGAGGCACCTGGCGGCCTAGCCAGCAGCCCTGGTGGGGGAGGCCCCAGCACTGTGAATTAAGTGCGCCCTAAAGGTGGCTGATGCGATCTGCTTTGGAACACATCGCATCATAAACAGATAAGGAAGAGAAATGGCCCTTTTCCTCCACTCAGATGACTGTAAAATGGATTTGTGTCCTCCCTGTACATGCACCAGGGCTCTTTGAATACCAGGGAGAGGAAAACCCAAGGTCTACTCAGAAGCCAAAAAGCGAGGGAGAGTGGACAAGTTGGCTGCACAACTATGGTAATTACAATTATGGATGTAATTACCGCCACTGAGCTGTATACCTGAAAGTGGTTAAAATGGGAAATTTTAGGTTGTATATCTGTTCCCAGAATAGAAACAAAAAAACATAAAGCTGTAAACACAAACAGTGACCCTAATATAAACTATGGGCTGTAGTGAATAGTATAATTTTAATAATAGTGTTTCATCAATTATGACAAAAGTATCACACTAAGGCAAAGTGTTAATAGGGAATCCGTGTGTATGTATGCGCTACAGGAACTGGGGACTTTTTACAGGATTTTTCTGTAAACCTACAATAATTAAAAAAAAAAAAAGGTCGGGAGAAAAGCAGGTGTGCTTGCCAAAGACCGAGAGTACAGCCTGGTGGCTCTTTGAGGACTTTTGGTTAGGTGGTCATTAACCACGTCAGAGAGCGAGCTGCAGGCTGCAAAGTGGCAGCACATTTGGAGATGACAGAGAACTCTCAGTAGGTTTTCTGTAAAGACCGCTGAGTGGCTCTAAGAATTCCAGTTCTTGGTGATTGACATGAGACTACAGATTCTGAGCAACAGTTTTCTTGATGTCATTTTCCTTGTAATTTGAGGGGGGAGGAGGGCTTTAGAGTCACATGGCCCCTCATGGCCAAACGAACAAAGGAAACAATAAGGACAACAAAACAGATTTTAAAATGGGAAGTGCATTCTAGAGTATACACAAATGGAAAACACAGTTAAACTGAATTTGCCTTTTAGCTTGTTTCAAAAATAAGAAAATGTAAAGGTGCTGAAAGATGCTGCCAACAGCATTAGCTTTCTGGGCCCTCCAGACCTTGCCTTCAGCTTGACCGACATGTCCTTTACAGTGGCGATGGCCTGCAAGCAATGGCTCGTACTGGCCAAGATGCATTCCATTCCAGTGAACTAGCTACTGAAATTTTGTTAAAGACTAGATAATACGTGAGCCTTTTAGAGAGAACAACAAATGAGCAACGACTGACTTTCCCTCCTCAACTTAGCTCAAATGTTCAAAATATTCAACCAAAATCTACATGTGCACTAGGTATTTTTTTTTCTAAGTTTAGTTGTGGAGCTGACTGCAAGAATGATTCCTCATGAGTATGTAAGTGAATTCTCTAGAGTCTGGGAAAGAATGCTATTTAATAAGCTACAGCTAAATCCCTTAATTAAAACCACCAAACCTCTAACTACCAGGATCAGGAGGTAGAAACGGGTGAGATGGTTGATGCTTCACAATTGTTAAAGAGTTTAACTGCCCAATGTCATTGGTGTTGATAACACAAAAATTAAGGCTCTATCTGCTGAGCATTTTTCTTGAGAGAAGATCCTAGGATGGTGGCACAGAAAGCAGCTCAGGGATCCGCAGGCCCCAGGCCCAGCTCCACAGGCATGTGAAGCTGCACATTCACAGGGGGCGCCAAGCTTGGTTTAAGGTTCTGCTGCCGCCATCTTGAAATTCTTGATAACTACTGGATGAGGGCGAGGGCCCATGTTTCCATTTTATACTGGGCCCCGCAAATTCTGTAGCCAGTCCCGGCTAATCCAGCAGCTTGCAAGAATCTGCTCTCATGGTCTGTGTTGTGAGGTTTGTGTAAAGTTAAATTTCTGAATCTGTACAATAGTTCTTTTTCTGATATGTCCTGCCTAATTCCTGAATGTGTCAATGGCCTTTCCTTTACTAAATGACGGTGAAAGGAAATGAGTCAACTAATGTCCTTAACTTGGCAAGGTTAAGAACCAGCTACCCTACATCTACCTCCCACAAGTATTTAAAAGTGGGAGGCAGGGTCCTGTCTGAGGGGGAGCAGCTGGCTGCAGCAGGAGCTGATCAGGTCTAGTTTCTACCCGCAAGCTCACATTCCTTCCCCTCTACCCTTAAGTATTAGGACGGTTTAGGAAGGTCTGTTGTGACCACTGGTTAAGGGATTTGTAGAATCCTTTTCGTCAGCATGCACTACTTTTGATGAGACAAAAAATCCAGACTCTGAGTGCTCTCCACTGTCCCTTTACACAGTCTCTGAAGCTGGGTGTCTGCTCTGGTGCCCACACGGCTTCACCCAAGGAACTGAATGTGTGTCCACAGTCAGTTGTCCCAAAATGTTCCAAACATATTGTCTTGAGCTGCCATTTTCTTTCAATCCAGGATTCAATCAATCATGATGCTTTGCATTTGGTTGTCTGGTCTTGTTAATCCCCTTTTACCTATAATTCATACCTTCCACCCACCCCTCTGTTGGGTCTTCCATTACTTTGATATTTTTGAAGAGTCCAAGCAACTTTCTATTGCAGAATGTCCCCTAGCTTGGTTTCGTTTGATTCAATTCAGATCAGATATATACATGTATTTTTGTTCTCCATAAATGTTAATCTCAAAGGCTCAGCTTGGTTGTATTTAAAAAAATTTTTTTTTTAATTAGAGAAGTTGTGGGTTTACAGAAAAACCATGAATAAAGTACAGGTCAAATACTTTTATTCCACATTGTGAAACACAGGCTGTCCCCATTACTGAAGCTGAGTCTGAGTGCATGGTTAAAGTGGGGGCTGCCAGGTCTGTTCCTTTATAATTAACAAGGGATCTGTAGGGTGATACCTGAGATTGCATATATCCTCTCTCATAAGAATTATAGCATTTGTTGACAATCCCTGACTGAGTCAGTGATTATGTTTTTGGCTGTAAAATGGAGATTTTCGAATGCTCTCATTCCTTCTCTATTTACCAATTGGCTATCACTGTGGAACCATGCATTTCAAAAATTAAATGGGTTACCAGCATTCTTTTTTGATGCTTTAATCGTTTCCAGTCTGGCCAGTGGGAGCCCCTCCAAGCCAGCTCCTGATGTCTATCACCTTAGTCCTTGACAATTTGTTTTCTGCCTCAGCAGGATCTTCCAGACTTAACTTGTGCTTTCTTGCCCCAGATTTGGAACAAGCCATTTCTCCTGATTCTTTTAATTGAAGCCACTTTTTCTTTTCTTTTTCTTTTTTTGCTTTCTTTTAAGGTTAAACTTATATTTTGAGATAATTGTAAATTCACATGAAGGTGTAAGAAATAATAGAGAGAAATCCCACGTGTCTTTTACCCGACTTCCCCCAGGGGGAACATCTTGCAAAGATACAGCACAATGTCACAACCAGGACACTGATACTGATAACAATCCGCCATCTACTGAGACTCCCCAGTCTTACACGTACGCATTTGTGTCTGTGTGCACACTTAGTTTTACACAGTTCCATCATGTGCAGGTTTTGTGTGTCCACTGCCACATTTCCCAACACAAGGCTCCCTCCTGCTGTCCTTTGGAAACCATGCTCCCTCCCTCCAGATGCCCCTCCCACCCCCTACTGGGCAACCCCTAATCTATCCTCTCTCATAGTCTTGTCATTTCAAGAATGTTATTAGACGTGGAAATCACACAGGATTTGGGACTGGATGTCCTCACTGAGCGATAACATCCTCGAGATCCACCCACTTGCTGCGTGTGCCTGTAGTTTCCTCCTGTTGATGGCTGAGAAGTATTCCATGGCAGGGGCACGCAACAGCCTAGCTAGTCATCTGCTGGAGGACTGCTGGGTTGTTTCAGCTTTCGACAGTTATGAGTATGTCTGCTGTAAGGTTAGCATGTGTGTTTTTTGGTCTAAACGTAAGTTTTCATTTCTCTGGGACAAATGCCCAAGAGGGCAATTGCTGGGTCATGTGGTTATTAAGCTGCAAAACCAAATTCGACTAGGAGAAAACCTTATGATTCAGAAGAGCGTGGTATCTCCTGCATTGAAATGAAAACAGTATACTGGGCAGCCTGGACCAAATGCAACCTTTGGTTTTATCCCTCCAAAATTCATGGACAGAAAGCATGGCACAGATGCCCGAGTCTGTTTTTAGCAGTAGAGGGGACATAAAAATGAGCACATGTACGCAAGTGTGTGTGCGTGCGCAGGGGTAAAATAAAAAACAAATGCGGCTGACGTAGTTATGAAATGTGTTCATAAATACGTTTACAATTAAGGACAGTTTACAAGGTGGCCGGTAAGAACCTGCGAAGTCACCCTCCCCCGCTCCCTTTCAACAAAAGAAAGTGATGAAAGGAATAAAAGACTCTGACCTGAAAACAAGTTTTGTGGGGAGGGCCTCCCCACGGCACCGCTTCAGCGGGGGGGCTCCTGCTTGCTTGGCAAAACAGGGTTCGGCTTTCCACACCTTTCTATGCCCCTTCACAGTCTCTTCGAGCACATTTGGAAATTATTTAGAAAGATGAAATGCTTCTAATCTGTTACCAATTAGGAGAAACATGCGAATATTATTTTCTAATTTGTGACTCTTGAGTGTGTATATCAGAAACCAGGGAGAAGTAATTGAAATAATTATGTCTGCTCCTGAAAATTTCTATTATGCTCTTGAAATAAGAGGGTGGATCTGTCCTCTTTGCATGATCCGCCCCAGGGCTGAATGTATTGGTAAGAACATCAGAGCCGTGAACTGCCATGTCCCCCATACCTGTCCCCCGGGGAATGCAGCTGGGGCCAGGGCTGGCGGCCCTGAGAAGGGGTGCGAGGCTGCAGAGCAGGGGTGAGGAGAAGAGGTTAGCTTCCTGGTACAACACACGCGCTTCCCTGCAACTCAAACTTCTTGACCCAAGTGACTCATTTGTAACTGGATCGCTGCTGTACACGGCAGAAGCCTGATTTATCACAGAAGCGGGGTGCGTTTTTTTTTTTTTCCCCAAACCTAGTTATAGTGCGACTTGAGTGACTAACTCTGGAAATTGGTAATTTCTTGGTGGTTAACAGGAGAAGATCCACCAAGGAGAGGCGAGGCACGCTAATAAATTTATAGTGCGTTATATGCCAATTAGACCCCTTCAGCCATCCCGAAGGCGGAGGCGCCAATCAGGTTCTCATCCCATAAACGCGCTCGTTATTGCCGACAGTCTTGCAGTTCAATCCCCATTTATATTTTTGCAAAGCAGCATATTAATGCTGACGGTAGAGGAATCTGAAATTTTCAGAGGGCCTCTTTCCTCCTGTGCCAGCTCCTCTTTGTTCTCCAGCGGTAAGCAAGGCCTCCCAGGTGAACGAGGTCTCGGGCCAGACCAGGGGCAGACCTGCACAGGCCATGCACACACCACCAGCGAATGCTGGTTCACGGGCATCACTGCACGGAGTCAGAGCCCCCAGTCTCTTCTGCTGGTACCTGGTGGCCTCCCGGGCACCTTTATCCTAACACGCAGCCCTTCCAAAGCATGACAAATCGAACAGACGTGACGACAGGAGATGAAGAGCCACAGAAGTAAATACAGTCGATCTTCATTACTTGCAGATGGCATATTTGCAATTCACCTACTTGCTAAGATGTTGGTGCAGTGCTTTCAGGGCCATTTCCAGACATGCTCAGAGCAGCACAAAACCTGAGTTGCCAGACGGGCACGTTCCCTGCTGAAGGGTCTAACGAGGTGATGCTCTGCCGTCTTGTTTCCGCTCTCATGCTGTAACACAAGGGTCCTCTTCGCAGTATATTTGGTGCCATTTTTCACATGCTTGTGCTTTTTTGTTGGTGATTCTGCTCTTTAAAATTGCCCCCAAATGTAGTGCTGAAGTGCTGTCTAGTGTTCCTAAGTACAAGAAGGCTGTGATGTGCCTTATGGAGAAAATTACAGGGTTAGCTAGGCTTTTAGGATTGAGCTATGGTGTTGTAGGCAATGAGTTCGATTATAATGGAATCAACAATATCTATTAAAATGAGGTGTCATTAAACAGAAACACACATAAAACAAGGTTACATAGGGACTTGCTTATGAGAATGAATCTGAGGCTTGTGGGAATGTAACCTGTAATTCCTGTGGAGCAACTTCAGAGAACATGGCTATTGGGAAAAATGGGGATCCACAGAAGCTCATTTCAGGATAGTGAGAGGATGAGCATGTTTGTCCAGGGAAGTAATAGGTACATTTGCCTTTTGTAGTGTTAGAGCAACTGAGCAGATTGAGCTTTTTTTTTTTTTTTTTAAACAAAATAGGTGCCTACTCTTTGGGGAAAAGTCGAAAGCGCAAGTATGGAAGGTGAGTTGGCTACTGCTGTGTGAGCAGGGCCCCTCAGACTGCTCTACCTGGCCACTCAAGAGTGTGGGGGCCTATCCCTTCTTTTTCCATCTCTCCAAATTATGGGTACTGATGTCCCTTCTACATTCTGTACTTTGAGCAGACAACTGGTTGTTCCCTTTTTCTTTCTCTTAGTTTCACTGAGTTCTTCGAATTTGACTTCAGCCCCGTATGCCTTTATACTGATTGCCATCCTCATCCAATACCCACGTAAGCATCCATTCTTTCCAGAAATACCAATGGAGCACTCGCTAGGAGTCAGGTTCCATGCTCTGCTGGGATCTGGTGTGCAGGTGAACAGTGGCTGAAGGAGAAACCAACGCACGGCCGAGGAAGAGACCTTCGGTGATCACATCCGCTGCCGTCCTTCACAGGAACAATACATCAACTTGGAGGGAGTGCGCAGGGCCTTCCGGCTCTTGCCTGTGCTGGTGGCCCTGGACTTAGTTCACAAAATTCAAAGTGTTGGTAAACCCAGATTTTAACAGAACGAGTACTCTTTTTTCCAGCTTAAGAACAAACCGTCTATAATCGGAGAACAGCTTGTGAAACACTGAGATAAGTGTTTCAGTTCACAGAAGTCCCAGCCTTGAGGTGTAATAGACGCAAGCGTTTTGGAGATGCCAGGCAGCTACCATGCGCACCAGAAGCCTTGCGAGTTGCGGTGCTGACTTCAGAACGACGATGCCAGCGGGTGGCTGCCCCAGGCCCTAACTCCAGGCTGTCAACCCTTTGTTTCCCCAACTCCCCCAGAGCTGGAGAACACTGGAACCATGAGTGTCCTCTGCAGTGTGCAAGGAAAATCCCTCCAACGAGTGCCATGAGAAAACTTTTCCTTTGCCAGTTTTGGTGGGGAAAATACTGAGGGCGTCTCAGTGAGGCTAACGGACGACACCACCGTCCGATGACTCCCCTGCACCCTGCTTAGTGGTGGGATGCACCCGAGACCTGGCAAGGCTGGGCGCCTCAGGGGAGCACTGCTAGGGGTCCTCGAGTGCCCTGCCTGCGTGGGCGTCCCCACTTGCTGGAGGCGACCATTCCTTGCCCCGGAGGGGCGTCTTGAGGTATTAGCACATCGACAAAGACCGAAAACTGGCCTTTGCGCGCTGCTCCCCAGGCTGCGGTACACCAGGTGCGTCTCGGATGCCTTCCCTGGCCCGGCCTGTTCCCAATACTGACGTCTAACTGACCCACTGTGTCCTGTCGTTTTCCCTCTGTGCCTTCCTAGGACGGGCTGAGCAGCTCTCAGGGTCTCCACGAGCCGGCGGAGGGCCCAGGCACAGAGGATGACCCTGACATGTCCTCTCCTCAAAGACCCTGGTTCTAGCGTCCACTGAGGCCCAGCATGCCAGAGCTTGGGATAACCAGCAACGACTCCAGTTCCATTTTGGCCAGTTTCCTCTTCCTTGGTCACCCGCGGACAAAGAAGATGGACCTGCCTTTGGTTGTCATCTTACAGAAAATGCCGTGTTGACTGGCATTAAATAGACTGTCGGTGGCACTAGAAATGCCGAGAGGCCATCTCAGACCAGTCTCAGCGGGGGTGAGAGTCAGGGAAACGGCTGCTCCTGGAGAAGGGGGGCACGGCGGGCCTGCATGGCACCCGCCATCTATTTCCGCCTGTGCAGTGGGGCAGGGACACGCTCCTCAGGACGGCGCTGCGGGAGATTCCTGAGAAATGGCCAGCACTGGGCATCACCATGAGGCGCTCCAAGCTCCTGAAAGACGAGCCTCCTCCTGATGGCACACCTCTGTGGTCTTTCTTAGAGGGGGGTGACAGGGGACACAGGACTGTTTCGGGGAACACAGACCACCCCCCACCTTGGGCCCTGGCTTCCCCTCATTCCTACCTCACCCCCTCCTGGCTCTGGAATGCCCTGGCTCCTGATGGGCTCCGTAATGAGAAGTGCTGTCAATCACAGCTCCATTAGCCTGGGCAGACTTTCACTTCCTGAAACAATTTATTGGATTCCCAGAAGCAAATGGGCCTTCTTCCTTTTCAGCTCTGCTTTTAGGGGCAATTCAGAGGGAGTGTGTGTCCCGTCTGCTCCTGCTGGGCGGCCTTTGTTTCCTTCATTTACTCATGAAAACAGTTTCCTGAGTTCACCTACCTCCTCTGTCCGGGTTTCCCAGAGGTTGCCAAAACTCTTCCCCCACTGTTCAGTGGCTACACAAAACCCACCAGCTGTTTCCAGCTACCGAACCAGGGAGGGAGGGTGACTTTTATTTGCAGATTTTTGGAGGGAGGCAGGGCAGCGGGTGGGGGAGGGGAGAGGAGCATACTTGAAGAAATTAAATCCACGCACAAATAAAGAAATGAGCTCTGAAGGAATGTGTAATTCTGGGTTCCATGCCTGCCCCCATTCTGGGTGCTTCTTCTTGTATCCTGTGCTCTCGAGGATTTCACCGGCTCTATAAAAATGGTTAAGAGGCATCCTAGTTAAAAGTTGACCTCGGGGCAGTTGAAATTTTTTGACTGTATTTACCATACATTAGGATATATGCCCTGATAAAACTATCCAACTATTTTAAGCAAGCATGCAGCCCGCAATAAAACTGCTGTCCAAAGACTTACACAGGTCGATCCTTGTTCTTTTGGTTTCTGGATCGAAAAAGAGGATTTAAAATTACATAAAATAATATTTTCCTTTTACTGCTCTTCTTAAAGAGTAATAGATACCATGCACTGCTCTTAAGCATTATGGTGACATTGTCCAAACATTAAATCAGTTTAACTTTTAACCTGGGAAAACGGGTCGAAGCAGGCAGAGAGTTACTGCTCATCTTCTGAGAGTCTCAAGTCAACAGTAAATTGGGGGCCACGCGAGGCCGCTGAGATCCAATCAGGGCAAATTATGCAGCCAAGTAAGAAATAATATCTATTAGGCTAATTTAATCACTGAATACTTTACAGAGGAATTGGAAGTTAGGACCCAATTACTGCCAACATTTGGACTGTCAGAGCAGGTTTTTAAGCAAGGGGGTGAAGGCTAGGGCAGCGTCTAAAAGTGTGGTGAGCGGAGCTGACTCCCCTCCTGCGCCAGGACCGAGGACGGCCGAGAGAGGAGAGTGGGGGGTCGTGCTTCTGCGACCAGCCCCCGCGGACCCCAGAAGCCACAGCCAGGACGCGCGGGTGCGTGGGCCCTATGGACACCTGTGCTCCGGGCCACGAATCCCCAGGAGCCCCCCTCGGGGTAGGTCCTCCTCCAGGACCTCGGAGCACCCCAGCTCCCTGCCTGGGAAACTGCCCTCGTCCCCCCGTGGCGGTGGGTTCCTGCTGCCCCTCGGCCACGGGGCCCTCTGCACTGCTGCATCGCTCCTTATTGAGCCTTAAGCTGGATGGAAGGAGGCGAGGAGAAAGGAGGGGAAAAGTGACATTCTGAGTGTGGTGGGGCCCCTTGGCAGCCCCAGGGGGGCGGGCTCCGGGACCCTGTCCCTGTCCGTGCCAGGCCTGGGCGCCGCTGTTCCACGTGTGCGGGGAAAGCCGAGGGGCAAGGACGTGGGTGCCGCAGCTGCCACGGCCTTGGAGCCTGCAGCTCCGCCGCTGGACGCAGCCATGCCATTCCGGCAGCCGCAGCAATAAAGGCTCTTCCCGACGTGCCCTCTTCTACCTTGAAGTGACCGAGGCCTCCAGAGCCTTTGTTTAATTAATCAGACTCTCCACTTTGAGGCCAGTCCAGGCCCTAATGGAATCTGGAAGACAAAATCCTTAGAATTGATATTTGCATTACATAGAGAAAGACTTGTTTAAGGTGTTGATTACTGAAATCCAAACGGCCGTTTCTCTAGAAGGAAAGGACTGAAAAAGGAATCTTTTTTTTTTTTTAAGGAACAGAAATACGCAGAGGCCCTTCCTTTGCATTCTGGCTGCTCTGCTGTGCTAGAATCTCCCACATGTCCGCAGCCGAGTTGTCAGGGGAACTCCCCACTTATAATTCATTTCCGAAAGGATCCTTCCACCGTAAGAGGAATGGACGCAGTGGGCGCTTAAATCTCAGCCAGCGGCAGCCCGGGCGCTGCCCGTCACCACCGGGCGCTGGTCTGCGGTGGCTGGGAGACCAGCGAGGCACGGCTGGGGTTGCCGGGGCCGCCCGCCTGGGGCAAGGGGGAGATGTGTTTCCAGACTGCGGGGATTTTATGACGGCCGCTTCCTGCCTGCCCGGCCCGCTCGCCCCTGCAGACACGGGCGCCTCCCGCACATGCTCTCCCACCTGGCACACAATGCATCCTTATTAGCCCTTTAATTACTCAGCCCGACGGCCCGCTCCCCCTCGACTAGAACCTCTGTGTGTGTGTGTGTTTGTGTGTGTGTGCATGTTCACATTTGTCTCTTTGATTCGTTTAATTGAGGTGAAGCAACGATAGGATCTCAGAAGAGGCATTCCTTGTTCTAGGATGATTTATGACGGCTCTTAAAAACACCTGTTCGTCAATTTAGCCTTTTGTGAAAAATTAGACTTAGCATCTGGTTTCTGTAAAGTATTTTTAAAAATCTTCCCATGTATTACAGTACGTTTTTTTTTTTTTTAAAGAATGGTAAGAAAAGAAACTCTAAGAATCATACTAAGAAAGCTACCCAAATTTGCGCTGATTATTTCTCCCTCCCTCCATCTGTAACGCACACACTATTGGACGGAACTCCAGCGACGTTTGCTTAGCAATGGGCGTCCTGTATACGGGGAAGATGAACGGGCAGCTGCCTGAAAACAAGCAGGCCCTTCGAAGGACAGCTCCTGGAGGGCCACTCGCAGCATTCAGGCGCTGATTTTGGGGGGTTCAGACGCCGAAAGTCACTAACACATGACAAAACAAAAATCATGCTCTGCAGAAAAGGTTGGTCTCCAAAGTCCACTATCGACACGATGAGCCCGAAAGGACCCTGCCATGCACACACGACGGGCCCAGCTCTTCACACTGACGGAGCACGCCTGGGTACCCACGGGCTGGCCCGGCGCACCCAAGACCAGAGCTGGGACCACCGTGGCGTCTTGGGCAGCATCTCCCCAAGCCAGAGGGATGGGAAGGCCGCTCCCCTTTCCCGGGTGAGCCTCCTGAACCGGTCGCCATCACAGGTACGCGGTGTGGCCCCAAGGGGCCCGCCGGGAATCGTCTTCCCCTCTGGAGGGCCCCGAGCCCCCCGTGGCCCCTCTGATCCTGCCCGGACGCTTCGGAAGCGCTCTCCTCCGCTCCGAGATCAAATGGGCGGCGGCACGGTGGAGGACCTGGTCCTGAGCGGCCGCCACATGCCTAATTAATGGCCCTGCTGGTCGCAGCTGGAAGAGCTGAGCTGGGGGTGATTAATTAAATTAGCTGGCAGAGGAAATTACAGTGGAAAAGCCAAAGTTTGATTGCTCCATAATTAACCGCAGTGCAAATAATATCTGCATCTATAACTTCCAGCGATGAGATCAGAAGCCAATTGAATTTGGCACTGATTGAAGCTGTAAATATCCTGTGGTGAAAAATGATAGGTTTGTTCTAGAGGGAAAACTTACAGAAATGGACATCTAGCAAATGTGATCAGGGGAAAAGGGCACCAGAGAAAGCTGCAGGAAGGAAGCCTTGTCTTTCATGCCGCCTTGTTCCAACCTTAAAACAGCCTCTTTTTTCCGCATTTCTTTTGGATTAGTGACGAGGCATGCTAGCCTATATATTCTGCCTCTAAATTTCAGATTTGACTTCTCATGCATGGCACCTATGCTAAGGTTCCATTCTCCTTCCTAGTGTTGGGGATTTAAACGCAATTCTAAAATAATTTCATAGGCTAATAGGAGGGGGCCGCTTTTTATCTCCCTTAGAAGAAGGATGTTCTATTTAGACCATCAAATGAGTGAGCTATTGCTACTTTTCTGGATAATGACATTTTTTCTTCTTTGTAACAATTCCATGTTCAAAATATGGTTTCATTAGCCATGGGGTTCTTCTTAAAAGAAAAAAAAGTATTTTTATACAGATAATTGCCCCATAATACACACTGCAGAACTCTAAGTGGATGGAAACGTTTTTTTCCCTTACCAGCCACATATTTTCAGCGGCGAGTTATTTCAAGGCAGAAGCCATGCATCTGCTGGAAAAGCTTTGAAAAGTAATGACTCACTGGCTTTCGACCGGGAAGGGTGGCATCTGCCTGGCAAATAGTCAACAACATTTCACCCCAAACTCGGTACATGGAGAGGCTTTTGGTCAAATGAGGAAGACACCATAACTACAGAAAGTGTCAAAAATTAAAAATGTGGTGCTCATAGTTCAGAAATTCCCACACGTTTTCTCCTTTAAGCCCCAGCACAATGAGAGCAAGCATTGCTTTTTTTTTTTTTTAAGAAACCTGGGGCTCTGGGTGCTAAGTGGCGTGGCTTGGCTTGACCTGGCCATGTCCCCTTCCCCACCTGAGTCTTTGCTGTAGCCCAGGACCCCACTTCCTGATGCGGCTGTCATTCCAAGCAGGGGCTCCACCTGCATGCCAGACTGAGATGTACCGGCAAGGACTGTGGAGCTGGGTGCCAAGGAGGATGCGGGCAGGGCAGTGCTCGGAGAGGGGGCTTGGGGGGATGTGGGTGACTGAGACTGGAGGGGCTCGGGAGGGGCTCTTGCGTGGCCTTGGAAGGGAGAGGGGCTGGGTCAAGGCTCCCAGGAATGTGCACACCTGAGCTCCAGGGCCTGGGACCTTGTCACCTGCGTGGCAGAAGGGGCTCTGCAGGTGCACTTCAGTGAGGATCTTGACATGATCTGGATGAGCCCAGTGTCATCACCAGGATGCTTCCAAGAGGCAGGCAGGAGGGTCACAGCCCGAGAAGGTCAAATGACGATGGCGGGAGAGGCTGGAGGCGGCAGCCTTTGGAAGCCGGGAGAGGGCAGGAGTGTGTCCTCCTGGAGAGCCTGCAGAGCAGCCAACCCCCAGGCTGCAGCGAATCGCCCGTGCTCCTCTCCACCGCACGTCTGGGGTCACCACCCGACCGGGAAGAGGAGGTCTGGAAGTCACACCGCGGCTGGAGGAACAGGAGACGGCAGGTGCTTGGGCACGGCAGGCAATGGGCCCTTGGCACGGGACGTCTTGCAGCACTCACCGCTAGAGGCACGTGTTCTCCTTGAAGCCCCCTTGGCCCTTGGCCGGGAGTGCCACAGGTCCCCCAGGGCTGCAGAGTGGCCTCCTTACTTCCTCCCACCAGCCCCCTCCCAGGCCGGGTCAGGAGGGCTCTGGAGACCTGGGGAAAGAGCCAACTGGAAAGTTGTGCAGATTCCAGGAGGCCAGTCATCACGGGTGGCTGGGGCTCTTGCTGGAATTATGGGCAGAGCAGGAGCGAGGAAGGAAAGGCCATGGAGGTGGCAGGGCAGGGAGCACCAGCAGGAGGAGCTGCCTGGCTAGGCGCAGGACTCCTGTGGGGACAAGGGGCTGGAGGTAGGCTGGGGCCAGTTCATAAAAGCACCAAGTGACAGCGGCCAGCCAGGGACCAGGAAGGTGCAAAACCCATCTGGGGTCAGCAAGGACTACTAAGCTGCTCCTATGTCACTTTAACACTTCTCTAGGTAGAGGAACCTTTATAAAACAAAAGGGCCCCCGAGCACCCCCATGCCACGCACACGTGTAGAGGATGGAGAGCGCGTGCCTTCTGCTGGGGCGCAATCCTCTGGGCAATGGGGAGTCACAGCAGATCTGGGAGGAAAGGAACGACCCAAAGTGGTGCTTTAGACTTACGAGCCTGGAAGTGACATGTGGAGTGGTTTCAAGGGGAAGGGGTGACATGAGAATGCAGAGAAAGGACAGCTGTGCCAGGCTGCAGAGCCGGAAGGCAGGGGGGCAGTATCTTTTTGGAGAGCATCGTAGAGATGCTGATGAAACCCCACGCCCGTTGACCGATGGGCTCCTTCTAGGAACCTGTCCTGAGGAAAGACTAAGACACACAAAACAATGTGATAGCCAAGCCCTGAGCCTCAACAGACTCCAGCACCTACAATCTGATTTACTGGACTCAACTCACTCAGCTAAGATGGAGTTGAAGAAGGACAACCACCACACCACGGAGCCTAGAGTGCCTACAACTGAAAGCGAGAGGATTGCATCCAGTATCCATGAGGAATCTGAGCCTCCTCTTGACATAGAGGTGCAATGGACACAACCAATCCAATGTCCACAGAGAAAAAGTGGCATTGGAGTGGGAAAAGTGGACATGGTGGCTAATGGGTATGGGGAATGGCAGGAAGAGACAATATGTGGAGGTGTCTTAGGGACTTGGAGCTGCCCTGGATGGTGCTTCAGGGGCAATCACCGGACATTATAAATCCTCACAGGGCCCACTGGATGGAATGGGGGAGAGTGTGGGCCATGATGTGGACCATTGACCATGAGGTGCAGAGGTGCCCAGAGACGTACTTACCGAATGCAATGGATGTGTCATGATGATGGGAATGAGTGTTGCTGGGGGGGGAGTGGTGGGGTGGGGGTGGTGGGGTTGAAGGGGTCCTCATATTTTTTTTGTAATGTAATATTTTTACAAAATCAATTAAAAAAAAAAAAAAAAAGACACCCAAAACTGTATAGGCACACTGGCCCATTCCAGCGTTATCTCGTGATCTCATCGCAGACATTCTCAATGTTCAAAGGTGAAGCAGTCAAAGCTGGCTCAATTATCTGATGTAGTGCCGTGACATCATTAAAGAAGAACCTCCTAGGCTTCAGTTATTCAGTTTTTAAACACACCTCCTTCCCCAGAAACATCTATCATCATTTGATGGAATTAAAATCCACAGGAGAACGTTTTGGAAATCATGGCTTTGACGGGGCCTCCTGGCTCACGTGCTGAGAAGGTCATGATGGCCATGCCCACACTGCAGACATCCCGCAAAGAGGTATTTTCAAGACTGAGGGAAGCATAGCGTTCTCCCGATCATGCCAACAATCTTGCTATAATTTTATAGCTCTTACTGATGGGTGTTGATGAAGAGGCATGCTGCCTTTCCAAAAATCCTCCTGCCCGTCTCACCGTGTGGGACGGTCACCTGCCGCCATGTTGATGAACTTGAACTGTGCCTCCCTGGCTTCCTCTACGTAATGGCTCCTGGGGGGGGCTTTGCTCTGACAAAATGTCAGCTGTTTCCGCTGGATGTTGCCCTTCCTCAGATTCCGGGCCACTAGGGAATTCTCCCTTCTGCTCTTGTCACAGAGGTGCCTCTTGACCTGGCAGTGGTAGAGGGGCTGCCTTGGGGGTCTGTGAGGTTAGGGAGACATGTGAAGAAGGGCCCAGCCTGCCGCACAGTCGAGGGAGAGCGTTCAGGCCTCCTTGGGGTCCTTGGAGAGGTCACGGGGGACCTCGGGCTACTTCCATGACTGGCAGAGCTGGGGCCCGATTCCTTCGTCCTGATCCGGGCCAGAAGGCCGCTTGTTACGGGGACACCACGTGCAACAGCCGGGGATCCTTCTGTGGCTTCACTCCCATGTATGTGGCTTCTTGCTGTCTTGAGTTTTCCTCAACTGGGAGCCCCCTGGGGTGGCAGGATGCAGTACAAAGTCCTCCCCCCGCTCCCCCCAACAGCTTTATTGAGGTGTAATTTATATACCATAAAATTTACTTGCTTCAAATGTAAGTGTCTGAGTCAAGGATTTTCAGTAAATTCAGAGAGCTCGCAACCGTCCTCACAATCCAGTTTCAGAACACTTCTTTCACCCAACAGGACCCCTCACGCCCACCTGCAGCAGCCCCGTTCCCATACCCAGTCTGTCCTCTGTCTCTAGATATTCGCCTTTTCTGGACATTTCACATACATGGAATCATTTAAGATGTAGGGTTTTGAGGGTGGCTCTCTGCACTTAGGAATAAGTCTTTATGTTCATTCTATAGACAACTGTCAAGTAAATGAAAACAAGAATTGCAAATTAAAACAAATCTGAGTATTTTGCATCGAAGTAACTTTTGGTCACTGTTCAACTAACTCAGTTAATGTTTCTATAACACTTCTATGCATCTATTTTAGCTCAGTGTGGCTCAGTAATACCTACAGTATTTAGTTGTTAGGTTTTATGCAGACTATTCTTTAATAAGAGCGGATGGACTCTTTCGATGTTTAAAATGAATTTGAAGTTGCTGAGTTTAAATTTATGAAAATCAGGAAGAGCCTATGCTGTGCCAGATAAAAACTGGCCATTAACTTCCTAGAGTGCATAATGTGAATTAACACCTCGGTATCTTTACACATTAACCCGATGATAAAGTCACGCCATTCCAAAGAGACTGTTGGGATGATTAAATAAAGTGTCCGAGGATTCTCTTTTTAGTGTCTTTGGTCTACACTCAGCTTGACGTCTTAGTTTATCAGGTCTGCTGTAACGAATTCCTCACACTAGAGGGTTTCAACAACAGAAATTTATTGGCTCACTGTTTTCAAAATCAAGGTGCCAGCAGGATCAGGCCTCTTCCAGAGCCCGTGGCGGTCTGGTGTTAGCTTACTGGCACCAATCTCTGCCCCCCTCACAAGGCCATCTGCCTTTTTCTGTCTCCTCTGGTGACTTCCATCCAGTATCCAAAATTCCCTTGCTTATAAGGACTCCAGTCATACTGGATTGAGGTCCACCTTGGCTTGGTTTGGTCTCATCTTAACAGGATCTTCCAAGAGCCTATTTACACGAGTTCATGCCCATGGGGCCGTGCATCAGGACTTGAACACATCTTGTGGGGCACGTGATACAATCCGAATTCACAGCAAAGGAAATGTCTGAGCCTTGTAAGGGTGACCCCCTATCCATCTACCTGGGAGAAGGGGCTGCGGGAGGGAAGAGGGAACCAGCTGGAAGGGTCTCCTTGTGGCCAGCTTGCTCAGTCTCTCCCTTTGCAGAGGAGGACCCTGAGGTTTCCAGAAGGGACTTGCCTGGAGGGACACACTGACTTGTGGCTCATATGGGTTCAGAATCCACTTTTCCTTATTCGGGTCCCTACTAGGCCAAGCTACTCTCTCTCTCTGACAGCTGGTATAGAGAAGTGGTGGCTTGGAAAGGACTTAGTATCCAGGACATTAGGACAAACTAATGAAAACCGTCCTCGGCTCCTTAATGAGAAGGAGGATTGTCTACTCTAAAGGACTGTCTGGAAGTCAAAATCATGGGCTCTCTGCTCCCGGGAAAGCCAGTAACCTCCACAGTTTCACCTGCCCTCTCTAGGGCAGCCCTGAATCAAGAAGCCGGAGGGAGCCTGAGTGGGTCTAGTTTTTCTGGGAATCAGTCAGCACACACACACACACACACACACACTGTGGTGCAAAAGGCATCACAGCCAACTCAGAGCCTGAAAGTCTCCTCAGCTTTAGTCGGAACCGGGGCTGCCTGACCCGGTCTCTTCTCTGGGGCTGGACGGGCCTCTGGGGAAGAAGCCAAGGAAGGAGGGCTCAGCCTGGCCCGCAGAGCTGTGGCCGTGCAGCGCTGGGAGTGTGGGCAGGCGGCCTGTAGACGTGGGTCTGGGGAGAGTCTGAGATGTGGACCTTACTCACGAGGCGGGGAGAGGGGACACTCACACTGGCAGAGCTCACGGTTCCAGCCCAGGGCAGGGGTGTGGCAGGACCCCAGGCCTTGGAGAGGGGGTCAGGGTGCTAGGCCCTTTACCAACACAGACATGGAGCAGAGAGAGCCAGTGAGGATGTGCACTGTTAACTGACCCAAGAAGGGGCTTCACGCATTCCTAGGACTCCAGCCCCGCAGCTCCGTCTAACGGGGGTGAGGGAGAGTATTCGTACATTTAGGGCTCCCAAGGGTTTCGAGAAAGTGGCCGGATACCCCAGAGCAGCTCTGAGCAGTAGTTCTCAAACTGTGGTCCCTGGACCAGCACCGGTCACTTAGGAACTGGCTAGAGATGGAATTCTCAACCCCGCACCAGCCCTCCTGACTCGGGAACTCTGGGGGCGGGCCCAGCAACCTGGTCTCTAACGCACCCTTCAGAGGATTCTGCTGCCTGTCCCAGTTTGAGAACCGCTGCTTTGGGAGGGGGGGCGGGGTTCTTACCCTTGGCACTAGCAACACTTGGGGCCTGGTAACCCCTTGTGGTGGGGGCCGCCTGTACCTGGTCAGGTATCTCGTGGCATCTCTGGCCTCCACCCACGAGATGGTGACACTGCAACCCCCTCCCCCAGTTGAGATAACCCAAAACGTCCCTTTGGCGGGTGGGGGTGATCCAGGAAGATTCAGAGCAGTGGTTCTGGCCTCCAAGTGCACAGTGGACACCTGGAGGGCTTTGACTAATGCCAGGCCTGGGCACCACTGTCAGAGAGTCTGATTCAGGGCCTGGGGGAGGGACTAGGGTGTGTGGCCAGGACCGAGGAGCACTGGGCTGGAGCATTAGGAGGTGCAGGGGTCACTGAGGTGGAGCCACGCCTGAGACCTAGGTGGACAGCAAGTGCAGCAAACCCTGCTGACCAGAAGAAGTTCCAATAGATTCAGGGTCTTGCCTGCTTGAAGCTGCTGTGGTGGACTCAGTGACCTTTTCCGGTATTTCATAAGTGAAACACGTGACAGGCCAACATCATTCTAAGGTCCTGGCAGAAGACTCAGAAGCTACCTTACAGTATGCTACACTGAAGGGGCACTGTCTGGCTTGTCTTGTGAACCCCAGAAGTTTATGTTCTTAAGCTAACCCATCCCTGTGCCTGTAAGCACAGTGTAGAAGGGGCCTTTTGATTAGATTCAGTTAAGGCACCTTTGATTAGATTGCTTGATTAGATCCCTTTAGGGCCTTGTATTGGACTACATCAGTGAGGCATGACCCAGGTTGGGTCTCCACCCTCTTGCTAGGTCTTCTATAAACTAGAACACAAAGAGGAGGAAGAAATACAGAGAAAAGGAGCTCTGCCATTTTTATCCAGCCTAAGAGAGGACTCCAGGATCACCCACAGCTGCAGAACGACAGAGAAGCCCAAGGAGCTCAAGGAAAGGAGTCCCAGGGAGAGATGCCTCATCGCCCACTGCCGAGCTCCAGGAGAAAGTCAACAGAGACTGGCAGGCCCGCCATCTTGCCTCAACATGTGGCAGGGTCCGCCAGCAGCCAACCTCTGGTGAGAAAGCATCTCTGATGGTGCCTTGAGCTGGGCATTTGCACAGCCTCAGAGAGGTAAGCTTTTCCCCTAAAAAAAGCCTACCTGTTTCATTGCACCAGCAGCCTTAGGAAAACTAAGACAAGCATAAAACCCCTGCCCCCTTGGCCTTGGAAGGTGAAAGGGCAAATGTCCTTTAGTCCTGACAAGCCGTCTAGACTCGTGGTGTCTAAAACGGTAGCCACAAGCCACATACGGCTATCGGGCCCCTGAACTGTGACTAGTCCGAACTGAGATGTGCACACTCTAGCTTTCAAAGACTCAGTGTGAAAAAAAGACGGTAAATACCGTATTACATATTGAAATAACACTTTAGGTATAATGGGTTAAATATTTCCATTATTGAAATGACTGTCCTTGGCTCTTTTTGCTTTTTTGGATGTGGCTACTGGGGAGCCTCAGATGACCTGGAGGGCCCCAGTCTAGTTGTCCTGGAGGACCCTGGTCTAGCTAACGGTGATGATGAGTGAGAAACATGAGGGGAAGGGGTAAGTGGAAACTCTTCCTGGGAAGAGAAGACCCTGTGAATCTTTTTCCTTGGGTGGGTATTTATTTAGTTTTCTTTTGGAGCTGGCCAGGCACACCAGCTTGAAGAATTATCAAGCCCATCAGCCCTAGCATCTTTAATTTTTTAGTTTTTAAAGATTTATTTATTTACCACCCCCCATTGTTCTGTGCTCGCTGTCTGCTTTCTGTGTCCATTCACTGTGTGTTCTTCTGTGTCTGCTTATCTTCTCCTTAGGTGACACCAGGAACCGATCCTAAGACCTTCTGGAGTAGGAGAGTGGTGCTCCATCTCTTGTGCCACCTCAGCTCCCTGGTCTGCTGCATCTCTTATTGTCTCTCCTCTGTGTGTCTTTTTGTTGTGTTATCTTGCTACGCCAGCTTTCTGTGTAGGCCAGCAGAACGTGTGGGTCAGCACTCCACTTGGGCCAGCCTGCTGCGTGGGCCAGCTCCCCTTCACCTGGAGGCCCCAGGAATCGAACCCTGGACCTCCCATATGGTAGACAGGAGCCCAATCCCTTAAGTCACATCCACTTCCCAGCCCTGGCATCTTTAGACACTTCTCAGTTCTCAACAATGGCAGATCATCCCAAACTCTCACTTGGTTTTTTAAAATTTTATTTATTTTATTATTACTTTCTTAAGGATACAAAGATCACACAAAATGTTACATTAAAAAATATAAGAGGTTCCCATATACCCCCACTCCTCCCATATCGACCACCTCTTTCACTGTGGCACACTCATTGCGTTTGGTGAACACATTTTGGAGCACTGCTGCACTGCATGGATTATAGTTTACAGTGTAGTTTACTCTCCCCCAGTCCAGTCAGCGGGTTATGGCAGGATATATAATGTCCTGCATCTGTCCCTGCTATATCATTCAAGACAACTCCAAGTCCCGAAAACGCCCTCATTTGGTTTTTAAACCTGAGAAAAATGAAGAGTATATGCCAGCTGTATACAGCCGTAGCAACCCAAACTACTGTTTACAGAGGCTGTCACCTGCCGAGAGCTTTGGGGAGTCGTGGGAAGGGGCTGAAAGGCTGGGAAACTCCCCGGCAACGTCAGGGAAGAGTTCTCCCTTGCCGTTCTTTATTTGTACTATTAGGACTCTCGCCTTTATTGGGCTCACTGACTGGTGGCGGTCAGGAGGCTGCAGGTGAGACGCCACTTCCTGCCTCCTCCTCTCTACACCCGCAGAGGCACGCCAGGCCCCTGCAGACTCTCGAATGTTTGCTCAACTGGCTACTGCGCCCCTGCCTGCATCCTGTCAGCCAACATGACACACCCCGGGATCTGCAGATGGCATGGCGCTCAACCTCTTGATTGTGTGTGGTTGTGTGAACTCACGGTGGAGCGAACATTCCGGAATGTACACACCCTGTGGTCACGCCCACCTCCTCCACAGCGGGGCCCTCGCCTGCTGTTGGGCAGCCTCCGTCTGTCCTCGGCTCTGGGGCCAGTCCTTCCTGCAGAGGCCAGGTCAGCGCCATGCTCTGCTGGAACCACTTGTACCCAAGTTGGGCTCCGGCTCAGCCCGGGAACAGCTGGCGTTTTGCTTACTCAGGGCGCCGGTCCTTTCTGTGGCGTCTCCACACCCACGTCTCCCCGTGTTCCCTGGGCTGAGCCTACACCTGGGTCATCTTCCCCCAGTCCTGGCCTCTCCACCAGAAGCTGAGGGAGTGCCCTGGCCCCTGCCTCTCTGAGCTTTCGGGCCTCTTACAAAGGAAGAAACTGAAGACGGGGGCCCGGGCGGCAAGTTTCAAGGTCGCATCGCTCTAAGCAGCAAATGAAGGGCTCGAGCTCTTTGCAAGGTGCCACGGCTGGTGGGTGCCATGGCCAGTGGGTGCCATGGAGATGCTTCAACCTGCCAGTCTTACACCGTACGAAATGCAGGGGCAGCCCAACTCAGTAACAACACATTCCTGATCCTCCAAGGCTTCAATCTGCTAAATGCCCATTAGAAAACTCTTACCCAAAACTTAAAGTTGTAGAAGATGAAAATAAACAATACAAAAGAATATATCAGAACTCTGCCCCCCAGAGACTGTCATGATAAAAAATTTGGGGTCCATTCTATTTATGAGCTGCTCTCAATATACAGTCACCATCTCTCTGTATTATATTTTAAGCCATTTAATTTTTTTTCCCTTCTGCTTGTTTGCTTGATGTTTGTTTTTTGTTGTTGTTATTTTTAGGAAGAACTAGGGGCTGAACCCGGGACCTCTCATGTGGGAAGCAGGCGCTCAACCTCTTGAGCCACATCTGCTCCCTAGTTGCTTAATTTTTAAGGCTTCAAAATATTTCACCGTATATACTATGAACTACAACCATATACAAGTTTTTATATGTTGTTATGACATACGTTATTTGCTAAAATCAACAGCTTAATCCACCTATTTGTTTTAGATAGTTGTTTAACACTTACTTTAATGGTGACTGTCGATGGTTTTTACATTAGCTCTTTCTAAAACCACCTATTTTATTTTTTAAAGATTTATTTATTTATTTATTTCTCTCCCCTCCCCTCCCCAACCCTGGTTGTCTGTTCTCTGTGTCTATTTGAGGTGTCTTCTTTGTCCGCTTCTGTTGCTGTCAGGGGCACAGGAATCTGTGTCTCTTTTTGTTGCGTCATCCTGTTATGTCAGCTCTCCGTGTGTGCGGCTCCATTCCTGGGCAGGCTGCACTTTCTTTTGTGTTGGGCGGCTCTCCTTACGGGGTGCACTCCTTGCGCATGGGGCTCCCCTACACAGGAGACACCCCTGTGTGGCAGGGCACTCCTTGTGCGCATCAGCGCTGTGCGTGGGCCAGCTCCACAGGGGTCAAGGAGGCCCGGGGTTTGAATCACAGACCTCCCATGTGGTAGACGGATGCCCTAACCATTGGGTCAAGTCTGCTGCCAAAACCACCTATTTTAGACCCTTTTTTTCTTTAAAATTTAACCATCACAAACAATGTAATGAATACCTTTGCAACTAAATCTTTTCGTGCATACTTCATTTTTAGAATGATAAGAGTGGAACTGCTAGGTCAAAAAGCATGTAAGCCCGTTTTCGGCTGTTGATACCCAGGGCCAAACTCCTTCCAAGAAGGTCTGCCCAATTTCTACTCTTCCCAGCAGGAGATGCTCAGGCACATTTCCGAACCCTTGGCCAAGCAATGAGGGGCTCTTATTTTATGCAACATAACCATCCTTTTTACCCATCAGAGGTTTAGCATAGGTTTGCGGGTGATTGTTTGATTTCACAGGAACCATGCACTTTACAGGACCCACACACTCTGCCTTTCTTTTAGTCAGAGCAGCCAGCGAGGCCGACAGGTCCACCCTGTGCGGCTGCCATAGTGTGGAAGACGGTGGCGCGTCCCGTGACGGCCGCTCTTCTTTGGTGCCCATGAACCACGCATGAGAAACGCTCACTACTCCCGAGTTGCCCCTCATGCCCAAAGGGGCACAGGGAGTCTCTACTAAGAGATGAGGTTTCTTCCCCCACGTTTGAGAAGAAAGAGCCCCTCATGCTCTTCTTCAGACTCGTGGCACCTTACGGTTTTGCCACATGATTTAGTGTACAGTGACATACCATTTTCTAGACCACCTCATAATTACTGAATCGTCCATCCAGAAACATCCTTTTTGTTCTGTCCCAAGGGGGCTGGCTCTGCACTGGGTGTTGCCGTGGATACGGACTACATGTGCTGATTAGTTGATTTCGGACATTACAGCAAATACAATGTGTGTCCGCTGTAATGTTTTTAATGAGTTGGCTGAATGTGAGACCCCAAAGTCCTGGACTCTAAGAAATCTTTCCCCCTTCAAAGCTTGGTGATTTTTCCTCAAAATATACTAGCTGGTACTTAGACTCCAGCTGTTCACTTAGAATACTGGGTACCTGGCATTGGGTTACCACTTCTATTTTTTGTTTAATTCCCAGAACCACCCCAGGAGACAGGTGGTATAACAAGCCTTATTTTGCACACAGGGCACTGAGGCACAGAGAGGTCTAACATCCAGCCTAGGGCCACATAGCAAGTGGGTGGTATAACCAAGATCTGAAGCTGGTCAGCAGGACCTGAGCGTGAACTCTGAACCACGACCTCAGAACCAAGTCCCACGGGGGGTGCATGGGCTATCCAGCGAGCGCTTAGATCCGACAGTGACGGGGAAAAATGGGTTGGCGAGACCCCGTGGGATATTTCAGTATTCCTTTGTTAGAAGAGAGAGTGCCGACAAATCAAATGTTGGTAGAGCCGCAATCCTTTCCAGTATGTCCTTTGAGGGACAAAAGCCAGATACACATTTCGAGCACAGCAAAACTCTTCTGCAGTGGCAGCGCCCAGGCCCTTGGTGGCGTGTGGACAGAGGTTGACCAGGAAGCAGTGGGGGGACTTTCGGGGATGATGGAAGTATACCATGACCAGCGGGGCGTGGGTGAACGGGGCTACGCAGCTGTCAAAACCGACTGAACTGCACCCTCAGGAAGTGTGCAGTCAGCACAGGGCAACTCTGCCTTGCTATACGCAAAACCAAACCCCAAACAAATGCCCCTCCCGCTGGGTTAAGCCAGTGACCATGGGAGTGGAGGGCATCTCTCGACATTTGTATGCACCTGCGATTCCCACACGTCTGGAAGCGGCCTCGTCCTGTGGGCCAAGGACCCTGGCGGTCTGCATCCCAGCATGTGGATTCGCAGAGCACGTGGCCTCTCCTGAGCTTGGGGAGGGTGACCCTGTGAGGAGCACGGAAGCGGCTGTGGACCGGCGAGGCCAGGGTCGGGGAGAAGCGTTTTCCAGGGCGCAGGGGGCATGCACGGCGCTGGGTGCTCGCCGGCCACCGGGGCCCGCTGGCCGTAGCACGGCCTGGCCCCAAGCCCTCAGGGGCAGGGCCGCGGGGGAAGGCGCCCTGCCCGGGACGTTGGTGTTTCAAGGCAAAGGTGCGCCCCAGCAGAAGTGGGGTCTGAGGACAGTGTTAAGTGCTTTGGAGGCTGAGCTACGACAAAGGTTCAGACGCGGTACTGAGTCTTTCACCCACGGGGAACCCAGGGTCCTCGACACAAGACGGCAGTCAAAGGCTCAAAGAGCGGGAGATGAGCAGTTTCCGCCACGGGTGCACCCCACGCCCTGGCCTTAGGAAGAGGATTTTTGTTGCCAATATGCATGTTAATGTGGAGCTGGCCCACGCGCAGTGCTGATGTGTGCAAGGAGTGCCCTGCCACGCAGGGGTGTCCCCCGCGTAGGGGAGCCCCACGCGCAAGGAGTGCGCCCGCAAGGAGAGCCGCCCAGCATGAGAGAAAGTGCAGCCTGCCCAGGAATGGTGCCGCACACATGGAGAGCTGACACAGCAAGATGACGCAACAAAAAGAGACACAGATTCCTGGTGCCGCTGATAAGGATAGACGCGGCCACAGAAGAACTCGCAGCGAATGGACACAGAGAGCAGACAACTGGGGGGGTGGGGAAGGGGAGAGAAATAAAAATGCATGCTAAAAGTGCTGTCCCTTTGTGGGCGTTCTCCAGCCCCTCTGATCCTCCCTCTCGGTAACCCCCTGACTGCCCGCAGGCTGGCCGAACGGTGGCTCTTGTTTGCGGAGGGAGGTGGGTGGCATATTAGCAATGCCAGGCGAGGTCTCCAGGCTGCCTGGGGAGGAAACATTTAGGGGAGCTTTCTTTGATAGCTGCTTCATAGCCAGATGAAAACCAGTCACAGGGCGAGTGCATTTCAAAAATAAAATGTATCCAGGTCCATGCAGGGTAACGAGCCGTGGGGGCCGGTGGGCTGAAGACGACACTGGTGACACTAACTCAAAGCCAACGGGGCATCTGTCTGTGTTGGCATGTTATTCAACCTCACCCGGCTGAACAATTTCAAATCCACAAGTGGAAGCATCAGGAACAGAGTCTTTTGCGATATGGCGTCGAAACCAGGAAGTTTTTACGGAGCCCATGGTCACGTCAGAACTTGCGGACCTTCGATAAGCGACGTGCTTGCGCCTGCCCAACCCTTAGGCCGACCGCCGCGGAGAGGAGCCCACCCACGTTCACGCATCTTCAGTCTCTAGAGCATCTCAAGACTGAAGGGCTGGAAAATGATGCCTGAGAAGCTGTCCCTGCGGCCCTGCCTCTCCCCAATGCTACGGCGCACCTCCAGGATCTGCAGAGATCTGCGCCCCCGCCGTCCTTAGGCCAAGGCCTCTGTCCCCACACTCCCCGCTGCCCTCTCGCTCGAGTGGGGGTACCCGATAACTCCCCCCAGCTGTGTGGGTCATGGCGAGACGTCACGGGGCTTTGCGGTTCTCCCGCCTTGTGGAAGCTTCTTGGCTCTTGGTTTCTTGAGCACCACCAGGATTGCACCTGAACCCCTTAGCACCGCCCTCCCATTACACAGACACCCCCTCGGCGACACCTGGAAAGGGCGTTCTGCTCTGTTCACACTCAGGTCAAGAAACGCACGTTCTGCTTGGCGGGCGGGTGCGTGCCTGAGGCCATACCGCGGCCATTCACCGTCTGGCACAGGCCTTGTGTGTTGCTGCTCTGTGGAAAATGGGGGATTCCAGGAGATTAGAAAATCTCCCCCACTTCCGGCGATTAACCAGATTTACTCTTCCTCCCGGGGAAGCCCAATTGTTAAAAAACTAAACCAAACCAAACCACACCATCTGCAGACAGGATTGTAATACCAGGAACGAGAAGTTTAAAATCATAAGTAATTTTTTTTAAATAGGTATAAATAAGGTTGATATTCCACCATTTTTTTTTCTGATGCAGTCTACTTTCGGTTAAGAATTTGAGTTAACTCCAGTGTTTTGTCTATATTTTGCCTATATCAGTTCTGCATTATTTTACCAAGTGGCCTTTACCTTTCCCACTAGATTAAAGCCCCACCCGATGGAACCTGACTCTTATTTTCATCTCCTGTTGTCCCAGAACACTGTGGCTCTTAAGATACCCCATACCTTAAAGTTCCTGATGCCAGCCTCTGGGTCTTTTAAATAACCTTTGGTTTCACATCACTGTAACAAGCCTGTAGCCTTTTTCCTGTACTGGTACATATGCTACCCTCTCTCAGTAGTGATGGCCACTGTCTGTGTGTAGTGCTCCACTCAGCTGGGTCTCCACGGTGCCTCTGGACGGCCACTTACTCCCACTCTCTTTGAAACAATCATGCGGGATGGCCCTAACTCCCATTTAAAACAATGAAAAATGAACACAATCTCTCAGGTATTTATTTAGCATCTACTATGGTTCCTCTAAAATTTTTATGGAATATATGATTATTCTTACTTTCATTTAATGCACTTAGGAAGGTGCGGTTTGGCCATCTAGAATGGAGAGTTACTTATCTTTCTCAATTCATCTATTCCCCCCACCCTTCCAAAAGAAATCTCCTGGGAAAGTTACTAGACTCTTACAGGCTTCTGCACTAGTTATTTCAAGGATGCAGCCATCTCCTGGGGTGGGTGGATTCTGGACTGCTCTGCAGCCGTGAAGGTTTAGCTTTTGGCAGGCCTCTTCCCTGCTCCTTGGTGAGGCCACTCCTGGAATCCTGGGCAGGGCAATTCTTTGTGTAGGACTGTTCCAGGCTTTAGCTCCCCAGGTCCCCCCAGACACCAAATACCAGCCACATCCCTGCACCATGGCCATTTCTAAATGCCTCCTGGGGCTGAGAACAACTGGAGGAGAAGGCATGGCCAAAGGGCCACGGCCACTTGTGTACTTAACTCCCAGCTCACAAGCCACGTGACTCAGGAGCCCCGGGGCTCAGTGGCAGGTGAGCCGTTCTCCTGGTCTGGGCCTCTTCTTCTCTGATCTGCAAACGGCTTTCCCCTAATTTTATTAAGATGGTGCGGATCAGCGTGAAAACAAACGGGGAAGCCCTTGAAGGTCCTTGAGGAGCCGCAGGTAAGTCATCAAACGCCGTGATTAGGCACCGGTCCTGCAGCGCCATTTGTACTCCATCACGCGCATTAGAGATGCTTTTCACTGGAGCAAATCCTCAAGATTGACTGATGTGCACTCCAGGTAATGTTCGTCTTCTGGATCCCGGGCTGATGAAATTTTGTATCCGTTTTAAATGACATTTAATGATTTGAAGCTCTAACGGTGTTGCCATGGCCAGTCCCCCTCTCTAGGGCCTCAAGTGATTGCTCTGAGCACCCAGGACTCTGCAGCCGGGGAAGGCCTGCTGGGTCACCCCGGGAGGCCCGAGCCCCAATACAAAGTCACAGCCTGGACAGGAGGCCGAGCTCAGCAGGCTGCTCACCCACATTATCAAAACTGTACCGAGCAATGATCTAATGGGGTCAGGATTTCATGACCAAAATAACCCTTCGTTTGTTCTTCTGCCAATTACAGGTCTTACAATCCACCCAACGGCCCAAGAAAGAAAACAAAAAACCATCATGGATGCAGATCTTTTCCCTGTACTCCACATTCAGTTTGGCCAGGAGTCCTGATGATGTCATGGCCCTGGGATCCTTCTAGAATCCCTGCAGACCGCCCCTGCCTCTCTCCCCTCCGGCCATGGCTTCCAGGAGGGTTCTGGACCGTAGAGCCTGCCTTGGACCCTGGTTCCTTCACCGCAGGCTTAGGGTCTCAGGCCGGTGCCCTTGTTAGGGGGAGCATGGTGTGGGCTTGCCGTGGGGGCTGAGTGAGGAATGCCTGGCAGGTGGCCGCCCTCGCCCCGCCCGTGAGGGCACCAGAGTCTGGGGGCATTGACTGATTTGGACGCACTCGCTTGGACATGAGCTACCACCTGCCAAGGCCTACCGGCCTCCGGCCTCCCCCTCCTTTCATCTGCCCTCCCACAGTGCAGGGGGCTTGGGCGAAAAGTGCAAAACCTTGGAAAACTGACAGGGCAAGCCCCTCCACTGGCTGCCCACAACAAAGCAGGGTGCTGCGTGGGCCCTGTCGCTGCCACCCAGCACGCTGTCATGGACGCTGGCGCCTGTGCCTGGGCTGCTCTCTCGGTGGCATGCCCCGTTCCACCTGTTCGCCTTTGGAAATTCCTCCTTGCCTTTTTTTTTTTTAACGGACACATAAATCATATACCATAAAATATACCCTTTATGAGGATAAAATATAGGTTTTAAAAAAAAAAATTTATTTTGTCTATTCACAAGGAACCGTCCTCACTATCTACCCAGAACATTTTTCATCATCCCCCAAAGAAACCTCATACCTATGACCCGTCACCCCAGTCCGTCCTTTCGCAGCTCCTGGGAACCACTCCTTTGCTACCTGTCTCTATAAATTTGCCTCTTCTGGACATTTCATATAAATGGAATCATACAATGGGTGGCCTTTTGAGTCTGGCTTCTTTCACTCAATGTTTTCAAAGTTCACCCGTGGAGCAGGTATCAGAACTTGATTCCTTTTAAGAATGAATAATCCACTGTATGGATGGACCACATTTTATTCATCCATTCATCAGTTGGCAGATATTTGGCTTATTTCCACATTTTAGCTACAATGAATAACGCTTCCTTGAACAAACATGTATCCATTTTGTGTGGACATGTTTTCATTTATCTTGGGTATACACCTAGAAGGAGAAGCTTGATCATATGGTAACTCTATTTTTAACTTTTTGAAGAACCACCAAACTGTTTTTCCAAAGTGATCGCTCCACTTTTACATTCCCACTGGCAATATATGAGGGTTCCACTTTCTCCACATCCTTATCAATGCCTGCCCTTGCCTGCTTTTTGGCTTAATAACAGTCTAAATGGGTGCAGATTACTATCTCACTCGGGTTTGGATTTGAATTTCCCCAATGACTAAGGATGGCAGGTATCTTCTCATGTTGGGTTAGGCCATCTCTGTGTCTTCTTTGGAAATATCTATTCAGATTATTTTCCCATTTTTAAATTGGGTTATTTGCCTTTTTATTGTGGAGTGGTAAGATCTCTTTATATTCTGGATGTAGATGCTTATCAGATATATGATTTGCAAATATTTTTGCCCAACTGGTGGGCTGTCTCTTCACTCTCGAGAGTGTCCTTTGAAGCATGAAATTTTTAATTGTGATGAAATTGCATTTATTGCTTCTTTTGTTGCTTGTGCTGTAGCTGTCATAGATGAGAAACCACTGGTTACTTCAAGGTCATAGGGATTTACACCTTTATTTTCTTCTAGGAGTTTTATATAGTTTTACTTAGCTCTTACTTTCTGGCCTTTGATACATTTTGAGTTGATTTTTATATATGGTGGGAGGTAGGGGTCTAAATCCATTTTCTTTTTTCTGCCAGTGTGGATGTCCAGTTGTCCCAACACCACTTGTTGAAAAGATTACTCTTTCTCCATTGAATTGTCTTGGTACTTTTGCTGAAAATCAGTTGACCAAAATGTGAGGCTTTTTTTCTGGACTCACATTTACATTCCACTAACCTAGACATACATTTTATTATGCTTCACTTTATTGTGTTTTGTAGATACTGCAGGTTTTACAACTTGAAGGTTTGTGGCAACCCTGCATTGAGCAAGTCTATCGGCGCTATTTTTCCAACTGCACGTGCTCACTTCGTGTCTTGGTGTCATGTTTTGGTAATTCTTGACATTTCAAACTTTTTCATTATTATATCTGTTATGATGATCTGTGATCAGTGATCTTTGATGTTACTGTTGTAATTGTTTTGGGGCCTCACAAACTGTGCCGATACAAGGCAGTGAACTTAATCGATAAATGCTGTGTGCGCTCTCACTGCTTCACTGACTGGCCGATCTTCTATTGCTCTCCCTCTTCTTGGGACCCCCTATTCCCTCAGACACAACAATATGAAATTAGGCCAATTAATAACGCTGCAATAGCCTCTAAATGTTCAAGTGAAAGGAAGATCACATGTCTCTTACTTTAAATCAGAAGCTAGAGATGATTAAATTTAGTGAGGAAGGCATGATGAAAGCTGAGACAGGCTGAAAACTGGGCCTCTGGCATCAGACAGCCACGTTGTGAGTGAAAGGAAAAGTTCTTGGAGGAAATTAAAAGTGCTACTCCAGTGA
This sequence comes from Dasypus novemcinctus, assembly GCF_030445035.2. Classification (NCBI taxonomy): domain Eukaryota; kingdom Metazoa; phylum Chordata; class Mammalia; order Cingulata; family Dasypodidae; genus Dasypus; species Dasypus novemcinctus. Next base: position 7,764,660 of record NC_080679.1, read on the forward strand.
GCTCACAAATGATGAGAAAGCGAAATAGCCTTATTGCTGATATGGAGAAAGTTTTTAGTGGCTTGGATAGAAGATCAAAACAGCGACCACATTCCCTTAAACCATAGCCTAATCTAGAGCAAGGCTCTAACTCTCTTCAAATCTATGAAGGCTGAGAGAATTGAGGAAACTTTAGAAGAAAGGTTTGAAGAGGTTGGTTCATGAAGTTTAAGGAAAGCTCTCTCCATAACATCAAAGGACAAGGTGAAGCAACAAGTGTTTCAAGCAAGTTATCCAGAAGATAGAGCTAAGATCACTGATGAAGGTGGCTATACTAAACATCAGATTTTCAATGTAGATGGAATAGCCTTTTATTAGAAGAAGATGCAATCTAGGACTTTCATAGACAGACAGGAGAAGTCCATGCCTGGCTTCAAAGGATCAAAGGACAGGCTGACTCTCCTGTTAGGGGCTAATGCAGCTGGAGACTTTAAGTTGAAGCCAATGTTCATTTACCATTCCAAAAATCCTAGGGTCCTTAAGAAAGATGCTAAATCTACTTGACCTGTACTCTATAAATGGAACAAAGCCTGGATGATGGCACATCTGTCCACAACATGGTTTTCTTAATATTTTACGCCCACGCTTGAGATCTACTGCTCAGAAAAGAAGATTCCTTTCAAAATGGTACTGCTCATTGACAATGCTCCTGGTCACCCAAGAGCTCTGGTGGAGTGTACAACAAGATGAATGTTTTTATGCCTGCTAACACGATGTCCATTCTGCAGTCCATGGTTCAAGGAGTCATTTTGTCTTTCAAGTCTTATTATTTAAGAAATATATTTCATAAGGCTATAGCTGCCATAGATAGTGATTCCTCAGATGGATCTTGGCAAAGTCAATCGAAAAACTTCTAGAAAGGATTCATCATTCTAGATGCCACAATGGACATTTGTGATTCATGGGAAGAGGTCAAAATAGCAACATTAACAGGAGTTTGGAAGAAGGTGAATCCAACCCTTAGAGATGACATTGAGGGGTTCAAGACTTCAGTGGTGGAAATAGCAAGAGAACTAGGATTAGAAGTGGAGGCTGAAGATGTGACCAAATTGCTGCAATCTCATGACAAAGCTTGTAGGGATGAGGAGCTGCTTCTTAACGATGAGCAAAGAAAGTGGTTTCCTTGAGACAGAATCTATTCCTGGTGAAGATGCTATCAACAATGTTGAAACAGCAACAAAAGATTTAGAATACTACCTAAACTTAGTTGAGAAAGCAGTGGCAGGGTTTGAGAGGCTTGACTCCAATTGTGAAAGAAGTTTTACTGAGGGTAAAATGCTGTCAAATAGCATCACATGCTACAGATAAATCTTTCATGAAATGAAGAGTCAATCAACCCAGCAATCTTCACTGTCTTATTTTAAGAAGTTGCCACAGCCACGCCAACTTTCAGCAACCACCACCTTGATCAGTTATCCACTATCAACATTGAGGCAAGGGTCAACTTAAACCAGCAGAACATCTCAGCATACATGTAGGATCATGTGTTAAAAACTGCTTTTTGCCCTTGACTATAAGGGAGAAATGGTAAAGACAAATGAGTTTACATGGCTAAGAGTCTTCAAAAAAGAGTTGGGGGGTCATCAGAGGGGTCATGCTTACATATGCCTCAGCAGGACATCAGAGACAGCCAAAGTAGACACAACCCCAGGACTGGTACTCCTGAGGGTTACGGAGACCCACAGGTTCTATGGTCATGGCAGATAGCTCTGGAATTCAGTCCTGTGTCAGTTGGCCCTACTATGGAATTTGTATTCCTGAGTGTGATGGAGTTGGACTCAAATGTGACCTTTTTACACATGCCTCTTCTGTCACTTTTACTGAACCTGTGGTTGGCGCTGGGGTTGGTGTATACTCAGGAGACTTGAATCTATGGACTGCCCATGTGCCAGCTGGGCCCTGAGCCTCAGCAGAGTTGCAACCCCTACCCTCTGGTTCATTGGACTTACCCAGGTCAGCTAACAGGGAGGTGAAGATGGTCAACCACCACACCAGGAAACTAAGAGTGCCTACAAATGCAAGCAGGAGAATCACATCCATCATCCATGTGGAATCCAAGACCCCTCTTGATATAGAGGTGGAGTGGACATCACCATCCCAGGGTCCACAGGATGGAGGAATAAAATATGAATTAGAGTGGACTTATTGGTATTCTACTACGGAACTATTGTACCTAGTAATGGAAGAGAATGTAGGGGCATTTTCGGGACTTGGAGTTGTCCTAAATGATATTGCAGGGACAGATGCTGGACATAATATATCCTGCCATAACCCACTGACTGGACTGGGGGAGAGTGTAAACTACAATGTAAACTATTATCCATGTGGTGCAGCAGTGCTCCCAAATGTATTCACCAAATGCAATGAAAGTGCCACAATGATGAAAGAGGCTGTTGATGTGGGGGAGGAGTTGGTAAGGCGGGTGCAGGGTATATGGGACTCTCCTATATTTTTTGAATGTAACATTTTTTGTGATCTGTGTGTCTTAAAAAAATACAATTCAAAAAATTGATGGGGGTGGGGGGGTGGGCAGTGGGGTATATGGGAAACTCTTAGGATTTAAAAAAAAAATATTTATTTTATTTATTTCTCTCCTCTTCCCCCTGTTGTCTGCCCTCTGTGTCCATTCACTCTGTGTTCTTCTGTGTCCACTTGCATTGTCAGGTTGCACTGGGAAACTGTGTCTCTCTTTTTTTTGTTGCATCATCTTGCTGCATCAGCTCTCCGTGTGTCCAGCGCCACTCCTGGGTGGGCTGCACTTTTTTTATGCGGGGGAGAACTCCTTGCGGGGGGCGCACTCCTTGCTAGTGGGACACCCCTACACGGGGGCGCCCCCATGTGACATGGCACTCCTTGCATGCGGCAGCACTGCGAGTGGGCCAGCTCACCACATAGGTGAGGAGGCCCTGGGTATCAAACCCTGGACCCTCCATATGGTAGGCGGATGCTCTATCAGTTGAGCCACATCCGCTTCCCTCTTATGTTTTTTAATGTAACATTTTGTGTGATCTATTAACTTTAAAAAAAGATGATTAAAAAACAAAAGGAAAAAAAAATAGCATTGAGGCAAGACCCTTCACCAACAAAAAGATTTGGACTCACAGAAGGTTCAGATGATGGTTACCATTTTTTAACAAATGTCTTCTTAAATTAAGGTATGTATATTGATTTTTTAGGCATAATTGTATTGCACACTTAACAGATTGCAGTATAGTGTGAATATAACTTTCACATGCACTGAGAAACCAAAAAATTTGTGCGACTCACTTTATTGAGATATTTGCTTTATTGTGGTGTCCAGAAGTGAACTGCAAAATCTCCAAGGTATGGCGATCTATGCCTGCCTTATGCCAGTACCACAGTCTTGAGTACTGCCTTGTAAATTTTGAAATTTGGAAGCTTGAGTTCCCCTACTTTGTTCTCATGAGTGTTTTTCATGAGTGTTTGGGCTATTCTGGAAATTCCCTGGAATTTCCATATGGATTTTAGGATCAGCTTGTCAATCATTGCAAAAAGGCAGCTAGGGTTTCGATAAGGATGGCACTGAATCTCTAGATCAATTGGTGAGTAATGCCATCCTAACCACATTAAGTATTCCACTCGATGCAAATGGGATGTCTTTCCATTCATTTAGGTCTTTACTTTCTTTCAACAATGTTTTTACTAGTTCTGGTGTACAAGTCTTACACATCCTTGGTTAAATTTATCCCTATGGATTTTATTATTTTTGATGCTACTGTAAATAGTTCTCTTAATTTCATTTTAGGCTTGTTCACTGATACTCATAGAAATACAATTGCTATTTGTATATTGATTTGTATCTTGCAATGTTGCTGAACTTGTTTATTAGTTCTAATAGATTTTTGTGTGTGTTCCTTAGGATTTTCTACATACAGGATCATATAAACTGCAAGTTAATGCTAGTTTTCCTTTCCAAACTTGGATGCTGTTTCCTTTTCTTGTCTAATTGCCCTGGCCAGCACCTTCAATCCAATGTTGATAGAAGTGGCAAGAGTGGATATTTTTATCTTGTTCTTGATCTTATTGGAAAATCTTTCAGTCTTGGTTAGCTGTGGGTTTTTAGTAGATGCCCTTTATCAGGTTAAGGAAGTTTGTTGAGTGTTTTTATCATGCAAGTATGCTGGACTTTGCCAAATGCTTTTTCTGCATCCATTAAGATGGCCATGTACCTTTGTCCTTTATTCTCTCAATGTGGTGTGGTTGATATTCATGTGTTGGACCAACTTCCACCCTGGGATATATCCCACTGGGCCACGGTGTTCAATTTTCTTCTACTAGGGGCACAGACGTGCTCCCTGGTACATCGCCCCCCGGCTGCCATCCTGGATATGCCAGACTAGACTGGAGTCTGGTGAAGACGGCAGAGAACTTGGTTCCAGGAGGTGAGGAGTGAGGCCTCCCCATCTCCACTGTGACAGGAAGGAGGAGTCTGGACAGGTTGTGGACATTTCTTTATACTGGTTGGTTTGGGCCAGGGCTTCTCAAATTTTAGTGTGCCTGAGACTCACCTGGAGAGTTAGAACACAGAGAGAGCAGGCTTGGGTTGGGAAACCTGAGATTTCTAGTACGTTTCCAGGTGGAATAAACTACTCCACAGACAAAGCAAAATGAACCCTGAGCACATCCCTCGACACCTGGGAGGGTGTGGGCCACTTGTGTCTCTCAATGCCAACAGGCGGGACTGGCCCACCAAGCTGACCGAGCTTTCCAGATAAAAAGGAGCCCAGGAAACTTCATACGTATTATTTTCTTAGTATTTCATCTACATGATTAAGTGGGTGGCAATAATGACTAGTTTCATCGCAAATTTAAAAAACATCCTGTTTTTATCAAAATTGCAGAAGAGGCTGGCTACACAACAGAACTGGAATCCTTTGGCCCGCTCCGTATTTCATCGTGTAGACAGTAACATGGCTGTGAGGCCCCTGAAACACAAGCTCAGCGTTTTCCACTGGCAGTGTGGGGTCTGCGGAATGGGCAGCAGGAGGCTCAGGGAAGGGGGGGTAGGACACATGGAAAGTTGGGGTTCAGGCCCCACCCCTGCCCCGGTTGATCCTGATATTTAGTTTGCAGCCCTGGTTTCCAGAGAAGATCTTAGGATTGGTACCGAATGCAGAGGATTACAGTTTCAGAATCATGATGGCATGATTGAAAAGATCAGGTCTGTCACATGAATGCAAACTAAACTGAGTTATGCCTTCTCCTTTTCATTTACGTTACCAGGAGTGAGGTTACTAGATTGAATAAGTGGAAAGATATTGTACTGTTATTAGTAAACACAAAAAAATATCATACAACTTATATCTAAATACAGATCTCTAGCCATCTATCTGTATCTATACACAATGGCCAACACAATAGAAACGGAGTTTGAGTGAGACCAAAGGGGGTGGTGGAGAGGCAGGAACCACAGTCAACCTTGCCATTGGATTTGGCCATGAGCTGCTGAGCAGAAAAAGGTCAGGAGCAGCCAAAGGGGTGGGTTCGGGGTCAGATCCTGGGTTTGAGGTTTGGTCCCACAGTCTGTGGGACGCTGGGCAAACGACTTCAGGACCTCGGCTCCTTGTTGTCCTCACTGGAAATGGGGCTCATTCTGTACCCTGAGCTGGCTCCAGCACTCTGGTCACATGTTTGTTTCTTCCTTTCCTTCATTATTCAGAAGGTAGAAGCAGAAAGTTTCCTTAAAAAGAGAGAAAGTTTCGGGGGCAAACACCACTGAAAAAATGACCTTTGGGAAAATGCTCTGCTGTTGGAGGACTCAAATAGAGGCAGCTGCTTTAGAGAGCAACTCAGGCCCATGTTTAGAATGTCTCCCAGGATAGACAATTCAAGGCTAAAAAGGTTAATCTTCTTATTATATTCCTTTATATAAACTCTCACAAGTCTATACAGGCTCAAATGTGTTCTGGGCACTTAGAAGACAGTTGGATGTTTGCAGATGACTTGCGGTTTTATCTACCAATGGTCCTGAAAATTCTTAAAAATCAAAATCTCCAGAATTGTTTCCGCTGCTACATTTCAGAAAGAAAATGATAAGGATTTTCAACCCAGGCAGTTCCTTGGTAGGGAAGCTGGTTCCCAACACACAGGATCAAATAAATAGCTGGGGTTCACGTGGATCAGGATGCAAATAAATTGATAGCACTATTTTGAAGGTCTGGTTCAAAGGTAGAATGTAAGGTACAGCTATCCCTTAAAAAGCAGACTCCATTTTATTTAACCTTATGGAGACTCTTACAATCGCCTTTAAGATAATTAGAGCTAGACTATAACAAGAGCTTAATCGCAAAGTACGGCCGCTGAAAGTGAACTCCCTGCAAGCTCCCCGGCCGCGCTTTCCTGGATGAATTGCTGTTATCTGTTGCCAACTGTAAGCTAGAGGTATTATTTTTAAGGCAGTGTTAATGTACTTCTCGTTTGTACATTTTCCTAATTGGCTTAATATTTATAGTGGAGGATTTCTGATGCAGGCACAGAGCTCGAGAAAACGCGAGCCTATTTAGCAATGCGCTAACAAGGCCAGGAGCGGTCGCTAAGTGAGCTACGACACCCACAGCCGAGCCCAAAGTCTCCCTGAGAAGAGAAGTTGCCAAGATATCTTAAGCAAAATCCCAAGTCCCCCGGCAGCCCTTGGGTTTGCAGAGGCGCGAGGCATAAACCTTGCTGGCAGTAAATGTCACTTGGGCGTGCGGATGGCGGGCCTGCAGAGCTGCGGCGTGTCCGCGGAGGCTGACCCCGCCGTGGCGGAGGACCTCGTCCCCGCCCGATTGGGTGACCAAGGGGGTCGGCCCGCTCTGCCGGCTGGCGCGGGGGCATGCCCGCCGACAGGCGCGCCACCGTGACGGAAATTCACTTTGAGTTGCAATTAGTGGCACTGTCATTTTCGGGGGCTCCTGCCAATTAATTAAGCCTGTCAAATAGAAAAACCACAGCGTTCACATGATAATTTATATTGGAAGAGACGAGCCTCACGGAGCTGCGGCTGCCTCGACAAACAGAATTCTCCCTGAGAGCGCTGGAATAAATAGATGAAAATAAATAAAATAAAACAAAAATGGGGGGAGGGAGGGTGGAACATGACGACCATGCACGGCGAAGAACGTTCCCCTGTCCTTGTTATAATTGTGAACTCTGATCGCTGGAGTAGAAGACAGGCTGATTAAAACTCCAAATGAGCCCCCAGCTCCCCGAACCCTCGGCGGCCGAGATGATAGAATCAGAGGAGTTTATTCATACCATTAAGCCCCAGAGAACTTAATTGAAAGAAGAGCACAGCCCGGACCTTGACAAGCGGGAGGTCACAGTAATTGCTGCCGGACATATTTAACATTAAGATAATCAGGCCATTAATTACCCTTTGGATCATTAAATCAGCCAGTTGCAAAATGAAATTTCTGCCTCTATTACTCACTTGAGAGACCACAGGGGTGGCCTTTAATTTATCAGTGAGCTGGAGATACAAAGGCTGGGGCTGGGGGAGGGCGGCCGGGGAGGGGGCTGCGCGGTGGCGGCGGCGGGGGCAGGGCACGGAGCCGCCATGCTCCGTGATCGTGGCAAATTAACTAGGTAAGATAACCTCCGCTTCCAAAGGCAGAGGCTGGGGGTATGTAAATAGATGAGGGCAGACAGGGAGCTCAGAGTCTGCACACCACTTAGCAGGATAATAAAGGAAATCATCCTTGATTATCAGTGCTAATTTGGACACTGCCGGTAGCTTGTTATGCGTGTTCTGAGTAGCATTTAATTAATTCAATTGCTTGTTAATGAGGGAAGTGACATGTGGGGAGCAGATGCCACCCAAGTGCAGATGGACTCTGGTCATCAGCCACCGCAAAGTCCTTCTCCCGCCCCCCCCCCCAATTCTCCCCCTCTCCATTTTTATTTTTATTTTTTTAAAGAAAGAAAATAGGAAAACGTGTCAAGCCTAGAGGAACACTCAAAAGAGACAAAACCCTGACCTCGGCAGGCTAAGACCTGCTGAAAAATAATAAGAGGCGACGATCCGGGGGCTGGGTGGGGAGTCGTGCTCCCGGAGGCCCCATTTGTAACAGTGCATCTTTATGCCAGAAATTTGAGCCTGAGATTACGGAGATTGTGATCTTCTGATCAAACCTAACAAGACAAAGACGCGGCCAAGTGGCACTGCTTTTAATATCTTCAGAGTTAGCGGTGGGGATCCAATTATTTTCAGTTTGGATACATTTCCCCTTTCTCGATATCTCCATGTGCATAAATAAGATGAAAGCCGCGTTCCGGAATCAAAGGGAGACGCAACTCGCATCAGTGGGGCAGACTTGTCCATCTTGGCACTGGGCAGCCAGGGTCTCCCACGCACATTTCTGATGTTGGGCCCCAAATTTTCCTACCGAAGGCGACATCTTTTTATAGGTTAAAGACAAGGAGGGAGTTTAGGCGCGAAGGTGAACTTAAAATAATGACCCAGACAAGGAGGAGGCTAAAAAAAAAAAAAAAGGGAAAAGGACAGGTACTGAATCAGCAAACTCGGTTCCCTTCTAAGTGGAATCAAAGAGGGAATGGTGATTTCAATTGCGCCTCGAGCTGCTCTCAAGAGCTCTTTCATGGAATTTGAAACACAGGCTCTCCACTTCAGGTTGCCTTTGATTTCCTAGACCAAATCAGCCGGCTCCCAAACCACCATGTAAATAGGCTACCGGCCCTGAAGTGCAAGTAGCAGAGAAAGCCCCAACGTGGCTGCGATGCGGAGATGGTGGATGAGGCAGAGAGAGACCTGGCAGCCAAGCAGCGCCGGGCCTGCTGCCACGAGGAACGCAGCGCCTGTTTGGAAATTATTTTCACAGTGGTCAATCCAAAAAGCGTCTAAGTGAAATGGGGATGACGACGGGGCCACACAACCTGCCACAGTTCTGGCAGAGGGTGTGCAGGTGGCGTTAGAGACCGCTTCGCCGGGTCCTGGGAATGTGGGCACCCCGATTTTGCTCCTTATGCACGGGGACTGACGGGGCATGGATGTGGCAAGAACACCCAATTCGTGTGTTTTGCTCTGACCATTTTGCTTTCACTCGTTCACTTGTTCATTCATTCACTCAAGAAATATCCGCTTGACTTTTAATATCCACACCCCTGAACTTATTGTAACTGCATTTGCAAGGGTCACCTAGGAGCTCGGGTGACTTCTCCCATGGGTCCCATTGCTGGAACCAAGATGCCCTGCCTTGAGGCTCTGGGCCCCACACAGACAAACGGACACACAGGCTGTCCTGAAGTCCCGGGCTTACAGAGAGCAATCTGCCCCTCTGCAACCCCCTCAACTCTAGTTAATGCTGCACCACTTCAGCATCCCCGTTTAAAATCAGTATTTTAAGTGTGTGCTTAAATGGTATCAATAGCAATTAGAGAGGGGAAATTCTGATGCCACCCCAGATGTAGTTAATTGTTGTGGCATTGATCTGCCCTAACATGCCTTCTCACTCCAAATTAAACCTCCATTACCGAGGAGGGGTGGCTGAGGGCATCTTTACCCCTCCTGTGACAATAAATTTAATATCGAATGCACTGGGAAAAAAATGGCAGTTGTTGCAGAATCCAGCCAAAAAGATTTTTTTTTCCCCCTTCCTGGGAGTAATTAAAAGATGCTTTTCTTGACTAATGATTCCCCTGTTTAGGAATGGGAAGTCGATACCGCTCCAGCAGCCGTCAGCTTCGATTGATCACGAGGCTGCTGAAGTTTGAACGGCAGTTCTCAGGGCGGCGGCGAAGCGCTGGAACCAATTACGGGCCGTCTGAAGCTGCTCTAATCAGGGCGCGGGCGGCGGCAGAAGGCCGGCCAGCTGTTCAGAGGCGCCGCCGCCGCGCGCCCGTGCCAGGGACCCGGGGCTTCTCGGGAGAAGGGGCTGCCTCGCTCTACCTTCCCCGGTTCCGCGAGTGTGTGTTTTTGGGGGGAGGAACAGCACATGTCTAATGATATTCCACCGTCCGAAGGAATCTCCTGGACGGGACGGGATGGGCTGCCACGTCTTAGGGAAACATCTGGGCCCTTTTTCAAAGAATTAGATGGAATATACTGCACTTGGGTTTTCCTGGAACAGCGATAAAAAAAAAATTAGGCAAATGTTTCTTTTCAGTATTACTTTAGGGCCACATGAAAACAACCCTCTGGCTGCTTCTCCGACCAGTCAAGAGTTCCACGGCGCGATCAAAGCTCGCCTGGCTTTCTCGTCTTGGAGAGGCAGTATCTAGAGATCATCACCCAAGTCCATGCAGGAACCCTAGCCCAAGCTTTGCTTTGCATTTCTAGGGGAGGTTCCTGCAGGAGGGGATGAAGGTGGCAACGGCTGGCTGAATTACTGTTCTACGATGAAGTTGAGTTGTTTTTATTTATTTTTAGGAGTGCACCTAAGGCTTCACAGGCGCAACGGCTTTCCATCCAGCCTCCCTGCCTCTTGTCTCTGTCCCTTCCTAAGACCCTACTGGCTGCCTTTACTTTCTAGGGGAACAAGGCAGAATCCACTGGACAGACAAGCAGACCACACGACCCCTGCTCGGGCCACCCCGGGCCCGCCGTTTGGGGTCCCCCTTGCTCAGGAGCTTTCGCAGGCTTGTGCCCGGACTTGGACCCTGCCCATCCCTGCGGGGACCACTCACTTTTCCCAGGCTGGCCTGGGGCTTCTAACATGCCTGCCTCTCTGCCTCACTCCTTCCCGCCCTCTGGCACACACACTCCTGCGACAGGAAATCACCCCGTATTTTAAGGTCCTGATCAGATGCTGTTTCTCCATGAGAACTCCCACAGCACAGCCCCTGTGAGAAGCGCTCTGCTGCCTGAACTCCGAGCCCCGACGCCCTGGGCCGGGCCTGCGAACATTTTCCACCCATCACTGCAGAGTCAGGGTTGTTAGCCACCTCCTCAAGAGCACATGCTCAATGGGTGAAAGTGCTGAATTTAATTAACAACCACCGCCCTGGGAGAAGTACTAAAGGCACAAGGACACATTGGATCTTCACACCTATTTATTTTCTTAAGAGACCAAGGGAATTTCAAAAACTACTTTTGGAAATACCATAACAACATCACCGTCACCGCACCCTTGCAGAGAAGTGAGCACTCGGCACGGTTCTAGAGGAAAGCAAATGTGACCAAAGGAAAGCCAGGATTTAAGCGCAGTCACCACGTTTGTGAATAAAGGAACACTCTGAAACACGTCTCTAATCTAAAGATATGATGGACATAATACCAGACAGAAGAACAAGTTGCACCTCAAGACTTAATTCAAATATACAAATTAGAATAAGATACTTGTCTTCACTTAGGAATGAAGATGAAGTTAACAAAATATTTACCCAGTTAAAAAAAAAAAATCAACCCACATATTTGCTTTAATCATTCTAAATGGTTTCCAAGGATGACAAATGGAAAAACGAACTTTTCCAATCCATGAAATAAAAAAGCATATATGCTCATCTCAGGCATAAACTGTAAGATATACAAAGTTAAATTTTTCCAAGTTATTTCAATATTTTCTGCATTTATCCATTGTGCTCAATCTAATTTCTAATCATTTTTCATTTTTAGACCTGAAGTAGCCTTCAAGGATACTATGTTTAAATAAAAACATATAGAAACACGCATTCCTTTTTTCATGAACACTTTCAGGCGCCGGTCCGGCTGATTTCTCTATGGCAGTGTTTCATGATCTCTTTAAGTGTATCATTTCCTTGGTTTGTAAGACAGTTACCTCACCTTTACGTTACTGAGTATCGCTCCTCTATAAGGCATTCACATATTAAACCGTTGTAATTTCAAACAAATATATTTTATGCACTGGCCCCACCCCAAGGAATACCCTGTAAGAGTAGCAGGATTGAAAATGTCAGCTTCATTCTCCAGGATGAACCAAAGGTGGCACCACAAATTCATTTTCAGTGTTAATGAAATCAAGTCCACCAACTCTTCTCACGTAACTATTGCTTACCAGCAGCAACAGTGCTTTATTCTTCATCTGGGCCCCACCACCGAGTTTTGCTTGGAATTTCCTTTTATCTGATCATCAGCAAAACAAACTGGGGAAATTTTTATTTCATTTAGTTATTTTTAGGAGGTACTGGGGATTGAACCCGGGACCTCATACATGGGAAGCAGGTGCTCAAACCTCTGAGTGACATCTGCTACCCACAGAGAAATTTTAAAGGCACTAACGATGGGAGACATCTTCTCTCCCTTCTTGTCTTTGCACACACGAGACATGAACCCTGGAAGCAAAGTCCAAACCCCTACTTCCTGTTTGGGTAATGTGACCCACACTGTGTCTAACAACGCTGGATGCCATTTCCTTAAGACAACCTTACCGAGGTGAAATGGTCTATTATGGAATGTACCAGAAGCTGCCTCTTTGGAATAGGACTTCTCAGAAGACATGCAATTTGATCACCTCTTAGAAACATTAAATATGTATGTATACTCAAAAAACGGTTTATAATAGCTATAAATGAAAAATGAGAAACTAAATGGCCGCAAAATAAATGCAATTTTTCCATTGGATAACAATTAGCATTCATGAGTGGTTACCATACATTACACAATACTTGGGTTGATTAAATGTGTCAGAAAAACATTTCAGAAAATAAAAACATATTCTGTCACCATAAACTCACTTATTTGAAGGGGGCGACGAACTGAACAGATGCTTACTAAAGATAAAGGAATAATAAAATTAAAGAATAAAAAATTCATAGTGTTACCGGCATAGCCTACGTCTATTAGAAATGTATTAATTAAAGTAACATTCATAAGGTTAGAAACGCAATACGTTTCTAAGAGCAGTCCCCAAGGCCTAAAAACAAACATAAAAATTTAAGGAGTCTGAATTAGCCACGTCTGCTTAAGACCAATTTTAAATATAGACATTTCCGTGTTGCGCTAATCAGCATTCCGACAGGTTTCAGGGCCATTCCGATCGTGGCTGTCATTAAGCCCGTTCATTTCCATTTGTCCAACTGCTGGCAGAATGTATCAGCAGCCATGCACCTGCCAGTGTTCCTACCTTGTGGAGTCTGACGACGGCTTTGTCCGGCTCTGGCTGTTCTCTTCCCAGACGCTGTTGGCCAGCTCATTCCCGATGGAAGACATCACTTTGATAAGCTCAATCGGCCAGTCGTCGAGGTCCAGAGATCGGACTCGGGAAAGGTGGGTGCCAAGATTCCGGTGGATCCCTGAGCACTCGATGCACATGAGGGCTCCCAAGTTCAAGCTGGCCCAGTTGGGATCTACGGGAAGAGGACCAGGAAGCCAAATGCAATCAGAGCATCACCACTGATCCCAACGGCCCTTGGAATCTGAGAAACGAAACGATCATCGGGACCCATTCAAACACCCAGAGGTCCCTCCCTAGGTTCACATGACTTGAACTGTCTCAGAAAATTTGACATGTTGGTGGCAACCTTTAAAAATCTGGCTTTAGTCAGAGCCTGCCCTTCCACTAACTCATGGGAATTCTTTCCCCTTTCCCATACAATATACAATGGCCAAGTGCACCTGCCAATGCTTCAGCAGCAGCATTCAACTCGAGAGGGCAGGAGCACATGGAGAAAATCACGCATGCCTTGGCATCCACTGTGGACAGTGCTGATAGAGGGAAAGGGCAAGGGTGCCGAGGGGAGCTTGCTGATACCCGGGCTTTGGAAGTCATCATGTCCCTCAGACACATCTCTGTAACCACTGGCACCTCCAAGTTTTCATCAGTCACAAATGTGCATGTTTGCACATTTCAGAGATTAAAGTGAGACCCAGCACCATGAAACAATATGTTCTTCAGCAAGCGTAGGTGATGGTGATGACCCAAGCCACTCGTAGTGCGCCATTCCTCGCTGCTGGCAAGATGGCGGGCAGGTTCCTCTGCTTAGGTCACCACCTGGTTGATTCAACCCTAACTTGCGGAAAGAAGGGACATACGGCTTTAGGCTGTGCTACTGGACAAGGAAAGGACTGTGCAGGACAATGGATGAGTTCAGAGAACAGCTCTGGGACCCCTGAGTGGGATCATTCACCACATAAAACCGGCTGATATCACGAGAGGACAGAACGAGGGCCCAGGCTTCAGGCTGGAATCGACAGCCCATCTGCGACGGGGCTGGCCCTGAATTCAACGGCTTTCACCTCTGGCAGAAGCAAAGAAGGTTCAGATCATTTAAGAACAATCAATACCAACTCCAGGTACACCTGAAGAGTCAACAAAAAACCAAGCAGCAGATGTCATATTTATGTGGAGCCACTGAGGACACGTCCTTTATCCTGAGTGACAAATGACCAGGATGGCCCTATGCTAATTAATCAGGGAGGCAGCCAGCCATTTATTTAACATCTAATATGTTCTCAGAAGGTGGTGATGGACACTGGAGGATACAAGAGGAGAAGTTCACAACCTCAGAGAGGTTCTGGGTGGGGAGGAGACTAAAGCCCCAAATGAAGAGAACAGTTCAAGGACGTGCAGAGATGAGTGCTGAGAACAGCTGGAAAGAGGCGGGGACCAGCAGTGGACAGGAGGGGCTGTGTGGAGCACAGGCTGGTCTGGACCTCCAGGACCAAGGGAAGGCGGTGGTGGGTGAACAGCTCGAGCACCCCCAGCTTGGCCCCGTTCACCTCCCGCTCTCACCTCTTGGCTCCACTCCCCTTCACTGCTCACCTTCCCGAAAGAGACGCCTCGACCCCCGTCTCGTCTCTCCACCTGCCTCTGTTGGCTACGTGGGGGTCTCCACTTGTGCCGGCTAAATCCAAAGGGCCCTTCCTCGTCATCAGTGATCTCACCTCCCTCTGGCGGCCGACAGCCCCAGCTCACTCCTCAGAAGCGCCTCCCGATACCTTCTTGGTCCACACGTTCCCTGGATTTTTCTCCCACTTCTCTGGTTTCTCTGTCGTGGCCTCCTTCCCACCTTGCCCTGCAAACCCATAGGCTTGTCGGGGCCCTGCAGGCTTGCCTTGCCTGTGCCTTTCTTGCGGGCAGACTCACCCAGCCCGTGCAATCACCCTCCCAGGGCTAACAACTAGACAGGTGCCGCTGCCTTCCTCTCCCTAGACCATGTGGTCCCCATGGACGCTTCATTTGGGGTCTGGCAGGCACCTCTGACCCACCACCACCCTGCTGGCGCATCCTTCTGCCCGCGCTCGCGGGCTCTCAGCGAGTGACAACAGCATTCCCCCGGTCACTCAAGTCAGGTCCCCGGGATTCAACCTGAGGCTTCCATCATTCCCACAGCCAGCATGGTGTCCTCGTCTCTCAAATCCAACCTCTTCTTCCCTTGGCCCTGCTTCTGCCCTGTCCACGCCAGCATCACGCTGGGGGCACCGCGGCCTCCTGCTACTAGCCTGCTCCCCGCACGGCAACCAGACACCTGTCAGACATGGCCAACCGGGCCATGTCATGCCATCGTGCCAAAACCCCTCCAGGGCTGCCGTTGGCCATTCAGAGCAAGCCTGAGGCCCCTGCCAGCATGAGCAGACCAGCCCCCTTTTCCCACCTGTCTTGCCCAAGCACCCTTCAGTCCCCTGAGCCTACCTGGGCAGAGTTCCTCTGCCCGGTCAGCTTCTCACCTTTCTGCTCTCAGCTGAAATCCTCCTTCCCAGCCCCGAGACTGTGGGTGATAGTGGGGTGCAGAGGGTGAGCTGTGCGGAGGGGCTCTGGGGCCAAGGAACCCCCGTGGTCTGCTCTGGGTGGCTTCCACGCGGCCCAACCAGCCATGACCAAAGGCAGAGACCACCCTGAGGGTGTGCACATGGTCAAACTCAGACCTCAGCGTTTCCCATGGAGTTTGCTAGGAGCTTCCTGGGAAGCAAAAGTCACCAATGGCCACAGCTTGGCAAGGCACCCAGGGGAGCAAAGACAACACTGCTCTAGACCTTCAAAGTCTCCTATTTTCTTTTTTTCTTTTTTTTTTAAGATTTATCCCCCTCCCCCAGCTGTCTGCTGTATCCATTTGCTGTGTGTTCTTCTGTGTCCGCTTGTCTTCACTTCTCATCCTCTCTTTAGGAGGCACTGGGAACCAATCCCGGGACCTTCTGACGTAGGAGAGGTGCTCAATCGCTTGAGTCAACTCAGCTCCCTGGTTTGTTGTGTCTCTCACTGTCCGTCCTCTGAGCCAGCTTGCCGCACAGGCCAGTCTGCTTTCGCCAGGAGGCCCTGGGAACGGAACCCGGGACCCTCCACATGGTAGGCAGGAGCCCAAGTGCTTGAGCCACATCCGCTTCCCCCTATTTTCTTTTGTCAATTTCTCAGAGCCTCAAAAACAGAACGGAAACAGAACAAGACAAAACAAAACCCTATAATTAAAAATACCACCACCAAAGCTCTGAGGCCATATGCCAGTGGGAGGTCCTGGGTTTGCCTCCCAGTGGAGATCTTGGGGTGCAGTTTCCCAAGTACAACTCCAGCAGACTGGGGTAAGGAAGCCCAGAATCCCACTGGTGTCCAAGGACACAGTCCCCCATCCCTCTGGGCTGCCCCTTGGCTCAGGCCTGCCCCCTCCTCCTTCCAGAGCCCCCTGAGGCATGAGGGGTGGCCACGATGCTCAAAGGGGTGCAGGTGTCTAGCACACGCCATTGGGGAGATGCTGTGGGCTCCAGAGCCCAGGACAAAGTGCCCAGATGAGAAACCTGGGCCTTTCTTGTGCCAAGAGTTGCGCTTTCTCAACCTCTTCTCAATGGCTTTATGGTTTTCCCTACTAACTCCCAGGAACAAGCACCTTTTCTTATGCTCAATGTTTAGCCCCATCTCTGTTCTTAAACACAGCAAACCACAGACCACCTGACATTCCGTTTCCTACGATGCGGGCACTCCCTATACAGAGGTTTCAGCATTAAAATTCCCAAGGGTCTACTGCTCAAAGACAACTGGAATTAACATTCTGAACACTTCCTGACAGAGGCTTTCCCCCAAATAACTAAAAATTCTGTAGGTTTCTCCTTGATTTACTGCCCTAGACCTTTCTCATTTAACAATGCATTATGGGGAAGTGGTTGCGGCTCAACTGATAGAGCATCTGCCTACCATGTAGAGGGCCCAGGGTTTGATCCTGACCCATGCGGTGAGCTGGCCCATGCGTAGTGCTGCCGTGTGCAAGGAGTGCTGAGCCATCAGGGGTGTCCCCCGCATAGGGGAGCTCCACGTGCAAGGAGTGCACCCCAAAAGGAGTGCTGCCCTGCACGAAAAAAGCACAGCCCGACCAGGAGTGGCGCCACACTCACGGAGAGCTGATGCAGCAAGATGGCGCAACAAAAAAAGTGACTTTTTCCCAATGCTGCATGACAAGAATGCAAGTGACACAGAAGAACACACAGTGGATGGACAGAGAGAGCAGACAATGGGGGGGGCGGGTAGGGGAAGGGGAGAGAAATAAATCTTTAAACAAACAAAAACCAATGTATTATGAAGGTTTTCCATCTCAATCAATCCATTTTTCACTAATTTTTGAAGGCTGGATACTATTTCCCCATGAAGAGAAACACGTTGCTGTTCCTCAGTTTTCACACACTGGTGCTTTCAGTAATTTTTTTTCTATAAACAGTGCTGCGATGGCCCTCTTCCAGGCTGGCCCTGTGTCCTCCCCCGGTTCATTCCCATTGGTTTAGCTCCTGGAGGAATAAAGCTGGAGGGAGGGGTGTCTACTCTTTATAAGCCTTCTATGTACTTTGCAAATTACCCTGAGAAGGTATTTGTGTTTCATCATCAGTGTGTGGATTTTCACTTTTAAAATTCTTTGCCAATGTGTGACCTTCTCGTGCCTTGATCTCGCAAGGCCTTTGTTCTCTGAGAAAATACAGCGGGCTGGAGAAGAGCTTCGTTTGAATCCTGCCACACGACTTGCTATTCCTGTGACCTCAGACAAAATCCTGGACCTCTGAGCCTCTTCACTTCCTCACCCGCGGAGTGAAACATATTTGTTCTGGTGGTAATACCCACCATTAGAGATGTAAGAATTTAAAAAGGCAAGGGGGGCGATTAAGATCGTAAATGTTTGGAATCGGGTAGAGGTGACAGCACAGAGGGAAGGTAATTAGCTGTGACAATATGGGGACATGATTGTGGCTGAAAGGGCAAGTTTAGGGTTCTGTTACTGGAAGGAAAGCTGCAGAATGCAATAGGACTGTACAGCATAGTGCGCCCTCTTATAGATGACGACTGTGGTCAATAGGAGAAATACAAGAATGTCCTTCCGTGAAATATACGTTAATATCATGATATATACATGAAATATACGTTAATATACGTTAATATCGTAAGATATGAATAATAGGGAGGTATCTGCCCAGAGGAATTGACAGCAGGGACATGAATACATACATGCACACCCGTGGTCATAGCGGCACTATTCACTATTGCCAAAGTTGGAAGCAACCCAAGTGTCCATCAACAGGTGAATGGATAAACAAATAGTGGTACGTACATACCATGGAGCGTGACTCAGCTGTAAGAAGGAATGATGTATTGACACACAGGACCCCACGGATGAATCTTGAAGACCTTATGCTGAGGGAAGCAAGCCAGTCACTAAAGGACAAGAATTGCATGACCTCACTGATATGACCTAAGCGTACTGAGCAGACTCACAGAGTTAGAGTCTGGAAGCTAGGTTATCAGGAGACAGAAAGGGGAAGAGTATGGAGAGCCAATGCTCTATATGGGCAAAACCCACGATGAGGTGGAAGGGTTTGGCAGTAGATGGGGATGAGAGTGGACAGGGATGTGAGTAGGGCAACGGTGCTGGAATGTGAGGATGAGCAGGGTGGAGAGGGGGTTGGGATGGATTATCCATGGAACTGGGGGTAGGATTAGAGGAAGGAATAGGTGAGCTCTTGGGATTTGTAGGTCTGTGGTTGAAACTACAACGGTGGGAATGTTCTTTTGGCAAATATAGCAGGGAAAGGTTATTGGTGCAGAGCGTAGGGGGTGGGGTCAGAGGGAGAGGGTGCCCCTGGGCTTCTACGGAATATGAAAATGTTCGTCTTGTCATATTGTATTATCTCAGTGGATGGAGACCCACACAATAAACAAGAAAATATCAAACTCCCATCCTGTGGAGTCCTACTATGTTCTCAATTAGAGGGGCAAGAATCCCTCAAGAACATAGGCAGTGCCTAATAAAAGAAAGCAAACCAATATCACAAGCCCTCAATATTAATGCATGTAACTATTCTTAAAAAACTGAAACTTAGTGGTTACCATAGGTTCCGAGGGGAGGAGGAGGAAGAATGATTGGAACACAGGGTATTTTTAGGGCAGTGGAATTGTTCTACATGATCTTACAACGACGGATACAGGCCATTACACATTTTGTCAAAACTGAAAAAAGTATACGTAAATCATAATGTAATTCATTGCCCATGGTTAGCAGCAATGCTTTAACATTTGTTCATCAATTGTAACAAACTCATGTAAGATGTAAGAAATGTGAGGAGAGGGGTGGTGTATATGGGAATCCCCTATATTTTCCATGTCTTTCTGAAACCTAAAGCTTCTTTGAAAATAAAGTGAAAAAAATAAGATACTGAGGGAATATACAGAAAATAATAAATCTTATGGTGATGAAAGACACAATATAAAAATTTTTATTTCATTTTTTACTATTTTTCTTTCTTTCTTGGGCTTTGTTTTCAGGGAGGTTGGAATTGCAAAAGGGTCCAACTGTGGCAGGGGAGGATCACTGGCGGGGGTGCCAGTGGTGGGGGAATGTGTGGGGAGGGGTCCACCTGGGGCATGCCTCTATGGAATATGAATGTGTTCATGTGGTCATGGGGTGTTGTCCTGGTGAGTGGAGACCCACACAGTAATAAAAAAATATTGAATTCCCATCCTGGGGAATCCTGCTGCAATCTCTTAATAGAGTGGCAAGAATCCCTAGAGTACATGGGCAATAGCTAGTGAAGGAGAACAGACAAATATGCCAGGCCCTTGATACTGACGCTTGTACTTACGAATCTTGTTCTTGTGAAATCAAAATTTAGCCTAGTATCATATATTGCCTACAGTTACCTCCTGAGGATCTTCTTGTTGCTCAAATGTGGCTTCTCTCTCAGCCGAACTCAGCATTCTCCCTGGTGTGCAACATGACTGCTGGGGATGAGCCTCCCTGGCATGAGGGATTATTACCAAACTACAACTAGCAATGTGTTTGGGAAAAGACCTTGACCAAAAGGGGGAAATATTAAACACAAATGAGTTTTTATGGCTATGAGATTTCAAAGTGAGTTGGGAGGTCATTTCAGAGATTTTGCTTATGCATGTCTCAGGAGGATCTCACTAACTGGCACAGTAACCGTGCCTCAAGCAGGGGTGCTTCTGAGGGTTCTAGAGACATCTATACACAATAGGCAGGGCAGACAACCTCGAGAATTTGGCACCTTGGAATATATGATAACGTATCTCCCAACGTATCAGATTTAGACTCATTTATAATTTTCCTACACATGGCTCTTATGCCCCTTTTATTGAAACTATAATTAGCACTAAACCCATTAAATATAAGTCCCGGAGACTAAAATTTTCTGGCTGTTCATGTTGGTTGAGCACTGAATCTCAGCAGAGTTGCAGCCCATACCTACTCTCCAGTTCATTGGACTCACCCAGGACAACTAACAAAAACGATGATGATGGATAATGCCCATCTCAAAAAAAGGAAGTATCTACAACTGCAAGCAAGACCGTTCCATCCATCTGGCCTGTGGCATCTAAGCCCCCTCTCAATCAGAAGCAGAGTGGACATCACCATTCCCAAATCCTCAAGATTGAGGACTGAACAAACATAAGGAGGGAATGCAGCTATGGACTAAAGTAGACTTATTATTATTCTAGTAATGGAAGAGCTTGTAACACTGATACAAAGACAGTGGTCACCAAAGGTTCTGAGGAGAGGGAGTGAGGAACAGGTGTCACATGAGGCATTTTTGGGACACTGGAATTGTTCTGTATGACACTGCCATGACAGATACAGGCCATTATATGTTTTGTCAAAACCTATAAAACTGTGCAGTACCAAGTGTAAATTCTCATGTAAACTACATTCCATGATTAGGAGCAATGCTTCAATATGTGTTTATCAATTGTAACAGAAGTACCACGCTAAAGAAAGATGTTGTTGATGGGGAAAGTGTGGGGAATATGGGAATCCCTATATTTATGATATAATCTAAAGCTTTTTGACCTCCATGTTCCCTGGTCTTAACCGATGCCTCTGGCTCTCAGTGCAATTCAAAACCGGGAAACCTTAAGCCGCACAATTGTCTCTTTTAAGGGAATCTTTAGATGTCCTGTGGACACAACTGCAGATGTTTCCCATCTTGGATGTTCTAATAGTTATCAGACTTTGTGCTTTTAAAAGATCTTACTTTAAAAAAGTTTTAAAAAAATCAAAACACACTTCAAATCACTACTTTTCTCTTCCAATTTCATTTCATTATGCATTTTAACAGTGAAATTTAGAAACTCAAATAACGACAATAAGATACTTTAAGATAAAGTCTCTCAAGATACTTGAAGAAACCACTTTCCTCGCCTGGGAGGAGAGACTCTGGAAAAGGGGGACCTGGACTTGCCAACTTCCCCTTTCCTGTCCCCGCCCAGGAGTGTCCCTCAGAAACGGCTCCTGTCTGCCTTTTGTCTGAAACCGCCCTGGACAAGGGCCTAGTTTCCCTGCATTAGGCTGAAATTCAGCCCAGTCTCTGCCTCCCTGTTCCATCTTTTTGAAATAGTACGACCAGGTCAGTCGCCCCAAGGAACAGCTCAGCTCCCGTCTTTCTCTGCCATAAAACATCTAATGCTTTCCCTTGGCTTAAAAAAGAAGGCTTTACAATCATCACCCTCCCTTGACTTTACCAGCTTTCCAACTCGAGCCGCTTCTGTCTTCCCAAATGCACCCAGAGACACTGCATCTCCACGTCCTGTGATTCGATTCACTCCGGCTGGCCCCTCTGCCCACAAAGGTGCCGTCACTTCCCCGCCATCTGCCCCAGTCCCACCCGTGTTCCAGAGCCTTGTGAATGCCTACCGCTGGACGCCAGGCGCCTCCCCAAGGCCCTCCCGCGGCCTGGTTCCCGGTCACTGGGTCCGCACGTGGCCCACGACTCTTCAGCTTCCGGAACAGCCAGAACCACGCCTGCCTATCCCTGGAGCCCCAGCCAGAGCCCAGCCGGGTGCCAGGGCTCTTTATGTTGTTTGAACTGGACTTCCTTCTCTTAAAAACCCTACTTTAGGGTCTTCTCAAAGTTTCTCCTGTGCACAAACCTGGTGGCTGGGATGTAAATATATAAAAGTCAAGCACCTGCCCTCAAGAACATGAACAACAAAAAGACTCTCTAAGAGCAAAAACTATCAGACAACAGAAAGCACAAAGTCAAACTGGGTTACTCCAGGGCACGGAGCAGAGCAGCAGTTACCAATTCCACTAGTTCAGTCAAATTCTTCAATGTGTAGTAAATGTTAAGATTACAAAAAATGCAAAAACACACACACAAAAACAGATACCATTTGATGGCAATACCCAAAAGATATGATTTTGAATTAAAAAACAAATCTCCGGGTAGGAATGATCAATTCCATGCTATTTTTATGGAAAAAGCAAATCACTGGTCAACGATGAAGCAAAAGGCCACTTCCTGGACATGGCGCAGGGCTGTGGCTTGCAGGTGCCTCTGGCTGCCATGCTGCTGATGGCTGCTCACCTTTAGCCCCAGGCACAGGTAAGAGTCTGTGGTCAGAAGCATCAGAGAAATAGGGCGTTGCGGCCAGCAAGGCTCTAGTGTGTGGTGTTAAAATCCAAACAAAAACATTACAATTCCTTTGAAGCTGTGAAAATCACGTATTAAAAAGTCTGTGCCAAATTCGGGCTCGCTGCTTCTGGGCTCAGTCCCAGAAGCCCCTCTCCCCCTCCTCAGGGTCCAGTCCCACGTGCCGGCACCACTTACTCTGGGTCTCGCAGTCCACACAGTGAGAATTCCCTCTGATGTTCCGTATCGACTGCAGGGCCATGGCTTCGCTCTGGCTCGTCAGCCGGGACTGGGCACACAGGAAGACACACACAGGTGAGGTGAGGGGTCCTTGAGAGACAGTCACAGGTCCACCCACCATGTCAGGGGAGAGGAAACCCAGGGTTAGGGAGATTTTCTAACACTGACTCCCATTTCAAGTCTTTAGGAAGAGGCTAGCTGACGGGGAACTCACCACCACACCAGGGAGAGCATTTCATGCTAAGATCTAACTGATGAGACAGACTTGACCAGAAACCAGGAGACGGGGAGTTCTGGATTGTTTGTGAATGACTTGAGACCCGAGGCCCCCGTCCCTTGGAGACGGTAACTGGCTAATGCATTTTTCTGCCATGTATCTACTTGGAATGAAGACTGAAGAATGAGAAAGAAACCTGCTCACAAGCGCAGAGTCAGGAATTGATCAGTGTGGTAAAACCTGTCTCGGGGCTCCTGATGGGAAAGCCCAGGCCACACCACATACCATCCCCTGGAAGTTCACTTTTCCTTCTAAGAGGACCTTAGTTGCTATGGCAACAAACTCCTGCTATATCTCCAGAACAAGTGTTTCTACCAACTGCCATGAGGGCAGAGAGAAATGGGAGCATCATGGGAGAAATTTATTCTGAAAATGTACACTTTATTGTCCTCCTTAAAAATGATTAAAGTGTTTATTGCAATAAATTTATAAATTCAGTGGGGGAAGAAGAACATAAAAAATTTAAAAGTATAATGTGGCCATCCATAGTTAAACATTATTAAAGTTTTGATATATATTTTTCTAATCTTTTTTTTCCTAAGCCCATCTATACACATATATGCACTTTTAAAAGGACAGTATAATTAATATATACTGTTTTGGAATCTGCTTTTTAAATCTGATCATGTATCACCTTTTCTCAATGCCATCACGCATTCTCTTCTGTTATCATTTTAAACAGCTGCAGCATATTCCACTGATGACAACCTATTTGTCAATTTCTCTTTGATGGACATTTATGTTGCTTCCAATTTTTCTCAACAACAAAAAAAGTGCTATAAAGAACATGCTTATTGCTAAATCTTTGCCTGCATTCAGGATTAATTATAAAGGACCAATTCACAGAAGAAGAGATGCTAGGTAGAGGTTATGTGCCATGCCCAAGTCTTTGGATGAATGCATTTAATATCATGCAAGTATAAATTGTTAAAATGAATTCCAGAAGACACTCCTAATAAGCCTGAATTTTCATTTAAGTGTTCTGCATAAATTGAACCACCCTGTGTCAAACTGTTTTGTGTGAAACAATGTACTGCTTACTACATGATAAATTACAATTTATTACTTAGTATAGCCCAATTAACTAATGAAATACTGTTTTTTCAAAATCGCTTTTGTTAGATACCTAAGTATTTAATGTATGTTTAAGAATTTATATCTGCACCTGGAACGCATGTGTGTGCACACACATTCAGGAATCTGTCTCTCTCCATATATCTGTATAATTTCTATGATATATATGTCTCGTCCTGCTGTTAACTCCGAATTATCCAATTATCCACAGCAGCTAGAATACCTTATGACTCATTCTAAGTCTGTATTTCTTCCCTCAAGCTACTCCTGGATGCTGTTTCCATCCTCCCCACCTGTGCTCGCATTCGGCAAGGGGAACAGGTGAGAGGCTGCCTTCTTCCAGCTGCTCTGGCGTCCCCAAGGAAGGCACCTGCCCTGGCGTCCCCAAGGAAGGCACCTGCCCAAGTGCTGACATCGGAGAAAAGGGTGGCATTTTAAGGCTGAATTTGCACTAGTCCAAGAGGTGTTGCTGCCACTTTTCATAAAGTGGAGAGAGCTTGGAAGATTCTGGCGAGGGTGTGAACTGGGAAAGGCAGGGGCGGTTCTGGATGTCCCTGAATCAGGTGAAGAGGGCACAGATTTGGAGTCAGACTTGAGTACGGAAAATCACTGCAGACACAGGTCTGCCTTACTTCCGCTCGGAAACTAAATTCCAGCGCTTTGGGGCTCCCACGTGTCCTCCCCCCGATGTGGAGGCCTGGAAGCACCCAGGCGTTGTTTCAGCAGCCGCGGAGAGGACGTGACGCAGCAAAGTCAAGGACTCGGAAATACAGGCAGTGGTTCTCCCCATCTTGGGTGTAAAACATCCTTAAAAATCAGGAGCAAATTACATGATAATAATAATCCCCATGGTCTGGTTGACCCCAGCTAAAGAGGTAATAAAAGAAGGCACTCTCTCCTTCTGAAAGGCTGACTTCCTCCCAATGGCAAAGCTGAACGTAAATCACTGGTGGACGTTTCTTCAAATGGTTACCAATGCACCTGGAGCTGGAGGACAAGGCCCTCTCCCCTGGTTTCTAGTTGATAATTGTTTAAAAAACAAAAGGCTTTCTGAGAGTCTAAAGTATTCCAGCAAAGGAGCTGGAGTTAAAAACATCCAAGCATTAGAGATAAAGAAATTGACGGAATTCTTGATTCTTCAAATGGGGGAAAATGCTATTTATTTAAGGACTATCAGGGGGCAATAGCCTAGAAAATGGAGGGTAAAGTCTATTCTTCTGGCTAAACAACTGCAAAAGCATCATTCCTAATTACTGAATTAAAAGCATGCTAGGCTTTATTGGCAGAGTTTAGAAAAAGAAGTTTTATCTTCCCCAAACTCCCCTCACACTTGGATACCTGTATCTACTCTTCATTTAAGTTCCTAACAAGAATTGGTTTTCTAACCTGATGTAAGAGAGCTTGGGGACATTTATGAGAACAGAACAGTGCAACTTCTAAGGGTGTATCTTTTTTCCTGAGTGCATTCTGCCTAAAACAAAAATAAAGATAGACTTCTAAGCCACAGCAGTGCAAAGGCTTCTGTCATTTATAATTGAAGGGCAATTCTATGCCTGGGATGTGTTCAGAGGGTAAAGATTTAACCCTGGATATTCTACAATGTGAACACTGTCAAGCTAGGACACTCATGGAGGACACACGATGTGCTTAGACACCAAGTATTTGCTAATCTGTTATTTTGCTTTTGGTTCAGAAAGAACAACTGGTCTTGGCGTTGTGTGCGTTGTCTGATCCTTCCCCTCCCTTGGGGTCTTTACTTCCCAAGGTGGCCCTTGGTTTGGGGGCAGCCTGCCGAGGGTCTCACCTGCCGAGGGTCTCACCTGCCGAGGGTCTCACCTTGTTTTTGCTGCTCTCGCATGACTGCAAGCTGGCCAGGATCTGGCTCTCGATGGCTTGGACCCACGCGTCCCTCTCTTCATACGTGGTGGCTTCAAAGTGCCACGTCTGGCCGGTGAGGGACACAATGATAAACTCAAAGTTTTCTTCTTGCTCTGAAACAGAGAGGTGGGGTGAAGCTTAGCCCCAGTGAGGCCGTGGCCCCCCGCCTTCCCCCAGCACCAAGGCATTAGGGCTCCGTGGCGTGGGCTGTGCCGGCCGCCCTTGAGGCCGGGCCACCCGGGCAGCGGGTCCGAGCCCACGCCCCTCCGAACACTCGCGGCTGGGCTCCCGAAGGCGGCAGGCTTGGCTGGATTTCAACCAACGCTCAGGGGAAAGGAAAAAGGAAAAGCAGCGTGAGCTGTCTCTGTGCCAGGCACAGACGAGTGACTTAGCTGAAAAAACGTACTGCTAACCACGGGTACCTGCGGGGCGGAAAGAAAATCAGTGGCGTGAATTTCGGGGTGCAGCCGTCACTTCCTTAGGCGCGTCTGCGTGCAGACAGCCACGGAGAAGAGGCGTGTGTGAAGGCGTCTGTCCTGCTCCGGCAGGGGTCCTGCCCGAGAGGGAAAGCACTTTAGACCCCATCGTCTTCACACGGGGAGACGGCGCGGGATTCCAGGTGAGGAGACAGGTACCCAAAGGCGTCCACCGAGACGCCAGGCTGCTGTGGGGCCAGAGGCCTGCAACGGGGACAGCAGCCCCCGCGTTCACGACCCGCCACGACGTCGGCGAGCTCCCCGCCTTCTCTGGGGCTCCATTCCTCACCCACACAATGGGAAGAGGTCCCTCCCTCACGGCTGCCGAGGCGTTAAGTGAAAGGCACTGACCTGGGCCGACACAGGGCCCGGCCCACAGGCGACGCGGGCGTGTGCCCCCAGTCCCAGCCCCACCTGGCCTCAGCCCCAGAAACCGAGGGGAGGCACCCGAGACGGCGCGCGCCACCCCCGAGAGGTCTGGATTGGCGCTCTTAGACCCGACGGGTCCCTGGTGAGCAGATGGCAGCGTGTCACAGCCAGCTGCCCGGCTCTTCTTCATCGCCCCCGGTCTTCCTCACTGAAGTGACAGCAACCTCCAGCCCCCCCTTCCCCATTCCCTCGTGAGGCCCAGCGCCCCCTCTGTGGCTGACAGGGGCCACCCCGGGGCCACGGCAGGGTGCTGACGTCGTCGCCGCAAGGCCAGGTTTGAGGAGCTGCTTCACCGAATGGCCACGGAGGATCCCAGAAAGGGGGCGAGGCCACGTCGCAGCAGACCTTTGCCCAACACTGGTGTCGCCTTCTATGTAGAACGAGCACCGTTCCGCTCGTAGAACTTGACCTCCTGACGAGCCGGACCCAACCTGTAGAGCTGGTTTTGAACGGCACCCACATGTAGGGCAGGTGGGTGCATCCATTTGCAAAACGTCTGGCGAAGGGCTTCTCCTCTCCAGGCGTTGAGGGGTGCTTCTCTGACAGGAGGCCTGTGGCTTCCGCCAGCTCCCCAAGGGTCTGTGACTCCCCTGGGGTTCTAAGCTTCTGCACCTGGGGCTCCTTCTGGGGCTCCGGCAACACCATGACGCAGGTGCTGCAGGAAGGTCAGTCCCGGGCTCTGAGGGCCTGGGTGCTGACTGGTGCCCCTGACCTGTGGGGAAAGGTGCCGAACTTGGCTTCGCTTAGCACTGACTCAGGAAGGCTCTGGAAGGGGCTCAATGGGGATGAGCTGTGGGCAGAGGGGTAGCTGGCTCCAAGCCAGAGGCTGCCAACTCCCCGGCAGGGCTGCGAGCACCCCTATGCTCTCAGTCCCCGGGCCCTGGGTTCTGGGTCTTCTGATCCACGTGGGGCCTGCGTTCTGGGATGAGAGCTCAGAAAGTGAGGGAGGCATCAGCAGTTTCACTCGAACCCACCAGGCTCCTGACTTTATGAGAATACACGACCCCTGTGCTGATGCAGGGGCAGCACATCCACCCGACATCAGGCTTTTTCACCTTAAAAATGAGCTGTGACTTTCTGGTAGGTTCCTCCACGGCTGACCCGCACTCCCGCCTTGCTGCTGAGACACGCCAGTGGTGGGATTTAAAAGGTCCACGTTTTGGACCCATGGGCTTTTATACCCCTAATCCCAGTCGTCACAACTCTTTCAGCACCAGTTCTTGCAAGACAGTGCACCAATTCATGTATTTTATGCAAGACTGTCCTAGCGAAGGATTAGAAAAGGCAGGAAAGAGCTACTTTGTTCACAGGCAGACCCTGAGGAAAACTTGGCAATGCAAGGGTGGAGCAGGACATTGATCATCAGGAGCTCTACTCAACAGGCTTGTGCTTTTGAAAGTCCGTGAAATTCACATGCACGTAAAAAGGTCCCTCTGATTAGGATTTATTGGATCTTCTGGGGAAAAATGACAACCGTTAGTCTCCCACAACTGCTCTGCTACCAAGCTTCCCTGCTCACGTGTCCAGCCAGAATCATGAGCAACATGCGCTGGAACTGAAGGGTAAGGAAAGCTGAACCTGCAGGTGCAAAGGGCTGCACCTGTGCCAGGTTCCCTGGATGGAAAGATGGACAGGGACTCCACAGGCACAAGATTCTCCCACAGAACCATCTACAGATGGAACAGTCCAGCTGGGGGCTCCTCGTTCTGGAGGGTGTAACACCCTGGTTGTGCTGTCCTTTCTGAGACTAGAGGGACCTCAGCCCCTCAAAGGTGCCTGGTGAGGCCCTTCCAGCTGAGTCCACGGCTGGGATGGAAGACGGGCCTTGGGCAACTCGGCCTGCAGCGGCTGCCTGAAGTCCAAGTGGAAGAGTCCAAAGCTGGGTCTGGGCTCCTGGAGACGGATTAGCAATGCCCGCCCCTGCTTAGGAAGGGTGCGGGCGCTTCCCAGCCACGGCTGCCCAACCCCGGGAGAGTTTTCTTTCCAGCTCTCCAGTCGCCCTTCTTTCTCTCCTCCTCCGGCCTCCCCTCCACATGGCCTCCCCTCCACGTGGCCTCCACTGAGGGCACCTTCAAGCTTGGTTCAGGGTGCTTCCCACATCCTTATCCCCTTCCTATGACATCATTAATTTCCATAGTGTCGACAGTCACTTCCAACATGCATGGACAATTCTTGAACCTGTACCTCCAATCCAAAAATCTCATCGTTCTTGGCTCTTTAAATGCATAAGACACTGCTTGAAAATTGTGTCCTTGCTTCAGGTTTACCGTGTATAAAGCAGATTGCTATGACCTTCAAACACTCCTCTTTGGGGGTGTCTCCATTTCGGGTGGTGGTGACATCCCTCTTTCTAGCGCTAAACCTTGAAATCACCTGGATCCCACTCTCTCCCTCTCCACATGGCCATCTAACTGGCCCAGGCAGTACCTCCAGATGTGTGCCTTCTCTCCACTTCCACTTCCACTTCCAGAACTTGCCTGGCAGTCTCCCTAGCTCTGGGTCAGCCCTAAAACACCCCCCAGGGTTTACTAACTCCATGGCACTAGCGCCTCCCTCATCACGCTCTGCATCGCCCCACCACGCACGGGCGAGGTCAGCCTCGCCTCCAGCCCGCTGCCCGCTCACCCTCCGTACACCGTGTGCCCCCGGCTGGGGAATGAGGCCTGCGCTGAGTGTGCTATGCACTCTTAGTCCGTTTTGCTCTTTGGCCTCCGGGTGAGGCCCAGCCCAGGGTCCCTGCCACGCCGAGCCTGCAGGCAGCTGCAGGAGTCTGTGGGGTGCAGGCTGAGAACATACAAGCCCTCCCCATGCACTGGCCACAAAGAGGAGCAAAATTTGTTGTTGCTATAAAGCCAGGAAGCTCTCAAATAGGTGTGGGGCAGGATGGAAAATATGAAGCAGCCAGTTTACGTGGACTCCAACTTGGCAGACTCTCCTAGTTTGAACATGAAAAAACAATCAAAATAAACTAGAATAATTTGAGCCCTGTGTAAAACCGTAAGCACACATTACTACTCATTGAGGAAAAATACAAATGACAAAAAAGAGCGACAGAGGTGTTTGCTCTACAAACGGTAGCTCTAGTAGGTAGGGGGTAGCGGCTCACTTGGATTCTTCATTTCTGTTACTGAGTGTATTCAGACCCGCCCACCCGGCAGTACAGGAGACAAGATACGTGGAACGGCCTTCCCTACAAAACAGCTGGATCCTGCATAAAACATACTCTGTCAAACTGATGGGATTTCAGTAAGGCATCATCTTCAAGGTTCCCCTCCTCCCCCAGCAAAAAAAAAAAATTAAATAAATACAACTGCATGCGTTGAAACCAGGACTGTGGACATGAAGAGCTAAACTCCTGCAAAAATGAGGACTACCTCCAGGGGCAAACGTGGTTAGCGGCAGCACAGACGACGTCACGGTAAGGTGGAGAGGTAAATCTAAGAGGCCTGCGTCCAGCATCCTGGAAGGAAAGGGCTGAGCGGCCCCTGTCTGCAGAACCTCCTTGCTCCTGGCATCTTCTCTGAAGCTAAGAATCCCACGGACAGTGATCTTACATGAACTCAAAACAAAAGCAAAGGCCATCCAGCACAAAGGAAACGAGACAAGAGGTTTAGAGTCAAAGGATGAGAGATCCGGAACGCAAAATAACAATGTGTGAGATGTCTGAGGAAATAAAAGACGCAATCCCCCTAAATAGTAAAACCAGAGGAAACCATCAAAAGTGACCAGACGGATTGGGAAAAAGAAGGTAGATCCTTTGGAAATATAAATTATAATTGTTAACGAGCAAAAGAAAACAAAAACCTCAATGGATGAGAGCTGAGGAGAGAACTGTTGACGTGGAAGATTCATCTGGAGAAACTGGCTGGCACACACAGAACAGGAGGACAAGGCAGGGAGACACTGAGAGAGAGATGGAGAGAGATGGAGAAAATGGAGAGAGGCACAACATGCATTAATTGCCAGACAGAACAGCTAGAATTCTGCAGACTGTTAAAAAAAAATGGAGTCAAAGACAGAGGAAGCACAGTATTTAACAAGAAGCATTACAACAGAGGCAACTACACCATAGGTTTATGAAACTGTGGAAAATCAAAGATGAAAAAAAGATCTTAGGTACAGCCTGCAAGAACAGAGAGATGGCTCTTAAATCAAAATGGCAAAATAGAGGAATGATATTTTCTAAGTCCTAAGAGAAAATAACATCAGTTTAGCAATGGGAATCCAGAAGAACTCTCTTTTAAGACGTTTTCTCCTACAAAAAACCTGAAAGACCTTATTCCCCATTAACCATTAAATCCATTAAAGGGATTACTAAAAGATATAGCTCAGGAAGATCCTGGAAGGAGGGCTTGAGATGAAAGGGTTGGTGACCAAATGGACAGAAAAACATGTGAATGAATTAAGCAAAAGTTGTATTAAATACTTTTTAAAAAAATACTACTTCTAATAAAAGTGTCTTATTTGGGGAAGAAACAAATAATGGACCTTGTCTTGTTTCACAGGGGAGCTGAGAACTACCATGTGGTCCCATGGTTAGGAGCCCCGTTCCCACACGGGAGGTCCCAGGTTTGGGTCCTGGGGCCTCCTGAAAAAACAGAAGGAAACAACAAGCAAAACAAAAAAACCCACTCAGGGAAGCCGATGTGGGCCTGGCTTCATACATATGA
Organism: Dasypus novemcinctus; assembly: GCF_030445035.2. NCBI lineage: Eukaryota > Metazoa > Chordata > Mammalia > Cingulata > Dasypodidae > Dasypus > Dasypus novemcinctus. Next base: position 7,796,490 of record NC_080679.1, read on the forward strand.
GGTCCTGGGTTCAGTCCCTGGTACCTCAAAAAAAAAAAAAAATTTAACTTAGGATTTTGGTAAATTAGGTATGTGTAGTAAAATGCCAGTTCACCTCTAGAAGAAAAGAAGCAGAGTATATAACTTCCCAAGCAAGCAAGAGGCAGAATATTCTAATAAGGAAAATAAATACGATTAAAAATTCTTATCAAACCAGGAATAGAAGGGAACACAGGGCATCTATCAAAACAAAACAAAACAAAACCCCACTATGGGTAATAGAACGAATATGAGAACATTCTCTCATGCTATATAACAAGTGTATAATACTAATAATACAGGGTACTAATAATCGAGTGGGATAGGGGAAAAATATACCACATACAAGTTATAGGCTATAGTTAGTAACATTTTGACTATGTTTTTTCACAATTTGTATCAAATGTTTCACAACAGTGTAAGCTGTTGGTGTGGGGTATGTATGTATGGGAACCTTATATGATGATACGCATGTTTGTTTTGCAATTTCACAATGATTACTACATACTTATTGTTTATGTATGTTCATGTATGGATTACACACTTCAATAAAATAAAAATAAATACTAATATTCTTAATGGGAAAATGTTTAGAAGCATCCTTTAATTTTTTTTTTTAAATTAGAGAAGTTGTAGGTTAACAGGAAAATCATGCAGAAAATCCATTCCCTCATACCCCACCCCTGTACACATGCAGTTTTCCCTATTATTAACAAATTAGTATGGCCCCTTTGTAATACTTGATGAAAACAATAATATAATTATACTATTAACTTAAATTATTAAATTATTGACTAAAACAATATTAATATAATTATACTATTAACTTAATAATTACAACATTAAACTATATAATTATACTATTAAGTTAAATTATAGTCCATAATTTACATTAGGGTTTGCTGTTTGTGTTGTACAGTCCTATAGAATTTACAAATTTTTATCCTAGTAACACAGATGCAACCTCAAATTTCTTTCTAACGACATTCAAATACACAACTCAGTGGTATCAAGCACATGAACAGCACTGTGCTACCATCACACCACCCATTACTAAAACTTTTCTATCACCCCAAACAACAAACCTGTACCAAGTAAGCATTTACTTTCCATGCCCTCCATCTAACTTAGACCTCAGTAATCTGCATTCTAGTTTCTGCCTCTTACGAATTTCCTTATTTTAATTATGAATTAGAATATGAAAAATCAGTGAGATCATAATTGTTTGTCCTTCTGTGCCTGGTTTATTTCATTCCATACAATGCCTTCAAGGTTCATCCATGCTGTTGTATGTATCAGAACATTATTCTGTTTTACGGCTGAATAATATTCTACTGTATAAATACAGCACATTTTGTTTATCCATTCATTGGTTGATGATGGACACTTGGGGTGCTTCCATCTTCTGGCAATTGTGAATAATGCTGCCATGAACATCAGCGTGCAAATATATCTGTTCTTGTCCCTGCTTTCAATTCCTTTGAAAGAAGCAGGATTGTTGGATCTTATGGTAATTCTATATTTAACTTTCTGAGGAATGGCCAAACTTTTCCACAGCAGTGGCACCATTTTACATTCCCACCAATAATGAATGAGGGTTCCTATTTTTCCACATCCTCTCCAACACTAATTATCTTCTGTTTGTTTTTTCCCCACTCCTAGTCATTCTAGTAGGCATGAAACAGTATCTCACTATGATTTTGATTTGCATTTCTCCAAGGACTAATGATGTTGAACACCTTTTTATATGCTTCTTTGGAGAAATGTCTAATTGAGTTTTTTGCATTTAAAAAAATTGTCCCTTTTTTGTTGCTAAGTTGTAGGATTTCTTTATATAGTCTGGATATTAAAGCATTATTTGATATGTGGTTCTCAAATATTTTCTCTTTTTGTAGGTTTTCTTTACTCTTATGATAATGTCCTTCAATGCCAAAGCTTTTAATTTTGATGAAGTCCCATATCATTTTTTCTTTCATTGCAAACTCTAAGAAACTACTGCCAAGGTCCTGAAGGTGTTTCCCTTTGTTTCCTTATAAAAGTTTTATAATTTTCATACTTATACTTAGGCCTTTGACCCATTTTGAATTAATTTTTGATTATAGTGTGAATTAGGGGTTCATGTTCATTCCTTTGCAGACCAGTATCCAGTTTTCCAGCACCATTTGTTGAAGAGACTACTTTTCCCCCATTGGTAGACTTGGCATACTTATTAAAAATAAATTGGCAGTATGGTTTATTTCTGAACTTCCAATTCCATTCCATTGGTCTATACGTCTGTCTTTCTGCCAGTACCATGAATTTTTTGATTACTGTAACTTTATAATAAGTTTTCATTTCTTTATTTTTTAAATTGTGGAAACAAATATGCCATGTAAATTTTCCCACCCCAACTCCTTCCTCCCAAGCGTACCACTGAGTGGGATCAATCATAGTCACAAAGTGGCAGTACCTCACCACCATCTGTCACTAGAACTTTCCCTTCACGCCAAGAAGAAACCCCACACTCCATTTTGCATTAAATTATTGTCCCTGCCCCACCCATGGCAACCTGTATTCTACTTTCTGTCTCTGAATTTGCATGCTTTCTGATATTTTCCTTGTGGTTACCAGGGAATTAAATATAACCTCTTAAATCTATAATGATCTTATACGCTTGGATACCAATTTAACAACTTCAATAGCATACATTAATTATATTCCTATACTCCTCCATCCCTCCACTTTTATGTAATGCGAGTCACAAGTTACAATATTTATACTTTATGAGTCTAAAGCCATTGATTTGTTACATTTTATGTATTTACCTTTTAGATCCCTTTGGAAGTAAAATGTAGAGTTACAAATAAAAAATACAATACTCCTGGTATTTATATTTACCCATGCCATTATCTTCGCTGGAAATCCTTCTTTTTTCAAGTGGCTTCAATCATCTACTGTTACCTTTAGCAGAACTCCCTTTAGCACTTTTTCTGTAGGGCCAGTTTAGTGGTGACAAAGTCCCTCAGCTATTGTTTATGGAGGAATGTCTTAATTCCTCCCTCATTTTTGAAAGACAGTTTCACCAGACACTGAATACACACTTGGCAATTTTTAACTTTCAGAACTTTAAATGTCTTCCCACTGCCTTCTTGCCTCCATGGTTTCTGAAAAGAAATCAGCACTTAATCTTATCAAGCATCCCAATAAGTAGCTTTCAAAATTCTCTCTTTATCTTTGGCAGATTATAACAAGGTGCAATGTGGGCCTATTCGGGTTCATCTGGTTTAGAGTTTTGTTGCATATCTGGGATGCTTGCACTCATGTTTTCCATCAAATGTGGAATGTTTCCAGCCATTACTTCTTTGAAAACTTCCCCTTTTTTCTCCTTCTGGGACTCCTGTAGTGCATATATTGGCATTTTGGTGATGTCCACAGGTTACTCAGGCCCTGTTTATGTTTCTTCATCCTTTCCTCTTTCTGCTCCTCAGAATGAATAATTTCAATTGTCTTACTGTTAAGTTCATTGATTCTTTCTTTGACAGCTCCAATCTTCTGTTGAACCTCTCTATGGAATTTTAAATTTGTTATTGTGGTCTTCAGCTGTTTCCTTTTCATAATTTCTAGCTCTCTATTAATATTCTCTTTGTGCACAACTGTTATTTTCCTGATTTCTTTTAATTCTCTGTCCATGTTTTCCTTTAGCTCTTTGAGCATATTTAGGGACATTTCTGCAAAGTTTTTGTCTGGATGTCCCAGGTCTGGTCTTCCTCATTGGTCATTTTTAGAACTTTAATCTTCTCCTTTGCCTATGGCCTTACTTCTGTTTCTTCATATGTTTTGCAATATTTTGTCGAAATCTGGACATTTTGATATTTTATTGTGTTACTGCTGGAATTCAGACTCTGAGGCATCTTCCTTATGCCTGTATCCAGGTAGTGTTATAACAGAGCTTTCCTTGAATGCCAGGAGCTAGCAAAAACTAAAATAAGAGGCAAAAAAGAAAACACTCTGGCACATCATTGAAGATTCACCTGTGGGGGCACTCTCTGTCAGCACTTACCCATACAACGCCTTTGGAGAATCACTCCAGGCCAAAGTGAAGGGCCTCCCAGAGACTTTCTGTGCATGTACCTTGTCTTTGGTATACGTGTGTGGCCCTGGGAATTCCCACTTACATGGACAGGAATGATCCCAAAAACCGTTGCCTCATGGTCCCAGGCACTGGACTGCATGTCCTACAGCCAGCAGTCCCTTAGCCCAGGCAGCGTGACCTGACTGCCCCTCCCACCCCCGTGTTCCGTAGATCATCTCGGTGAGCCACTTTCCATATGCAGGGCGAATTCTGGGACACCAAGTGCCTCAGACCATCACCAGGCAGACTGGCCAGACATACAGGCTCCCAGTGTGTGCCCAAGGGTTACTTTGTTCCCCCTGGAACAAGGATCAGGGACCTGCACTGGGAGAGAGGGCTGGCTCCACATGGAGCTGGTGAGTGGTGGGGGAGGAGCCAGCCAGGGTGTCACAAAATCTGTCTTCAAATGGCCTTTTCATGATTTAGCATGCACCCTATTTCTGAAATCCTTATGATTTCCTGGAGCTTTTAGAAAGCTGTTTCTGCCTATTCTTGATGGTTGTTCAAAGCTTATATGGGGGAGGCAGAGCACTGAAGTGACTCACTTCTCCATCTTGATCAGGGCAGGGCTCCTGTAATAAGTTTTAAAGTTAGGAAGGGTACGTTCTCCAACTTCAGTTTTTTTAGGGGGCTGGGGGAGGGGAGCAGGTGCTCAACCACTGAGCTACATCCATTCCCCAATAAGAGTTGGTTTTCTTGTTTGTTTTTAGGAGGTATCAGGGATTGAACCTAGGACCCTGTACATGGGAAGGAGGTGCTGAACCACTCAAGCTACATCAGTTCCCCACCAACTGCATCCTTTTTCAGGATAGTTTTAGCTGTTCAGGAGCCCCTATCCTTCCATATAAATCTGATGAATGGCTCTTCCATTTCTGAAAAAAGAGGCTGTTGGAATTCTAATTGGGATTGTGTTGAAGCTGTAAATCACTTTGGGTAGAACTGACAATATTTAGGGATCCAGTCAATGAACGCAGAAGGTCCTTCCATTTATTTAGGTCATTTTAAAAATTTCTCTTAGAAATGTTTTGTAGTTTTCCAAATACAAGCCTTCTACATCCTTGGTTGAATTTATTCCCAGACACTTGATTCTTTTCCTTGCTATGTAAATGGAATTTTTTCTTGATATCCTCCTCATATTGTTCACTACTCTTATACAAAAACACTTGATTTTTGTGTGTTGATGCTGTACACTGCCACTTTGCTGATTTTGTTTATTAGGTCTAGTACCTTTGTTGTGGACATTCAGGAGTTTCTATATACAGGAGCATATCATCTGCAAATAGGGAAATTTTACTTCTTCCTTTCCAAATTGGATGCCTTTTACTTCTTTTTCTTGCCTAATTTCTCTGGCTAAAACTTTCAGTACAATGTTGAATAACAGTGGGGGATCTTCTTCCTGATCTTAGAAGGGAAGCTTTCAGTCTGTCATCATTAAGTAGGATGTTAGCTGTGGGTTTTTCATAAATGCTCTTTATCATGTTGAGGAAGTTTATTCCTATTTCTAGTTTTCTAAGTGTTTTCATCAAGGGGGTGCTGGATTTTGTCAAATGCCTTTTCTGCATTAATTGAGATGATCTTGTGGCTTGCTCTTTTTTGTTTCTTTCCTCCTTTATTCTATTAATATGGTGTACTGCAGACATTGATTTTCCTATGTTGAACCACCCTTGCATATCGGGGATGAATTCCACTTGATCATGGTGTACAATTTTTCTAACGTGCTGGTGGATTTGGTGTGCGAGCATTTTGTTAAGGGTTTCTGCATCTATATTCATAAGAGATATTGGTCTGTACCTTTTTTTTGTGTGTGTGGTATCTTTATCTAGCTTTGGTATTAGGGTGATTTTGGTCTCATAAAATCAGTTAGAAAATGTTCCCTCCTGTTTATTTGTTCCATCAGTTCCAATCTGCTATTGAAAGTGTCTAGACAATTTTTCATTTCAGTTATTGTGGTCTTGAACTGAAGTAATTTTTGTTTCTTTTAAAAGTTCCCATTTTTAAAAATTGAGTCATATTGTTCATTCATTGTTTACCTGATATTCTTAGTTCTTTCACCATGTTTTCCTTTATCTCCTTGAGCACATTGAGAATAATTTTTTTCAAAAGCCTGGTATGCCCGAAGCCTGGTATTCTTCATTGATGGCTTCTGAACTTCTAGCTTGTTCCTTATTTATTTATTTATTTATTTATTTATTTCCCTCTCTCTCCCCCCCTTCTCCCCCCACCCCGGTTGTCTGTTCTCTGTGTCTATTTGCTGTGTCTTCTTTGTCCACTTTTGTTGTTGTCAGAAGCATGGGAATCTGTGTTTCTTTCTGTTGCGTCATCTTGTTGTGTCAGCTCTCCGTGTGTGCAGCGCCGTTCCTGGGCAGGCTGCACTTTCTTTCACGCTGGGTGGCTCTCCTTACGGGGTGCACTCCTTGCGCGTGGGGCTCCCCTATGCGGGGGACACCCCTGTGTGGCAGGGCACTCCTGGCGTGCATCAGCACTGCGCATGGGCCAGCTCCACACGGGTCAAGGAGGCCCGGGGTTTGAACCACGGACCTCCCATGTGGTAGGCGGACGCCCTAACTGCTGGGCCAAGTCCGCTTCCCTATCTTGTCCCTTTTAATGGGCAATCATTTCTTGTTTGTCTCATAATGGTATACTGTGCCTTTTACTGTGTTAACTATGGTATTAGTTTCTGAGCTGTCTGTTCTTTCTGTCCCTCTAGTAATAGGACAGAATTTTCCTAACAAAAAGAAAGAAACCAACTGTCTCTGCAAATTAGCTCCTGATGTCTGGGGCTCTCCTTCAGAAGAGGAAGATCAGTCTGAGGACAGAGTTCAGGGTAGGACCCTCTTTTTCTTTTCTGAGGTTGCGTCTTGTCCTGGGCTTGTGGCCTTAGGAATTCTCCCATTTACAGGAATCGGGACGTCCTCTCTACTCCCTGTGAAATGCTCCCCCTCCCCAGTACTCTATTTTATGTCTGAAAGTCAGTAATCCTTCTTTTAAGGCCATTTTGACTTAATTGTTTCTTAACTGCTTTAGCTGTATGCAAGCTGCTTCTGCCTGGCGGGCAAGTCCTGGGAAGGTGAACCCGAGAGGAGGGTCTCAGTTCTGTCTTTTGGCTGCCACCCAACAGGCTGTCACTGACAAACAGGGGCCCCACCTGCTCCCTCCAGCACAGGGCCAGGACCCACCACGGTGTGCAGGCTGGCTCCAGACACCTCGGGAAGTGGTGGGGGGTGGGCAGCAAAGGCTTCTCCTACTGTTTTTAAAGCTGTACTTTCTTGATTCAGCCCTTGCCCAGTTACTGCGACCCTTTAAGTGTTTTCTGGAGTTCTGAGAAAAGCGGCTCTATCAGTTTTTGCTAGTTATTCCAAGATTCTGTAGGGAACTGGTATCCTGGAGATCTTATGCCACCCTTCTGGTTGACTGGAAGTACCAGTATCATTACGTTTAACTTCTTTTTAATCTCCCCCGCCCCGGGTGTCTGCTCTCCGTGTCCATTTGCTGTGTGTTCTTCTGTGTCTGCCTGCACTCTTGTCAGTGGCACCGGAAATCTGTTTCTTTCTCTTGTGTCATCTTGCTGTGTCAGCTCTCCGTGTGCGTGGCGCCATTCCTGGGCAGTTTGTGCTTTCTTTGTGCAGGGCAGCTCTCCTTGTGCGTGGGGCTCCCCTATGTGGGAGACACCCCTGTGTGGTATGGCACTCCTTGAGTGCATCAGCACTGCGCGTGGGCCAGCTCACTATACGGGTCAGGAGGCCCCGCGTTTGAACCCTGGACCTCCCATGTGGTAGGTGGACGACGCTCTATCCATTGAGCCAAATCCGCTTCCCCTGTTTAGCTTTTAACATCAGGAACAAGAAAAGGATACCCACAATAATGGCTTTTACCCACACACTTATTTGGTGCAATAAGACAATAAAAAAACAAACAAAAGCTCTAAGGATTGAGAAGATAAAACTGTCATTCACAGGTTACACGATAGTCTACAGAGAAAACTCAAAATAACCTACAAATTATTATAAACAATAATAGTAGTTAGTAAATGGCAATACAGAAGGGTAGGACAGATAAAGGAACTGTGAATAAGCCAAATGATTTCCAGAAAGTAACATTATAAAGGACCACGCAGCAGCATTGGTCAGTCAAAATAAGTGGTAAATAGAAGATCCCACAGTGCCTGGCAAGGTGATGGACTAACTCAGTATTTTGAGAGCCAGTCTGAGCAGGTTTCATCTTGGCTGAGTCTGTCATTATAATGGAACTCCAATAAGGGTACATGGAGGAAAGATAAACAGACACAGGACAGGACACCCTATGACCCAAGCTTGGTGGACACTGGTTCCAAGAAAAAGCACATGACTGGAAAGGCTGGCCCTTTCTTCACTATGTCTATAATCTTGTGTCTTTGCAGGGGTACAGTCATCCCACAGCACTGTCCCTCAAAGAAACTAACTCTCAGATGAGTTGAGTTCTGGGCGTGTGAGCAGTCGCTTCTTAAACGGGACATGGACTGAGTTGTGCCTGCCAGGCTTGTTCATTGGCCTAGCCTTTCCAATTCTGTTTTTTTCTTGATAAGAAGCGAGGCGGCTGGGCTGCCTCTGCTTCCCAAGTAAGGGTCTATCATCTGGGCACAAAGTCTACGTAAGATCACTCTGGAACACTCTGTGCCAACATCGCCAAATGGGCACCAGCTGACGCTAGGGCCCCACGTTTGCCAGGACACAGCTTTGATGTGGCTTTTTTTGGAGGAAGGGTAATATGTAAACACTTAGAGATACAGTTAGAATTTCCAAACTGAATTAGCTCTGCCATACAACTTTGTGTGCCTCCCAAGGTTAAAAAAATAAGAAAGAGGATTGCAGAGGAATTACATATTTAATGTTTCATATGACTTCCAAAACGGAATACTTTGTTTCTTTGTCATGAATCTGCTGCATGGCAATAATAATAGCGACAAAACCCTTGGGCTCAAATACTGCAATCAGGAAGGATGTTAGGCCTTTACTGGCATCATCTCATTTAACTGAACTATTTTCTTACCATACAGCTGCAAGCAGTGCTCTTTTGCTGTTGCCATTTCTTAAAAACAAACCAACAACTGTCCATGTGACGGCCAGGCCCTGAGCCTCAGAGACTTGCAACTCCTACCCTCTGGTTTGTTGGACTTACCCCAGCCAGCTAACAGGGAGGGGAAGAAGGTCAACCACCACACCAGGGAGCCAAGAGTGCCTACAACTGAAAGCAGGAGGATTGCATCCAGCATCCAAGTGGAATCAAAGCACCCTCTCGATATAGAGGTGGAGAGGACATGACCATCCCAGGGGCCACAGGATGGAGGAATAGAGTATGGATTAGAGTGGATTTACTGATAATCTAGGATAGAACTATTATGATTAGTAATGGAAGAAATTGTAGCATTGATGTGGAGAAAGTGGCCACAGTAGCTGCTGAGGGCAGGGAGAGGGAAGAAGAGATATGATGTGGGGGCATTTTCAGGACGTGGAGTTGTCCTGGGTGGTGCTGCAGGGGCAGATGCTGGGCATTATATGTATGGCTGGGGAGAGTGTAAACTACAATGTAAACCACTGTCCATGTGGTGCAGCAGTGCTCCAAAATGTATTCACCAAATGCAATGAATGTGCCACGATGATGAGGGAGGTTGTTGATGTGGGAAGAGTGGGGTGAGGGGGGTGGGGGATATATGGGGACCTTTTATAGTTTTGAATGTAACATTAAAAAAAAAGAGGAAAAAAAAAATCAGAAAAAACCCAAACCTAAGTAAGAAAAGAGCTGTGGCAGCCAGGGGGTCAAGTGGGGTCTTTTCTGTGGGATTCCCCTTACTCCTGAGCCCAGGAGAGCAAAGCGGCAGGGCCTGGCCACTCTTGGGTGTTTCTTTAGGGAATGCAGCCACTGGGGAGCATCTGTCCTAGAGCATTCCTGCGTCCCACGGAGGTGGGTGAGGGAGTCACTCTGGCCAGGGGCTGGTCAGCAGGGGCAGGAGGGTCCAGTCTACAGTGGGCCAGAGCACACACGCCCCTGGCCACCCAGTCTGCTCCTAAAAGAGGCACATGGTCCAAGCGAAGCGGCCATCTCCAGGTTGCTGTGTCAGAGCTGGGGCCACGGAGCCTCTCCCCCTCACTGGGGACCTGTGAGGACACGGCCCACTGCTGCAGGTGGCTTTGCTCCCTTGGTGGGAAGGAAACCCTGTGCAAACGAGGCGGCTGCCTGGAGGCAGGTGGGCAGGGAGCTGGGCGTCCCTGGCCTGTTGCTCTGGCCTGACCTACGCTCGATTCCATCAGCCGAGAGCCCCTCCTTGCCCAAAGTCCTGCACACGAGGTTTCCGCCACCTCTAAACTGGTCCTGACACAAAGGAGAAAAGACATAGCAATGGCGAGGGCCTCTTATGAGCTCCCCATGCCACCTTATGTCAACGCCCAATAAATCTCCAGATTGCAATCTGTGCTTAAACTTGTGGATAGTGAATGTGACTACTTTCACTCATTCAAGTTGGCAGGTTTTAGACTTTTGGACCCAAATATGTTTCCTTCTTCTCTATGGCCAGAAATTTAAAATTTTCCTCTTTAGGTTCAAAACAGCATTTTTATCACATGACCTAACCTCATTCAAGTACCAGTGGGCTGGCAGGGTTCCATTATAATGTGGCACAGTGACGCCGTGGAGCTATCTGAATGGCCAACTAGATTTTAAAAAGATAACAAAATGATAAAAATAACGGGCAAGTGAGGTCAATCAGTCCAAAAGATAGAGCTGAGCAGTCTTGCCCTTGCCACCCTCTGAAAGCATGACGAAGGGATGTTTGAATGGTCAGCACCTCTAGCAGCTGTGACTCATTTCATGTGGTTTCATTCACTAATACAAATGTACTATTAAAGACAATTACAGTGGCTTATATTTAATTCATTCTGTAAAGATAGAATTTGGATTACAGAAATTCCGGCCAGTATCTATATTATAAATGGGTTTCTTAACTTTAGATATAAGCGTGGACAGTAAAATTCAATTACCCTCCCCCTCCCCGAAAGAAAACTGAAAATCAATAGACCACCATACCCCAAAAGACCAAAATAAAAACTGGGGTGTTGTTTAACAGGGCAAAATTACAGGGCTTAGCTGTTTAATAAAGTTTTGTGATTGGGCTCAAAGGGATTTAAACAGTTTTCCATGTTTAACGGTTATTCATGGAAGGGTCCACGATAATAGTATTTTAGCACCATGAACCTGTCGAAATCAACCTGCCCAATTATTCCAAACTACATTAATAACACCGGATATTACACTAATTGTGTCCAGTTTCTATGCAGACGAGGCCCCGTGGGGCTAATTTTGCCTCCTCAGGGGCAAGCAACACAGCCATCAAACTGATTTCACAAGGAATCCCTCCTCATTACACAAGTCCCGGCTGTCAAACTTTTTTTTTTTTCCAAAGGTTAATGGGCCAATCAGTCATCATTTATTTCTGTGGAATCCTAGCAGACAAAGGGTTAAGGTGCTAAAAAGGCAGCTGCAACTGTTTCACATTTGGAAGTTGTTTCCAACAAAAGCCACCTGACAAGAAAGCATTCTGGGGGCGCAGGGGCAGCGAGGAGATAACAGATGCCAAGTCTGCCCCGTGGAAGGAATTCGGGAAGGGCACCACTGCCCTGTGCTTGGCAGAGGCCAAGGGGGCCCATCCTGTGCCCAGCTGTGATGCAAAAGGGCTCACAAGGGCCTGTGAGGTGCAGGGGGCCCAGGAGGAGGGCGCTGGGAAGGTGGGTCTCTCTCTCTCGAATTGAGAAGGGCTCCTGTGTACCCAGAAGCCACTTCAAGTTCTTCATTGGCCTGGGGAGGAAGTGGAGGCCTGGAGCGAGGAGGCAATTCTCCTGGGTCTCAGGCCCCCCCACTGCCCACTGGCTGCGCAAGCCCGGGGCCTCCAAAGCTGGGGGTTCAGACCCCCGACACCAGAGGGTTCTGTCCACAAAGCTGTCACCTTTTCCAACACACTTAACGTCAGACACACAATGGAAAATGTGCCATTTGGCAGGAATGGGGCTTACGGGCTGGCAGCACGTAACACCGATCACACGACGACATAACCACAGCCCGCGGGGAACAAAGCTGTCCTCTCCACGCTCGGCTTCTGCTGTAACAAAACTAGGGCTTCTGTTTAGGATGCTCTAATACCAAAGCTGGACCTCCGGCCAGGGCTCTTGTCTCACCAACAAGCGATGCCTAGCAGCGAGCCTCTTCAGCGTCCGCGGCAGCCCTGGACTCTTCCGTGCGCACAACTTCAGGTTTTGGGCTCCCACGTTTGGGGTTCTCTCTCCTGGCATGGTCTTTCCTCTCCTGTCCTCCTCCTGCTCTGCCGTCTACTAACTGCGAGTCCAGGAGCAAGCCATCGAATCTGACTGCAGCTGTCTGGTCGGTAAGGGGGATGAGAAGAGCATGCTGTCCCGCTCGTGGCCCAGGAAGGACATCCGTAAGCGAGCCTGAATCCTCGGAATCCTCCTTAACACAGTGCTCCGGGCAGCCTTGAACATTTTCTCAAGGCTGGAAATTGAGATGAATTTCACCAGGTATTTTGCCATCTCCCTAGGCGTCCCGTGGTCTGTGCCACATGAGATCACGTGCAGCTTTGTCCCACTGAGCCCCAGGCCTTCATCAAATTCCTCTGAGTCGAACGTTTTGTAAAATCGTTCAGTATTTCTAGCCATGTGGTTTAGATACTTTACCCAATTATGACATAAACCCTACACTTTTAAGATTTTCACCAAAACCTATCATAATGAAAAGCCAGATTTTATATTTGCTTACAATTTTTCTCCCATCTTTTGGTAGGAAAAGATAAAGGGAAGACTGTGGAACATGGCCTCGACGTGTGCAGAGCCAAGAGCTGGGTAAAAACATTACACACATAAAACACCCCCCTCCCAAATTGAGAAGTCATTCATTTTAAGCAAAGAGACAGGATCATCATTTGTGGTTGCTGTGAACATATGCAGTTTTTGGGAAACTCTGAATCTGGCAAATATCTTTGTTTAGCCAAGAAAGCACAAGGACGAGTTGTATTGTGCCATGTTTTGGGACAAGAGTGAATTCTGTGAAGAAGCAAATGCCCAGGGAGAGATCACAAAGTCAGGACTGTTAACTGCTAAATAAGATCACAGGAAGATTCTCGTGACGTCAAAGGGTTTTATTTTCCAAACGCGCTGTGAAGAGCTGGGGTGGCTGGCTCAGGAAGAGGCTGCAGAAACACCTTCCCGTTGGTTTTGGCTTCCAGAACAGCAGGGAACCACGGAGTTCTTAAACTAAGGAAAGTGCCCCAAACAAGGCTCTTGATGAAAATAAATTATGGCCTTCAAATGGAAAACATTTCAGGATGCAGAGGGCATATGTGCCGATGTCGTTCCTCACTTACTGTGTCCCCGTCACCCTGTGCAAGCTCAAGGATCGAGCCCGTGGTGTAGAGAGAAAAACTGGAGGCACCCGATGTGATGTCCCGAGTTGCTAAGCAGTCCTCTGTGCATTTACCATTTGTTCCTTATTCTCAGGCATATTCATAACTTTTCAGACGTCCCTTTGCTCTCCCAACTGTAGGAATATTTGAGGGGCCACGTTGGGCCGGGCCAGGGCTTCTGCCTCTGCTCAAGGTGCAGCCTGGAAATCTGACAACTGGCCCCCCAGTGCACTACGACCCTGCTGCGTCGCCCTGGCTTTCCTCCACCAAGGGTCTCATGCTTTTAAAAGCCAACGGCCAGCCTGGCTTCTCTCCCCCAAAAGTCAATTCTGCAGGCACTTGCCATGAAGGAGGTTCCCAAATCGCAACGTGTCTGCCTTAGCGCCTCACCTGTGCAGTCTGTCAGTCACGAGGCTCACTCTGGCCGACCCTGTCCCGTGTCGGTCCCTGAAACACACTTAAGAAGTGGGTCCAGGGCTGTTCTCCACAGGGTGTCCTCTAAGCTACTTTTCCACTGGGTCAGTCCTTGCGTAAGAGCCACCACTGTGCCACCTGCCCCGCGTGCCTGGCATGGTGGTGCGGGCTCCACGCAGTTCCTTCTCACTACCCTTTGAGGTCAGTTTCGTTATTCCTTTTAGAGGAGAGATGCAGGGAGTCGTCCCAGTTTCCACGGCTGCTGCGTGGCAGGGCCTGTTTCCAGCCCCCTCTGACCCCAAAGCTCCTGCCTTTAGCTGCTTTCCCCCTCCCTCCATTGTCTGCTCTGTGTCCTTTCACTGCGTTTTCTTCTGTATCTACTTGTATTCTCATTAGGTGGCTCTGGGAACCCATCCTGGGACCTTCTGGAGTGAGAGGGAGGCGATCATTCTCTTGTGCCACCTTAGCTCCCTGGTCTGCTGCGTCTCTTACTGTCTCTCCTCTGTGTCTCTTTTTGTTGCTTCATCTTGCTATGCCAGCTTTCTGCGTGGGCCAGCACTCTTGCGTGGGGCAGCACTCCACGTGGGCCAGCTCGCCACATGGGCCAGCCTTCCTTCATCAGGAGGCCCTGGGTATCGAACCCTGGATCTCCTATATGGTAGACAGGAGCCCAACCGCTTGAGCCACATCTGCTTCCCTGATGACGCTGCTTTTGATGACGGGAGCAAATATAACTGTGAAGAGCAGTTCTAGAAATCTGGGGAGAAGAGGGCACGTTTGATTTTTACATCTCCCCCTTACATGTTCAGGGGCCACGTTTCTCGTCGAATCTCTGCTCCTGTCTGGGGAACCATTGGTCGGGCACTGGCACTTCCCCCTAAAGTCGTCTGGACAGGTGGGCAGCAGCACCAACAGCAGGCAAGAGCCGTCTGCGGTCAGCACGCACCCAGAGCATCCCCTGGGCGCCACGTTGTGGGCCTCTCATTCATTGCCACTACCCAGCGTGGTTCCTCACCCCAGTTTACAAGTGGGGAAACTGAGGTACAGGGCAGGCATGCTGACAGCCCACGGTTACAGCCAGGCAGTGGTGGCACTGGAACTTAACCCAGACCGCCTGGCTCGAGTCTGGGCTAAGGGCCACCGTCCACCCTGCCTCTCGCAAGCACAAGGCTTGCAAAATTTCCTATGGAAAATAAAAAAATTGGCTGAAACTATATGAAGTGATCAAAAGTGACGCGGAAGCTTGTCTGAATCTGAAAAAGTCACTAAGTCACCTCAGCTTCTGGAAGGCAGCCCAGAGGGCGGGCCCCAGGCTGGTGGGATGCGCACGCGGCGCTGCCTACGGGCCTCCAGGGAAGCCACGAGGCTCATGACACACACGAAGGCAGAGCAGCCGCCTCCACGGGCCCCGGCGGCAGTCGAGGAGCTCACGGGCCCACCGGCTCCAGCGGGGACGTCCACGCCTCCTCTCCCATCAGGCCTCACCCAGCCACCCCCCGTTCCCGAGCTCGCCCTGCTCTCGCCCAGCATTCGGGCTGCTGCTCAGCCTGGCCTCCACGTGGCAATGCACTTTCCTGGGGCTCAGGATCGCCGTCCTCCGAGCCTCGGTTTCCCCTCTTGTACAACACGGAGGACACAACCTCCCTCAAGGGCAGCCGAGGAAGCACGGGTCAGTCTGCCTGGAGGGCGCTGGGCAGAGGGGGCACGCGGGGAGGCCGCCGGCGGGCACTGTGAAGCCTGTCCCGAGCCCCCAGGTCGAGCAAGGCTTCGCTCTCCACTAAACCGCAGGCACCCAAGGCTGCTCACAGAACTCACCTTCCCTCCTCCGTGCATGCGTCTCCCGCGGCTGCTGGGACAGACATGACCTGCGTGGCTTCAAACGACAGGAGCTTATTGGCTCACAGTCCTGGAGGCCTGAAGGCCAAAGTCAAGGTGCTGGCAGGTCCGTGCTCCTTTCCCAGGCTCCAGGGGAGAACACTCTTCGCCTCCTGCGGCTTCTGGTGTTTGCCGGTCCTGGGCTCGTAGACCACCGCCCAGGCTCCGCTGGGGTCGTCACTTTCCCCTCCTCTTCTTATAAAGACACGTGCCATTGACTTCAGGGCCACCCTAGACCAGCGTGACCTCACTCAACTAATGACATCCACAAAGGCCCCATTTCCAGAGATGTTCACTCTCTGAGGTCCCAGTGGACGTGAACTTTGGGGACAGCATCCAATCTAGCATATCCCACATGCCATCCCTCATGGTGGGCAGCTCATGTGTGCTCTCGTCCTCGCTCCATCCCCGGAACCCAGCACTGGGTGAGGAGCAGCTCAGCAGGCACCTGTCGCAACGAATGAAAAGGCACGGGCAGCCCCTCGAGGGAGGGGGCTGGGACCACTCCTGCAGTTTGTTTACCTTGGCTCGAAATGGGTCGGAAGTCTCAGAAGGCTTGGAATACTGGGTGGTCGGAAGGGGAGGCCCACCAAATGAAAGACCTGCACCCATGTGCTCAGAGAAGGAAACAGGGCACAAGGCGGCTGCTCGGTTCAGTGGAGGAGGCAGGAGGGTGGCAGAGGAGGAGGGCCGAGGCACAGAGCTGTGCCTGTAGTGAGACATCCTCCAAAAGATGTCACTTCTCTGTGCTACGTCTACCTGGCTGCAGTGTCCAAGTGGCCTCTGATTCTGTGTTTCAGGCCGGCCCATTGCAGGGCAAAGATGCTCCGAGGCAGAGCGGAGGCTGTGCAAGCCCCTTCCTAGGGCAAATTCTACAGCCACCACGATGGACCTTTCTGGACAGCGCGGGACGGCAGGCTTGACCTGGGACTTGAGGGCAGTGCTGAGCGTGGCTGACGCGGAGGTCCAAGGGTCAGCTGGAAAGGGAAGCGGCTGTCCTGGGCGTCCGCTGTGCTGTCTAGGAGGGGGCACCGCAGGTAGTCTCGTCCCCACCACCCCTCTCCTTTACCGATCAGTCCTTATCACCTGTTCTGAAATTTTATTCTGCAAAAATAAGCAGAGCGTACACACCCCTGGAAGGGCCCGGCTACTCACGCGACTCACGGTGGGCGGCTGCGTAGAGGCCGGGGGTGGGATCTGCGGAGGACGCGTGATTCTGCTCTGGCCACCCTGCTCCCAAACGCTCCACGCAACCCGGCAAACACCCGCTCCTGGCCTTCGTCCGCGCGCCCCTCGGCGCGTTTGTAAACGAGGCCCCTGGGGATGACGAAAGATGCGGCCCCGGCCCACCGGGGCGAGTGGCGTCTGCGGCGCTGGAGGCCTTGGTAAGCAGGAGCCCGGCAGTCAGGGAAGCCAGACAAGGCAGGGGAGACCGTAAAATCGGACTCAAGGAGCCAGAGCCGGCCCCGCGGCGGGAGGCAGAGCTGCGCCGAGGACCCCGAGGACGGGCGCGAGCTGGCACCACTGTGCCGCCGGCCCCGCGGGGGCGCAGACCTGCCCGCCCTTGGCTTTGGACTTCTGGCCTCTAACGTGGTAGCCGATGCCCGCTGAGCCAGCCCTGCGTGGGCCTGTCAGAGCCACGCCGGCCGGGACGCTTCCCTTCCGGGCCGTCTTCTGCACGACGTCTGCTCTTCACTCGTTTACTGAGAGCTGACCGTTCCCAAACCTTCCTCAGCCACCTGGTCTTTCATTCCCGCCCACCGGGTTGGAGAAAGCGTGTGGGAGGCAGGTATTATTTGGAAAATAGCATCCTTTACATACCTTCCAGCACACTCACGGGCTTCAGAGACGGAAAAATCTAAAGTGCAACCTTGTTAAAAGGAAATGTCACCAATCTTGAGAGAGTTTAGCTTTTACAAAGTAACAGGTTTTAAAAGATAGTGCGATATAATATATGCGATGCAAGTGTCCTCCTTGTAGTCAGACACACCTAGGCCTGGTGGACAGAAGAGAGGGAGAGGATGACAGAAAATATCTGCTTCTTTTATAATCATGTTCATGTTACATGTTGCCCAAATAAGGAAACTTTTTTTTTTTTTTAAGGTACCGGGGGCTGAACCTGGGACCCTGGGAGTGGGAAGCTGGCGCTTGACCAGCTTCAGAAGAAACATCAGTTTCCCTGAGTTGGTTTTCTCGTTTGTTTTTCTTGTTGCTCCATTTTTTTTTTTTTCCCAGGATACAACGGGAACCAAACCCAGGACCTCCCGTGTGGGAGGCGGAAGCTCAATGACTTGAGCCACATCTGAATTTGTTTTTATCCCTCCTGACGAATATCTCTGGACTGTCCCCACGTGGATCCAAGGGGGTCCCAGACTTGGGGTGATTGGGATGCATGTCCAGCCACCGGAAGGTGCTTGTTGTTTGTCTTTCTGGAAGTTTCTTGACTAAACCCCACTTTTCTGGACTATAACCTACCTGCAGGGTGATGGCGAAGATGAAATGAAGTCATGGCATCTGGGGCTGGGACAGAGAGGACACAGAGGGAAAAGCGCTTTGGAGAGAACCCCGGCTCCAGGCTTAGTCTTGCCTGACTCCCGTGAAGGGCAGTCTCTGGGCGGGTCCCCAAACCTCTGAGCCGCACAATACAAAGCAGACGGGCCGTGGACACCCCGGGGCTGTGCTGAGAGCTGCGTGGAGGAGTGAGCCGCTCCAGTGGCCCAGCGAAGCTCAAGTTCTCCCTCTCCCCAGAAGAAGCCTTTGCGACCCAATGAATTTTGGTGTTTTCCTTTTTTTTTTTTTTTGGTATCTGCATAAATTACTCAAGGAGACCACTTTAAAAACACCCCATCTGGGGAACGGAACATTTACCCTAACACTCAAGACCTCAAAACACAAGTTAGATCATTCAAATTGATGATATAAATTTTCCTAAAGGATCGTTTTGCAGACGGTGAATAGGTGATGGCATTATATAGCAAAAGGCATTTTGATAATTTTATATAATTACATTAATTCGATAATGAAATGAGATTATTTGCATACAGATATTCATTTCTGAAAGAAACCCAAAATAAATGAAGAACGATCCTGTCACTCAATTTAAAAAATGACAAACATAACGGAAAACTGAACAGAAACCTACGATGACTGAGAAATAAAAAGAGGAGGGGGATTTGCTGTGCAGCCCTCCCTCCAGCACCCAGCACTGCCTCGAGCAGGGGTGGACATGGGGCTGAGGGCCCCAGGCGCGTGGTACCCGGGACTGGCAGATTTCAGGGGGCCACGGCACCAGGGCCCCTGCGGGGGACCCTCCTGTCAAAGGGTGGTGGGCGGCGCAGGTGCTGCCGTTACCTGATTGATTCAGGCCAAGAGGCCGGGCGTGCGCCCATTGTCTCCCCCAGCGCTACCCAGATCTGTGACTTCCCAGGCTTCAGCCCACCAGGGCGTCTGGGGGGGGAGGCCAGCAGCAGTCCCGGTTGGAAAGGGTCCTCAAGGCCAAGGGGCCCAAATGGGCACCTCCTCACTGTTCCCCAACGTGGTGTTTCAGCCACAGTGAAACCCTTCACCACCCCCCGCCCCCTTTTAGGGCCAGAGGTGAATAAGCAGATTTGTTGTGACAGATGCACACACGTACAAAAGAAGGACACATTTGGTAAGGACACGGGGCAGAGAAATGATATGCACTCTGAGTTGAAAAACGAACATTTTAAGAAATGGCCCATGAGTACGGGATACCCTTTAAAATGCAACAAAAATGATACTGAACGCGGCTGTTTCTGGAATTCTGTTCTTTTTTTTCTCTTTCTCTCTCGTTCTGTCTTTCCTGAATGCTTTAAAAGAAGATACCAATGGGGCCAAGCTTCATTGGTACCCTAACAGGCGACAGTTCTCCCTTGAGGAATGAAAAAAAAATCTGATTAAAAAAATGGCTCTTTAACAAGCCCCGGTGAAAATGGAGTTTTGTTTTCCAGATTCATTTTTTTTTTCCTGGCTGTGAGCAGGGCCTTCAGCAGTGAGTCAGGAGTAATTGTGAAAGGAGGGGAAAAAAAAGGCGGTGATATATAAATCAGCAAAGGTTAATGATGGGGATGTGAAGAGAGGGACCTGTTTACAGAAATAGCATGCAATTTAAAATTTACAAGAGATTTAATGCCACCGCTTGGCAATCGCTAAAATCAACAGCCCAGAAAACAGTGACATTAAGAAAAATATTACAGTTATAATCATCCCCAAATAAGTCAATTAGTGTTAGGGCACGAGCTTGCGATTACTTGACCCATTTGGCTTGCACTTAAGTGAAAAAATTTTCCCCCCATTATCCTGAGATCGCTGGATTGTGACCTGCTTTGCATCGCACGTCTCGTAACACCAGCCTCCCTTCCGTGTGCCGGGGCTGACGGCGGTGGATTTTCCTTGCCTGGCATCAAAATAATTCTGACCCTTGACATTTGTAATCATAAAAAAAAGGCAATTTATAATTGTGTTGTTCAAATGAAGGCGGGGGAAAAATTCAATCTGCTATTATACAAAAGCAATGACGGCTGTCTTCTGTGAAGAAAGCAACGCTAGTCAATTTGTGAACTTTGGCACCCGGTGACCTTTAGAAACACAACAATATACAGAATTTACAAGCGAGAGCAGCCCATGCAAATGACCCGGGCCTGCTGCCTTTGGATTCGAGCTGCAGAGAGCATTATGGAGAACGCTTCCACAAAACAAATTAAGATTGTTACTTAAATGTCACGGCACACCATTGTATTTGGCTACAGATCATTACACCTGATACCAACACTTTTAAAAACTGTAATAACTTGGGAAATATTACATTGAGTGCCCACATGTATAAAGGGAAAGAAGAAAGAGGAGAAAATGGGTTTCTGAAGTAATTTAAACATCGCTACTCTACGAGGGAAGGGAAAGGTCAGAATTTAAGTAAGCTGAAAAGGAACATGAATGGCAAAATAAAACACACAAACAAAACGATGGGACGACCACGAGAATGACTCTGCAAACACGAGGGGGAGGCATGCGGCCGGCGCCTGGCAGCCGGGGCCGCGCGGGAGGGCGGCGTTACCTTCAGTGTTGGTGCTGCTCGAGCTGTAAATATTGCGCAGGCTACCAACACGGTTTAGCTTCCATGCTTTGCGTTTGGCTGCATCCCGAGAGCAGAGGGGGGAGAGGGGGAGGAAGAGAGAAAACAGAAAGGAAAAGAAAACAAATGAAAAGGGGAGAAAAAGGAGCGTCAAAAGTCACGCGCGCAGTCACCTTGCAGGCGGCCGAGGCTCCCGCGAAGCAGGTGGGCGCAGGTGAGTGCAGGTGAACGCAGGTGGGCGCAGGTGAGGCTGCCCCGGCCCCGAGGGCCTGTCTTCACTCCATGGGGTAAACCCAGAGGAACTCAGGTCTGGGGAGTTACAAAAACCAATGCCCAGGCGAGGAGATCCATGCGGGCCCACAGGGCCCCGGGGCTACTGGAAAGGTGCGAGACTGGCCCCTTGCATGGGGGCTGGCAGCTCCTCTGGGTGAGCCTGGATGCCTGAACCTCAGCCTTTTGATTTGGTGAAATGCGGGGGCATGTCATGTCAAATCAAGAGGCCCGAGGAACGAGCAGTCACATCCGTAGCATGCTGCAAAAGGCCCTTACTAACCAGAGCTGTTAACAAGGGGCTTCCTTCCCCCGGCAGGGTCTGGGCAGGAATCGGCGCCGCCAGCACCGGCGTCGCTGAAGAGTGACGTCCTTCTCCCGCACACCAGGGCTGCTGGAGGCTCCGGCCGAGCTCCCAGGAACCCAGAGGCCGAACGCATCCCGAAGCGCTCGGCTCTTCCTGAGGAACGCGGCCCACAGAACGACACGGGGGCCGGTGAAACGCAGAACCAATGCCCGGTGGCCCTCACCGAGGGCGGCAGGAGCTCGCCAGAACCCCCCGAGCATCTCCTCTCCATGCCCTCATGCTGCAACCTCCCCACCGTCAGCTCTGTGACGCTGACCCCTGTGGCAAAGGAGGGGCCGACCTGGGAGGAGGTGCTTAGGAAGGCCCAAGCACTGAAAAGGCGGCTCCTGCGGGGCACATGTCCAGGCCAGGGGAAGACCTGGGCTGTGCCCGGTGAGCGGCACTGCCCCTCGTGGTCCTGGAGGGCGGGGGTCACCAGATCAATCTTCTCTATTCCCACAGCCTGGAAGTGGACCAGTCATCCGTGCCAGGAGGTCCAGCCTGGAGAGCCACTTGGTCGCTGTAGGTGGAGGGGGCACTCACCTGGCGCACAGGTGGGGCTGAGCCTCACGGCAGGTGTCCCGGCAGGAACTAGCCACGGGCCAGCTCCCTAACCCCAGGTGGCCCTGCTGTGGTGTCCTCAGAGCCAAAATGGCTGCGTGCGCCAGGCTGTGGGGTCCGAAAACGCCCTGGGCCCTCAGTTTATCTGTCTCGGGGGTAACCGGGCCTCCCGCCCTGCCTTCTGCGGCTGACGTGACTCTCCAGTACCTCTGTGCATATGGGATTTCTTTGTAGTGAGAATACAAACTCCGTGGTGAGAAACAGGAGAGTTTAAGGAGGCAAAGACAATTCTGAAATGCGCAACTGTATATTTAGGATGCAAATTTTCTATTAACAATGAGGGTAAAACTGGCCGCAATTTGGTTCGTTCTTGATGAAAAGTAATTTATAACTAGATGCTTCAGAATCATTTGATGGTTTGAAAACCCACAGAGAATTAAGAAGTATAACGTCCAAACCGAAGGGCATCAAAAGCTGGTGTCCAAGGCCCTTCTACAGCACGTGGTTCTAAACTTCAGTTTTCACGGGTGGGAGAGTTTCCCTTATCTCGACTTCCTCCAGGTGCCTTAACCACCTCTGAGGCCCCAAAGAAAACCCCACACCTGGGAAAGGGAACTTCAGGGACCCGCCCATGCCAAGGTCAGGCAGCAGACACAAGGAGAGTGGACGCGTCCCGGCCTTCCAATGTTTACATGAGAAATGGCCAGCGAGCGTTCACGGGACCCTCGGGTGCAATGGATGCCTTCCTACAAGTACGCGTGTGCTTAATTATTTCAACACACCGAAGTCTGGCGTCTGGACCAATATTTCACAACTTCCAGAAAGTAAGAGCCATAAAGAGGTGACATTCCTCAGCGTTCAAACTTACCTCTCTCCAAAGCATTTACATATAAATAGGCAGTGCCGAGGAGCGCCGCACCCTGTGCGAGGCACCGAGGCTCTGGTGCAGAAACCTCTTCCCTGGCCTGCTTTATGCTTTGCATTTTTCATATTCGAGTCTTCCATTCCTGGATGGATGTAGAAGCAGGAAGTGAACTTGTAGCCTGGTTTTTCTATTAACCTATTGATGAAATAATCAATTTTAATGCATAAGATGTCATGCCTTTTTCTTCCTTTTGAACAAATGGACGTTTTCTGGCTGATTCCGAGGGCCTGATCCGTGCATCTGTCTCCTGGGGCATTGATTGCTCTAAGGCCACTTGTTTAGAAGCTCCTCAACAGGAAAACGTGAGCGTATTATCATCAGTAAGGCCTCCGCTTCTGTCCAGTGCCGCTGCCCGGACTCTGAGGAACAGCTCTGGTGGGGGAGCCAGAGGCCCTGCACCCAGTGGGATGAGGACGACTCCCTCCCGTGCGGCCGGTGCGGTCCAGGGCTCGGGCTGGGATGCGTCCCTCACCCCAGTCTGGGCCCCACGCCTCTGGAGCAGGTGGGCACCCTTCTCCGTCCCCCACCCCTAGGCAGGCACTCTTGAGGCTCTCATGAGGACTTTTCTGGATAATCTTTCTTTTAATGAAAAAATTTTTAGCTTTTTTGACTTTTGGAAATACAGTTTCTTCCTACACGGCACAAGGCTGACTTGTTCGGATTTGGCAGCTTATGCCACCTCTCGCAAAAACAACGACTCAGGCCAGAATCTCGCCTGCTGGTGGGCGACGAGTGCTGGTGGGCGGAGTGCCCACGGGGCTGCTCTGCCCGTGGGACAAGCCGCCGTCTCTCAGTCAGTTGGCTGTCACCGCGCCTTTCAGAGCGACTCAAGTGGCACGGCGTCCTGCATGGTCTCAAAGGCTGGCAGCCACAAACGCAAGCCCAGTGGCACACGTCATTTCAGACCTAGCACAGGCCACCTGTCGGCCGGAATGCAGGTGGCGGCTGGAGCGTCTCCCGCTGCAGCGTGCAAATTAAACAGCGCCCTCTGAGGCCCACCCTGGCTCGCCAGCAACCCGCGGGCTCCGGAAAGGACGCTTCCAAACACGGGGCCAGAATGTGAATGTGGTCGAGCCAGGACGGCGGCCTGATGAGCACCGCCAGAGGGCTATGGGGGAAACACGGTTGATGGTCACGAGGCGGAGAGAGTCGTAAATGCATCTTCCTATCGGAAGGGGATGTACTTTCCAAGCGCTGAAAGGATCAAAACTTGGAAAAGCACAGTTCTTTAATACAGGCCACAGACTTGCGCCGCGCCCCGCCTTCCCTCCAAAACTGCCCTGCCATCTAAGGGTAATGACAGTTTCATTTATTTCTCTTTAATTTGAAAAAAAAAAAAAAGAGGTATAAAATGAACAGAGGGCTCTTCCTGCAGATGAAAGCTCAGGGCATCACTAGTAAACTTCACAAGGCAATCTTGAAATTACAGAGAGGAAAAAGAGAGGTGATTTTCTAGTACCGAAACACGAATGTAGGGAAGTAGATATGGCTCGATGGACAGAGCTTCCGCCTACCATATAGGAGGCCCAGGGTTTGATCCCCAGGGCCTCCTGGCCCATATGGTGAGCTGGCCCACGTGCAGTGCTGCCATGTGCAAGGAGTGGCCCCCGCAAAAGGAGTGCAGCCCTGTGCAGGAGGGCAGGCTGCCCAGGGGTAGAGCTGCCTACACGGAGAGCTGACGCAGCAAGATGATGCAACAACAAAAAAAGAGACACAGAGAAGAGACAATATGAGATGCAGCAAACTAGGGAGCTGAGGTGGAGCAAGACAATGGTCACCTCTCTCCCACTCCTGAGGGTCCCAGGATGGGTTCTCAGAGCCGCCTAATGAGAATACAACAGACACAGAAGAATACATGGCGGATGGACACAGAGAGCAGACAAGGGGGCGGGGGGGGGGGGGGAGGAGGCGGCGGGGGAATAAGGGAAAAAAAAAGAGAAAAAAATTTTAAAGAAATACGAGGGAAGCGGACTTGGCCCAGTGGTTAGGGCATCCATCTACTATATGGGAAGCCGCGGTTCAAACCCCGGGCCTCCTTGACCCATGTGGAGCTGGTCCATGTGCAGTGCTGATGCGCGCAAGGAGTGCCCTGCCATGCAGGGGTGTCCCCCGCGCGTAGGGGAGCCCCACGGACAAGGAGTGCACCCCATAAGGAGAGCCGCCCAGCATGAAAGAAAGTGCAGCCTGCCCAGGAGTGACACCGCACACACGGAGAACTGACCCAGCAAGAGGATGCAACGAAAAGAAACACAGATTCCCGGTGCCGCTGATAAGGATAGCAGTCACCACAGAAGAACACACAGTGAATGAACACAGAGAGCAGACAACTGGGGGGGGAGGGGGGAAGGGAGAGAAATAAATAAAAAAAATAAATCTTAAAAAAAAACCAAACGAGTGTAGACACGAGTACTAGCACATTCAAGGGGGATGCTCAGAACAGCCTAGGACACCCCCTTCCCCGGAGGCGGCCTGGCGAGGTCTACGGCAGGGGCTTGCTTGCGCAGGGGGCGAGTGGGGCATCTCGCTCGGACGGAACACCCTGAGCTGGACCTGGCAGGGGAGACAGGCTGATGGAAACCTTAGTTCTCAGGAGCCCTTCTTTAAGGTGTCCGGGATTTACCAACAACAAATTCTGTGTCTGGAGGACAACACGAGGTAAGGCACAGCACGCCTGACTCCTCCTAATTACTAACAGACAGGCTCAATCTTTTCAAGGGGGGTGTGTGTGTGCGTGCAAATAATGGCCTGCCACTAAGTTACAATAGCTGGAAATCATTTAAAGTTAACGACTCCCAATTATTTTACATCTCCTTATTTTTGTAAGCGACAGCTTTTCAGATGTGTTTGTGCAATCGGGGTGGGGGTAGGGGAGGGAGAACGGGACCTAAAATTTTAGGGCAAAACTTCTGTTATTTTGTTTCTCTAAAGCACATTTTTCTTTTACCCTGCCAATTAGCATGCCAAGGCCTGGGAACTAATCGCAGACGGCAGGTCTTCAACGTGAGGCTCTTCTGACTAGCTCCTTATAAGCGGGAGAAAAATATCCTTTAGTCGGCTGGCACGCTCACGCAGGCAGGGCTTTATCCTAAACGCTTCCCCCATCGCTGCAGCATGAAACCACAGGCTTATTAATGTCACCTCTGGACTCCTACTGACAGCACTCTTTGTTGATTAGATAAATATTCCTCAGATAGCTGATTAAAAAATGACGCAGCCGCCAGGCTGCACGGCCAAGCCTCGCCAGCCATGTTGGGCATGAGAGTGCGCGAGGCTTACACGCACGGCGCGAGCCGGCCGGGCTGGCTACATGAGGCACCCCGCGGCCCTCGGCGCCAATTAGGGGACCCGATGGGATCTTTCTACCCATGCAGAAGGGCCGGGCTGAAGAGGGGTTGCCGCTCAGTCCTGACAATGTCTTGTCTCAACCGCCCCATCCCCTTTCCCTGGAAGGGAAGTCAAACGATAACCCAGGCAGGTGAGGCGCCTCCTCCCCCACTCGGGACTTGCATTCATTTGTTTCTGAAGCCGCCGGGGGCGCAGGGCAGGGCTCAGGCCGCGCACAGCGCCGGGGCACGGCAGAGAAAGCGCGGTCCCCGGGAGCCTCCGCAGGCGCGCGGGTTCTGTGGCTGCTTTGTGCGTTGCCACTGTAGCCCGCTTGGCATCCCGTGATGTTTTGTCGGTGGCGATTTCATTCTGAGGTTAGAGATTGGGGATTTCTTTTGTGCTGGCCATTTGAACGTTCATTTGCTCGACGAGGCAGTGCAAATGTTCTGTTCGTGTATAAAAGCGGTGGATTTTTTTCCTTGTTCTCTTTTTCCATAAGACGCAACCCCGAAGATTCTTACTCTATGTGAACTCACTACTTTAGCTGTGAAGGGGCTTGACATGATGGTCGCTTCCTAGAGGCGACCACACAGAGAAGGAGTCATGTCGAAACGTCCGATAAAAGGGCCTTTGAAAGGATTAAACAAAACCTGAGGCCAAGCAAACAGAGGACGTATGTGCAGGAAGCAAAATAACTTCGTCCTATCCGTTTCTGGAACAACTAGTATTCTTTCTGTAATTTTAAAGCTGCTGAAGATAAAATACCTAACTAAATAACTCATAAAATAAGCAATCGCACCTTAATTACAAGATTGTAATCCAATTTCCAATAACTCATAATGGCTTTCTTTACAGGAAGTACAATTTCCATATTGGTGGCTTCGTTAGAGCTCTCACAATTTGAAAACTGCCGAGGGCTTCTACATAGTGGGCTAATGTAGGCACGCACAGGAAATACCATTAACCCCGGAAAACAGTGAAAATAAAAACTAAGCAAAAACTCCAGGATACGCCATAAAACTAGAAGTTCCAATTAGGTAGAGAGTAGGTTTCCCTTTCGGCCTAGAAACTACTGAGCTGCAGATCATGGGTTCGACTGTATCCAGATTTAATTGGTTATTTCAGTATAAGAGCGAGGGTAAAACTTCTTAAGATGGATTAAAATAAGAAGTGAGTTGAAGTAGAAGAGACCCTTTTCTTGACAAATTAGTAATGCAGATGTGTCGTTTGGCACATTCTCAGATGCAGATTAGATATGTGCCAGGCAGAAACTTCTCTGCATGTCTTCATGGAGAAGGAATGGCTATGGGTGGGGGACGGGGGGTGGTTTATTAGGAAACTGAAAGGGGGGTTCAGTGGCCTCTTGGATTCACTGTCTTCTGGGGATATGACACGAGCATGAGAGCAGAAACTGATGATGACTTGGGGGGCAGGGACCCTATGCATTACAAAGAATAATCTGCTTTTTTAGGTCTAGTTACTCAGATGAACTGTGCCAACTGTACTCCACACATTTAATACTAGAGGATTAAACACCTAGTATTAAAAAAATACACATACATCAAACCAAATTCTCACATCAGAAAAACGTTAAGTCCAGATCAATAATTCCAGGCTGGGCATGTGCGTAAAACGCACCTTTTGTGTTCGACTGTGTTGGCACAGCCGAGCGGTGGCGGCGCTGGGGGCGCAGGAAGCTGCCCGCCCTCCACCCCGGGCGCATCTGAGAGTCCACGCACGGTTCTGGGCTGTGCCTGGAGCGGATGGCGGCCCACCGGGCCTTCCTGAGACAGAAATCAATGATAATGGGAACCATGCATTTTTTTTCATTTTGCTCTTTTTTTCTTTCCTTTCCTCATTTTCCCCTCATCCTCCTCCAGCAGAATATATCACAAGGCATTTATGGATTTTTTTTTTTTTAAACAAAAAGTCTTTCCCAACAATTCCAGAAAAAGATTGTTTTTTAATAAAGCTTTAAATTGTGCTATCCTATTTCAAAGGCAATGAGCAGTTAAAGCAACTAATCAAAGGTATAATTATTTAATGACTGCTCCTCATGCTCTCGCACAGCTGTAATTGCAGAGCTGTGATCACTGGACCACCAACCGGCCTTAACAATGGCAAACAACCGCCCTTCCAGGAGCATTTGATCTACCATCTTTGTAGTCTAGTTTCAACAGCTACCAGGGGTTGAAGCGATACATTTCAGGGTTATTTGGTCAATCACATTCCCCTTGTATGTGGCCACCTGTATTGGAGGTTGTGAAAATAGATACTAGAAAACATTTTCTAGCCTTTTGCATTTAAGAAGGAATTCGGTGGAAATTCCCAGTGGTATCCTGATTTCCAGGAAAAGTCATGGAAGCCATATGATACAAGGTATTTATTTAGTCAGTGAAGTGCAAAGATCAGAGCAGGAAAACAAAAGAATCACTCTAAGCTTCTGACTGTTCTACCTATTATGGAATGCACTGCTTTAAACACTGTATCAGACCTTTTCACCAAAACACCCCTTTGGCCATAGCTTGACAGCTTTTCAGCTCCTTGGTCATTAACAGTGATTAAACAAGGTCATGCTACTAGGAGGGTCTGGAAAAGTACTGTAGTGCTAAGGACACCACACAGTAATGACAAAGTTCCCATTCTTTCAATTTAAAAATAAAATTAAATATGCCAACTTTACTTAAGTTTAAGAAATAAAGCATTGGGAGGCCACTTTAATGTTGCTGCAGCAGCAAAGTTCATTTCATATTAAATTAAGAATAGGTCACAGCCAATCTAACCATCCTTTCCACGTTTCATTTAAAGCTCTTATCCATCAACATGCATGATTACCACACTTAGAAATTTAGCTCTGATATAGACCTGTATTACTTTTAAAAAAAAAATGTTCTTTTGTAGTACTTTTAAAAATAGATTGTTATTTATTTCCCCCTCCACCCCACGTTGTCTGCTCTCTGTGTCCATTTGCTCTGTGTTCTTCTGTGTCTGCTTGCGTTCTCATTGGGCGGCTCCGGGAACTGATCCTGGGACCTTCTGGAGTGTGAGAGAGGCGATCATTCTCTCGCGCCACCTCAGCTCTCTGTTCTGCTGCGTCTCTTACTGTTTCTCCTCTGTGTCTCTTGTTGCATCATCTTGCTGCACCACTCTCCACACTGGCTGGCACTCCTGCTCAGGGCGGCATTCCCACATGGGGTGGCACACCCATGTGGTTGGCATTCTGCACGGGCCAGCTCGCCCTCACCAGCAGGCCCTTACACATTGAACCCTGGACCTCCTATATGGTAAACGAGAGCCCAACAGCTTGAGCCACATCCGTTTCCCTGTACTACTTTTTAATGTAATACTGACATAGTTTTCAGAATTGTCTCTTTTAACCCATTGCATCAAGGCAGTGGTGTAGTATAGTTGTAACCATTACTTCCTGTTAAATACTTAGTTGTTTCCAATTTTTTGCTATTAAAAATATTATAATCCGTTTAATTTAACATAGAAACAGATGGTTCCATATAGAAAAATTCATAGATGTGTATATATATGGGTTAGTACACACACACATACACACACACTACTTTGCGCTGTCAGTTGAGAGAAACTTAAAGAAAGGATCCTGCAGTAGCATCGAACACACCTCACACCCCCCAGATCTGGGTTTCTAAGACCGGTCTCTGATAAATAGAACCAGAACTCCTTGTGAGAAAGGGTTGATACTAGGACTGGAGCAGAGAATATACAAGATGAACCTGCAGCATCTTACTGTGCTGGAAAGTAAGGAAGCAGACAAAGAAACAAGGGCACAAATACAGAGGTATGTCAAAGAGGCATAGAAGCCACTGCAAGAGCCCCCAGTGGCCACAGCCAGGACAGTTTGAGCAATAGAATGAAAAAGTATTGGGTTTTAACCCAGAGCCCGAAAGAAATATTCATGAGTCCATAGTGATACAAATAACTAAATGACCGAACTAACCAAATGGGAGAGAAGATACAAATCTCCCACACAGAAGAATTCCAAAGAAATTACGTATGTACGCGATCCTCAAGCAGGTGGAGCCCAGCTCCCCTCTCCAGCGCCGGCTGTGCGTGGTGGCTCCCCCCAAAGCAGACAGAGCGGGCGGGCGTGGGTGGAGGGTGACTTTATAGTGCAGCACCCCGAAAACCCTGCCTCGGTTGACAGCATGCCTCCCTGACGTGCTGTGATGGAGAGGGCACTGTCCCTCTGGGCGCTTCCTCTCCACAACTATCAATCCCACTGTCATCATGAGAAAACATCAAGCAAATTCCAACCGAGGGGCAGCCTACAAAATGTCTGACCTGTAACCCTCAAACCGTCAAGGCCATCGGTAAGAAGCCAAGACGGAGACACCGCCGCAGCCGAGAGGTGCCTATGGAGACGTGGCGGGTCAGTGTCACGTGGGACCTGCCTGGGGGCCGGGGACCGAAAAGGACCATCGGTAAAAACAAGGAAACCTGAAGAAACGTTGGACTTTAAGTCACAATAATGTATCAAATTGGCTTGTTAATTTTAAGAAAGGTCCCATATTAATGTTAAGATGTAAATAAGAGGGAACGCTGTGTGTGTCTGCAGGGAGGGGGCTATGGGAACTCTGTACTAGCTCCTCAAGTTGTCTGCAGATTCAAAACTGTTCTAGACAATAAAATCTGTTCAAATACTCTAGAAAGTATCTTTGGGAGGAAACAATTTCTCTCCCATTCCCTCTCGCTCTTTTCTTCTGCGGTACCAGGGGTGGAGGAGTGAACGCGGCCCTCCAAAGTGGGAAGCCGGCGCTCCACTGCTGAGCCACACTGGCTTCCTTGAGTTGGCTTTGTCGTTTATTTGCTTGTTTGGCTTTTTAGTTGCTGTTCTTTATTTTAAGTTCTGAACCCAGAACCTCCCATGTAGGAAGCAGGTGCTCAACCGCTCGACCATCTGCTCCCCATCCCATTCTCTTTCATTTTTTCCTGAGGATGGAACGCCAGGAGTGACGTTCCTGAATCAAAGGCCAGGGCTATCAGACAGGTGGATAGCTATGGGAAGAACTACTATCTTGTCACAATGTATCATTCATTCTACTCATTGGATCAACAACGTTGACAAAGAAAAAGCAACCAGAAGCCTTCGTGGGCTGACCAATGTACGAGGCGTGGACTCGTGAGCTCTTCCTCGAGGAATGCCCACCTGGCACCTGTGACTGAAAGACGCTGCAGTCTTAGCACAGGCCCCGGCACGTGTCTGTTACTGAGTCTTTAGAGGCCGTCGTCTACCAATGCCACTGTGCCATGGCCTGGTCTTCACTGGGTATTATGACCTGGGAATGGCTTTTTGTCCTTTAACGGATTATGAGGCATACGTCACCAAAGCACCAAAGCGTACCAAAGCACTTGAAGAGCCTGGAAACTTTTAGGATTAGCTTGCGATGATAAGGAAGTGAGCTTGAGCCAATGAGATTAAAAACAAA
Organism: Dasypus novemcinctus; assembly: GCF_030445035.2. Lineage (NCBI taxonomy): Eukaryota > Metazoa > Chordata > Mammalia > Cingulata > Dasypodidae > Dasypus > Dasypus novemcinctus. The sequence continues at coordinate 7,828,321 of NC_080679.1, forward strand.
AAGTCTGTGCTTACATAGAATTTAGACAAGCAGTTTCTACTCAGTACAATAAAATCACCTTTTAATTAAGTGATAGGATTTATTTTTTAAAGATTTATTTTTATTTATTTCTCTCCCCTTCCCCTCCCTCAGTTGTCTGCTCTCTGTGTCCATTTTGCTGTGTGTTTTTCTGTGACCGCTTCTATCCTTATCAGCGGCACCGGGAATCTGTGTTTCTTTTTGCTGCATCAGCTCCTGTGTGCGGTGTCATTCCTGGGCAGGCTGCATCTTCTTTCGCACTGGGTGGCTCTCCTTACGGGGTGCACTCCTTGCGCATGGGGCTTCCCTACGCAGGGGACAACACCGCGTGGCAGGGCACTCCTTACGCACATCAGCATTGCACACGGGCCAGCTCCACACAGGTCAAGGAGGTCTGGGGTTTGAACCATGGGCCTCCCAGGTGGTAGACGGATGCCCTAACCACTGGGCCAAGTCCGCTTCCAAAGTGATAGGATTGAATAGAATCGAGGACTTGAGTGGGTTAAGCTGGCTTCCTGAGATTCACTGAGGCACCTCCAGGGTAATTCACCCACTCTGGGAAAGTCTGAACACAGGAATGGCCTCAAGACTCCAAGTGCTATAGTCAGAACACAAAATTAGCACCTTTTCTTAAACAGAGGACAACACTGATAAAGCTATATAATATAAAAAGACGTTTGCAATCACCAATGCGTTCAGAAAATATTGTCCTAAATCAGACTATTTCACTTGAGCACAAGATTTGCAGTGCCCAATGGCTACTCACCCAGAGCCCATCTCACCTACCAAAACCCCAAATACATTAGAAAAAAAAATCTAACTGCCTTAATGCACCAAGAACCACTGAGTTCAACACTTGATAGTTTTAGGGTTTTGGACCATGGATACATGGATACAGAACACATAATTCTATACCACATCTGTGTTGGGTTTTCTCTTACTTTTTAAAAAATACTTTGCGGGGGGGGGGGGGGGAGTTTTATTTTTACAGAGCATGCAGGATATGAAAACCGCCAAGGAGACTGTAGCAGGATGGCAGCAAATCGCTTCTTTCACAGACACCGGGCCTCAGGGGACGAGTCAGATTTCAGTGGGGTGTCTGACAGAATTTGATCAGTACTACGTGCCAGCTGAGAACAGCCAAAAACCGCCAAGGAGAGCGGGGTGGTGGACGGAGCTGCTGCTTGTGGCTTAACCCCCTTCCCCAGCATCAGCAAGGGGCACTCTGGGGTGACTCAGGGCTCTGTGCCTCGGTCCCCTCATCTGTGCACGGAGGCCACTCTCAGGCCCAGGGCTGACTCCAGGAGAAAGTAGGGCAACGATCTGCAAGGGGGCAAAAGTCTGCGCCTCGGAGCAGGCTGGCTTCCTTCAAGGGGTCCAGCCCCTCCCAGGCGTCAAGAGACACAAAAAGAACAGCGCGGAGGGTGCCACTGAATAATTTTGTCATCGACTTCTGTATTAATTCTGAAGACCCTCTGCCTTTTTTTATTTTTTAAGTTAGCAGAATAAAAGATGTGCTGGAAGCAGAGCAGATGCTGCTGGCTGTGCCCAGAGATCCTCCTCCCTCATGAGTGGAACACCTGTCTTGTACCCAGAAACCAGGCATTCGGGGAGCAAGAGGGCATGGGCTGCTCTGGGAAGAGGCATTGCTGGGATGGACTAGAATGTCTCCTTGAACTGCAGGGATGCCAATGCAAGGAAAGGCATCCTGCCTTCACAAGGAGGCCCCGGGACGTGAACCCAGGACCTCCCATATGGGAGATGGGGGCCCAATCGATTGAGCCACAGCTTCTTCACTGGAGCCCTTATTTTTAAAAAATGTTTCGTTATCTTTATCACTGACATTCTAGAAAAAGTGTGTCTAAATTCAAAGAAGGCAAACATACACTGCTATTTAAATAGTAGGTGTACTAGATAGTAAAACACTTCAAGGTCAAATAGAAGAAATGGATAGTTCTATGTGCAGGAGACAGGCAGTCACCTCAAAAAATCTATGTGAAGATAACTCAGTAAAAGTCTATTTTGGGGGGCTTTTCCTAACTTTTGTTAACTTCTTTTTTCCATTCAGCTATTCAGGCTTTTATACATGTGTCTGCATAAATATTTGTATTTTATATTTTTGTACGTATGTGTTATTTGAATTAGGTGATGAAGTTTTTCCAAAATCTCTCGGCCTATATTATTTATAGTACTTTTGTGTCCACTCTTTTGCTCAAGTTTTAAGTTTATCTATTACTTTACATTGTAAAGGAACTGGCTGAGAAATAACATCTTCAATTTAAAAGAGGGTTTTGAAAATTTTCTGTCCATATCAATTTTTTCTTTTCCCCTATTTAGCTCTGTGTAACCAATTTTATATAGTGCTGTTTTTAAAAAAAAAAGATTTATTTATTTTATTTCTCTCCCCTTCCCCCTCCCACCCCAGTTGTCTGTTCTCTGTGTCTATTTGCTGTATCTTCTTCTTTGTCTGCTTCTATTGTCAGTGGCATGGGAATCTGTGTTTCTTTTTGTTGCGTCATCTTGCTGCATCAGCTCTCCGTGTGTATGGCACCATTCCTGGGCAGGCTGCACTTTCTTTCGTGCTGGGCTCCCCTACGCGGGGGACACCCCTGTGTGGCATGGCACTCCTTGTGTACATCAGCACTGTGCATGGGCCAGCTCCACACGGGTCAAGAAGGCCCGGAGTTTGAACAGCGGACTTCCCATGTGGTAGACGGATGCCCTAACCACTGGGCCAAGTCCGTTTCCCAATATATAGTGCTGTTAATAAGTCATTAAAGCCTTTTAATCCAATCTGTGACACTGAGTTTGATAACATTTCTTACTAGACATTTATTGTAATACTTTTTATATTTGGATCTGCTTTCTTTCATGCTACTTAATGGCTTTATTATTGCATCATTTGTATTTTATCTCTTGATTTATGGACAATGTCCTGTTCACCATCATTTGGAAGGAAAACTCTTCACAACTTTTTTTTTTTTTTAATATTTATTTTTTATTTATTTCTCTCCCCTTCCTCCTCCCCACCGTTGTCTGCTCTCTGTGTTCATTCACTCTCTGTGTCCATTTGCTGTGTGTTCTTCTGTGACTGCTTCTATCCTTATCAGCAGCACTGGGAATCTATGTTTCTTTTTGTTGCGTCATCTTGTTGCATCAGCTGTCCGTGTGTGTGGTGCCATTCCTGGGCAGGCTGCGGTTTCTTTTGCGCTGGGCGGCTCTCCTTACGGGGCACACTCCTTGTGCAGGGGGCTCCCCTACACAGGGGACACCCCTGTGTGGCAGGGCACTCCTCGCGTGCATCAGCACTGCACATGGGCCAGCTCTATGTGGGTCAAGGAGGCCTGGGGTTTGAACCGCGGACCTCCCATGTGGTAGACGGATGCCCTAACCACTGGGCCAAGTCCGCTTCCCACAACTTTCTTAATATACTGAGTTTTAATTCTAAAATATCTGTAATTCAAAAGTAGATAAACAGAGTTGTGCCAGTGGATACTGCCCATTCACATCTCCCTCCTTTTTAAAGTCTAAGCATCCTTCATTCATCCAGAAGGAACAGGAGATGCAGCAAGTTCCAGCCTCAGGTCAGGAATGCCCGACACAGAGAAACAGACGCGATTCTCACCGGGAAACCCTACCCGCAGTCAACAACCACCCTTCGGGGAGTGGGGGGATGGGGTGGCACTACTCATTAACAGATTCTTTTATGTCTCTTTGCCATGAAATCAGGATTTGAAGCAGCTTACCAAAACACAGCATCTCTTTCACGTGTGCACACATGCCCTAGGAAGAGAGTAAGGGGTAAGAGAAAGTTGGGCAGAAGACAGTGATTTGCTGGTGGCCACTCCTGGCTCTGGCCAAGGTCAGTGATGGTCCTGGGCCAGAGGCCTGCCATCCTCATGCTAGGGGCTGTAGCTGTGCAAGGTTACTTGCTTATCCTTGGAGCCCAGCACGTATGCATCACGCAAGTTTAGAATAATCCTTCACAAATGGACCCTCCGCAAGCCATGTCTCATGCCGGAGAAGCCAAACTCTTCCTGGCACTGTGGCATGAGAAATATTCCTTGTTCTGTCTACTGACCCTCTTGTTCTCACCAAAACACAAACACTCTGTGTCTGGTTGTTTCTCAGAGAGACCTCAGTGCAAGTCAAGGATGGACTTTGGGCACAATTCAACAAATGCCATGCTGGACTGGGGCGAACAATGTGCCTAAATGCATAATTCTAACTTTTGATCAGGCAAAAACGTCCTTCACAGAAATAAAGCATGAGTGCCTAAAGATAAATTTGTAAGAATTCACATATTTGGTAATAACAAAATATAAATAACTTAAATGCCCAAGAAGAGAAAGCTATATCAATCTACTGTAGAAATCCATTCTACAGAACTCTGTAGCCTTTACACGGAGTAAATAGTTTTATGGACGTAGGTGCCCATGGTATATTGAACGGCAGCTCTCCAAAGATCAGGAGACAAAACAGATCTAGAGAGATGTGCATCCTTCCAAAAGGCACCAGCAAATTATAACTATAAAGAAATTTTGGAGTATATCTGTCAAAGCGATGATAGTGATTTTAAGGACTGGTCTTACGGTATTATTTCTGAGAATAATAGAAGCAGGATCAATTGTCTATTCAGCAAATCTTATTTCATCACCACAAAACTACATTTTTGGTGTAGTTTACTTGACTATTTTTTTTTAATTGAAAGGAGCATGCATCAAGATCACCCAAAAATGGTTTCAAATCATTATGATCCAAGTTTAAAGAATGGAAGTCTTCAAATGTAAAGCCCTGCTTGACATTGCTTAGCACTCACCCCAACTCTCAGGTAGTATGATGGTATTGGTTCTATATTATCTCATGCTCCCTAGTTGCCCATGACCACCAACTCTATGATCACCATCAAGATTGTCATCATCAAAAATCACTATTACCATCATCATCACCATCGACATCATGACCACCACCATAATCAGGCCCATCACCATCATCAGGGCCATCACTATCATCATGACTACCACCACCATCATGACCACTACCACCATCATCAGGACCATCACCATCATAAGGACCATCACCATCATCATGACCACCACCATCATCAGGGCCATCACCACCATCATCAGGGCCATCACTATCATCATGACTACCACCACCATCATGACCACTACCACCATCATCAGGCCCATCACCATCATCAGGGCCATCACTATCATCATGACTACCACCACCATCATGACCACCACCATCATCAGGACCATCACCATCATAAGGACCATCACCATCATCATGACCACCGCCATCATCAGGGCCATCACCATCATCAGGGCCATCACTATCATCATGACTACCACCACCATCATGACCACTACCACCATCATCAGGACCACCACCATCATCATGACCACCACCATCATCAGGGCCATCACCACCATCATCAGGACCATCACCATCATCAGGACCATCACCATCATCATGACCACCACCATCATCAGGGCCATCACCACCATCATCAGGACCATCACCACCATCATGAACATCATTATCATGACCATCACCACCATCATGACCACCACCACCACCACGATCACCATTATCATCGTCACGTCCACACCAATGCCATCATCACCACCATCATCGTGGCCACTGCTGTCATCCCTAACTTTTACTGAATATCTAATATGTGCCAGGTGTCATACTGAGAGCTTACCATATCTTTATCTTGCTCAATTTTCACAGCCTCCCCATGCACTATGCATTAGCATGTCACGGTTTTAGAAATGAAAAACTAAAGCTGAAGTCCCACAGCTTTTATGTGGTAAAGCTGGGACAGGAGCTCAGAAGGATTTATACCCCACTGGCTTGCCTCCTACACATCTTGCCTTCTCACTCCTGTTCTTGGACTCAAAGGCCAAGGAAACATCAATATAAGCCACAAGTGATCTTTAGCTCTTCCTCTTAGATTTCTATATAAGGTGATAACAGAGCACACCTGCAATAAAATCAGAAAAATGGAGGCTCGGAGTAGTGTTAGTGCAAGTCTGTTAACTGTCAGAGAACAGGGCCCTTCTACTTTTGATGCCCATGTGCTCTTTCTTTTGCAAAATCACAGAGACAGTGGTTGTTATTTTAAATATCCTTGCTTGGGAAAATTAGAAGTTAGCCAATTATATTAGTGCTCCAATATTTAAAAATATTTTTGGTATTACTGAATAATTTTGGTATAAATTAACAATGCCTGGGATCTAGTTACTGAGTGTGATAATAGGTAATAGTGAACTAATTATGCCTAATTACTGGCTCCTCCTAGAAAGCACTGGGCTTAGAACCCTGAAATGCCATGTGTCAAAGGAGACAGTGTCTAAACAATGAATGCGCTTGGGGGTTCCCTTAAAAAAATGGAATTTGAACAGAAGGGACTGAACCTCTATGAAGAAGGGCAGGGAACTTGCATGTGAGAGCAAGGTTAGGGCTTGGGCAGGCTCTGTCATTTCCCACATGTCCTGGTGGTGTACTTAGTGACATAAAAAACTGAACTGCAGGGAAGTGGATGTGGCTCAAGCAATTGAGCTCCCACCTACCACACAGGAGGTCCGTGGTTCGGTTCCTGGTGTCTCCTAAAGAAGAATGAGCTGGCACAATGGGCAGGCATGGCAAGCTGATGCAACACGAGACACAAGAAGAAAAACATAATGGGAGACACAGTAAAGCAGGAAGCGGAGCTTCTGGTGCCTCCTAAAGAGGACAAGCAAGACAATGACCTGGCGCAATGGACAGGCATGGCAAGCTGATGCAACAAGATGACGCAACAAGAGACACAAGAAGAAAAATACAATGAGAGACACACAAAGCAGGAAATGGAGGTGGCTCAAGTAATTAGGTACTTCCCATTCATATCAGAGGTCCCAGGGTTTGGGTCCTGGTGCCTCCTAAAGAAACAAAGAAGACAAACAGACATAGCAAGTACAAACAATGAGGGGGTGGGGAGAAATAAATAAAATAAATCTTAAAAAAAAAAAAAACCCACTGAACTGCACACACAGGGCTCCTCTGGCTTAGGGGTCTGGTGCTAGTAAGAGCAAACTTGTTTCCTTCAACCTTTGTGTCTGGAGATTGACCACACTGGGGAAGCTGGAGTGGCTCAGAAGCTCTCAAAACAATTTTTCTTAAATGATCAATCAAACGCCCTAACAGGATCAACATGCAGTGAATCAGATACCGTGTACTGTGTGTGCAGTGTTGTGACATGGCTGCCATGGGAGCTGACGGCACAAGCTACTGCCAAAGAAATACAGAAGATGAATCTCAAGATTATATGAAAGTATTTTTGTGGGTAGTTGAAATACAATTCAGAACAGTCTCTAAAATTATGAGTTATAGTATTTTAGAAGGTTATTAATGGTAACATGCAAACACACACATATGCAGACACACTTTGCTCTTCTTTGCCAGGACTGATCAAATTAGAGCTGATAGAATCACGTATGGTCTCAGTGATATATAAATAAAACTCTGGGGTTTTTTTTACTTTCCTACTTTTAGCTAGTGGTAGAATTATTTTCTGATAAACAGGACTTGGATGGAAAAGTGAAAAAAAAAAAGGCCCCCCCCCAAAAAAAAACTGGCAAAGATCAAGATCAATCTCTCTCTCAGAGGTTCCCAATTTAAAAAATACACAGGCACCCGTATAAGCCAGAATTCACCCACATTCTAAAATGACTTTGCCCTCCATTAGCCACAATATCAAAATACATTTATTTCTATCTACGCATCAGGATTCTAGACTCAGGATAACCCCTTGGCATCTCCACGGGCCCCTTACCTGTAGGTCAGGAGCTATTGCTCCACCCTTTTCCCTTTTCCCAGGTTATTTTATAATTAACAGAAATCCGGGATAGGCAGCTAAAGGGCAGGTGGAACTTGGCTCTCCCATGAGCTCACTTAAGGGTAAATGGGGCAATGCCACTCTTTTATCAACCCACCTGATGTCTAAATTGCAGGGGAAGAATATATATATATATTTTTAGGAGGTACCGGAGATTGAACCCAGTACCTTGTACATGGGAAGCAGGTGCTCAACCACGGAGTAACACCTGCTCCCCAGGAATATTTTAAATAGAAGGCCTTGCAGGAAGTAAAAGAAAAAGGCCAGCCTTACACTCTTCTCACATGTGCCACAGAAACGAACCAGGTGTCAAAGCAAACTTTCAGAAATTATAAGCTGCCCGTCAGGCCCTCGCCCGCTCATCTGTCAACCAGTGGCTGAGTCCGAGACCTGCTGCAGAGGTGGGCAGGTGAGGTGCTCGCACCTGAGGTACAGGTGTCAAGCAGCCACTCTGTCTGCAGAAGATTCGTGTTGCTAATGACAAACGACTCAATGGCCACGGCTGCTACTAATCGTTTATTGAATAATGAAACTGACACGCTGATAAAAGGTTTCAATCTTGAGGAAAAATGATGGATGGTTTTCAAGTTTCCTGGCACCGCTATCTGTGTGACAAACTGCTGGAGAGCCCCCGGTTAATCTGCCCACGTCCAAACACCCGGGAATGGCTAACAGCACCGCGCCGCGGCCGGGAGGGCTGGAACCGGCGTTTCATCAAGGCTCATCTCCCAATCAATTTGCACAATGGCTCCTTTATTTTTTTGGCAATGAGTGAGGGAGGGTGAGTTGCGAGCTGAGACAGAGGTGAGAAAAGGGGGATGCCGACAACGAAAAAGACACATAAACCCCAGTTTGCAGGAACCTGGCCCTGAAACGGACAAATGGCATCGCCCACAGAAGCCAGGCACCCGTGACTTCCGATAGGCCCTGCGCAGATTATGGATTTTCTCGATGGCAAAATCTGATCTGCAGCATGGAAGCAGGCTGGCAGGGCTTTTGTTATACTACTGCGCAGAGCTGTCACACGTGGTGGATTTGCCTTCCACCCGCCACACAGAAAATATTTCTTCCTCTAGGTAGGCTTTTCTTCTTTCTTCAACCGCAGGGGGCCGGTGAGCAGAGGAGCTTTAAAAAAGGTTTTATTTATAAGCAGCATTCCATCCGATTTTATGACTGTGGGACTGTATATTATACTTTAGTCTACTTTTGCTAAGAGTCAGATCAACTTGTCATGCTTTTTCCCTGAAAAATTCACGTAACATGGCAACTAAAAAAATCTTAGCGGTTTGAGCTCTCCGCCCTGTCCCTGTCTCATTGAATTGGGGAAAGGATTAAATAAAATAATGCCTGTAGCACACCTGCAAATGCAACTGTCTGCCACTGCGTGAGCACTCAGTACATACTAGCTGTGATGACGATGGACAACCTACTTCTCAGCTTTTAAACTGCCAAGGAACGAGCTTCTCTGCACACCACTCTGATATCAATAGGTACATTCAAAAGGTACATTAAAACAAGCACTAAAAGACTCCAGGTCTACAGAAAGAAATGAATTGTGAGGTGCACCCTATACACTGTTATCTTCATCAACCGTCACACGGCATGAAGATGTCAAGTCACACCCCTAAACGTAATTGTCTCCAACACGTAAAAACACTCAAGTGTGGGGGGGGACATGCTAAACAGGATGGATTTCAAGGAATGATGGTCATTGTGTTTTGTTGAACTGAGAAGGGGAAACTACACGATTACTGAAAAGGCCCCCCGTGGAACCAGGTCCCATACCTTCAGGGGATTACGTGGGTGAGTTGGTCGGAGCAGAGAGGCCCAGAGGACTTGGAGGCTGGGGGACCAGTGGGGACCTGTGGCCCTACGAGGGTCCTGACCTCCCAGCACGGGGCAGATGCCCAGGGTCTGTGGGGCTCCCGGGACGCCTGGCCTTCAGGAGGGAGGAGGTGTCAGGGCTTTCTGAACATCACCCAACAAGCCATAAACGGGGCTCTGTGGTTGCCCGGATCCCCCCCCAAAATGTAGGGGTCACGCTGAACGTCTACTTCAAGAGCTGAGAGTGGCTGGGAGAACCTCAAAGCCAGGCCCTGCAGCTTCCTGGGGGCAGAGCTCACGCCCGCCCCAGGAGCCCGGGCACCTGCCGTCCCAGCAGGCTGACCTGGGCCAGCTCATCCACGGGGAGGCCCGGGCAAGGGGCCGGGAGGCTCGGGGTGAGCTCAAGAGCCAGCCGAGACCTTTTGGGTTGGTGCCATTTAGTGGATATCTCTAATGTCACGTCTGTGACACTTTAAAAGGACAACTTAACAAGTTTCCCTTAAGTCACAACGCAACAAGGTCCCTGAGTCTCTTCTTGGGTGAGCCAGTGATGTCTCTAACATGCTCTCTGGAGTACTTCTGGTAGACACAGACTCCACGCCGAGAGCGGAAGTCGCAGCAGGTTGTCCCGCCACGGAGAGGCGGGTCCCGCCGCCTGCCAGCCCTGCTCCGTGCCCTCTGGGGTTCTGATAGCCGTCCAGGGAGGCAGACACCCTGATCCTCCCCACCTCACAGCTGGGAGCACCAGGACAGGAGGGGACAAGGACCCTGCCCGTGTCGTCCTGCTAGTAGGAGATGAGGCTGATGACCAAACGCAGCAAGCCTGGCGCCCGCGCCCGACGGCACCACTCGGCCTCGGGGAGCTGCTCTTTCTGCCACCACCACATCTTCCCACGCGTGGCCTCCCCCGCCTCCCTCGCCACGGCCCGCGGGAGGTGAGCGCACCAGAGTGGCCTGTACCGGGGCCCGAGGCCAAGGAGGAACCCAGGCACTGGAGGGCGAGAGCCTAAGCAAGCCTCACCAGCTGGCATCTCTGCAGAAACTGGACATATTTCTTCCAGACTCACAATTCAGGAAGACAGTACAAGAGACAATGGATGCAAATGGAACATTTTCCGAGTCGGAGCAATGAGAATAAAACCCTTCTAAGAAGCAGTGTGGCAAAAGGGAAATTTCTTCTTCATTAGAATAAGGAATTGAGAGTGAACTGCCTTAATTACCCATGAAGCCGGAAGACCTTGTGCGATCGCCTTCAATTAAGAGTACCAGGAAGGGGAAGAGCCAGAGCTCGACGTGCCTGCCGTTTCCCACTGTTGGAAAACTCCCAACACCACTCACAAACCTCAGAAAATAATCTGATACAGAATAAAATTATTTAAGGCCTTTTTGTCTTTCACCTTCCTTATTTCATAGCATTAAGGCGATATGCATAAAAATGGGTCCATTTTTCTTAAGCATTCCTCTGTACTTGATGGTTCTCTGGACCATTTTATAAAAAACTGTACAATTTTCTGGTTCATAATGCTGCTTGGAAATAATAAATCTTAAAACTATCAGAATAGAGTATCTTGCAGTTTCTGGGGAACAAACTATAAGATACTGAAATATATTTTCACCATGGACTCTTCCACTAAATCAAAGAATGGAGAAATCAGAAACATTTACTGATTATTTAAAAATAAACACTTAAAAATATTTCTCTGGTGACATTACCAGAGGATAATGTCACATGAAAATCAAGGTAAAAGCCAACTTGTTTTAAACCACACAGCGCAGCACAGAAAAGCAGCCAGATGCTTCCGCTGTTGACCAGGCTAAGCTTCATGGGCCACCAGACAAGTGGGAAAACAGGACCCCTTTTCCAGGGAGGCGCCCACCTTCACATCCACTGGTCCCTGCCTGGGGGACCCCTCTGTGAGCTCTTCTTGGAGGACCCTGCCTAAAACAGCTGTGCCCACCCTGCCAGCCATGAGTCCTCTGATTTATTCTGCTCCACCGCATTTCTCCAACCTGACACATGACCTATTTACTTGATATTTGCTCACTGTCTGTGGCAAATCCCATCGTCCAGAGGCGGCCAGCGCAGTACTTTGGGTCCACCTGCTCTTGGGGAATCTCCACCAAGCGGTGGGGGCTATTTCAGCTCCGCTCGGGCCAGGTGGGGTTTGGTAGTTGCGCTGACTCAGAGCATGGCGGAGTCGACAACGCGAGACCTCTGAGGCCACAGAAGGAAGCACGGTCGCTCTCTGGACACTTGTCCTGGGACCCCCTGGCTGCCGTGTGTAAGGAGGCGCAGGCCACAGGGAGAGGTTGTCCCACCCAAAGGCAGGGTCACCATCAGACATGCACGTGAAGGCGCCTCCAGGTGTCTCAGCCCCAAGAAGTCTCCCAGAGCCCGAGCCGCGTGGCTGTCCCCACCCAGAGGCTGGGAGCATGGCGGATCTGAGAGCTCTGCTCCAGGGGTGGACAGCCACCTGCTGGCTTTTTCTTGGCTGGACACAGCAGCCCATGCCAAGTGGGGAGGAGCCAGTGCTTTCCGGCCAGGACGCCCTGAACCAAAGCAGCAGCTCCACTCCAATAGATACGTTGCTGCCTGGGTGAACAAACCAAATAACAGCAACCAAGCTGTTACAGGGCTGAAATTTCATTTAAATCCACAGAATAGGGAAGGAAAAATGTAGAAACACTGGGACGGCTGAGGGATTCTAGCCACGGAGCACTTGGGAGAGGACGAGGATGTGCCCTAAGAACGCCTTCTGGGCACTGCCAGGTTCCGGGACGGAACCACCTGCGGAGGTGCTCGGCCCCTGAGGCTGGTTTCCACGCTCACCTGGCTGACCTCGGTCTACACCACTGGTTCTCAGCCTGGCAGTACAGCTGAATCACCTGGGGCCCAGCGCCATCCCAGGTCACCTGAATCCAGATCTCGGTTTTAAATTAATAATTCAAAAACCGCCCAGGGAGGGCTGAGAGCACAGTGTCCAGCCTGCCCTCCAGCCCCTTCCTGTCCACTGGCCATGATGCTGGGCCCTGCCTCCTCATCCCGTGGGCCACGCAGGTGGCTGATTTGACCCCTTGGACTCTTCTGGATCTCGGCTGAGGACAGACTGGCCGCCAGGATCTCCAATGCCCCCCAGATCCTCTCCACACGCCCCGCAGCCACCCCCGTGCGCCCCTCCTCTTTCACACCTCCCCCTGGAGCACCAGCTCTTCTCACAGCTGAACGTTCTCGCTTCCACGTGGGCGCCAAGCTCAGCCCTCCTTGCACTCCACTTTCCCACTAGACGTGTTGCTCCCTAGCTGCAGCCACCCCCTGGATGTCTTGGTCTATGGGCTCTTATCTCCACCGGCTATGGGGCTGCAGGTGGAGGCACTGTGAGTTCATTCGGGGGGGGGGGGGGGGGGGGCAGGGCCCGGGGAGCACTGCTAAGCTGGCCACGCCACCCCCACCGGGGCGTCTCTCTGTGGGTGCGGCTGCCTCTTGCTCACAGAAGCAGCACCTAAGTGGTCCTTCACAGAGCGAAGGAATAACAAATGTTCACCATTAATCAGAATTAAAGACGCTTAAATTCAAAGATGGATAGGAGGAGGTTAATGGACGTAAACTTGTAGAGGTCTGGTATTGCCAAAGTCTTGAGATCAGGTTTCAATAATAATTATAACGGTAAGTCTACAACATTATTTGAAGGATGTGGGAAAGGAGCCCAAGCAAATGTAAACTCTGAAAAACAGAGAGACCGAAAAATGTCAGCTGTTAGCCAAGAATAAAAGCAGAGTCCACAGCGATCTAATGAATAAATAAAATGTGCAACATAAAAGCCAAGATACCCAAGAGCCAGGGGATGGCTGCCACCCAGCCAGGAGTTAAAATTAAAAAATGGAGGGGCCACTACCCAGCCCCAGACTCATCTGCTGGACACTCTTCTGAACGATGAGAATGATGTCCACACAGGAAATACATGCTGACCACAAGGAAATGGGAAGCAAGTAAAGGGATAAAGGAATGCAAAGCCACTAATTCTGATGTGAAAAGAGCTAATCGTCGTCACAGTGGAATCAGCTGACAAAGAAATAATAATCTCGCCTTTAAGATTCCATTTACCCACTGGACCACTCATTCCTGGAAAGTGATAGAAAAAATGCAAGTGTTTCAGAGACATGGGAAAAGCTGACCTTTGCAGACACACTAAAATGATGAGCAACGTCACAGCTAAGTAGCTACCAGCCGGGAGAAGGGCTATTCTCTCCCCAGAGGATGTTTACTCTAAAACTAGGAAACCCTTTCCTGAGGGGGAAGAGCAGTTAAAGCTGTGAAATTCCAAGGAGGGTTTTAGGCAGTGCATTAGCCAGCCAAAGAGGCGCTGATCCAAAATACCAGGAATTGGTTGGTTTTCACAAAGGGCATTATTTGGGGTAGGAGTTTACAGATACCTGGCCATAAAGCATAAGCTACTACCCTCACCGATGTCTATTTCCACTCTTGGAGCAAGACGGCTGCCGAAGCCTTCCTCCTTCCTCAGGCTTCTTTTTCCTGGGCTCAGGGTTCCTTTCTTCCTGGGGCTTGCTTCTCTTTCCTCTCTGTAAACTTACTTCCCGGGGCTCCAGCTTAAGGCTTCAGCATCAAACTCCAACATCAAAATCCCTCAACTCTGTTCTTTGCCATGCCTTTTTTCTGTGAGTTCCCACCCTACTGGCACAAGAGGTTTATCTGATTACTTAATCAAGTAATCTGAATCCGATTAATCTGAATCCAATATAATCCAATATGCCCAAAGAAAAAGATCAGTTTACAAACATAATCCAATATTTCTTTTTCGAATTCATCAATAATATCAAACTGCTATAGGTAGGGTGTGGTTGACTCACTGGGAAATTAACTGCCACTCAGGTAATAATAAAAAGAAATTTTTCTTTTTCCAGTACAGGGCCGGTAATGAGCCTGGGACCTTGTATGCGGGAAACCGGCACTCAATCACTAAGCCATATTGGCCCTTCTGAGTTGGTGTTTTCATTTGTTTGGTGTTTTGTTTATTTATTTTTAGGAGGCACCTGGGGACCAAACCTGGGACCTCCCATGTGGGAAGCAGGCACTTAAACACCTGAGCCACATCTGCTCCCCTAAAAGGAAATTTTAAGAAAATATTCAGTGTTTTTTTTTCTGGGGGGGGGGAAATCAGTTTTGTTTTTTGTTTGGAAATATATATAAGATCTGTAGCATTTGAAAGTAACATACTTTTGCAGTTGATTCACTCACTTATAAGAGCCTCTTTAATTCTATGTTATAGACAAGGAAAAAGGAAGTCAGAGAGCAATGTAAGGAAGGAGAGAGAGAACAAGAAAGGGAGAAAAAGAAGTACCTTAAGGTATGGATAAGCAAGGAAGGAAAGAGGGGAAAAAAAAGACAAGAAAGAAAAGTCTAGAACGGAAGAGAAGAGAGACAGGAAGAGAGAGAATGAAATGAGAAAAGAGGCGAGCCTGAGGGAAACGAGGGGAGGACACGACTGGAAAGGTAGATCAAGAAGCAAAGGATGGCGCTGAAGGAAGCTGGAGAGCCAGGAGTCGAGCACTGGCTCAGGAGCAGCCTGCCACGGCCCCCTGCCACGGCCCCCCGCCACGGCCCCCGGCCACGGCCGCCCGCCACAGCCTCCCGCCACGGCCCCCCGCCACGGCCGCCCGCCGGTCCCAGAAGGCCCCTCCCGGCTGGTCCTCCCAGCAGCATTTGGGCTCTTGCCCGCCTCCACCCGCGGGCCCCTCAGTCCCATCCCTGCGCCCCTGCCCCAGCTCACCCTTGCTGGCCCCAGCATCTGGGGACCTGGACCTCCTGCAAGGTGGGCTGCCTCCCACGAAGACCACCTGTGCCTGGCCCCACAGCAGTGGGCACCTTTACACAGGGCTGGGGGGGCTTGGGAAGGTCCCGTGGCACATGCGGCCAATGTGCTCATTTATCTTGCCGCTGTGCAGAGGCCTGTTTCAAAATACTTTTAAGGGGTTGGAAAAAAGCGCAAGCAAGAACTAGAATCAAAATATGAATTCATGGCTTTCAAATTCTGTCTTAGAACTCTTGGAGCAAAACAACACGGATATAATTGCCCTCCTGGACAAAGTAAGCTGGTTAGCTGTGATCAGAAATAGAAAGAAAGAAGCTGTTGATGGATAGCAATGCGTTAATCTTCAAATTAAAACGGAGAAACCAATGACCCTTCATTGACACTGGGGGCGTGTGGACGCCATGGCACTGGACGAGTCAACAAGGGAAGCCTGTTTTTCCCCCTCACTGGGGGATGCTGGGGCTGTGTCTTTCTGTGCCGTTTCAAGAGAAATGGGCCCCAAACCATCTATGAGTCCTTTCCCAAGCCAGGAGGAGAGGAAGTGGGGCCAGAAACCTGGGCCTCGGTGCTTCCCCAGAGCCACTCACCTCCCCAGTCTCCGCCTCCACCACAGCGGTCGTCACAGCCGGGCTCGCTGCCGTGCCTTCCCCAGACAGACAAAGCCTTCCCTTCTTCCCCTCGCAACTGAGCACCAAGCCTGCTCTTCCCACTGTGTGCAGAACGGACTAATGTTTGGAAAAACCAGGAAAACAGTCACCGATCTGAAATTGTTTACATTAACAATGTAACTGTTAATTACTTCTCAGGGTAATTACACGCTAATTATAACAGTTATTCTGTATACACTGATGAAATTGTATCTTCAAGATTACTGACTCTTTGATTCTCTTTAAATGTGAGAACCAGAGCCACCTGTTCAGGTAACAGTCCCAGGCCGTAATTAGATCATCATCATGTTTGCCAGCTTTCTCAAATTACAGCCTTTAAAACTTCCACCATTTACACTTTCCCATTGTTATAAAAGTCCAATTTGGTCAATTTGTTGCAACACAGCCATGCACAAACTGACAAGAGTTTTTATGGTTGGAACATTAACTCAGCAAAATTTAGGAATATTCCTTGACAGCTTATTATAAAGCCTTTACTTGAGATGGAATTTAATTCTTTGAGAAGTCTGAGGTAAGCCAAGATGTGAAGGTGAGGGTAAGATCTCCATGAAGATGAAACCAGTACTCCAGGCCACTCTGATGACATGTTCAAAAGGCAGTAAGTATCGGTTTGTTCCGGCTCGAGTCCGAAGCCAGGCCTGCCGTTTTCTAGGTCTGTGGTCTTGAGTGAGTTATTGAAACGTCATGACCATCAGTCTCAGTCATAAAAACGGGGATAACAAGCTTCCCTCACGGGTTCTTGTGAGAGCCACAAGCGAACACATCTAAAGCGTTTCATCGCAGTGCCTCGTGCAACTGCAAGGGGTCAATAATTTATTGCTAATTGACCGTTTCTCTTTTGTGATCGATTTTCTCTTTTCAAGAGGCATCACCAAATCTGAACTTCAATAGAAAACATTTTATTTTCATGACATTAAGAAGGAAGAAGTCCCGTGTGTGTGTGAATGGACCCTGAAGTTAGGAATTCCGGTAAATTCTCTACGGGCTATTTTGTTACCATGTCTGTGTGCACCACGATACCAGAGAGCTAGCTGGACAGGACAAGTCTTCACCCACAGAAAGCAAGCAAGACCCAGGTGAAAATCAAGTCAAAGAACAAAGCTGCCCATTTGTTCAATGAGGATTGTCAAATCAAGTGATTGAGCCACCCAGCCCATAAACCAGTGCAGGGAAGCGAGGGGTCTCGTCCCCTACATCATGATTAGAGAGCACACCCGTGATTAGGAACCCCAGTGTGCGCCTTGGTGAGATCAAGAGAGAGCCCCGGCACACACCTCACACCAGTCATTTTTGACTCTAAGTGTCCAATTCCACAGCTCAGCATCAAGAATGTTAAAAAGGGCTTTGAAGTTTTCCCATCTAAATGATTCTGAGACAGTCTACAAGCCAAGAATCTGAATTAAGGGTATAATGTAGGAAGCAAGAACCTAGGCTTATAATGGTTTTCTCTTAGGTATTTATCATTTACTTAAAGGTGCTACCTTCATAACAGGCACTATTATGCAGTCATTCTGGAAGAAGAAAATTCTACCCTTTCAGCTATTACTGGGCTTCAAGATCGGTACTGGGAAGTAAATAGACGGGTAAACTACGAGGCAAGGATTCCTTGGGTAGAGAGCAGCAGTGAGCACCCAAACTCAGCCTGGTCGACAGGTGCTCCACGATTACCAAGGACCAGTCCACCAACCGTGGGAAGAATTCATTGCTGATTTTCCTGCAAACGAAACTCTCTCTAGATAAATAATGCTTTTTTGCCAAGAAGGGAACCAACCAACAAAAATCTCCTGAAAGTCTCCCCTGGATTGATCAGGGGGCCTGAAGGACATGGGCGCAGGATTTCACCTGTCCTCCACACTCAACTCAACATGTTGCTCTGCAGCAAATGCGGTGGAATAGCTTAAATATTATCAAACATTATATCATTAAATAGGAATTAGATGGAAACAAGGGAAGCCTAAAAATTGACTAGGAGTTCAGACACTCTAAATGGCTAATATGTCCATTTTTCACCTGAAGCCCTCTCCAAACGCGGTTTTGCTATTAAGCAAAACCTAAAGAAAGGTAATCAATTCCAACTAAAAAGCACTTATCCTGGGATGACGGTGTGGAAGGCACTTCAAACCCCTGGCTGTCTGCCAAAACCCAGACAACAGCCATCAATGTTTCCACTATCCGAGGAGCACAAGGGGCCATGCATAATTGACTAGAAGATGGGCTAAAACTGTGCCCAATCAGTGTGTGATCAAAAACGCGTGGAATATTCAGCGCCACTTGATTACATGGAGGCATGTCCTTTCACTCTCCTCATGAAATCTCTTCAAGGTCCGGAGTAATGTAATAAGATCATTACTGTCAAGCGGTACGAATCGCAGGCAATGAGTCTTGGGATGGGGAGTCATACTTCACAAGCTCCCCAGTCTCCCCCTCTCTCTTTTTGTATTTTACTGCATGCAGAGGCAGCAAGGCGACGAGGTGGCAGATAATGATCACATCACTGTGTGGCAACTAGAAAGGCACTTTTAAGAAAAAGCAGAGAGAAATCAGCTCGAGAGAAACTAAAACATTTTTCCTTTGCTTTTTTTCCCCTTAAAAATTAAATAGAATTAAACTGTGCGGTAGTCGCTTTCCATGAACTCAGATCTAATGTCATTGAATTTAACCATATGATAGATTTTCATATGGTGGCAAAGCCCATTACCCCACAGACAAATGGCCAATTTTCTCCATGTCCCACATAGGAAAGAAGCCCTTGTTAAGTTGTGCGTGAGTGTGTAAACGGCAAGGCCTGCTAAAGTTTTCCCTGGTTTTTCCATCGACCATACACCCTGTTTAACATCTGGCACCTGCGAGAGGCTGGAGATGAGAAAGGCAGGAGGCCATTAGCAAAGACTACTAAACAAACACAGCGTAGCCCGCGCCAAGTTCACACACCGCACTAACACTCCCTAATGCAACGAGAGTGCACCGGCGACTCTGACAGGACCTGGCAGCCGGTGTGGGGCAGATATTGGATTAAGACTGAAAGCAGCAAGGCAGTATTCAAAGGACAGAGTGCTTACTTAATCCCTCCCTGCCTCCAACTTCAGAGTGGCCTTAAAAATGCTCATTCCTTTCATTAAAAAACAAAAAAAGACACCATTCTCAGAATGAACTTAAAACCTGGGTTCACTGCATCTGAGTTTAATGTCTACACGCTGAAAAATTTTTCAAGAGAAGTCCCCTTGGTACGCACACTGGAGAGGCTGTTACCTAATACCGTATGTTCTGATTATCTGCAAGGCACCCGAAGCAGCGATTACTGTCCTTTGAGTGGATCAGGATACGGGTCCGCATGCACGTACACACAGTCACATGCACGAGTAAGAGATTGCTTGCAAAGATGCCGTACCATGTTGGGGATCGCAAGCAAGGAAGCAGAGACCAAAAGCGGCAAAGGAAATACTTTTGCCGAGTTCTGAAGAGTATCGGTGGGGAGTGGGCATGGATCCTGCTGAGCTGCGGAGAAAACGGAGGGCCCAGAGGGAAATGCAGCTCGGTGAGCTACAGGGCTGCGAACCGTCACCCACAGAATGCTTGTAGCTGCGGCTCCTCTCCGTGCTCAGGCCCCTTCTTCCAGGCGACGGTGCAAAGCAAAACACGCAGGCTTCCGGGAACTGGAGGCTTGCTGCAGGTCCTGAATTTGCCTCTTGCTTGTGGATTTTGGTTGGAGAGATCAGTCAACTTCAGTGAGACTTTTTCCTCATTTGTGCAAACAGATACCACCACCCACCCGCCAGCATTCCATGGGTGTCTCAGGGATGAAATGAGAACGCACGTTTGAGAGCAGGCTCAGTCATGGTTGCCTTCCTTCTTGCTTAACGACCCGCTGTAACAACGATCCTAGACCCCTGGGAGGGAAGAGACAAGCAGGGAGAACTGAAGCGGTCCGTGGAGCGCTCTTCCACTGGACTGAGGGAGGCCCTGAAATCTGTCTCTCAAATGGCATAGAGGGGGTGGGAGGGCATCAAGTCCCACGGGTGGGGGTGGGTAGTCACCAGGCATCAGCCAACTCCTCTTTGATCCTTTCTCTTTGCCAAACCGCTCGTACACAGAAGAGTCTTGCATCCAGTCAACACCTGCTTTTGTTTTACAGCCTCAGGAAGAGAACGTTCTTGTATGTGGGAGACAACACACTGCTTGGTTTTGCTCCTGCCAGGGCTTGGAGGCAAAACGCAGCTCCCTCAGCTAGCGCAGGGGAAAATAAAAATGACCCGGGCATCTTTGTTTCCAAAGCCCGTCAGATGTGCGGGTCTGATGGCGCGTGTTCAAACGTCCGAGTTCCACGCGAGAGGGAGACAAAACATCCTCATGCGTGAGCTTCAGACGTACCATCGAGCTTCTTCTGATCATCGCGGATTCGGTCCACATCCCTGGGCTTCCCGTGATAAAGCACACACAGGAGAAAGCACAGAAAAGCACACGAGGGGTTGAAATAGGGAAGAAAACACACACTGAGCAGAGTAGGCCCTGCTCGGCCTCCGCCCGGCCCCAGGGACCTTGTTCTGAGCTGGTCACATCCCACCCTGCGTTTCAATTTCATCAGTAAATTCAATGAACTCTGAAGACCCTGTCAGTTCTCATGTTTGGAGAAAATCAAGGAAATGACTTAAAAAGATGTACCTTGGATTCTCCTGACAGTCAGCAGAGCTAGGTTCTTCTAAAGGAGGCACAGTGTCAACTCAAGGGTGCCCTGAAGACAGGGCGCAGCCTGAGGTCTCTGTCGGTGGAGGCTGGAGCTGGCAGGTGGCTCCTGCTGCCTGAGGCCCTTGGGCAGGGAAAGCGTCTCCAGTTCTCGGTCAAGTGAAAGGCCTGGAGGTGCCCTGGAAGGGGCAGATCCAGTCCTGCGACTGCAGAAGGCCAAGGAGGGCTGATGTCGGACCTGTTGAGCCAGGAGCCTCCTGGGGTCCCCTGCTCCCGCCGGGACTGAGCTGCTGTAATAAGAAAGAGGCCTCTCCGGGCCATCGCTCTTCCCCTTCTCCACCTTTCTCACTGTCACGGGCTGTGAACGTCTCGTCTCCCCGTGGAGCCTCCCTGGGCCTCGGTGCCCGGGGTACACTCCCTGCACCTGCTGCCCGGGTGGCCATCGCCTGGTCATGGATCTGCTGTCCCCACTGGGTGGCATGCATCCTAACCACAGGGGCCCTCGGGCCGTGTCCACATCTGGTTTCCAGCACAGCTCCTGGCATGTGTAGGCGCTCAGTGTGATTTTATTAAACTGAATCGAACCACTTTAGTTTGAGTTTACTTTAAAAAAAAAAAAAAAAAAAAGGACCCCAAACCCTTCTCTTGTCAGTCACTGGCTCACGATGGGCTCCTCTGCTCTGGTCCTCCAGTCGAGCTCTACTCATCTTTGTTTATTTCCGACCTGCAGGCTTCCACAAAGGATCTGAGGGCGCCAACAGCTCGTGTGTGTTTGTGGCGGACGGACCGTACCCTGTAGGATGGCTTTTGAGGTCAACTGTGACCCATTTACAGTGTCAATGTCTAGAGTGAACCCAGAGCCACTCAATTTCAGCAAGTCCAATCTCTTGGAAGCTGGAGTTACACACTCTCTTTGGAAAAATGATTTGGACTGTGGTTAGCGCATCAGACTACACAGCATCTCCCCACACTGCAGCTCAAGGGTGAAGGAAGCCTTCTCAGGGCAAAAGGACGGCCGTTTAAGTGTATCTTCTTGTTCAGATTCTTGGCTTTCCCATTCACTGTAATTAACTGCGCAGTTCAACTACTGAGATGCACTAATTCGTTCAATCACACAAAAGTCCAGTAAAGAAGTCTTTACTGTGCCAAAAATGGCTGCTGCTTACAGGGTTTTTTCTGCAACTTGACTCAGAGACTTCTCGCTCTCTTTTCTTCTGCTCAGAGTGGCTGTGCTCTGGTGGAATGTTCCCCAAGATGAAAAGAAGGATGCCCCAGAATGACGCATTCTAGTAACACCTGTGCGATCAGCCTTCAGAAAACTTTCACCACCTCTCTCCACCCACATCCAAATAATACAAAATAAAAAAGAAAAAACCCAATAGGAAAACAAACCATGAAGATTACAGCTCATGTGCCCTCACTCCTTGCCAGTCTTAGATGAGGCATCAGGTAAGAACAGTCATTTTAATTGCACCCAAGAAGGAGGGAAGGAAGAGGAGAACATGGTGTGAAGACACTTACAAACTCGCTACATTCTGAACAACAGAAGAAACAAACTGCCGTCCCAGTGGTGAGGTGTGAAGTCCCCAAATCAACCACCTGATATCCCAAACTGACAGTTAACACAACAGAACGGTGGTCAATGACTGCCTGAGAGAGTCAATGCACACGCAGACTGCTCTTGAGTAACAGTGCCAATGTGGGAGCACAGGTACACTGCTGTCCCGTAATTCTTTATTTTCCTTTCAAAGTGCCTTCCAAAGCATCAACTGATTAATTAAAAAAAATTCTATAAAGAATAGCAAACTCTATTTCTTAGTAAGTAAAAATACAACTCCATTTTGCAACTCCTTCAATCACTAGTGCTTCTAGGGTTTTGTGAATAGACACTATCCAGGGAAAAACGGACGCTTTCTGCAGGGTTTTATTAAATAAGAAAACCATTACGTATTAAACTTGTAGAATGGAAAACTGAGTTCTACAAAGGTCAGCTTTCCTTAACTTTCCTAACTTGGTGCTCTTTAGTTCTTCTTTTGAACCTCTATTCCTCACAAATATTTGGCCTTAAATTCTAGGTTCAGTTTTGCAAACGTACCTCGTCTCCATTTTAAGGCTCTAAACTTTTGGGGTGAGTGAGGAACTGGATTTTATTTCTCTGTGTCCCCCATGGATCAAATCAAACAGTGCTTCCCCTGTGGGGACTGCTTGATATTTGATGAAAAAATGAAATGGCTTATCATTTCAGGTTCTCTCCTGACAGTGAAGAAAAACTAAGCCTGGTGCAACAGTTGCCCCTGTGGAGTTAATGAAATTCGTAAACAGCCCCGGCCCCAGCTCTGTCTCTTCTTGACAGCAGCTTTGGTGGGCAATTCCTTTTTCTACCGTAATGGGGAGGCCAGCTTGTGACTTAACCTCTGCAAGATAATCTTTTGGTATCCATCCAGGATCATCTCTCTAATGGTTCCGTAAAGACCTAGAATGAACAACCAAAGGAAGGAGATGAGAAGGATAAAATAAATTCCCTTCTGAGACCTTTAGAACAAAGCACTTGATCCCAAGGGGGAAAACAGGATTTCTGCATACCCTGTTGAATAATAAGCTGGGGTAAATCCAGCCTGGCCCTGCATTTTTAAAGAAAGATCTTTGCTACAAAACTTCTAGATGTTATGATCCATATAAAAGTCAGTGTCTTTACAGAGAATCTGAGAAATATCAAGGAAGCTATTCAGACTGCACCACTCCTAGATTCAAAAGCCGCTCCACGTACCTCAAAGACTGGCTTTTTGCCTGGTGGAAAGAGTTTGAGGCTGAGAATCAAGAGACAGTTCTGTCACCTACCAGCAACCTGACCTTGGACAAGAAAGCCACTTAACCTCTCTCCACTTCAGCCTTTTCACTAGGGAAACAGGGAAATTAACACTTGATGCAAACTTGTAGGAGTGTATAAAACTAAGGAGAATAACCAGATTTGGGGTGGTCAGTTTTGACCCTTCCCCAGGCCACATAATGGCATCAAAGAAGCTGTTGTTTCATTTTAGGCATGGCAACCTCACTATTGAACCCTCGATAGGAAGATACCCTGAAAACTACCGCTATTTAAAGACAAGGCCAAAAGATGCCGCGTCGTCAGCCACCTGAAAACTTCCCGTGGTCTAAGGGTTTCCCAGGCATGTGCCTCATACCCAGGGAACCAGGTCCCAACAGCCTTCCAGGACCAGAATTCCTCTGAGATGTCCTGAGAGCCACGCCCAGGGCTGATGGGGGGCAGCCCCAGGTCTTAGAAAGGTTTCCTGTTCCTGGGAACCCACACCACTCTCCTTGAAGCTTCCACCACGCTAACGAAACCCACCTGGGCCTGCCACTTGAAGAGCCCTCCCGCGTGGGACCACCGTGAGCACGCCCCCACACGCCCTTCCTCAGGACCCTTCTCCCTGCTCTCTTTGAGGGTCCTGCCATTCCAGGAGCTTGCCCCCCTACCCCTCCTCTCCACATCTGCCTTGGCTTTTGTTGGCTGAACATCACCTTCAGGTACGGCACCCACACGGACCTGAACCCAACATTTTCTTCAATATGTGGAACAGTTCTGACCAAATCAAGACCAATTTAAAATCAAGAGTATCACTGATATTCTGAAATTTAATGTCCCCAATGGTCTATTAAAGAGAAATAGAAACAAGACTCAGAAAAAACAATTTTTTTTTAAAGCTTAATATGGCCTTCACCATTTAGTTAGCAGATGCTGGTTTCTAAGAAGCTCTTTTAAAGTTAAATTGGATAGCAAAGTGCCCTGTTTTGGACAGTCTTAATTAATGGAACTTAAAAGTATCTTTAAGTTGGTTTGAAAGGAAAAAATAAAGTGAAAATTTCATTAAAAAGTTGGACTACCAACCCTTATTTCTTTCTGGGATTTTGTAACGGAATACTGATAGAATGTTAACGTCTTGGGTAGTTTTCCTGGGTGAAAACATCACAAAGCTGCAAAACGCTACAAAAAGGATCACAGTATTTGAAAACTCACACACTTAAGAGATTGTCACACACTTAAGAGATGGGACAGATGTAAGCCAGACGGAAGGTCTTGGTGGGCACGGGGGAGAAGAGGGACCAACACCCGTCCCCCCCAAAGCCAGCAGCCTGGAGTCTCAGCAGTGAGGACAGCGAGGTAGCCGTCCACCTTTCCGGGCACTCTGTTGCAATCGACACGTGATGTCACAATCTGAAAGTCAGAGCGTCCTGCCCTAGTCCCGACCCCAGGCTTCTCCAAACCTTCGAGACGGGGCCAGATGGCTTTCACTGTATGACCCTTGAGGATGGTAAACTAAGAGCAACCAGGCTGAAAAACTAAAGGTCGCCCAAACGCTCAGACACGTGAGTCAATCAGGTTACCAGCTCATGACTCAATGCACCTAGAGAGACAAGGAATTCTCATAGTTTCTGCTCCTTTAATTTCCTAGATTCATGCAATTCATTTTAAATTATAAATATAAAAAGAAACCAATATGTCTACTAATGTTAGGTTACATCATCCCTGCCACCAGGTATAGAATTCAATCGCTGTTCTTCACCAAGATACAATGACTCTCTGTAATCGCGCGTAATGGGAGCTAGAGTAAGCAACTCGGACGGAATATCCTGATTTCCACTGGTCACACCAAGAGCCCCGGCGTGGAGAGGGTATTTCTGACTCTTGGAGCAGCACACGTACTGATGAGACATAGCGTTAGCCTTCCAGTTCCTGAAGAGGCACATCATAGAGGTAAGAAATGGCTTGTGTTCAGAAGACCACGGGGCAGGCTCCTTCTTGGGCTTGGCTGGGAAGGGTCTGAAGTCCATTCACAGAGTCCTGCTGCTGCCTGCAGGCCTCAGAGGGACCACGGACAGTCCTTCCCGAGAGGCTCCCGGGCTACCGCGCTGATGAAGGACCAGCAAGGGCGTCGGTGCCTGGGTTTTTCCAGGGCTTGGTAAGAGACTCTGTGAAAAGCAGGAGCCTCCTGGCCACGGCCTCTGCTGGCTCCAGGCCCACCTTCTCCTGCCTCTGTCCCGGGAGGTGGACCAGGCGGACGGCAGCGGTGGGCTCCCGTGCACTCAGGCGTCCAGGAGGGTGGGGTCAGTGGAGGGGGAGCAGGTGACCAGAGGAAGGGAGAAGAGGGAGGCTGGGTGCTCCTCCGAGCTCATGCCCCCTCCTGGGTCACCATGGGCTGGTGGTGTCTCTGTCCAAGGCACATTCTCCAGGCGGCCCTCTCTCCAGGTTCCAGTGGTGCCCCTCCCCTTTCCTGCCACCACCCCTGGGATTGGCCATCACCCCCGTCATTTTTCCCACACTGTTTTAGACAGTCCTTGTAGTAATCTCCCCTTGACAGTCCTGCCCGAGGGCGCCGCTGGCTCCCTCCAGGTCCCTGACCAATTGGTGTGCTTTATTCTACTCTAATGAGATTTGAATTCACTCAGTTGTTCCAAAGCGGTAGATCAAAAACCGTAAAATTCAACTACTTTACCGTATCATCTATAATACTTTTTATACCCACAATGACAACTTTTCGGCACTAGGTCAAGTAATAGAGGAGACACTGATAACCACTAGTCACGGTGCTGGGTGGGAAAGAGAAACTGAAATAACTTATCAGAACGTGAGAAAAACGTTTTTATTGGCTAAACTTGTCAGCATGAAACCCTGTAAGAAGCATGTTGAGGGAGAAAGACTTCCACACACGTCTCTGTTTGGACCCTGGGAAACTCCAGGCAAGCTACCAACACCTGTCCGGGGTCGTCATCATATCTGAAGTGCCGCCCAACTCACAGAATTACGGTAAACCAGGCATTGGGTGCGCCATGAATGTCTGTTCCTTCCTTGCTAACGTGTGTGCTGGGGGTTTAGGGATGGATATCTGCATATTAGGACGGAAGAAGTCCCTTCTCGAATGGGGCCAACGACCGGCAATTTGTCATTTTGAAATTGCAGTTTTGAAATGTTCAGAAACAGAGTAAACAGAGAAAAAGGGTATAAATTATGCAGATAGTTCTTGCATATGTGAGTCTTTGCTGCAGACAGACCTCGTTTACAAATGCCAATCTCACAAATCATAATTCATATTAGCAGAATAATGTTTAGACATTTTAGTTTCTTTTAAAGTATTCTTTTGTTTATTGCCACTACATTAATTTTATTTCTCATAATATATACATTGTTTTGAGTGTCACCAAGTGGCTTGCTATCCACTTGTGTCTACAGAATAGATGTAAAATCATTTAAAGGATTCAGGACAATGAATTGGGCCATCGCTGGGAATAAAAACCGAGGACTTAAAGTCAAAAGAAGAATCAAGACACACAAGTGCCAAGAGCCCACAAAACAAGAAGAGTGATGGACGCTAATAGAAGAGATTCTTATCAGAGCATGTTGCCAAAAGCCAGAATCAGGGCAGCTGTCTTATTAGATTAAAGATCAGCCAATACTAGAGGCATTTCTCCAGTTAGGAGAGTAATGCAAATGGCCAGCCTCTGTTGGAGTGATGCTCTCGACCTCGGCTTTCAGGGCAGGGCAGCGCTCAAGAACTTGACCAAGCGCTTCGGGGAAATCAGGGCTCCCACCTACCAGGCAGTCAAGGCCAAAAGATGAGGCCTTGATGAGGCGGAATCTTCTGGAGAATGCAGTGGGTGAACAGAGGCCCCAGGACCTGCAGGTATACCGTGAACCTCGCTATTTGCACTGGTGGTTCTAAAGAGGAGCTGATTTCACACGTTTGAAAACTGAACTTGACTTATCTGCAGGCGCGCTCTCCCGCGGGAGTGCCCGCGGAGCCTGGCAAGCTTACCTTCGGCAGTGCCCGAGAGGCCGTCGGCTTTGAAGTTGCTGGTACTTTTCTTCCTCCGGTGCTTCTTTCTGTTGGCGTGAGGAGAGGGGGGCGGCTCGAGCTTGGGGCTGGTGGTGCTGGAGATGCTTGGGCTGGAGCACACGGAGTCACCCAGCCCCGTGTCTGCAAGAGGACCGCAAAAGGCAGAGTCACGCACAGGGACTTAGAAAGCCGACTTCATAAAAGCACCACGGTCAGGCTCCTCCAAGACGGTATAAAGCCCTGCAAGTCATGTCCCAGCACGTGGCCACCGGATTAGAGGGCCAGGAGCACCCAAGAGTAAAAGATCTTGATGCCTTTCACTCTATTCAAAAAGATATTTATTTCTGTACCATCTTTATGCTGTGGAGAACTTAAAGTGCTCAACTTTGCATGACAGAAGAATAAATATTAGTGTGTTCTGGAAAAGGAAAGTGGTGAGTTCGTGCTTTTATTTTTCTCTTCCCATCATTAATTACCTTGATGTATTAGGAATTAAGCTAAGAGATATGAGTACGAAAGTATCTGAAATGGGTTCAAGAGTTGTGTGCGTGCATAGGATAGGGGGTCCCTGAGGCTGCCTTCTACCCCTCAACATTCTATATGGCTGTAACTTCACTCCGTTATTGGTAAAACATGGCACATCATTTCTTTCTCTCCCTCTCCCATCTCCGAATCACCAGTGTCCAGCAATAGCATGTGGAGGTCAATATAGTAGACCTGCCGATTTTGATTTACTGCAGCTACTTGTAAAA
Source organism: Dasypus novemcinctus (assembly GCF_030445035.2). Lineage (NCBI taxonomy): Eukaryota > Metazoa > Chordata > Mammalia > Cingulata > Dasypodidae > Dasypus > Dasypus novemcinctus. The sequence goes on from NC_080679.1 coordinate 7,856,812, forward strand.
GTTTGATAATCAGTTCACAAATGATTCATTGTTAGTGAAACTCTTGGCTTATTATGACAGTGATGATGTGGTATACATCTCCAAAGTCTTAAGGGAACTTTACTTCATGATTCAGCATCTTCATAACTCAAAAGACAGAAGGTTTGCTGCTGTATATGTCATTCATTGCACTAGATGTTTCTGTGCACCCACTGTGGGGCAGCCAGTTTCTAGGTCATGAGAATTCCAAGGAAGACGTCCTGGCCAGGTCTTTAGCCAGAAGCCGGCTATAGCCCGGTGGGTAAGAGGTGCTAAGCAGGGGAGCAGATGTAGCTCAGTGATTGAGCACCTGCTTCTCACGTACAAGGTCCTGGGTTCAATCCCCAGTGCCTTCTGGAAAAAAAAAAAAGAAGAGGTGCTAAGCATTATGGAGAAAAAGAAAAGCAGGGGTGGAGGGTAGGGAGGCTGGGCTCCTGGGTGGGTGCATCTTAAACAGAGTGGTCAGGGGAGGCGGGCTGAAAGGTGACATTCGAGCCAAGCCCTGAAGAAGGCGGAGGAGAGAGAAGGTGGCTAAGTAGCGAAGGGGAGAGAGCCAGAGCCCGGCCCTCGGGAGGGGACATCCCTGCTGTGTTCCCAAGACGGAGAAGAGGCCAGAGGCCTTCGGGAGGCAGCTTCGCAGAAAAAGGGGCTCTGCTGTGGGGGCTTTGCCTGAGGGAAATGGGGGCGGCTGCAGGGTTCTGAGCAGAAGGGTGGCAAGATTTCAGACATAAAGATACCTGAAACCAAACTGAACTTGAAGTATTTCTGCCTTTAGTTCTAAAAAAAAAAAATTTATGATGTTGAGAAATATAAAAATACATAGCTAAGGTATCTGAAAAATACACATGACTGCCATAACGCCCGGGATGCACCTTTCTAGATGTCCGAAGTCCTGAAATCTGCTGCCCACCGCTGCATGGTGGAGAGGGCTGGCCTCAGTAAGCCCCTACAGGGAAGGGACGAGGAGCCGGCCCAAGGATCCTGCGGGGGCGCCCGGGGGCCCCGAGCCCGGACTGCGTCAGCTGGGCCCACTCAGCCGTGGATGGGCCCTCCTTGCTCACAAAATGCTGCCAAAATGTCATTTTCACAATTCCATGGAGCTCCCATAGCCGGCGAGGCAGTGCCAGCACCGTCCTTCAGTCAGAGGGAATGTGCTTCCAACGCACACAAGTGCCCTGCTCCACGGCCAAAGGGCCCAGACAGACGAGCCACTGTCCTTCCCCAGCTGGACAGGAAGTTAATAATACTGGCAGAGATTTGGCCATGAGTTTCCTCATGGGCCTTTCTCGGGATTCAACATATCCGTGAGTTCTCTATAGCTCTCTGTCTGTCCAGCCATCCACCAATCCGTCCACCACTCTCACATCCACCCGTCTCTGCAGTCACTCATCTAACACGGTCTTCTCATCCTTTCTTCTATTCTTAGAGGAAAAAGGTTCCTCTCTTGCTAAACTAACCTTCCACTTGTACTCTCCCCACACCTGGTTTCATATCCTCAGGTGCCTCTCCTCTTGCCCAGTTTCCTTCTACTCAACTTCCCCATTCCCATGAGCTTCCTTTCTGTCCTCACGGTCCCCAAATAATTTAGATTTCCTCTGCCCCCCCCCCCCCCCCCCCCGCCAATCCTTTGCTCCTTTGCTTAAGCCCATTATTCCTTTAAACCATAATCTTAATTGCAAAATCTTAAATAGTAGTTCTTACCTGTCAGGTACTGTCCTAAGCTCTTTACATATACTAACTTGCTCAGATCTACTCCAGTAAGTGCTATCATCACCACCTCCATTATACAGAGGAGGAAACTGAGGCACAGAGAGGTTACCTCACCTAACTCACAAAGCCAGGGTCTGGCTCTGGGGTCTTTACTCAAAACCACTAAACAGATATCTCCAGACAAGGTTCTCTGCATGTCCGTGAGGTTCAGATCTATTCAGTCTTCTCCTCCCCGTGAAGTCTGGCTTCCCTCACTGCTTCTCCCCTATGACATTTTTTTTTTTTTTTTTTTAAGAGATCCTGGAGATTAAACCCAGGACCTGGTACATGGGAAGCAGGAGCTCAGCCACTTGAGCTACATCCACTCCCCCATATGACTTTTAATTCACCAGTAACTTCCCTTGGGCCACAGTCAAAGGCCCTTTTTATTCTATCTTTCCCTTAACCTCTTCATTGTACTGAATTTCCCATTGGAAAGTCTTTCCTTGTTTGCCTTCCAAGACACAGCTCCTGATTCTTCTGTGTCCTCAGGAACCTTCTAGATCACATGACACCAAGGATGGCCCTCACTTTCAGGTCTTCCCTGTCCTTGCAAGTTTACCTAACTGCCAGTGTCAACTCTCTTCTCCACAGATGGTGCCCAAGGGAACCTCTCCAGCTCTGACCTTTCCATCCCCCTCCAGCTTTCTCCTCTGTTACCTCGTATCCCTCCTCTTGAAACTGAAGTTCCTTTCCCAGATCCCATCCTCCCAGGCCAGACTGCTGGTCAACCTCTCTGGGTAACTTACCACAGGCAGCAAGCATTCTTAAGCTCCCCTCTCGGCTGGCACTGAGGCCATTTGGGTTTAAATAAGAGACAAGCAGAAAAAGCAAATCCAACAGGCCTTGGGTGTCCTCCAATTCCAACATACCACATTCATTCCCAAGGGCAGGTCACTCTATGCCTGTAACACTCTCCACCTACCATCTCTCTTCTCAGAACTCCTCCTGGTCCTGCGCTTGGGATTTTTCTGCCTTGGGTGCTCTATCGGTTACCTCTAACTGGACCATCTGCTCCCCAGGACAGCTAGATGAGCACTGAGGGCTCCCCATGACAATGAGGGTGCCCACAAGTCCCTTGCATCATGCAGATGTTCTTTTTTACGGTGTTCACCAAGAGCTCTTTTTAAGATACTAAGAAGCTACACATCAGCTATGTAGCTATAGGACAGGCTTCCACAGAGGGCAGGGCCTCTATTTCTGGGCTCTTTCTTCTGTTCCTTTAGTCCACTCCCCTGTGTTCTACCTGTACATGGATGCTATGGCTTTCTATGCCATCCTGCTACCTACTCCAAGGCAGGCCCCTGCACTGCTCTTCTTCACAACTGTCTTTGCTATTCTTGGTTGTTCTGAACATGCGACTCTATCCATCCATCCAAGTCAATGAAAAAGATACCAGATAGGGTGGGGGGAGACAGACCATCATGCCTTCAGATGCACCGATCCACATTGGGGAGCTTTTTGAGAATGAAGACCCAGAAACGTCAGATTGTCTTCGCATCAGCTCATGTACCTTTGAACGTACCTGAAAGAAGCCACAGAAGCATCTTGCCAATACCATGCTGAAGGTCTGATATGCCACACTGATGTCACTCACCCAACTGAGATGTGTTTGACAGTTAAAGAGTACAAGGAAATCCACCTCATTAATTTCTCCTTTGTGAACTATCCTGCTCAAATTAAACTCTGCTTCCTATATGCCCAGGAAGTCCTCTTTAACTCCACAATCCAGAGCCTTCCTGGGAAGAGCTTTAAACTCACTGGTAGGTGACTAAGAATTTGCCTTTCTGGAAACCAAAACAACATGTCCACTTGCAGGATTCTTCCTCTCTCAACTGCAGAAAATGTTTTCCCAAAACAACTGGCAGGGGCCACAGCCATCTCATTTTCCACATCTTCAACGCATGTAATTCTGGAAGAACTTCCTGACTCCCCTGAGGTGAGTGGTTGAGTGACAGCCTGAGAAGCAGGCTGTCCTGTTTCTGATGATGTCCAAGCACCATAGTCACAATACTGAAAATGGGAGGCAGGACTAAGCTTCTCAGTCACCTTGAACTCTTTCTGCAACAAGGAGAACATCAATAAAAGGAACTAACATGCGCTCAGCTGCTCCCCATTATCATCTGATTTGCTGTGCCTCGTGGCACAGGTAGATGCCTAGAGAAACAAGCCTTGCCCCCACTTTAAAGATGAAAAGCCCAGGCTCAGGATACTCTTGAGGTCTTCCTGCAAGTTGGGGTGGAGCCGGGGTTGGAAGCCAGGTCTTCTAACACTGAGACCCCATCCCTTTCCATTGTTTTCTCCCTGTCGACATCACCGCTGCAAAGCTCCATGGTCCAGGCCCTGGGGATTTTATTTCAAGTTTCCTGCTGGGCAATGGGATACAGGATGGCTGGAGATGAGGGGTGAGCGGCAGTGTAGCTGCTTAGAAGTCAGGCATTAAGTTGGGCTAAGTAGGATTAAACCATACCAGACTGTAGCAGTTTGATATGGTTATGAATTCCAAAAATAGATACTGGATTAGGTTTATAATCTGGTCTGTACCTGGGTGTGATTAAGTTATGATTAGGGCTTTGATTGGGCCACGTCATTAGAGTGTTGAGTCCCCACCCCTTGGTGAATGGGGACCCACAGATAAAAGGCACAGCAAAGCACAGAATTGAGGGTTTTTGATGTTGGCATTTTGATGTTGGAGTTTAATGCTGAAGCCTTAACCTGGAGCCCCAGGAAGTAAGCACACAGAGGAAAGAGAAGCCAGCCCCGGGAAGAGAGGACCTGAGCCCAGGAAGAAGCAAGCCCTGGGATGAGAGGAACCCTGAACCCAGAGAGAAGCCCCAGGAAGAGAGGAACCCGGGAAGCCTGAGCCCTCGCAGACGTCGGCAGCCATCTTGCTCCAACACGTGGAAATAAGACTTTGGTGAGGGAAGTAGCTTATGCTTTATGGCCTGGTGTCTGTAAGTTCCTACCCCAAATAAACACTCTTTATAAAAACCAACCAACTGCTGGTATTTTGCATCAGCATCCCTTTGGGCTGACTAATACACAGACCTTGAGAGAAATCCATCGCCCCAGGCTAGGTCTGGGGGAGCAAGTAGAGCTCGGGCGTGGGGAGCTGGGCAAGGAGAGGCACCCGCCGAGCTCAACAAGAGGCGGCTGCAGGCTGCGGCCCGGGGCCTGCCTGTGGGAGCACCGGCCACATGAACGTGCCGTAGCCACGGTGCAGAGGAGGTGGAGGCAGTGAAGGACAGTATCTGTCAAGGGAGGGTGAGGCCCTGGGTCAACGGAGGCTGTGGCAGGAGGGTGGGGCCCGGCAGGGAGCGTGGCATGAAATAGTCCCGGGTTCTGAGTCCACTGGGATCCAAGGGCTGGGGCCGATCGGAACGTCCCTGACTTCTAGGCCTTGCACCCTTCCAAGGGAAGGAGTCTAACAACCTCTGGCTTAAAATATGAGCAATCAAACTGTAGTAGGCTTTCCACTTTCCACTAGTGGCAAGGCATGCCTCCAACTGAAGAGGCCCCCAAAATCACAGCGTCAGAGCCCCGTCCATGAGCTCCTGATGCAGCCCGTGGACGAGAGTCTGCTCCTCCTGGCTGCACACCAAGAATGCATTTTGCTTTCTCTCAGTTACTGGGCATGAGGACAGACGGGTGCCGTCGACAGCATTAAAAATGGGAGGGGAGAAACAAAGAGGAAAAAAGCACGCCAAATTAAAAAAGCAAGCGTCTCACTGCCCCACACCTAAAGCGGCTTTGATGGAGGGACCCGGACGCCTGCACCACGAGCCGCTCAGCTGGGATGGGCCGCGCTGCCACCATCCTGCACGTTCACTGCCAGCCATTAGTTCTTCCCAATCGGGCATCAATGTTCAACGCACACCCCAAAAAATATATAATATGAGCAATAATGATAACAATCTGCAGTCTCTCCGAGCTTCGGTACGTGAAGTATGAGTCAAAGAAGCAGTTTCACTTTTCACTCGGAAAGCTGACAAGCATGACTAGAGGGAGAATAAAATAACATTCCGTTCGCATAAATATCAAGCAGCCTGCTTGAGACTGATGGGCCAGGAATGTATTCTTAGCTATCATTCCGGCAGACAGGCCCAAGGACACTCATAACTTATTTTACAATCATTTAGTTTCAGCTCAAGTGGAAAACGTGACAACTTATCTCTGCTGACAAGATGCCATATCGAACCTTACAATTAACTTTCCTCCGATTATCTGCCCAGCCGATCATTAGCTGGGCAATTTTTGATGAACTGTTGCAGGGAGCTCGCCTAGGTGATAGCTGTCAATGCCAGGTATGCTGATGGGTTTGTGATAACCCTACTGATATTCAAATAGATGGAGCTCAGTGTATTGATTCCCACACCCCTGCTGCTCCCGGGTGGCTGGGAGTGTGTCCGCCTGGATGGGGCTCCTCCTGGACCAGGCTGGCTGCAGGAGCGAGCGAGGCGCTCTGCAGCTAGTGCTGCACAGTGGCAGTCATGACCGTGCCCGCTCTTGGTCCTCTCCATACATCCCCTGTGCCCCCCCCCCCCGCCCAGGCCAGGCACTTGCCCAGGCTCTGCATTTCGGGGAGCAGTCTGCCCCCAGAGGCACACCCCAACCCCTCCACCTTGGAGGACTCGATTTGGAGAGGGGACACTAAAAGTCAGCTGCAACGAGCCCCCCGACCCCGGCTCCCTGGGGGAGCAGCCAATGGTTCCTGAAGGGCTGCTTCCTACGTGTTCATTAAAGTTATGCAATGCTTTAAAAATGCATTTTTATAAGAAGCCAGCAACGATGAGACAAATAAAAAAAAGGCTAGGTGGGGGTCCACTCTTCTTTTTCTTTTACACATACCCTAATGCATTCATTTGTCAGTATTAGAAACAATGCATTACTAAATAATCTTTTTTATTTGTATTGAAGTAATTCAAAAACATGGCGTTTGTTGGTACCAGGGGGAAAATATCGTTTGTGGGCTAAGACGCTCTATAAACTCAAGAGGAAGTCATTGTATGGGCTAGTAAATAAAACACCTTTGAAACAAGGTCAACAATATAAAGTTCATTTGGATCTTTATTAAGGGCTCTGCTTGTTCTAACGCTTAGACAGATTTGCAGGTTGGTAAATAAAGAACAGTCCACCCTTTGCCATCCAAGGAAATCACAACATCCCTGGTCTCTGTTAAAAGGTGAGTGTGAAGTGAAGTTCAAAACCTTGTCCCTTCTCACAGTTCTTTTGACTGCAGCTTTCAACAGAAGGAGGTTTACTTGAACTCCAGTCTCTGAAGAGGTTTCAGAGACTGGCATTATTGTCCATTTCCTTTGCTGTGCACGGTGCTTGCACAGAGGTACACAATGCCAGAAGAAGGGGCAGAGGAGACCAACGGGGGGCCGGGGAAGATGACAAGTGGTGGAGGAAAGAAAAAGACAACATAGTGTTAGACAGAGTTATAAAGACGGGGAGGAAAGGAACACAATAAGAGGGGTTCAAATGGAGAGAAAATATAGGGGAGAAGAATTTCCAACTTGGGTCACTTTCAATTACACCAAGATGTCTCTGTAAATTAAGCAGAATGAATTGGAATTTAGGAAATTGAATCTCCACGTACATGAAGTTCTTGACTATAGAAATATGTTTATAAAGCCTAAAAAAAAAAGCACACTTTCTGATCACTAACTAAATGCTTAATAAGCCAGGTATGGTCAAGGTAACTTCTTTGATGAGTGTCTGTAGAGCAGTCCCTTGGGTTTCCCTTGTGCTAAAACTAAACTGCTCTTCAACAGACAAGATGGCAAAAGTTTGTGGAGAAACCATCTCCTACGGTAGCAGAGGGTGAACACTGAAGTTACAATCTCAAGGCACAACCTCCAGAAAAGTAAAAAATTCACATCTAAGAGAAGCTGTTCAGGGAAAGGCTTATGGTGATTAAGAATTGGGAAAGTTTAGGAAGACAACGGTAAGGGCTTAGATGTCAAAAAGAAAAAAGAAAACAGGAAAAACTCTGGCAATGAAGCAGTGAAAAGAGACCATCTCCTTAATAAGTCAATATTATTAAAAGTAGAATTCAATGGCCTTTTCTTTGATTTTAGTTTTATTGGATTTTCTATATCAGATATTGAAGCCAAATTTAAAAATTTGCCAGTGAGATGGCAATTAGAAAATACTTGCACTTTAGAATAGGATTAAAAAAAAATACAATGAAGATAAAATGCAACAGCAATGAGGACAAAAACATGACCTATGCTTTAAGGAGGGCAGGTTTTATTTTGTTTGTGGATAAAATTATGGGTGGAGATTAGGCAATCTCCAACATTCCTTCTGGGCTTATATGGGGATGGTGGGAAGTGTCTTATTCACTCATCCATAGTAAAAGTTTCCAACAATGAAAATGTTGTCCCAGCCAAGCTCTGGGACTGCTGTTCTGCTCACTATCCATCCTGATCTTGTAAAAGAGCCATGAAGAAGTGAGAGTTTTACCCCTTCTCAAAGTTCTGAACAACATGGTACAAAAGAGATAATCAAAAGATAATCAACAGCCTGGGATCTCCAGAAGGTTGATGCTGATGGCTGTGCCTATGCCTATGCCTATGGCTATGGCTATGGCTATTCTATGGCTATGCCTATGGCTATGCCTATGCCTATGGCCATGGCTATGGCTGTGGCTATGACTATGTCTATGGCTATGATTATGTCTGTGCCTATGACTATGTCGATAGCTGTATCTATGACTGGCAATGGCTTCTGTACTACTGCTGCTGCTAGTACTACTATAATTACTATGATGACAACCACGACCACCACATGACCACCAGTTTCTTTCTTTCTGAATTTTATGATTTGCTTTGAGAATGTACAATCCATACAAATTTGGGGTGCCTACTATAGTTCCTCTAAATCAGAATTTCCAAACTTGAAATATCCTACAGAAAAAAAATTCTTCCCTAATGATTATGATGGCCAGGCATGTTTGACATATGTACTCCTACAGTGATAGCACTTCTGTTCCTCTTATCTTCACCTAAATGCTCTTTAATGTGGTTCTATCTTAATTGCTGTGGATTTCTACAAGAGAATACTATGATCCAAATTAGAATCTTGTTCTGCTTTCTCTTCTAACTGATCTGCTACTTCTGAATTGTACAAACACTTTCTGATTTTCCGGTACTGACTCTTATCTCACCATGTCTTGGTAGTAACTATGTGAACACACATACCATCCTATGTTACAAATCTCAAATTCATTTAGTTTATTTCATTATAAATTAAAGACAGTAAGGAAGAATGAAAAGTAGCCTTCAGAGGTAAAAGAACCAGGAGAGACTGTTAGAATGACAGCAAAAGATAAATCTTAAGAAGAAGGGAGAGAGAGGGACTTCTGGCATGTCAGCAGGAAGAGCTCCATGGACCTATTCCCCAGCGAAAGTGGTAAAATATATATATATGTATTGTATTTAAAGTCTTTGGAAATGGTACCAAGTACATATAAACAAAGAAACATTCACAAGAAAATCTATTAAAATTGGATATGAACAGCAAGAGTCTGTAGTATTTGAACAAAGACTCACTTTCTCTCACCTTCCTTCCAACTCAGTGAGATGGAAACTGTACTCCTGAAATCTGCAGCCAAGCTCACAGGGCTCCCACTCCCTACAGCTCCCAGCCAGAGAGCTATCTGGAGGACCATGCTCCAGGGAGGAGAAGGATATTGTTATTTCTTAACTTGGCTCCAGCTACTTGTCATTGAGGCTAAGTTCCAGGGGAATGTGGCTGAAGTGGGGGTTCCCATTTTCCACTCAGCCTCACTCATGAGATGGAGGCTCTATCTTGGGTGTGGCACTGATAAAATCTGGGGCCCCAGATGCCCCATACTGGGAAGAAACCATGATGAGACAAGTAAAGGAAGGTATGAGTACAATGTCACATCAAATAGAGAATACCAATAAAGGCGAAAAAATCATAAAAAAAGAATCAAATGGAAATTCTGGAGTAGAGAAGTACAATAACTGAAATGAAAAAATCACTCAAAGGGCTCAATGATAGTTTTCAACTGGTAAAAGAGAAACTTAGCAGAGATGGACAGAGATCATGCATTCTAAAGAACAGAGAGAAAAAAGAATGAAGAAAAATGAACAGTGCCCCAAAGAAATGTGAGACACAACATCTGACTTCTCAGCAGAAACAATGGGAGCAAGAATGCAGTGGATAACTTATGAGAAGTGCTCAAAGAAAACCTATCAATCAAGAATCCCAACGTGGGAAAGTGTTATGGTGTGGAACACGGGACATGGGGTGCAGCGATGCCCGGGGATGTACTCACCAGATGCAATGGATGTGACATGATGATGGGGGAGAGTGTTATTGGGGGGGAGTGGTGGGGTGGGGGCGGTGGGGGCGAATGGAGACCTCATATTTTTTTAATGTAATATCTTTTTAAAAAATGAATAAATTGAGTAGAATTTGGAAAAAAAAAAAGTTCCATATTTGCAAAGCTATCTTTCAAAAACTGAAGGTTAAAGACATTCCCAGATAAACTAGAAATGATAAATAAGGTTAATATAACAAAAGTTATAAATAGGGAAGCGTACTTGGCCCAGCAGATAGGGCATCTGTTTACCACATGGGAGGTCCACGGTTCAAACCCAGGGCCTCCTGACCCGTGTGGAGCTGGCCCATGTGCAGCGCTGATGTGCACAAGGGGTGCCGTGCCACACAGGGGTGTTCCCCGTGTAGGGGAGCCCCACGCGCAAGGAGTACACCCCGTAAGGAGAGCTGCCCAGCCTGAAAAAAAGTTCAGCCTGCCCAGGAGTGGCGGCCACACATACGGAGAGCTGATAAAGCAAGATGACGCAACAAGGATAGACACAGATTCCTGGTGCCGCTGACAACAATATAACAATAGAAGCGGACACAGAAGAACACACAGCGAATGGACACAGAGAACAGACAACTGGGGCGGGGGGGTGGGGGGTGGGGAGGGGAGAGAAATAAAATAAATCTTAAAAACAAAAATAAAAACAACACATGAAAGTTATAAGATGCTTTTTGCATCTTCTTTAAAAAACATAAAATTATATAAAATAATCATAACAATGTATTGTTGTGTTCATAACATTTATGGTATAATACATATACTGATAATACTACAAAAAGGAAAAAAGTTATGTAAGAATATTTCCATATTTTACCAGAAAGAAATTATGGTAAGTTTGAAACTGATTCTAATATGTCTAGTTGTAAATGGTATGCCTTAGAGCAACCAATAAGGAAATAATTTTAAAATTTGTAAAAAAAAATTTTTTTCAAGAAATTTCAATGTTTTCTTAGAAAAAATTCACTTAATGCAAAAGAAAGAAGTACAAGAGGAAGAGAGGAACAAAAAGAAATGAAAAACATAGAAAATAAAAAGTAAACTGGTGGGCATAAATCTAATTTCACCAATAACATTAAATGTAAGTGGATTAAACTATCCAACCAAAAGGTAGAGACTGTCAGAATGAATTTAAAAACAAGATCCAACTATATATTGTCCACAGGAGATACCCTTCAAATTCAAAGGTATAAAGAGATTCAAAATAAATGGAAAAATATGCAAACAGCAACCAAAGAAAGCTGGAGTAGATAAACTAATATCAGACAAAATACACTTAAAAACAAAATTTTTAAAACAGAGATACAAATGGATGCTTTATAATGACACACTGATCAATTCATTTAGAAGATATAACAACTATACAGTGGTTATATAGGGCTAGGGAAGGAATGCTTAGGGGTGTGGAATTTTTCCTTTTGGAGCAATGAAATTGTTCTAAAATTTTTGGTGGTGATGAATGCACAACACTGTTATTATACTAAAAGCCACTGATTATGCACTTCAGAAAAATTGTAAGGCATGTGAATATATCTCAATAAAATGCTTAAATCAATCAATCAATCAATCAATAGTTGTGCAAGAATGGTCAGAAATAGCAGCTATGTACAGCAGGGGAAACAGAGAGATTGAGAGGTAAAGAATTTTCTTGTTAGTTTTTTATTATTATTATTAAAATAATGAAAAGGCTGTAATAATGATTGAAGTGATGGATGCACAACTCTGCAATTATACCAAATACCACTGATTATACACTTTGGATGAATTATATGCTTTATCAATATGTATGAAAAACTGATTTGTTTAAAAGAAACAGTATGTTGAGTGAAATAAACTGGACACAGAAAGACAAAAAAAATCAATAATAGGAGAAATATGGGAAAAAATAAGTATGCGGAAATTCCCTATACACTAGTAAATAATCAAAGGGTCAAAGAAGAGATCAAAAGGGAAATCAAAAAATAAGGGAAAATGAAGACACAATATATCAAAATTAAGGAATACAGCTAAAGCAAGTGCTTAAAGGGAAATTTACAGTTGTAAATGCCTATATTCAGAAAGAAGAATGAATACCTAATCTTCTACCACAAGACTGGAAAAAGATTCGACCTAACACAGTCTGAAGGAAGGAAATAATAAAGATTGGAGCGGAACTAAAGAAGTCTAGAATACGAAAACAATAGAGAAAATCAATGGAACCAAAAGCTGGTTCTTTGAAAAGAACAACAAAACTGACACAATATTAGCTAGATTAACCAAAAGAAAAAGAGGAAAGGTTCAAATTATGAGTACCAGAAAGGAAAGAGGTGACATTACTACCAAACTTACCAAAATAAAAAGGATTATAGAAGAATACTATGAACTATTGTATGCTCAAAAGTTTGATAACTTAGATGAAATGGACAAATTCCTACAAAGACAGAAACTACCAAAACCAACTCAAGAAGAAACAGAAAACCCGAACAGACCTTTACCACTGAAGAGATTGAATTGGTTATCAAAAAATATTCACAAAGAAAAGTTCCAGCCCAGATAGCTTCACCACTGAAGTCTACCAAACACTTAAAGAATACCAATTTTCACAAACTTTTCTAAAACTAGAGAGGAGGGAACACTCCCTGATTCATTCTATGAGGCCAGTGGCCAGTATGGCCCTGACAGCAAATTCAGACAAAAATATCACAAGAAAAGAAAATGGCAGACTAATATTTCTCATGAAAATGGATGCAAAAATCCTTAACAAAATCTAGCAATCCAAATACACCAACATATAAAAAGAATTATACATCATATCTGGAACTTTTCCTAGGGAGACTGGTTTAATACCTAAAAATCATTTAATGTAATACATTATATCAGCAGAAAAATAAAAATCACACCATCACCACAAGAGATGCAGAAAAGCCATTTGACAAAATCTAACATCATTTTACCATAAAAAACACTCAGTAAACTAGGAAAAGAGGGGACCTTCAACCAGTTAAAGGTATGTACAAAAAACTACAGGAAACATCATACTTAATGGTAGAAGACTGAAAGCTTTCCCTGTAAGATCAGGAACAAGATAAGGATGTCTTCTCTCACTACTTCTATTCAACATTGTACTGGAAGTTTTAGCCAGAAAAATTAGGCAAGAAAAAGAATAAAAGATATCCAGATTGGAAAAAGGTAAGTAAAACTTCACTATTTGCGCAGAACATTTTCTTATATATATAACAACTCAAGGAACCTATTTTAAAAAGTTGCAGGATGCAGGATCAACATAAAAAATCTCAGCTGTATTTCTAAACATTAGCAATGAATAATCTGGAAATGAAATTCCATTTACAATAGCATCAAAAAGAAAATCAGAAGAGATTTTGAAAATGTAAAACATATACTCTGAAAGCTATGAAACGCTGTTGAAAAATTTAAAAAGATCTAAATAAATGGAAAAACATCCCATGTTCATGGATCAGAAGACAATATTGTTACTACTTCCCAAATTAACAAGTAGATTCAATGCAATCCCTATCAGGATTCTATCTTGCTTCTCTGTAGAACTTGACCAACTGATTCTATAATTCATATGGAATTGCAAGGGATCTGGAATGGCCCAAACAATCTTGAAAAATAAGAGCAAAGTAGGAGGATACACAGTTCCTGATTTCAAAACCTGCCACAAAGCTATAATTAAGATAGCATGGTACTGGCATAATGATAGCATAGAGATCCATGGGGTACAACTGAGAGTCGAGGAACAAAACCATGTGTCTATGGTCAGCGGATTTTCGGCAGGAGTGCCAAGACCATTCAATGGGGGAAGGAATGGCTTTTCAATATTTTTGTGCTTCTAAGGAAACTATGAAGAAAGTGAAAATAAAATCCACAGAATGAGAGAAACTATAAATCTAATATTTCTTAAGGGACTTGAATCTGGAATATATAAAGTGCTCCTAAAACCCAACCATAAAAAGACAACCCAGTTTTTAAAATGAGCAAGGGATGTCAACAGACATCTCTTTGTTTTCTTCTTACCCAAGTCACTTTCCTCTTACTCTCCAATCTCTCGACTTACATGGTTTCTTTGTACCTAATCAGTGTCTTACTATCTCTTCCTCTCCCACTAAAACAGGCTTTGAAAGGCACCCCCAAGTCCCTTTGGCACTTCCTCATGTCTGATGGCCAGCTTGCATTGTATACCAGCATCTGATTTTAGGGACGACTGAAAGAAGTGGTGAAGTGGGGCAGAATGCCTGAGGATGTCAGTGAGGGAGTACACTAGGGAATGTAAGTCAGGATTTGAGATTTAAGAGTCAGAAATAAAACAGCTATTTAGTTGATTTTTAGCTGGGTGCAAGCTGCAAAAGTTTAAATTAATCCAGTGTACTCTGAAAAATGTAAAGACGCGCTGAGCAGCACTGTTAGGTGGAAATGAAATCATTTCAAGAGATTCCCGTTTCTCTCCAGCCTCATCTCTTTTTATATAATCAGCCACAACCATTTCTCCAGCTTGGTGCATATGGATGCTAAATTACAAAGTGACGCTGTTTCACACGGGCGCTCTACTACATGACCAGGCTGGAGAAAGTCTGAGCATGTATATGTATAGAGGAAAACTCAGTAAAATAAAGATGTTAATTAAATGTATGATCCCCCTTTGATTACACAGATTTTCCTTCTTGAGAGACAGAGCAATTTCTAGTAAAAGTCATGTGGAGCCAAATTCCTGGCTGTGGCAAGAAAGGCTGGCATAAGCCACGAGGGGCCCTGTCCAGGGTCCTGAATATGGCTCAGTTGTTTCAGTCTATTCAAGGTACAGAAAGGTTTCTTTGTGGTCCATTCCTGTTCTTAATCTACTGACATCATATGGTTAGAGAACATCCAGTGGTATGTCCCTAAGCTTCAAGAAAACCTGATATAGAGAAACACGGACTAAAGGGGGGGGAGATAATTTGGCTGTGATATACCATCCCACTTATCTAAGGTTAAATGTCATAAAAAGATAAATAATTTGATTCTTTTATTTAAACTATCATAAAGAGCAGTATGCCATAGCTTGATTATTTTCCTATTGCTTAGATGAGTTTTAAATTCTTGACAATGACATATCAACCTCTTTACATAGAACGTTTTCAGTATTTAAAATGATAACTTCTAGGGTAGTTTGGAATGTGGGCCCAAGGGAATATGCATCTGTGGGGTTCTGGACACATGTTGTCAACCTGGAAGGACTGTGCTTCTCCCAAGAGAGGGCATCCAGACCACCACACCATTACTGTCCAAAACTGCTGGCCTACTGGCACTTCCCCTCCCGCCCTTCCCACCGCCGGTACAGGAGCCCGGGGTGCTCCAGACGGCCAAGTCAAGCAGCATCATGGGGAGGCAGGTGGAGGGCAGGGAGAGGTTGCACGGTGGGTCCATGAGAAGCAACCAGCACAGCTGCAGAACAGAAAGGCAGCCGCTGGGGCTCCCAGGCTGGCTCCCAGGAAGCTACTGCATCTTTTTCAGCCTCAGTCTCCTGCCAACACTCCCCACTCCCTCCTGACCCACCTCGCCCTCCGCCCCCTCGTGGTTGACAGCATCTTCCTCCAGCCTCGCCAGCCAACCACCTCGGGGAGTTCTCCACTCCTCTCCTCCTCTCACGCCCACCAATCTGAGAGGACGGCCTGTGTGCAGCTCTCCTGCTGGTACCCAGTGTGGTGCTAGATGGACAGGATGACGGATGGACGGGCTCCCTCTCCCCTGTGCTGCCTCTCTTCCAGGCCCTGCAAATGCAGAATTAAATAAAACAAGTTCCTGTCCTAAAGAACTAACGTTCTAGTAAAGGGATGAATTCAGAAACAGATATAATGGCGATGATGAGCGCTGTGGATAAAAAAAAAAGCACAGAAGCTGGAGCGAGAACCTGTGCGGGGGTTGTGTGAGGATCGAGGCTCCCTGGCACACTTCAGCTTTCCTTACTCCTGAAAACCTTGCCCACACAGCTAGAAAAGGGGATCGATTTTATTTCAAATAACCATCCAATGTGGTTAAAACTAAGCACTATCAACACTCAACTATAGTAAAAAAAAACCACAAACACGTTATTAATACCAAAACATCATAAGTTTAAGGGGAAACATTTTTGGTAACAGAGAGGGTCTTGGGAAATTTACTTTTAAATAGATCACAATTAAAGTGGGATAAACTACTGTAAACGACAAATCCCTGCAGCCAAGGGAAGCACCGGGCCCCGCCTCTCAGCGCAAAGCCCTCCCGGCTCTTGGGTGGAGGGGGCCGCCCCTCTTCTCAGGTCTTGCCTGACACCGCGCCTTCCTTTAGCTGAACGTTTTTCTGTGTTGTGTGATTTGACTCCGGGTGTTTCTCCTATTTAGTCATGGCCTTCTGAGTTTTTACATCTCTATGGGTCCTCAGTGCCCGGCAGGCTCCGTGCTATGAGAGTTGCAACATACATGCACACAGACACACAGAGAGGAATAAATTAAACTCTTTTAAAGATGATGGGAAAAATCCTATTTGCCTGTAACTGTCTATTTAAGACCTAAGAGTTTCAAAAATTATTTTGACACCAGCTGAAAAATAATTATTAAATAGCTTTACAGTTTTTCAGCCTTTTGGGGAAAAATTATTAACATATTTTGATGATAAATTACATCTTCTTTCAAAAAAATCTAGATTGTCCCTTGGGCAAACCTTCTGTTATGTTTGAAGTCAATGGTGGAAAACATCAGGGTATTTTTTGATGAACTCAAAGGCTAATTTGCAAAGTCCCTTCCCCACTTTTCTGTCAGCCTTCATGGAAACAGTGCCTTGTAAACATTTAAAATAACACTTGAGGGAAGCGGACTTGGCTCAATGGATAGAGCATCCGCCTACCACAGGGGAGGTCCACGGTTCAAACTGAGGACCTCCCTGACCCGTGTGGAGCTGGCCCATGCACAGCGCTGATACGTGCAAGGAGTGCCGTGCCATGCAGGGGTGTCCCCTGTGTAGGGGAGCCCCACGTGCAAGGAGTGCACCCTGTAAGGAGAGCCGCCCAGCGCAAAAGAAGGCACAGCCTGCCCAGGAGTGGCGCTGTACACATGGAGAGCTGACACAGCAAGATGATGCAACAAAAAGAGACACTGATTTCCATGCCACTGACAAGAATAGAAGCAGACCCAGAAGAACACACAGCGAATGGACACAGAGAGCAGACAACTGGGGGGCATGGGGGGGAAGGGGAGAGAAATAAATAAAAAAATAAAATAAAGTAAAATAACACTTGAAGTTCCTGTTCCACGTGATTTTCCTGCTCTCTCCTAAACAGGATCCTTGTGGCTCCCGAGCCTTTCTTGATGGTGGGTGGCATGCCACAGCTGATGCATCCTGGAATCAGGTGCCTCAAAGGAAAGGCCCCTCGAGTCATGGGACACACTGATCCTCTGCACACCTGGGTCCTCACATCGTCCAGTCAATGGACTCCGGTTGCTGGCCGGCCTCCTGGCTCCCTGAAGCACTCAGCCCGTGAACAAGTTCTGAAAGGCTGGGTTCCACTGGGAATTCACCCCCAGTGACCTTGAAATGAAAACCCTGGAGCTGGAGCTGCAGGAGGACAAGCCAGCAACCACCAGTCCCCTTTGTGACCAAGCTCCACTTCAGAGAAACAAGATCTTGAATTGACTACACATTCAAGGTGTGTGTGTAACACACAACAGTTACTGATTCGGTAAACAGCTCCCGCGTGTGGATGTGTGAGGCAGTTCTGGCCTCCGGAGAGAACACAGCAGACAGAAAGAGAGAAATTACAGATTTTAGAAACAGATACGATTAACAGCTCAGAAACATAGTGACATAATATAGTAATTCTGTATTACTATAGACTGACATGAAATCACAGAAGCAATAAAAACATATTTACCTCCATTTGTATCATGAGATGCTTGGGTACTTATTTTGTAGGCTTTTTAACAAAATAAACATCTTTTTTGATTTAAAAAAATACAGGAAAAAGAGACCCCACGTTTAAATTTGAGGATGTCTTCTATGAAATTTAAAAATAGAGTGTTAGATGACTTCCTTAACAGCTACTGCAAAGAGAACATTCCACTCTCCTGCTGTTTTACAATTTTGCTAACATGCTGCTAATGACTAATGAGTGCAGTATATATTTAATGTAGATTCCAAAGCTGGAGTTAACCTCTAACTTCCTCTCCCTGAAAACTAGCTCTTACCAACCCATTCATGCCTGTAAACTAGTGATGGGGCATCTTACTGTTGAATCAGTAAGAGCACCAGTGCACCGAAGACCAGAATCAACTCAGTGGGCTGTTAATAAAGATATGAGGGTGAAGAACTTCATTTCTGACTCTACTATTAAATAATTGTATTTAGATTAATTGGCCAGGTCACAAATATGTAGTGGGTAGGGTGGCAGGAGGTTCCCCAAACCTTAAACATATCCTAATAAATACAAAATGTTCCAGATAGCAAGAGCAGATCTTAGACCATTTTGTTTCCACCAAATACCTGTAGTTTAAGATTTCTCCTTCTTTAAAGGACAGTGAAAGTTTCCTCGATTTGTCAAGTTCTAGGTTCTGATGGCATAAAAACTGCCAAATCCATGAAGACCGAAGGAGGCTGGTGTGGTGTGACATACTGAAAGTCCAAGATACAAATTATCTAGGATTATGAGGAAATGGTTTGTTTGGTTGACATTTAAAGTGAGATTCCCATGGTCAGGCCCATGAGAAACAAAAGCTATCTCTAAGGGTACTTAGCAACCTGCCTCAACCTGCATGATATCCATGATACAACGAGATGACACAACAAGGAGACATATGAGGAAACACAATAAAGGACCCAACAGGCAGGGAGCTTTGTCTTGGACAATCCCAGTGTAGGCCCCTCTCCCAGTGTGGTTATCAATACATGGTTGCCCCGCCTTAACGCTGCTCTACAGTCATTTCCAAAAAATGGAGTTTAAAGGGAATCTACTGGTTCTGACAATTAAGCTTGGGCATGTAAGAGATTAAAAATGGAAAAGCCCTACCAAAAAAGGCTCAGCATTCCTGTATTCTATGCTGCTGACCCTCACGATGACCCTATAGCATTGTGAATTCACGTGCCTGAGAGCAGTGAGCACTGGGAAAGTTTTTGATGTGACATCATTGTAGCCTACCTGAAAATCTGCCAGATGCTACGTCTGGGTATCTGTCTCAGCAACAACCCACGGATAAAGACAGTATGAATAATATGTTCATTCAAAACTGTAGCTCGGAGATCATTTCATTCCTGAAGTGCTGTTGTTGTTTTTTTAAAGGAAGTACAGTCTTTTTCAATCATGACATTGGTCAAATGGGTCTCTCTTGTTTTGTTTTCTTTTTCCACAAAAATAAGCCATCATTCAGAGTATAATCTTTGGGATTGATAAATGTGCTTAAGAGGATTAAATTTGCTTTGAGGAAAAGCAATAAAAAATTCAGTATTAATCCTAGAATACTCTTTTTAAGAAAAGAATGGATTTCATTTGCATCCTTATAATTTCATCTTGCTACTTCTATCTCACTTTTGGAATTTGGGCATTGTCCTGATGAAAAGGAAAAAAGGAAAGAAAAGAAATTTAAGTGTTCTGAGATTCTGAGTTGAATTTGCTTTGAGTTTTAAAGCGTTTTATCATGTCTATAATTTTGTCAACATACTTCAATCAGACACTACGGGTGATCACTGGAGACAATGGCTTTAAAATAAAATGAAAGGTAAAATTGCGTTTCAAAACATAACTGGCATTTTTCTCTTTTTCCTTAAGCAAAACCTCAGGCCCCTGCAGCTGGCATGGAGGTTGGGGATGGGTGCAGCGGCCGCAGGAGGCAAGCTGGAATCAAAGAACAGCTCCTTCCCATTCTTCCCCCCGGGGCTGTCTCTATCCCCTGGGGTGAGGTTAGAAGGGGCTCCCTGCACCCTCCCCACCCGGCTAAGTGCCCTCCTCCTTGCCTCAGGGAGCAGGAATGCATTCCTTTCCCTCCTCTCCCCACACTCCTGCCGAGGTTCCCGACACCCCATGATTGCCTCTGGAACAGCTCCCTCATCGTTGGCCCTGCTCACACACCTGGCGAGGTTCAGGCCCCACGGTTGGTCTCCCGCTCCCGGGGATTCTACCGCTGGCCGGCGTGCGTGCCCTCGCTGGGGAGAAGCAACTCGAGTCACCTCCAGGAGGGATGGGTGCAATGGGAGTGCCCTATTCCAGATTAATCCAGGCCCACTGGGGCCTAAGCCAGGTTGGACATTGCCCACTCACCCCACTTTCCACCATCTCCAACCAACTCCATCCGCTTTTCCAAGCAAACATCTCACGCTTCATTTCTCAGCAGTAAAAAGCTGCAAGGAGGGGCCCCATGGTTATTTCAAGTGTCCTTCCTGCTTCCCTGGCTCTGACCACAGAATGAGGAGAAATGGGCAAATCTTCCTCCAGGAAACTCAAGTTTGTTTCCTAATTCTGGCTCTCTGCACCCTTTTTCTAACCTTACCTTTTCTAGCAGACCTTTTCATCCTGCATGCAATGGCGTGGTGGTTATCTGAGGGATGGGAGCAGCTCACCTCTTCCCGAGGATTTATGCAGCTAGAGCGGTGAACTGCATTTTCTCCTATTTCATGGTGATGGTGTGTGTTAGTCAGCCAAAGGGGTGCTGATGCAAAATACCAGAAGTCTGTTGGATTTTAGAAAGGGTATTTCTTTGGGGTAGGAGCTTACAGATAAAGCGTAAGCTACTTCCCTCACCAAAGTCTATTTCCATGTGTTGGAGCAAAATGGCTGCTGACGTCTGCGAGGGTTCAGGCTTCCTGGGTTCCTCCCTTCCAGGATCTTGCTTCTCTCTGGGCTCAGGTTCCTCTCTTTCTGGGGCTGGCTTCTCTTTCCCCTGTGTACTTACTTCCTGGAGCTCCAGCTGAAGACTTTAGCATCAAACTCCAACATCAAAATCTCTCCACCTCGGTCCTTCGCCATGTCTTTTATGGCAAAGGACCCCACACCCTACTGATGTGGTCCAATCACAGCCCTAATCGTAATTTAATCATGCCGAGGTACACACCAGTTTACAAACATGATCATAATCCAATATCTATTTTTGGAATTCATAACTGCATCAAACTGCTACAGGTGGAAGATGGACAAAGGCAAAAGCTGATATTTAATAATAAGAACATGGCACTCATAATCTTAACGGACAAAATGGGCACAGAAGCAGAATTCACTAGGCATGCTCCAAATGGCAAATCTACCTTCCTACCTATTTATCTATCTATCCATCCATCTTTGGAGACTCGTGGGATTTCACTGGATAAGTCATTTGTAAAAAAAAAAAAAAGTGCTAATGAGGTAGAGATACTGGGCAGAAGATCAGACCATGATGAGGCATCATCAGGGACCTGCATAATACTTTTTAGCTCCTTTGGAAGATATGGGCCTGCCTCTTTTGTTCCGTCACAGCTGCACTTTATCAGGAAAACAATTCTTTTTGAAAGTAGGGGCCTGCCTCTCCACCTGCCTGCGCATCAGGGTGTTCCCGGGACACGCCTACTTGTTCAAGACCCTATCGCCATGAGTGGGGCAGGAGCAACACCGCTGCCCAGAGGCTCTTAGAATACTCGGTGATGGTCGAAATTAGCATTTGCGCAACCTAATTAAACTCTAAGGTGTGATCCACCCTGCGCTAGCCAGTCCCTGTCTGTAAATAACTGCACTGAATCCTGGAATGACGTCCACTTTACAGGAGACAGAGCAGCCTCTGCAGAATGCCTGGGGATTTTACCTGGGGGCTCTACAGAATTGTGTCTTCTCACACCTCTGCTAATTCTACTGGCGTTTCACGTAGCAAACTTCTTGTCCCTAACCATCCCTTGTCCAGTGCCCCCGGAAGATTCTGTTTCATAAAATTTCAGCAAAACCGGCATCGGCATGCTCTCAACTGGTTTTGTAAGACGGTCACCTTAGGGCAACTCTGCTCATGGCGCCCAGGCAGGGTGAAACCTCTCTCGGCTGCTCAACAGGTTTCTTTCGTTACCTGAACCGCGAGGGCCTGTCCTAAGACCTGCTGTGCAAAACCTCATGGACTGACAGAGGCGCCGCGGACACGGGCTTGGTGGCTGCGGGAGTCAGCCGCGCAGCTACGGGGTGGTCAGCAGGTGGCCGCACGGGGACAGCACTCCCTGGTCCTGGCTCCAGCCCGACGCCAAGCCCGTCCTCCCGGGCCCCGAGCCCCTGCTCGGCTCTTTGCTCTAAAGCCACCACCTTCTGCCAGCACTCTCTCCTTTCTGATAGATTAAAAATAAAACTTGGTATTTCCACCGCCAAAGTCTCAGGTGTTCACCTCTGAATTTGCCTCCTAACTGTAGAATTCATTTTCGAAAATAACCTTTCACTTACTTTAACATTTTTAGGTGAATAATATGTATTCAAGGCCAAAAACAGAACAGGAAAAAACAGTTAAAACCTCCCATGACCCTTTGGGATCAGGTGACTTCTGTGTGCATCCGCGCGTGTGCACACGTGCACGCGGCACGGGCGGCAGGGCCCGGGCTCCGATGGCACCGCCCGGCCGGGGCTGACCAGCCGCCCGCCCGGCATGTTACTTCCGTCCTGGAGCCTCGATGCCCCCGTTCTCAGGGGTGGTGCTGACGTGCACCTAGAGCCTCGCTGCCACGGTGACGCGAGGGAGCCGCTGGCCATAGCACCCACTGACACCCGAGGGGCACAGGCTGCGTGAGAACTTACGGCGGCCCCAGGAAGGGGACAGGGCCCTCGGGAGCTTCCATTCCAGGAGGCCAGACAGAGAGTGACACAGAGCAGCCGCGGCAGCCTTGAGGAGGTGGTCAGGGCGGTGCAGAAAGCAAAGCCCCGGGGGTGTGGCGAGGCTGAACTGGGGCTTGGCAACGGCCTCCCGAGAAGGGGCTGTTGGCCCGGGGCCACGCGTACGGCGGGAGGGTCTCCAGACACAGCCCGGGAAAGGCTCCACGGTGGGCACAGGCGTGGCTGGCCCCAGGAGGAAAGGGAGGCAAGTGGCGGTGACGCCGTTGCCCCCATAAGATGGTGACGACACGGCATTTTACATGGACTTCTTCCCAAGAGACCATAGGAAAAGCAGCCTTTTAACACTGCTGTGGCTGAACCGTGTCGCTCTAAAGGACACGGTGACATTCTGGGCCCTAGGACAGGGAGATGAGGCCACGGCAGGTGGAATCTCCAGAGCAGGGAGGGCCCTTTGTCCAGCACAGTAAGAGGAGGGACACGCGCACCCTGACGGACACGAGGTAAGAAGGCCACGCACAGGCAGGGGCAGGGGCTGAAGTGCCGCCGCCGGAAGCCCGGGCACCCAGGACTGCCGGCAAGCCCCCAGAAGCAGGAGCTGCGAGAGGCAGAAAGGGCCCTGCCTGACGGCTTCAGAGGGCGCGCCGCCCTGCGACGCCCTGACCGCGGACTTCTGGTCTCTGGAACGGGGAGACAATACATTTCTCTTGCCTTAAGTTGCCCAGTTTGTGTTAACTTGTGGCAAGTGGTATTCCCTGGTAGGGGTTTACCATAATGAATTCAACCAATCCCCTACTGCTGGGCAGGGAGGTTGTTTCTGATTTATTTATTTATTTATTTATTTTTTATTGACTTTGTAATAATATTACATTAAAAAAAAATATATATATATGAGGTCCCATTCAACCCCTGTTTCTGATTTCTGAATTGTTTTTAGGTAGAATGGAAACTTAACATATTTACAGTTACTTCTTTAAAAATAACATTAAGTTACATGGGAATAATATGTAAAGACATGGACAATTTTAATAGAGTATGTGCAAGTGGAAAAAGCCGTTACAATATAATCCATTACTTAGGGAAAAAAGAAGCAAACACACACACATGCATTCATCAACTGGAAGCGCATATATCCTCAAGTAAGAGCTGAGTGTAGAAGTCAATTTTTTTTCCAAAGCAAAAGTGCTCTCTGCATTTATAATTTTTCTAAAATGTAATGTTTTATAATTAGGGAAAATCCCAAAGTCATTACTGTAATAAACCAACAAAGACAAATGACAGCTAAGCCACTTGCTCAGAGAAAGCTCATAACATCATCTCCCTTTTCAGGTAAGACTCTCAAAATGGTATATTTACGAGCCATACTTTCAGGAAAAAAAGAATTTAAAAGGTGAAAACAGACCATGTTAATAATGCAAATTAATGTGCTTTTAAGAAAAAAGGAAAACGATGTGAAGGACAAATGATTTCTATTTTTTTAAGTTAACTGTCCATAAAGTTTATTAACGTGCTCTGGTTGCTACCCCTCTGCTTTACCATACGTCAGCACCCCTCAGAGGAAGGGCACCTGCCAAACCTGGGCACCCTAACCTTGACCTCGAAAATCACCCAAACCTCAAGGGCTGTAGATGCAACACATGCTGATGCCCTGCACGGGCTGCCGCGGGCTCACAAATCCCATCTGGGGGCCTGGCCCGAGTGCATCGCGGGCGCTGCCGCTGCCTTCTGATTGATAGGGGCTGACGAGCCCCAGACTGCAATTTCTGCTGCGTCCCCACCACAAAGGCCTCCGTGCACAGGGACGGCCGAAGGGCTGCTTCTGGACACAGGCGTTCCTGGGCGACTTTGGTGTGAAATGGAACACAGTACAATAGGGAAACGGATTACTTCTGCCTTGTTTTGGGGAGGGGAGATGCTGATTTGACGCTCTGCATTAAGGCAAAGCTTTAATATAACGTGAACAGCTGGTTTAAAGTTGAGCTACTGATCTGGGAAAATTAAGTTTGAAAATTTGAAGTGCATAAAGTCATTCTGTTTTTTAATTATGTTAGAGAGAAAAAACATTTCTAAACCTTATCTTAGTGCTAAATTCTGAGCCTAGCCCATTGTTCTGAAATACTGTCAAAGAGAGAGCACCCACCTACCAGACAACTGGCCGCCCCTGCCCCGGGGTTTCACCTAAGTCCTGTAGAAAGCAAGGGGCACGTCCGAGCCGAGCTTCTGGACTAGAACCAGATGAAAGGATAAGGTGTGGGGCCGAGACCGCACATCTATTTAGGTAATATTATACCCCCAAATATGTTTTTTTTCAGTGTAATTGTAATTGCTTTGCTGGAAATAAGTATGCATTTTATGAGATTCTAAAATATACATAGAATCACTTGCCCTCAAATGTAATAAGGTTTTAAAAACCCCACTGCAGAAACAGTGTAGCAATTAAAACAGCATTTATAACTAAATATGTTTAAAATGTTTCTTCATGTAAAAGAGCAAAAATCTAAGCCATTTAAAATAGCCATCTGTTTCCTCATGATATAAAATTTTTAGTATCATTGTATAATTAATATTAATATCACTTTCTGTTAATAATCTTATCTGCCAGATAAGAAAGCGAGGGTGTAAGGAAAGACGTGTTCAGTGAAAAAGTTGAAGAATGCAAAACTAAAGTAAGAGGTAAATAGCAAAGGAGAAACCGTACGGAGGGTTTGACGACGCCCCTGGCCAAGCATTACATGTCTCTCCCTCCCCACCCTCCCTCCCATCCCTTGCACCCACCCATGCACCCATGAGTTGTCTCCATCTCCATCTTTACCTGTCCATACAGCAGTCTACCTGTCTTCCTCTACCTTTGTCTGACTCCGTCCGTCTGTCCATCGATCCACCTGTCACTTTCTCTGCCATGCATCTGTCCACCCCTCTGTCACTGCCTCCATTTCTCCATCCATCCGTCACCCCCTCTTCATCTTTCTCCTTCTAACTATCCTACAGTTACACATCTTTAGGTGTAACCACTCTTCACCAACCCTCACTTCACTGCTTTCTCTCGGTCTCTCGAAATTTTTACGTCCTTCCTTTTTACCTGTCTTTTGTTTTTCTTCCCCCTCCCCTCCCCTGCCCTGCTGTTTTTGCTGTCTGTGCCCATTCGTTGTGTGATCTTCTGTATCCATTTCTCTTTTTGTCTTCTCATCTTCTTCCTCTAGGATTCACCGGGATTCGATCGTGGGGACCTCTGATGTGGAGAGAGGTTCCCCTGTCAGTTGCGCCACCTCAGCTCCTGCTCTCTGCTGCGCTTCACCTTGACTCTCCCCTTGTCTCTCTTTTGTCGCATCATCATCTTGCTGCGTGACTCACTGGCGCGGGCACTGGCTCACCGTGAAGGCCCTCGGCTTGATGCACAGGTACTCGGCTCACCACCCGGGCACTCACGTGGGCACTCAGCTCCACGTGGGCACTCTGCTCACCGTGCGGGCACCCACACGGGCACTCGGCTCATCCCGTGAGCGCTCGGCTCACCACACGGGCACTCGGCTCATCCCGTGAGCGCTCGGCTCACCACACGGGCACTCGGCTCATCCCGTGAGCGCTCGGCTCACCACACGGGCACTCGGCTCATCCCGTGAGCGCTCGGCTCACCACACGGGCACTCGGCTCATCCCGTGAGCGCTCGGCTCGCTGTGTGGGCACTCAGCTCGCCGCACAGGCACTGGCTCGCTGCACAGACACCCTTCCTCTTCTTCTTTTTCACCAGGAGGCCCCAGGGATGGAACCCAGCTCCTCCCATAGGTAGGTGGAGGCCTTATCACTTGAGCCACATCTGCTTCCCTACATGTCTTTTTAAATTCTATAACAGGAAGTAGGGAACGGGTTGACAAATATCTGACCAAATTTTATGCTAATAGTTGACAAAATCACCAGGGAAATGACATGATAGAAGTTTCTTAAACTGCTTGTCTCCTAGATTGAGGACCTGAGAGCAAACCAGAAATCCAATAAGTGAATACGTTCTTGGCCTGAGAGAGCCATAAAACCATGAGAAAAAGTCCTAAATTGCTTAAAAGCAAACAATATAAAGTCTGATGTTCTAAGATTTTATAATTACAAAAGTGCACGTTTTATTTTTCCCAGCTGGAGAAGCAGCAGACACATTTAACAAATCTTTTTATACTACACTATCTATTTGTAATTTGATGTTTTCTAGCTGTAAAACAAAAAACAGAAAACCACTGTGACAGTTTGAAGTTCTTTCGTGAATCCCCGAAAGAAAAGATTATGCTTTTGAACTAACTCATTCCCGTTGGGAGTGCAATGCTTTCGACTGGACCACGTCACTGAGGCCTGAGCCAGCTCGGTCTCCGTCCTCTGGTTGGGTGTGAGATAAATGGGGACACATAGGAAGAGGAAGCACTGCCACTTTTAATGCCACAACGTGCAAGGAGAACTCGAGGATCTGGCAGCCAGACCTGAAGAGAAGAGCCTTGTGCCTGTACTGGCAACTGAACTCGGGAAGAAAGCGAAGCAGCTGCAACTGAGAGAAGCGGCCCGGAAGGAGACGAGGGGTATGCCCGGCTGCCAATGGGTGAGTTCTGGGGGGTGCTGGCTTCTGAAGGAAAAGGCAGGGGTCCAAGTAGATTGCCTGCCATCTTGCCAGGCCACACAGCAGGATGCTAGGATTGACAGAGGCTGACTTTGGTGTGAAAGCATCCCCGATGGTGCTTGATTTGGACATTTCATGGCCTTGGAGCTGTTAAGCTTTTACTCCAAATAAAATCGCTGTTTTATAAACCAACCCATTTCTGGTACTTTGCACTGGCAGCCATTTGGCAAACTAGAACACACACCTTAAAGTCAAACATTTGCAAGTGAAAATGCAAGTGAAAAGAATAAAACACAAAATAACTTCGTAAAATTTTAGACTTTTGTATTTTAGTTAAGTTTTTAAAATTTATTTTCGTAATGCACTGTGGCACAGGGGCCAAGGAGAAGAAAACCTGGACTATCATCTGGACAGAGCGGGCAAGGAGGCATTTGGGCCTTCCCCGGCTGCCCCCCAGCTGGCACTCCCTGCCTGCCAGCCCTTGAGCTGCTCTCACGGCCTGCTTCCTGCCCCTTCTGGGGAGCCCTGGGCTCTCAGCTCAAAACCCACCCTTTCACAGTGTCTTCCCTAGTCTCTGGGGCCAGAGCAACTCTGAAGCTTTTCCACGCTTTCCTCTGTGCTAACCATTTTCTATCTTGAATTAAGGCGTTGGCCATCTCACCGCACTGATGTGCTTGTAGGCGGGAGGAATATGGCCAATCCTGAGCCATGGGCTTGAAGGACTAACTACGCTTTTCATCGGCAAGTCTACTGGAGACTTCTAGACCCCACTCCCCCACCCCTCTCAGCTCTGTCTGCCCCCACACTGAGCGGACTTGAATCCCCACCACTCTCCGGCCCCAAGCTGAAGCCTAAGCCTTCTTAGATGGTCTGCTCTAACCCTCCTCCCGCGCCTTGCCCTGCCTGTTACCTGCTCTGGGTGCTTTGTTACCAACCGCACGGGGCCCCGTGCCTCTTGCGGAGCTCTGACCAGCCACCTCGGGCCAACGATCACGTCCACCTTCTCCCAGGCCATTTCCAAATACGTCCCTGAGCAACCCCGCACAGGTTGAGCGCCCGCTGTGTGTCTGCCCGACGAATGAACGAATGGACAGATTAATTGCTGCTGCAGTCTCAGGTGAAAGTAGGAATTCATACGTCTACACAGGACTTGATTTCAGAATGCAAATGGGTGCCGCGGCCACCTCGTGGCCGCGTTTGAATTCTCAACACTCCTCAGAGTATATTTTAATTTGTTGCCGTATTGATTATCTGCCTTCCCCGTTCCCCACTCCGAGGGGCTGGGGACTTTGGTTTTGCCTCCTGCACTTCCAGGACTTGGGCGGTAGGCGGCACAAGGGAAGAGGTCAATAAATACCTGTTGAACGAATGAAGTTAAAAAGCTGCTGCCAAACGCACCTATTCTGCACAACCTTACCTCAAGTTAGCACCATTTGTACCTAACAATTCTGAAGTGGGTTGAGCTCATCTAAGGTGGGAAACTCAGGTTTCAACCCCGCGACTCCTAATTCAGGAAATGTGCACCACAGGTCACCGACAGTCCACTGTGAATATTTTTGTCAGAAACTGTAAACACTGGATCAGTGTACTTTCTTCTAAGTGGCCATGGCTCTGTATGCACTGCACAACACATCTTGCTTTTTAAAAACTACTAAAAATTTTACAAGCTCAGAGGACTCTACCCCATAGCACTGGTGGAGGCCTGCGGCTCGTTTCGCAGGCCGTGCCCGCCATCACCGTCACCACGTGGCCATGGGGCTGCCCTGGAGGCCACATGAGCGTGTTCACCGGCCCCTGCGTGAGCGACACGGGCAGGTGCACTGAGCGAGGACGCCGTGCAGGCTCCAGGTGATGCTCAGGAGGAGGGCCACAAACAAGACCCCGGGCTGCCCTGCCCGCAGAGGTCACCTCCTGGTCAGAGAAGACAATCAGGACAAAACAAGAGCATTTCAGATCACGATAAATGCCAGGAACCAAGGGCCGCATGGTGCTAGAAAGTGGCGGGGAGGACTGCGGCTGCTCAGTGGGTAGAAGGCACCCAAGCAAGAAGGTCCTGGGAAGAGCAAGAGGGTAATGGAGGAAAGTGGGCCTGGGAAAGGGGCGGGGCTGCTGGAGGTGATGTGTCCCACGGAAGCGGGGAGAGGGCGGCAGGGCAGGAGATGCTGGGAGGCACAGCCAGGGCTGCCCTGCCTGGGGCCTTGCAAGCAAGAAGTAAAGGCTCAGGACCCTGCCGTGTGTGCCATGGGAGCCACTGGACTGCTTTGTGCAGGGGGGTGGCCAGCGGACTGTCTGAAAGGTGAGAGTGCCGGCCCTGAGAGTGGACCTCAGGGGCCCGAGAATCGAAGTCCAACACGGGGGCAGGCTGTGCTGGAGCCAGGCGGGCAGGGGAGGCGGCGGCGAGGGGCAGAGCCCGCGGGGGGTTCTGCAAGTCCAGCGGGGGGAACGCAGCTCACGCACTGGCTCTGGGAGGCGTGATGAGCCCCTCCAGGTTTCTGGCACGAGCTCCCGGAGGACGAGATGGTGGAGAGGCTGGTGGGAACACAGGGCCGGGAGGAACGTCGCGGCGCTATCCGACCCGTCTCAGGCAGGCAGCCGGCTCGAAGGAGGAGGGGTCGGGTGACGGGAGCCTGGGCAGCTTGGGTGTCGGAGAGGTGGGGAGGCCGACTCAGGCAGGGGGCGCAGGCAGAGGAGAGGGGAGGGGACGGGAGCAGAGGAGAGGGCGGGGGAGGCCGGCATCGGTCCTGGGGGGTCCCACGGGGGCAGCCCAGGAGGAGAGTGTCGAGCCGGCTGCCCAGAGGCAGCACACGGATGGAACCAGAGGTGCGGGGTGGAGGGGCTGGCCCTGGCCGTGGGGTGCTGGGTGGAGGGCCAGGTCCCTGGGAAGTAGGGGCAGTGATGCAGACAGGTGTGCCGAGAAGGAAAGCGGAAAAGGGGATGGGAGGAGACAAGGTGTCAGGATGGGAAACGGCACAGCAGGTGGTGTGCCTAAAGGAAAGAGCTGGCCACTGGGGAGAAGCAGCTGGTGCGGGAGAGGAAGACGCAGGCACCGAGTGCTGGGGATGCGCCCAGAGGCGGAAGGGACGGGCTTCCTGAGAGCAGACCTCGGCCCTCCAATCAGTGGGGAGTAAGGGAGACGCACTGCAGAGGCGCGCGGCTGGGGGTCTGGCGAGGTGATGGAGGAGGTGGAGGGACAGGTGAGCAACTTCTTCCTGTTCCACTGGCGAAGCACGAAGACGGTGACCGGGTGATGGAGAAAGCGGCGGGGCCGGCAGGAGAGATGGAGGACGCCGGAGGAAAAGGCCGGCAGTGGCTGTGCATCGGGACCCGCTACAGCCGCGCCTCGTGCGACGCTCTCAAGGCCGTCCCTGCCACGTCTCTCCGCGGCCCTGGCGGGGGTCTCCGGCTTTGCACGGAACGAGGCCGCCATCGCTCAAGGGCACCCCCCGTCAGGCGCCGCCCCGGTTTTCACCAGCAGCCCCCGCCTTCCCACCGAGGGGAGGCATCCCAGGTCTCCGTGTACGGTTGGTTTTGCGAATCTGAACTCAGGGTATCTCAGTTAGTTTCGACCCATCCTGTAGCCTGATCATGCCTCTGAAAGCACCGTCCACACGTCTGATGCGCTGGGCTTCCGTGTCCTCCCAGCCCCACGGCCACCGTGGCCCTGGCGGGAGGCTTCCCTCGCTCACGCAGCTCTTGGAGGCGGCGAGCAGGCGCAGCTACGACTCGGCCCCGCCTGAGCCTGAGCGTGGACGTGGCCAAGCTGCTGAACCGCCGAGTCCCGTCCCGTGGTATCTTGTGCCGGGCAAGCGGGCAGGGCTCCATGAATGCCCGTGGCGCCACCATGGGCAGGCGCAGCGGGGGGCCTGCTGGGAGCCCCCGCCCTCTGCCTGAGCACAGGCTCAGGCTCTGCGGTCGCGCCTCCACTGCGGCGGCCCCCTAGGGAAGGGGGCAGGCTTGTGTCGCAGGGAGGGACGGGGATTTCAGTTGGGGTGGAGTGCAGCGATGGGAGCTGGGAGGGACCTCAGAGTCAAAGCCTTCATCGTCTAGATCAGCGTTTCTCAGACTCGGCTCTATTGACATTTTGGACCAGATAACTCTTTGCTGAGGGCAGGGGGAGGCTGATCTATGCGTGGCAGGATAATAAGTAGCATCCCTGGATTCTGCTCACCGGATGCCGGGAGAATGCCCTCCCTTTCCTCCAGTCGTGACGACCAAAAATATCTATTGCCGAACGGCTCTCGAGGGGCAAAGATCACCCCTGGTTAAGAACCACTGTGCTAGAGGAAGATCCTGAGGGCCAGAGTGGCTAAGAGACTGAACTACAGTAATAGTCAGTGGTATCTTGAGGATGACTGGCCCCCAGTTTTGAAACCCACTGCCCCCTGCTCTGATAATCGAGGCAGCAGGGATCCACCCTGTTTCCCTCAACCAGCAGCTACCGCTGGAAAGAGTGGAGAGGCATGAACTAACAAGACCAAAGCAGAAAGTTCTCTCTCTCTGACTGGGAGGAAAAAACTTCCGTTCCTGTCACCCGTGGCTAGTTACCCTGAGAAGCTTCTGCTTTCTCCTTTGCCACATGCCGAGAGGGGGAAGCAGGCGCCCCGAGCCTGCAAGGAACCAGGGCCATCCTTTAATTAGGCCCACCAGCCCGGTGGGGGAGACTGCTGGGGGCAGGGAGAGCCTGGTTCTGAGAGATGAGCGCCCGGGGGCCCTTTAACACTGAGCTAAGCTGAAGGTTGATGACAAACCCCTGCGAAGGGTTTTTGAATTACAGCCAAGATTTGGGAGGAACTGCAAAAGGAAAAGTTCAGGATAAGTCAGAAGGGGAAATGTCTATCTGCATTTTATTTCCTTAAAAAAGCCAGCTCTATAAAAAGATTAAGAATCTTTAAGACACAATGCATTAAAAACCCTAAGCATTCATCTTCTGTTTAGGAAAAATAGTAGCAGAAGGAAAAGATTATAAGCTTTGGAGTCAGAAAGACCTGGGTTTTGAATTTTGGTTAATTAGTGAGTAGTCTTAGACAGGTTTCTCTGCCTTTTGGAACCTGTTACCAAATGGAGCTAATGATTCCCAGGGAATGAGCATTAGACATGAAGGTCCTGACATGTGGCAGCTTGCAACGGAGGTAGAGGTCAACTGTAGTTTTGCCTTTGACCCCTCACCCACCCAGTAAAGTCCTCCTCCTAATTAATTAAGCCTCCTCCTGGTCAGAGGGCAGTGGTATCACATGACCGCCACCTAGTGGCTGCTTACTGGAATTGTAAGTATACTATCAAAGGAGAGAAAAAAGTGTTGAGAATACGAACATCAAAATTTATAAATTGATGGTAAATATTCCCAGAACCCACAGTTAAGTCATGCTTGTTGGAAAACCTGAGATCTGAAATGCTGGGCTGCTGACCCTCCTTAGACCAGGCTCTATGGGAAGGGAGAAACAAAAGAGAGGATAGACAATGGCCAAAGCTATAGCTGGTGTTTCTAACCCAATTACAAAAACAGCATCCCCCCCAAATTTCATAATGGGGAAAAATATTTTAAAGATAGCAAAAACAATAATGCTTGAGTATAGGATGTGTTGTTGAATAACCCTAGATTCTGGTGGGGAGACACATGATAACATGATTGGGGGGAGCAGGAAATGGCTCCCCCCAATCATGGGGGGACACAGACGCGATGCGTTCCTTCTGGGGAGAAGTGGAGAGATGGCTGCGTGTTCTTGCTTATGTTGAGTGGGCTGCTGGAAGGCAGCCCGAAGCCAGGCAGATGGAAGCCAAAAGCCATTGGGAGTCATGTGGTGGTGACGGTGACAGCCGGTCAGTGATCGGAAGATAAGCCGTGTTGGGATGAAGCCATCCGAGATGGGGTGGCGCTGTCGGAACCACTAGTCAAGCTGACGGCTCGGTGGAACTGGAAAACAGGGTCAGGGCAACCACCCGGCTGGGCCCTGGGCCCAAGGCTGGTGCTGGCAGGAAACTGTGTGGAGCGCCATGGGCCGGCCGGCCACTCAGCAACGCCTGTGGACGGATGCACGCCCCTCCGCGCAGGTGTGATGCATCTGAAAATGGGTCTCGCCTTGAAGAGAAATATGACAACCCAGTCTGCTACAAATGACTCCCTAGCACCCCTGCTACCCCCAGGAATGCTAACACTTCTAGAGGAAATCACAGAGAAAATGATTAGTTAAAAAAAAAATTCCAGCTTCCAATAAGATTTGAGAAAACCCTCGGCCAATAGTTGTTGCAGAGATAATTGTTCTGAATCTATCAATAAAGCCAAGCTGCCCCTTCATTGACTGCAAACACCAATTTCTTTCACCCAGGATTATAAGTTGGTGTACATGGTCTCACTGCTGCCATTATGGTGATAAACAGTTTAAACTACAACAGGATCTGACATGTAGATCAATTCTGAGTCCATAAAGAATCTACACAAGAGGTTCCAGGACAGGAATTTACAGCCACCAGTTTTTATTCTCTCTTGCTGCTAAAATTACTTCTGTCAAACACTTAGGAGAGTAAGAAAAAATGTAAAAAAATTAATTTTTCATGTACTCCTGGAACAGCCTTTTTCAATGCAGAGCTTTAGATGAATATGTTTCTGCATTTAAAAAATTACACCGAGCAGCATGCGGTATTTAGTCGAAGAGGGATCCAATCCTCCGTGCTGCTCGCCAGCCAGCAGACAGCAATTTGAAACATGAACTGAGCTGTCTGGATTTTCTCTAAGGGCAGATGCGGGTCTCATGTTAGCAATGCCAAATTATATTAGACATTTAATTTTAAACCTCAGGTACTTAAATGTAAAACCTTAGAACAGTAATAGTCATAAAGCAGTGGGGCATTCCATTTCACAGAATGGATTTTTCTTTTCTTCCCCCCTTAATTTAACCAGCACCTCCTGTTTTGTAGTTTGCCCACTACAAAGTAATTTATCTAATTAGGAGTTGCTCACAGCTGCTTAAAAGACAGAAGCCCCCAGGGTACTTGCTTGTCTGGAGAGGAAGACTTGGAGGAAAAGTTCTCTGGAGCCAAAGTCTTAATTTAGTGGGGACAAGGGAGCAGAGAAAAATGAATCCCGATGTTAGGATTACTATTTTATACAATAAAAGCGTGTGGTGATGGGAAGGTATATTCGCCAGCGCACGGGTGCCTGGATTCTAGAAGCTGCCCGGCTTCTTCCCATTCCCTACTGCTAGCGCCACATCAGCTTCTCATGACTCTGAAATCCAAACCCGGGGGCGGGGGGGAGCAAAAAATCATAAAAAAAAAAAATGATGGGTGGGGTGGTTGGTAGGTATCATTTGCAACTAAAAAACACACCCCCCTGCTCCCACAAAGCTCTTAATTACTTTTCTTTTGTGATTATTTGCTGAGTACCCTGGACACGTTCGTGCCAAAGCTGAGGTCTTGGAATCCACCAGGCCCCCGGCAGGGGCGCTGCTTTAAAAGCCCCTGGACTGATCTTTAAAGACGGGCCTGCAGCAGGAGGCTGGGGTAGGGCCTCTGGACCCGGCACCTTTGTAGGTGTGCAGCCGAGCTTCGGGGAGTAAATATGGGGTGGGGTCTGGGACTCAGCATTTCTGATCCGCTTGCGGAGAAGCCAGACACCACTTAGCCAGGGGCCCGCACTTTGGGAAGGATTCAGACAGGCATTCTCAAACTTCAGTATGGAGCCTGGGTGCGCGGGAGGGGCTTCTTAAAACACAGGTGGCTGGGCCCCGACCCCTGAGTTTTGGGGGCAGTGGGTCTGGGCGGGGGGGACCTGAGGCTCTGCATTGCTAACTAGTGCCTGGGCGAAGCTGAAGCTGCTGGTCCAGACAGCGCACCTTGAAGAGCCCTGGTGGGGAGAAGCTAAGGTTCTGGGGGCCCCGTGCCACTGTGCGACCTTGGGCCAGCTCCCTTTACTCCTTCCGTAGCAGTCTCCCCATCTGTAAAATGGGACCAGCTACAGGGTCTGCCCCAAGATGATCCAAGGAGATCAGCGACGCAAAGCCCTCCATCAATACCAGCTCTTCTTTCTCTTTTCAGCAATATTTTGGGTGTGACCTTTTCTCAGTCCTTTAGACAAATGCAGACATGAGTGAAGACCCCTGGGAAACTGGAGGAATCTTCCTTTGTGGAACATTCTACTGTCTTTCAGAATCTGCACTATTTGCCAGCACTAAGTCTTTTAAGATGCTTAATTAATTTTGCAATTTTGAGCTCTCAATGCTCTTGAAATTGCCTCTCCCCATTCTGTTGTACTTCAAC
This sequence comes from Dasypus novemcinctus, assembly GCF_030445035.2. Classification (NCBI taxonomy): domain Eukaryota; kingdom Metazoa; phylum Chordata; class Mammalia; order Cingulata; family Dasypodidae; genus Dasypus; species Dasypus novemcinctus. Next base: position 7,892,551 of record NC_080679.1, read on the forward strand.
TAACCTTTCCTTTCCGTGCAGCTTCTTGGCTGCTTCGGTTTCCCTTTCCCTCCTCTCCGAGTCTTTGTCCAAATTGCCTCCAGGCTTATAATAACTCGTCCTGCAGCTTTGCGCACAACCCCACCTGGTTCTTTAAGCACTGCTCACGTTTGCTTTGATTAACGCCATCAGTCCTGAAACCACCTACACGGTTTCCGCACTGGACTTCCTCGCGGTTCTCCCTATTCCTTAGTACACTAAGCCCCGCGGGCGTGTGTTTCTCATCTCCTGGGCTGAGAGTTAAAGCTTCTTGCGGCCAGGGAGAACATGCTACTTCATGAATGATGAGTGGACAATCAAGGGCATTCGTAGAAGAGAAATTGCTTTGTAAATTTAAAAACAGCACTCAAAAGTGAGTGAGCTCGAGCTCGTACCGGCACCGTATAAATAAGCACGTGCAGGCCAACGCAGAACGAGACCGTCCACCAAACCAAGCGGCTGGGGAGAACTGAGGATCACGATTTGTCAGCTTGGTAACACCTACTGTATACATTTAAAATAAAGCACAAAGAGCTATTATGTAGAGGGAAAGTTATCTATTGAATCTATCAGAGAGATAATCATGCAAGAGAAATAATTATATAGAATGGATTTTAGGTAGATTAATACGCTGCTCAAATGCCTTTTCAGGGAGACAATTCTGAGCCTAGAGGAGGTAAAGATTTGGGGCCATGACCTTCTTAAGGAACTTGCTCTTTGAGTCCCCCTCCCAATAAAACACCGGTACTCACAAGGCATAGAGCCGACAAATAGACTCTAGGCAGGCTGTGCAGTACACAGTCCTCACTCAAAGCAGGAAAGCCTGGGACTGCAGCTGCTAGGGCAGCCAGGACCAAGTCACGGCCACTCGGCCACCGCACCCTCTAGGAGGGCCTAGCAGGAAGGCCAGAGAGCTGCAGGCTCCTCCCACCCTCCAATGCAGCTCGATGTGAGCAAACCTTCTCGGAAAGGCTGGGACGCAGCCCACCCTAATCCTAATCCTGATTGATACATCAGTCCATTTGGAAGTATCTGGCAATCACGTATGTGAATTGCTTGCTTCTCCTAAAAAAAAAAATGCGCACCTGCGATAACAGCAGATGTTCAAACACAGAAGCTGAGGACCAGGGGTGGTGGCACACACCTGGCCCCTCGCACAAGGCAGCAACGCGCCCGTTCACCAGGGAAGGAGGGGGAGGCGGCTGGCTCGAGGCGGCCAGGTCAGAGCGATCTGCCTGATGCCAAAGGTGCGCGCTGGCCGTCTGGACACGCACCGGTCACCAATGCACACGTGTCACGTTATAAGGGAATGAATTGTAAACGTTTAGTTTGTAATGACTGAAAAACTGCCCTGGTTGGGGTTCTCCAGACATCATCATGGTTTCAGAAGAAAGGCAGACCTGTGCTCTCCAGCAGATGGTCTTTTCTTGAACGAGGATGGAACACGGGGCGGGCGAAGCGTGCGCACTGGTACTGGGGCACCAGCGTGAGGTTCTGAGTCGTGTGCCTTTCTGGATCCACCTTGTCCAGGCACCTCTGGAGCGCCTTTTACTGATTCCATCACTTCTTCTCGCCTCGTTTGGAGACGTCTTCCTTCAAGGCGCCCCCTGGCAGCAGCTGCCTCACGAGTATGGAGAAGTCAGGATGATGTTTACCCCAAGCAACCTCCTCCTGCAGCAGCTGGGAGGTCTATGGGGAAGACCTGATGCTGAAATCTTTTAATTAGAACAAATTATGCTAAAACCCCTCTAAAACTCTGTCTGATAGATTATATACAACAGTGGGAATTCCTTTAAATACTTGTGAACAGGCCACAGACAAAGTGCCACAGGCAAAGCCTGTTTCAGCAAGCCCAGTGCTCCCTCGACGTTGCATAATTCATGATTTCCTGCAAATGCCCACCATCATTCCCCCACACGCATTTGCTGCCCAGGAAGCTGGCCACAATGGTCAAAAAAAAAGAAAGGGAGTTGAGGGCTCCGGGATTACAGAAGGGACTCTGCCAAATCTTGAGGGCACCCCAGAAAGCCTGCAAAGCTATTAAGGAGAATGAACTATGCGTTCTCCTCTGAAGGGGAAGAAGCCTCAACCCCAGCAACACAAATCAGGTACCGCCGATCGAGGTGTGAGGCCACCGAGTGTCAGCAAGTGTGACCAGGGGCATAAAACCTGATGCTCTTTGGCTCCGCCCCTCCTCCTGTGAAACCCTGCACAAACCACTTGCCTCTCTGTGGCCTTAGTTTCCAAATCTGTGCAATGGGGCAAAGGCCCTCTCCTCCCCAGGGTTTCTCGGGGGTGAGACGGTCGATCAGCAACAAGCGTGGGGCAGGCAGAAGGCTTGGCTTGCTTCACCAGCTCTGCAGTGGCGGGGCCCAGGGCGTGTCGTCCAGGCTGTGCCCTCTCTTACCACTGCAGACGGCTGAGTCGGCAGTGCCCTTGACTTTGCTCGACTGGCCCACACTGGACACCGGGTAGGAACGCTGGTGCATGCCGCCAGGCTGGCTGTGAAGGAGCCGGACAGGACATGACACTCCCTAGGAATAAATGAGCTGGGGGAACCACCGCGGACTGCGGGCCCTGGACACTGGCATGAACTGGCCGACGGGGCCCGCCCACTCGTGCACTCTCACTTTAACCCTGAGAGCAGCGGGCAGCCTGGCTCTGAGGAAGACGGGGGGCCTCAGGCAAAAAATACTCAGGGGGAGGGAAGCGGCAGCTGTGGCTCAATCAAATGGGCTCCCGTCTACCATAGGGGAGGCCCTGGGCTCGTGTCCTGGGGCCTCCTTGTGAAGGCAGGCTCGCCCCACGCTGCGGAGAGCCGGTGCAGCAAGATGACGAAACGAAGGGAGACAGGCAGACACAAAAGAACGCACAGTGAACGGACAGAGAGAGCAGACAGCAGCAAGCAAGCGGCAAGTGAGGGGTGGATAAATAAATAAAACAAATCTTTAAAAAAAAAATACTCGGGGACAGAGGGTGGAGCCCATGTGACACTGTTCACGAGAGCCTTCCGAAGGAGCCCAGGTCTTCGAGGGTGACGCCCACGAGAGCTGCAAACAAGCAGCAGCAGCGGACCCTCTCTCAGTCCAGCGCAGGCGAAGACAAGAGGCCCCTCCTGGGATGAGCTCTGCTGCCCAGAGGCCAGCAGGGCCGGGGCCGCAGGAACCCTGCTGGGTCGGCCCATCAGTGGAGCTAAAAACGCTCTGCCTGGGCGTCCCCGAGTGCCGAAGGGTCCTTCCTCTGAAGCTCTACTTTACGAACAACACAAATCAAGCCCAGAGACACAGGCATCAGAGAAAACAGAGCGTCTCCAAACCCAGGTAAGTTTACTCTTAACCTTGAAAAGACTAAAGCAGAGGAAAAATAACCTGAGCGACGTCACAGCAAATATGGACCGGGATGAAAAATGATTCCGTTGGATACTTAATGATTTGAATCAGGTGCTCAACATCAAAATGAATTATTATCTGGTCAAACCAATTTTAGATTCAAAAACATAATTAAGTGCCTTTCTCCAAAGCTCAGCCCGTGACACCTTACTGCTAGTGTATTAGGTTAGATTTATATACAGATCTTCAAAGATATTAGGTTTTAATTTTTTTTTAACTTTCCTCCAATTGTTTTAGCTTAGAACCAATTAGGTTCTAAATTGTTCCAATAGAAAGTTTTCATAGTACCAGATCTTAAATATGTAGCTGTATTAGGAGTTCCCAAACCTGGCTAAGTATCAGAGTTACCTATAAAGCTTCAAAAAAAATATATATATATATATTTTTTTTCAAAAATAGAGGCTCTGAAAAATACAGATTCTGATTCAGAAAGTGTGGAAGTGGGGCTCGGGGGAATATACGTTTTCAAAAGCGGTTCCGTTGAGCAGTCGGAGGTGGCAACCACGGACCTGGTGGTGATCCTGGATGGCACTGGAAAGTGCCATCTCATCCACTGCAATACAATGTACGCAATTACCCGAGGTGAAGGGCTTGGGCCTAAAAAATCTATTTCTACCTTTAAAAAAAAAAAGATATTGATTTTATTCTTTTGTCTGAACTGGCTACTTTCTGAATGTCATAAGGCAAACTATTCAGGGGAAGAGCTCCGTGATTCCAGAAAAAAAGCCACAGCAGCAGGAAGGAAGACCTGGCGTGGCCCAGCCGGGCACTCAGTCCAGGGGCAGCAGTGGCCCCTGGGGGTGCGCCACAGGTGCAGTCTCAGCGCCCTCCCTAGCATCGGCTTATGAGTAAGATGCCTGGGGGATTTGTGCACACACTAAAGTTTAAACAGACCCTCCACAGACCTCAGGTTAACTTTAAAAGCCAAACAAAACCACCACCAGAAAGAACAAAACCTCAACTCAAACTCAAATTACGACAGCTGGTGGGTGGGTGGCGCACAGGCTGGGTGCTGAGGCTGCAGTCGCCGGGGTGCCCCAAGGACTGGAAGCACAGACGGGCGCAGCGGGCGCACAGGCTCACAGTTGGGGCACCCCCGCCTGCAGGCACCCATCCCCGGGGGCGAGGGCGAGGCTGTGGCCTCTCAGAGCAGGGGAGCCCCTGGGGCAGCGGGGTGGCACGACGGGAGCACCGCGGCACCTTCTGGTACCCTCCGTGGGCCACCTCAAAGCTGCACCCTGGGGGTGCTCCTCGGCCAGAGCTCTATTCCAATAGTGCCTTCGGAACCCGGGGCGGAAGCGCGTCCCTGGCCCCGTGAGGCCCTCTTTCTGCTGCTCCCGCAGCCTGGCGGACCCTGGGGTCTCCACAGCCTCCCTCCCTGCTCTGCCCTCACCCAGGCTCAAGCTTGGGGGCACACAGCAGGAATCGGGAGGAGGGGGCAGGGGGAGGCCAGGGCTGGCATGCTGGCTCAGTGTGGACCCCACCCTCGGCCTGCCGTGGGGTCTCGGGGCCTCTGCTCCCGGCCCTGGTGCCTGCCCTGTCCATGGGCCGGCACCCCGCTAATGCTCCTTTTGAGCATCACCCCTTAGGCCTGAACCCAGGCTGAACAGGGCCTGGGTCCTCTCTCCCCTGTCCGGAGGCTGCCGGCCACGCGCCCGCCCAGCCGAGCCCGGGCTGGGTGAGAGGCTCCGGCCCCCAAGCCGCGTCCTGCTCCTGCTACTTGAATGCTGGCAGACGGCGGCTGCGGGCCATGGCAGGGCTTGATGGCGGGTGAAGGGGAGGCGTGCTAAGGGCGGTGGGGAGTGGAGGGTTCACTGAAGGGGCAGGGTTTCTTCTGAGGTGATGAAAAGGTTCTAGAACGGATTGTGGTCAAAACCACTGAACTGGACACTACCAGGTGCACTGAGTGGGCTGTTAATGGTCTCAAGAAAACTGCTTGGAGAACCATAACATGCACAGAGCAGGCCCGGGGACGGCCAGGGTTGGCCTCCTGCCTCCTGAGACGCCCCAAGGAACCCGCCTGGGCTCTCCAGGGGGAAGAACCTCCCAGAAAGACTGCCCGCTACTGGAGTCCAGGAGGCAGAAGCCACGCGAGACCCCAACAGCGAGGGGTCTGCAGCAAGCCGGTTCTTGGAATATTCTAGCGTATGAAGATCCCCTGAACCCCAGCCACACCCAATTCCCAACTGTTGGGATAAACAGAAATGAAATGACTGAATTTGGGGCAAATCAATGAGTATATCTGAACACAGAATTAAGGAAGGAGAATTTAAACCAGGTCCACAGAACGAGGAGCAGATCTCTCTCTGTAGACCTGCCCCCGCCCCCAGGCGCACACCTGCCTTCCAGCGGCTCCGCTGCATCCGCTGCACTCAGGTACCTACCTGCCCCATCCCGTCGTGAGGTTCTCTGATTTACAAAATCTCCCAAAAACAGGTACAGGAGACTCTCACTGAGGAAGTACAACACTGCTGATCTTCTCTCGGGGAGTAACTCTCCTTTTTACACATCCTCATACCCTCTAATTTCAGGGACAATTTTTATGAAAGTCAAATACTAAAGAACCATCATTGAGACGTAAGGAGAGAACGGCATTTTCTAGGATGACGCAGCCTAAGTTAGTGGAACGGAAAACAAAAAAATTATGGAGTGTAAAAAAAATTACCATATCTGCCCGCTACCTATCATGTGAGAATCTACAAACAGGTATTTGCCTTTTAAGTAAGCGCATAAAGACCCACGTCTTAACTTGGACAAACCAGTGGCACACAGGTACCGTCATGGTGGTGCCCAAGCAGCCAGTAGTGTGAAGCATTTCACACCTGATAGCAGTGGCCCCGAGTGAGCGAGCACACTCCCAGGCCCTGAGCGAGTGAACGTTCACACTCACAGGCCTTGAGCAAGCGAGTGTTCACACAGGCCCTGAGCGGGCGAGTGAGCGTTCAGTCCCAGGCCCCGAGCGAGTGTTCACACTCCCAGGCCCCAAGTGAGCAAGCACACTCACAGGTGTTTTTATTTACTTTCAGAAAATCAGTTAAAGAAATAAACAAGCCCCCAAAAGTCCATTGAGTATGTTAATAACTTTATGGATTAAAAATCTGGTTGTACTATCCTATGATTATTTCTAACGTCCTATTATTTCACACCCATGCACACTCACGGCAACAACGGCTGACCAATGTGCGATTTCATGCCAGTTCCTGACTGAACATTACTGAGATGTAATTCTGTCTTCACTCGCACTTTTTTTTACATGTGTGCATTGAGTAATAGCTGCGGCCACTCGGGGAATTGTTTTTACCATTTTGGAAAATACGTCGAAGCACATAAGTGAGATGCTATGTTTAAAAATCACTGTATTCTCTCTCCCCGAGTACTTTAGAGGTAAAGCTTTCACTGAATGGCAATTCTCTTCAGATTAACAAGTTATTAATTAAGGCCGAGAGCCTGAAGTTGTCATCTCTGAGAGAAGTCGGTGACTTGATTGCCCGAGAGGTGAGGCGCTTTGAGTCACGGCCATCTCAGACAGAAGTGGCACTAAATCATCTTCTCAGCGAGTCAGGCTGGCCTCAAGTGCACCAGCACGGTGCCTCGGGGCAGGGTGGTCTGGGCTGAGCGTGGCATCGAAACCCCAAACTGCAGTCAGCAAAGTCAGAGGACCTGAGGTTTGGGCCTTGTATTAGTCAGCCAGACGGGTGCTGGTGCAGAATGCCAGCAATCGGTTGGTTTTTATAAAGGGTATTTCTTTGGGTAGGAGCTTACAGATCCCAGGCCATGAAGCCTAAGCTACTTCCCTCACCAACGTCTATTTCTCCATGTTGGACTGAGATGCGGTTGACATTTGCCAGGTTCCTCTCTTCCCAGGTCTGCTTCTTTCTGGGCTCAGGTCCTCTCTTTTCTCCACAAGGTCAGCTGTAGAATATCAGGCGAATGGCTCTGTCTCTCCCCAGGGCTTCTGCTGTATCTGAGGAGCCATCTCTGTTCTTCTGTGTTCTTCTCCTGGCTCAGGTCCTCTCTCCCTGGGGCTGGCTTCTCTTTTCTCTGTGAGCTGACTTCCTGTGACTCCAGCTTAAGGCTTCAGCATCAAACTCCAATGTCAAAACTCCAACAACAAAAAACCCTCAACTCTGTCCTTTGCCATGTCTTTCATCTGGGAGTCCCCACCGACTCAACGCCCTAATGACGTGGCCCAATCAAAGCCCTAATCATAACTTAATCATGCCCAGGTACAGACCATTTTACAAGCATAACCCAATATCTATTTTGGAATTCATAACCATATCAAACTGCTACAGGCTTCAATGGTGACTTGTTCAACCAGAGGCTCACACCTACACCTGCTTAGCTGAAACGCTGTCCTTAGGAAGAGCCTGGAGCCCTTGCTACCCAGCCATGAAGAGTCAGGAAAGCACGCGTGCGTGCCGGGCTGCGAGAGCCCAAGGGAAGGCACATGGGGTCTGCAAGAAGCCCCGCTTCATGAGGGGCTCTTGTTTCCCACCCACCAGGTGACCACTGAAACCAAGACCTCGAGGCTCAAGAATTTCATGAGGGTGTCTGAGGAAAGAGAGTTGAAGCTGGGGTCTTTGGGACTGAAACAGTAGCTGGGAAGGTCTTTCTTCACAGGTGTGTTGGTATTTCTCTACACGGAAGAGATTCCAGAAGCCAGACTAGAATGTCCTCTTTCCTGGAACAGAAGGAGGCAGGTTCACAGCTGGTTCCAACTCACCAGCTCTAAGCCAGGGCGACTGACAAAGAGGTCTCGAAAAGAAGTTTCTGCTTTGTGGAACCAAGGGACACTCACCTCCGCCAGATATCAACACCAAGACTGTGTTGTGGAGGATGCTGGTGGGCATTTTTCAGCCTTCTCCTCCTCCCTGGTCTTCCATTCTCCTGTGGCCTTCCGGAATATGCCTCTGCTCTCTGGTCGGCAGACAGCTCTCCATTGGCCACCTGCTGTTTCTTCACCTGCTGGTTCTGGATTATCTTTTCAGGGATGTCTATAAAGCAGACGGATTTGGAGGGGACACACTGCGCCCCCCTCCACAGCACGAGGCTGGGTCATTTAACATCCAGAATGAGGAGGAGGAGGCCTCCACGGTGAAGTCGGCAGGTTTGCCACAACCCTTTATAAAAGATGGGGCTCCTCTCTGGCAATGCCACCCACTGTGCATGCAGGTGCCACTGGCCCTTACGTCACCCAGTGGTAAACAGAGGTCAGAGAATCGGTCCACAAAAATACCAAAATCCTGGCTGCTGTGACCGAGGGAAGCGATAAATTGTCATGTGCCTCACTGGAGTCTCGTGACCTCTGTCAGCGCCCGTGGGACTTGGAAGGACTCGTCTGCTGGTTTCCAAGTATGGTGGATCTCAGAACCCTGTGTCATTCCAGCATCTTTTCTCACACTGACCTCCTAGGTCTTGTGTCATTCCACGGAGCCCGTTGTGTCGTGCTCAATGAAAGGAACAGCAATCCTTCCCTCGGGGAGCCTACAATCGAGTCTGGGGTGGGGCAGCATCTGTCCACGTGTGGGCAAAACAGAAGGCAGAACAACACAAGCGCACAGGGGCTGGGTGAGCGCGCCTGTCGGTAGGTACGGGAAGGCGGGTGGAAGACTGCGGAGCTCAGTTACACTTTGGACTTAGGCAGAGCTATAGAAAGGATGATAAACTATCCAAACACACCCCAGATCGCTCTTCTAATCGACCCACTTGATGTCAGGCTTTTATAAAACGGTCTAACATGCTTGTCCCCCCCTTAAGATTCCTCTTCTCCTTGGCTTCCCTCCAGATTAAAGGCACAGGCGGGCAGAAACACGTTCGCCAAGGAAACTGGTAGGAGGCGGCGAGCAGCCCCCCATGGAGACGGCCCAACTGTCCGTCCACCACGGCAAGAGCAAGCGGGCGTCATGGTATATCCCCACGGTGGCTACTCCAGAGCAGCGACGATGAACAAGCTGCTGACCCAGGACGTAAGAGGAAAGGACCTCAGAAGCAGGACACAGGACAAAGAAGACAAGCCCAGGAGGGCAGGCCACGAGCCCGCTCGACAGCTCGGAAGTAGGAGTGGACCTGTGCCCGAGACGTCAGGGTGCGGCGCGCGCGCGCGTGTGTGTGCTGGGGGCCTGGGCCGTGAGAAGGGGTGCCGCCAGCGCTCTGCTACCTGACCGGAACACGGGGCCCCCGGACACCGAGCTGGCACTCGGGGTCAGCACCTGTCTGTGTGTATCCTGTATCAACGATAGTTACCCTAGAAGACAGGAAGTCACTTAAACAGTTCTGGGTGCAAACGTCAGGTCAGAATACGGAAAAGATGGAGTCAGGCTGGCAAGGGGACAGCGTCCCCAGCAGGGACTCATCCCAAAGAGGGCCCCAGACCTCGGCGGGTGGGACGCGGGCTTCCACGGGAAGGTCTCGAAACACCTAGCTGGCAACTAACTTGGCGTTTTCTCTCGATTTTATCTGCGTTTCCATGAGCTACGTGGCCGACTACCTGGCCCGTTCTGAACTCAGAAGGAGTGTTTCCTCAAAGCTGCCACGCGGGATCAGCTGGCTGCTGGCCCCGCTAGCAGGGGGCGTCACATTTCCATGCTAATCCGTGTGTTCACAGCACCACCGCCTTGATATGGATATGTGTGTACGCTCACTGGGCCGCCTTGATGAGTTCAAGCTTCTATGTGTCAAAAGCGCCAGATCCTTTCCAAAGAATAATTTCAGCTGTACTTATATCCCTAAAGTGGAAGAGTTGATTTGAAAAGGTACTTACCTCTACCATATGCTATTTTCTTTTAAGTGATTTGCATTTCAAAGTGAATATGGCATTTATAGCTGAATGAATACCAGTATGTTGCCTGAACGGACCACAAATGAGCATAAAGAAAGATGCTGGTTTTCTATTGAACAAAAATGTTTTCATCCACCAAATGACATCAAAGACAGAAGTCCTCTTTTAAGCTATAGGCTTATTACATTGAAAAATCGTCTCTTCTGGTTTGAAAAAATACATTATTATTAAATATGGCTTTTCATAGCGTTCAAATAAAGATTCATCAACAATCACCCCTTTTAAGTTAAAAAAAAAATTGTACCGCACCTTCCAATTTTGGTCTATTTTTCATAAACAAGTCTTAACTTTATCAAAAGGTTTAACTCAGAAAAAAATGCTTGGCAATTTCACTTATTGCTTAAACACAATGGACAAATGCAAGATCGTCAGCTGGTGGGGTTTGTAACATTCAAGTTTAATGCACATTGGGGGCGGGGGGAAGGATTTTACGAGCATCTACATGAGCGTAAATTAAACATTTATCACCACTCTGTAACTGAATTACTTTTAAAAAAATATCATAATTATAGGAATAAGAGTGAGAGACACTAATCTTTCCTCGCAGGAAGCCCTGCCCTTTGACACATACGGAGGTTGTGTCAAAGTCCATTTTCATTTATATGTAACTTCAAATGTTATAAAAATTCAGGGCGCGCAGCTGCCTTGCAAACCTACAGTTGCATCCGGCCACATCATGGAAGCATGTGGGAAACCGGGGTTCTCTGGAACCCCCAACTGGATGGTAAAGACTGTCCTGATGGCCACATCACTTCAAACTAGGCCTTCGCCATCTGCTCTGGCCTCTAATTACAAACCCAAAAAGAATATAATTCACAGCACTACCGTAAAAAGTGAGATACAGAGGATTTAAGGGGCTGTGAGTGGGGCCACTTGCTCCAGTACTTGAACTGGAAGCCTGCCCTCCTTTCGCCAACCACGATTTTGGTCTAAGAGGATTTTTTCCCTGGGGACACATTATCTTTTTTTTAAAGATGTAGTCTTCTAGGGCTCTAAATCACGTGCTACTTTGCTTTGTAAGAGTGTGCAATTCAACACATCCACTATTGGGAAAATTAAACAGAGAGAGAGGAATCTGAGTTTTTCAGACTACCATGCAATTTTTTCCCTTATATTTTTCACTTTAGGCTTTTCAGAGAAAAAAGAACGCAGAGAGTCCAGATCTAGATGCAATGGCAAATGTAATTACCACTTACAATAATGTTGTGGCTATGTTCAGATTGCAGAATCTTGGAATTAGAGAGTTCCTGGTCATCTCCTAAAATGTGGAAAGAGCAAATTTTATTCCGATTTCTTCCCTACTGTAATTATGATGTCAAGGAAATGGGAATCCATTTTATTGTGCAAATTTCTTAAAATTTATTTTGCAAAATTATAAAGACATTGAAATAATGTAAACAAGATTTACACAATCCCACCTAACAGATCAGCCCTTTACTGAACACATGCATATATATTTTCCTTAGTTATGACCATAGAAAATGCATAATTTTATATTTTTCTTCTTTCATATAATCTTCCCAATCATTTCTCTGTATTGTTACGTAACCTAAAGGATAATTTTAGTGGTGTAACATCTCATTGATTCAGTGTAGATGATTTATATTACTATTTTTCTACTTCTGGATAGTTTGCGTTGTTTCCATTTTCTTATTATATAAACAACACTACAAAGGACATCTTGGCACTTTCAGATTTTCCTTAGGATAAAATCCCAAGAAAGTAACTATTGTAGCAAGCAATATTAATATGCTTCTGACTTCCGTTATACGTTGCTAAGTAATTTGCTTAATGACCAGTGGCTAAAAGAAGATATAACCTAAGCATCTTGAAGACAATTCAGTTAATAATTGGTAACATGAGAATAATCATAGTAATTGATAACAATATACTCCATGGGGTGGATCAAAAGATCAAATTATGACAAGCACTTCCATAAACTGCAGAGCCCTTTGCAGATATTAGTTGTTTATGAATCTCATCAGAGTTTCCTTTCTCTATAGTTTACCTTTTAGCAAAAGCTTAAAATGATGACATTGCTGATTTTGCTTACATTTAAAATCTAAATAGTCTCGATGTTTTCTATATGTTTTCCTCGTAATGGCATCTCCTCATGTGTAAAGTGCTCCTATCAGTTGCCTGATACCTGTTTGCTTTGATGTTTTCGTCATCAACAGTTTGCAAGAGCTTACACACTCATTCACTCAACAGGCATTTCCTGAACACCTCCTATAAGCCAGTGCAGCGCTCAGCATTGTGGATAAGTCGCTGATAGTCATGCTACTCCAAGTCTTTCAAAATTTCCAAGGAATGGTGACCAGTGTTATTATGCTAAAGCTTTTAGAGGTATGGTTTATAAAAAGGAAGGATTCTGTACTTGGAAAAGAACCAGAAACCCTGCTTTCACCCCATCGCTGGATTATTGCTTTGCCCGGGGGATGGAAATAATTTAGTGTTTGGTACAATTCAAGAAGAAAATACTAAACACACCAGAAAGTGACTTTTCATTTAAGCAGTTATAATTAGTAATGTCTAAATGTTTATTTCAGAGGCAAAACTTGCTCACCTCAGCACAATGATGCCTGCAGGGCTCACCTTGCCCCTCTGTACCTGCTAGGCACAATCCATAACCCATTTCTTGGTCTAGGTTACAGGAACAAGTCCACGTGCAGTACAGTGGTAGTGAGATGTGGTAGCATTACCAGAAAGGAGACTAAAACTAAGGATATTGTGTAAGTAACAAAATAGGAGTATAGTATTAAGATAACAATGTGTTATAAAACATAAAGCCTCAAATTCAAGGTGCCCATATCTTGTTCTCTAGGCTCTTACTTGGTAACAAACTCCCTCAACAACTGAATTAAAATGCATCCATTCATTCATTCATTCCCCATGCATAATGGTCCCACCTTTGAAAGTCTTTCTTTTAAGATCAATGTATGAGATCAATGCAGAAGGTCTTTTTTTTTTTTTTTTTGGACAGAATTCATTTTGATGTGATGACACTATTCTGAGGGGAAAACACAGGGTTAGCAGAGCTTTCTGGTAACCGCTGAATTCCATACTGTGTCTCAGGGAGGAGGCCAAGCTCTGCCCTCACCAGCCCATTCCTACCTCGACAGACAGCCTCTCACACCTGCACGCGGCAATCACGCAGGGACCACAGGCCACCTGTGCTCAGAGCCCTGGTGACAGGAAGGGCGTTTGTCTGTTGGATGTGTCTGGGTTTTACCGCTCACTGGAAACTCTCTGGAAAGACACCTCCTCTGTATGAGCTGAAACTACCAAACAAGGTAGGAGATGGGAAAATGTCAGGCTTACTCTGACAAATTCTTCTCTGCCTAGGAGGGACAGAGAATGTAGGAAGGAGACAAACTTCGGGTTCAATTCAGCATAAAAAGGCAGAGTTCTGTCACCAACGGTCAGTGTCCAGCTGAGTCCAGGGCCAGCAACCTGCTACCTTCACGAGGGCTGCTGGGACCATTTCCCGAGAGCCTTCTTGGGATCCTCCTCTTTCTTACAGTTCTTCTCCTTCCAATCAATTCACTGGGCTTGACAGCATCATTTGAACAGCAGAGATGCTATTCTCCACCAAATATTCAAATTTTTGAGAGGATAAAAAAAGTTCCTAAAACAACTTCTATTTATTTACTTATAGGTATTCTGTTGCCATAGAGATATACAACCTAGTGTCTCCCTTCATGTTTTCTTACTGAAATCATATCAAGAATTAAGTTGTCAGATCTTATAAAAAGAAGGCTCCATTTAGAGTTCAAATAATTGAAGGGCTCCTTAAAGTGGAAGTATGCTTCTGATTTATTTTTGAAGCATACCCCAATGATTTTGACCACAGAATGCTGCTATGGAGACGCTGTTCTTTGAAGGAAACCAAATCATACTTATCCTCAGTGCTTAGCTCTTGGACTGGAGATGATGGATATTGGTAATATTTTGTTAATGAAAAAGTAATTGCTAGGTCACGTTACAAAGAGAAGAAAAAGAAAGAGAAATAATGGCCTATGCCTTAAAGAGTTTACAATTTAATGATGGAAACAACGTAACACAAATTTGCCCAAATCTCAGTGGAAGAAATAAACAGAGAAACAACTAACGATATGATTTTTTTTCATAAAAATTGAAGGCACTGCAACTCTACTAAAGGGTGAAATAGTAACTTCAGGGTCTTTTACTCTTTACTTTTGCTAACAGTTTCTGAATTTTAGTCAAAAAGAAGGCTCTCTCTGGCTAGAGGAGTCCACACCAAATGTTGGTGAGTATTTTCGCCTTTCTCTCCCATTTCTCAGCAAGCACTGTTCTTTCCCCCATTTCCCAAATAAATTCTTTTTACTGGCCCAACTGAAAAAAAAAAAACGGAATTGCAGACAACGCACACATACACACACATAATTACTGAATATCCACCCAAAGCTACTCCAGAGTGAAACCTGGTTTCTGGAAGCAGCGGTTACCACCCCAAGGCTCATTCCTGGATTTTTTCCCCCCAGATTCTCAACCAACAGGGCTTCCGTTTCCAACGGTTCTAGTGAATTGCTAGATGGGCACTTAACAAAAGCACCCAATCGATCCATCGGAAGATTAAATCTTGCAAACAAAGTCCAAAGCATGGGTATTCGTGGGTGAGATGGACGCCCGTCCCGATGTCCCAGCCAACCACGGGCCGCTGGACGGACGGGCGAACTCGGGCTAAGGCACAGACTCCGGAGTCGTTAAGGTCATTAAAATGTTTTCTAGACCATTTGAAACTAAACAAAGAAAAACTTTGTTTCGATGAGACAACCTCCGATCTGGTTTTGATGTTGCCTTATTTTTTTTTTTAAACAGCTATTACCGCTGTAACACAGCAGCTTAGCGACTGCATGTCTGCAGTGTGAGCAGTTTTGATAAACAGCCTCCGCGGGCCACGCAACGGGGATAATGTATCCTTAAGTACCGCCAATGAGCTGCCATTCTGCACAGCCAATTACTTCTGTGCGTCTGTCACTCAAAGGAAAAATGACTGAGCCCATTAGATCAAACCTTTGTCACTGTTCCTAATGCACTCTTAGGCCTCATTAATCTCCGGGAGCAGCAACAGAGCGCCAGTGCCTCGCCGCCTCCCCCGAGCAGGCCCACGTGAAGCCTCTCATCTCTCCCCAAGTGCGCCGCGTTAATCAAGCTCTCCTTATTACCACAGTCCCTGTCACGGCGGAGAGCGCGCTCCCTCTTAAATGCTCTCATTATGACCCATCTTTAGAGCCGGCTAAGTGGAAAAAAAGAGAGAGGGAGAGAGGGAGAAAGAGGACGGGAGAGGAAGAGGAGAGGAAAAAGCAAGTCCGATCGCATTAATATTCATGACAATAATTAGTATTCTAGGTCACTGAATATTCATGCTATTAGTTTGGTTTTTTATGGGTTTGCTGGATGTCCTGATTGCTGGAGTGTGGAGGAAAACAGCATGGTTGAGACTTCAGATGTCAACGGCAGTTCAATACTCAAAACACATTTGAGATCCGGCGCCAGCCCCCCAGCCCCTCCCTGGAAAATCAGCTTCAACTCTCCCGACAGACAGCTTTAATATTTTTAAACCACTGGGGGCCTAAAGCGAGGGGAGGTGGAGGAGGGAGGAAGGTTTTGTGTTCTAAAGGTCCAAGCATCAATCTGGTTACGATAAAAACATATTCACGGTTGCAGAGACCTAACAAAGGCAGCTTGAGAGACAAGAGGATATCTGTCATCTAGAACAAAATGTCAGAATCAGGGGTTACAGTGAAAGTAGGAATAAAGTGAGGGTGAGAGAGGCAGAACGCAGCAGAGGGCTCCACGGCGAGCCAGGGACGTCCCCAAGAGCGCCTAGCCAGCCTGCCCACTCACGGCCGCGACAGCTTAGGGATGCTGTCTGCTGGGAAGCCCGGGTTTATTAATTCTAACCCATTGGGCCTATTAAATCTACTCAAAGGCTATATAAACAAACACTTTAGGGCATTTAAGAAATCAACTCAAAAACAATTTCTCTTCCTCCCTTTTCTTCAAAACTGATGAGCACAGCTATTATGAGTTCATGGGGCAATTCTGAAAAGCCGAGCTTTTGGAAAGCCTACTGCATCTATCCTCACTAGAGCACAGAGAAAGGCCGGTCCCATCTCCCCATTTTAAAGATGCGAAAGTTGAGGTTTAGAGGCGCACTGGCACACACTCCTAGGAAGGGATTCAATTTGGCTTTTCTGACCCCAAAGCCCCTACACACTTGGCCATTATGTTTTCCTGCTCTCTGCTTAAATGCCAAAATAACCATCAACGCTAACACAATGCTGTGGCCTGTGAGATGTGGAATCAATTTTATCAAACCAGCCCAGGCAAAGTCCCATGTTAGAAAGTATTTTCATCATACAACCTTCTCTGGAAGTACACTGGGAATTAAAATTGGGCAGATTCTCTAATATGTGGTTTCTCGCAGATATCCAACAGGAAATTACAAGTCAAGACAGCTTAAGTTCTTTTCCAAAGGAATGGAAATGGCAGACAGTGCCATGGGCACGCAGAGGACACAGTGACCTTGGAGGAAGGGCAGGACAAGGTGGGAAAGGGGGAATTTAACTTGGCCTGAATACACGAATCTCTTTTGAATTCTTCTTCTTTTGGGTTTCTTGTTTTGTTTTGCTGGAGTAGTTTCCTAAGTAATTTTTCCAAAAAGTCCTTGAGATTGTATTATGCTTTCAGAGGCATACGGAGTCAGAATATTCATGAGCCCAGAAACATAACCCCTTTTATTAAATGCTGTAATACAGAGAATTAACAGTGAAAGAAAAAATTTAAAAAAGAGAGGACAACTGGTTATCCATAAGGAAAAAAATTGTAATTTCCTATCTCATATAATATATCAAAAAACAAATTTAAAGTGGACTAGGGTTAAATATTAAAAAAGGAAAAAGAAAATAAAAGATAACAAAACAGTAATATTCAGGAAAACATATGAAAATTGTATTCTTATTTTAGGATTATAAAAGGCTTTCTAAATAGCTTAATTAAAAACCACTGAAGGAGAAGACTTAACATTTGATGATATATAAAAAAAGGGTAGAATCTCTGTAAGTAAATAAGCACCATAAAATTTTAAAAGCAAATAATACACTAGAGAAAACATGTGTAAAACATATTATAAAATGTTAATATCCTTAATATACAAAGAGTTCTTACACACTAACAAGATAAAGGTAAGTACCCAGCATAAAAACATGCAAAGGATACATCTAAGCAATTGACAAACTAAGAAATTATGCATGACCATGTATTGGCAATAAACATGAGATGTTTAATTTCACTACTAATCAAAGAAATCACAATTAACAAAGCTATGAGATATTTTTAGAGGTTATCAAAGTAGCAGATTCTAATAATTCTAAAAATGATACCAGTGCTAGTGTTGTGCACAAAGATTTTTTACGCACATCTATCAGGCCTAGGTAAATGAAACATTTTCTACAAGGAAAGGTAGCAAAACACTGAGCAATTAGCTAAGGAAATGGGGAAAAAAAAAAGGAGGAGGGAAGCATAAAAAGAAACAAACATTTCTAGCTAACCCAGAGCTCTAAAACAAGAGCAGAATTACTTGAGAGAGTAAAGGGACAGGTTGTAGTTTAAGTTCTTTGGCAAATAACTCTAAAATAAACTAAAATACCTAATACCCATTGTAGCAGTTTGATATGGTTATGAATTCCAAAAACAGATACTGGATTATATTTGTAATCTGGTCTGTACCTGGGCATGACTGAGTTATGATTAGGGCTTTGATTGGGCCACATCATTAGGGGTTGAGTGGGACCCCGCCCTTGGCAGGTGGGCAGTCACAGATAACAGGCATGGCAGAAGACAGAGTTGAGGGTTCTTAATGTTGGAGTTTCGATGTTGGAGTTTGATGCTGAAGTCTTAGGCTGGAGCCCCAGGGAAAGAGACAGAGCCATTCACCTGATAGTCTATATCTGACCTTGTGGAGAGAGGCCAAGCCTAGAGAGCCTCACAGTCTACAGCTGACCTTATGGAGAAAACAGTAGCTGAGCCCAGAGGAACCCAGGAAGCCTGAGCCCTTACAGACGTTGGCTGCCATCTTGCTCCAACACATGAAAACAGACTTTGGTGAGGGAAGTAACTTATGCTTAATGGACTGGTATCTGTAAGCTCTACCCCAAATAAACATCCTTTAAAAAAACCAACCAATTTCTGGTATTTTGTATCAGCATACCTTTGGCTGACTAATACACTGTTTCTAGCTAAAACTCCATCACTTAAAAGTAGCATCATGTTACTTGAAATTAACTTCAACGTGTTTGATTCCTTAAGCTACAGAGGATTCTTAGGACAATGATTTTTACATCCAGGAAATTCAACTTTCAAAGAGTAAATTTAGAGTATGAAAACTTAAGCCACCCAAAAGTTTTAATTTCTTAAGAAAGAGCTTATCGTTTTGCAGATTCATTCTCAGGTTTAGACGTGGCCAAAGTCAATTAAATTTTCTCAGTACCTTAATGAAGTGGCCTCCCCTCCCCACCCCCGCTTCGGCCCCTAGCCCCAGGCCACAGCTGACAAATCGACAGGGAAAGACGGCCAGCAGCCTGGTGGCCGGGTATCTCTTCCTGGACACTTCTGGTGACCTCGCCCGCCTGCCCAGACCAGGACCAGTCCCTCTGTGCCACTGGCACCGGGTGGCACCGCTGTGCCCCTGCCAAAGCCGGCCTTCCCCTCCCCGTCACCTGCGATTCAAAGCTTGGCCAGGCTCCCTTAGGCCAGTTAGCCCCGCTGAGGTCTGGAGGTTGGTGCTGTGACGACTGCAGGGGTGTGAGCGCGGAGAAGGGGTTTCAGCGGTGCCTCGAACCCTCCCATCAGGCCAAGAGCAAGTCCTAAAGAGAACGGGCACTGACAAACGTCTTTGGCGGACACCTCCCTGAACAGAGGTCCACCACGAAAGCTACTCTGTGGGGTATGATGTGGTTTATCTGTCACATTGTATTTGCTGTTTATTATCAAACATTAATGTGTTCTCAGCACAACCAATGGAAGCTCAGCACCAAAGAACGGAAGTCTCAAGGTTAAGAAGTTCAAAACCCAAAATCTATACGCCCAGTGCTTCTTCCAATCACTGGCACCCTCCCCTCGCCCTGAGTTCCTGGCGAATTGCCACCCGTTATTCATCTTAGCACAGGCACCACTTTGCATCCCCGAATCTAGCCCCGTCACCTAGGACAGAGCTGGCCGTGTCATCGCTGGACCCCAACGCTCCCCTTAGGAGCCCCGGTCACGGCCTGCTACCCGGTGCTGCATGTTTCCGTGCTTTCTCCCCAAAGGAAGCGTGAGGTTCTTGAAGGCGGGGATCTCGTCTTATTCAGCTGTGACCCGAAGGCCCAGGAGGGTGCCGGCACGCGTTGGACTTCAGTGAGTGCTTGATCAATAGGGTAAATCCAGAGATTGGATGTGATACATTAGAAGAGGACCACTTTGTCAGGACATACGTTTTGGGGGTCACAGACTCTGCATCCACAGCATACACAATTCCTGGCCCAGAGCAGGTTCTCAATATTTTTGGAATAAATTATTAGTAAAAGTCATGAAGACACTGGTTTGTTACTTGCTGTAGAAACCCCACCCCCTCCATTTTCTAGGCACTTGTTTTCTCTCTTTCCACCCCACAGTGTTAGCAAACAACGCTTAAACTCAGTTTACAGAGCTGGAGGGGCAGGAGTCCAAGGTCACGGAGAAGGTCAGGCTGGGCCCAGGAGCTCTGCCATCTTCCAGGTCATTCAAGGTCTCTGATGAAGATCTTCCAAATCTACTCTGTAAATAGCATTATGGGAGTGGGCCGCAGCTCCTTTCTCTGCCTAGTTTTGTGCTAACAGCATATATTTATTGTTCTGTGATCTAATCACAATATTTGTAAATACAATAAATGCTTATTACAGAGACCAGGCAAAGTAATCTCCTCACCTTTCTGGAATGAACTGATGTCTCCATTAGCAGAAATGATTTTTTATTTCAACTAGTAATAGCAGCTTACATTTGTATCCCACTCCACCTGTCTCCCCCATATTTTCATAGTTGTTTTCTCACCTAACGTCACACCTCCGTGAGACAGGTAGACCTGGTAATAGCAGCCTAACGTGGTGGGAAAGACCCACTCGGTGTTCTCCCCAAAATCACCCTGCACCATGTGGCAGAGCCCAGGTTAGGGACCTGAAATTCTGACTATTTTTTAAAGATCCTGCTTTCGACAACTAAAGTCTTTTGTTCCGCAGGACTCTGATGTTGGCATCATCCCTCTTTAAAACACTCAACATTTCACAAGCGGGGAAATGTGGCATCTTTAGGAAGCAGAGACATATGTTAGAGACTGCTGCAGACCAGAAATCTCTTTTGAAAAGACTAGATGTAGGTCAGAGAGAAGGAAGGGACTTTTTGCTAGAGAATCTTTACTAAGATTCTTGAAGGGATGCAATCTGTTGAAGGAGTTTCAGTGTTATCAGCAAGGCTCAAGAAGTTCTTAACACCTTTTCTTTGGTTAACCAATCACTGGAATGTTAAGACCAGAATGCAATCATTTTCAAAAACTCTTAAAACCGCACACTCTGAATGGCTTGCAACTGCACAAAGGCTGGGAGTTTTTAAACATATCTAATTTTGAGAAAAGACTTTCTTGAATCCTGAATGAGGAAAAAAAAAACCTCCTTTAAAAGAAATAAACTAAAGTTGCATTAAAGCATGATAGATGATAGTTAAAATACATGAAAATGAGAGAATTTAAGTTTTAGAAAGGTCAGATAATTTTCTTTAAATCTTGCTCCAAATAGTTTTTCTACTTTCAAATATAGAATTACACGAAATTAGTTAATACTGATCCTCAATACCTTAACAATTAATTCAAGTTTTGCAGAATGCCCTTATCCACCCATCCAGGTGTAAAAACTTTCAGCTACCCAACCCTGGGTCAGGCTGTTTGGTTTGTATAGTGAGGACTCAACACACCACCATCCGCTTGCTGGCAGTGATGTCATCCACAGGTGAGGAGGAAACCATCAGCCTCAGAAGGGACATGAGGTTCCTAAGCGTCCACACACAGCGCAGCAGGTAAGGCCTCCTCTTACCCTGCGAGCTCAGCATTGTGGGCAAGTCGCAGCGCCTTATCTCTGACCTTGCGCTTGACTTTCAGGCATGTCTGCCGGAAGCTTACCTGAATTTGGCGAGATGTGCAAGCTGCTCATGTCCTTGGCCAGGCCGTTGGTTTTGGGGCTGGAGATGGGGGCGCAGGCCGACGTGGCTCGGGGAGGCCTCTTCCCCGGGACCTTCACAGTGGTTCTCAGAAGATCGATCTCTTTGCCATGAACATTCTGCATGTAATCCTGTCCAAAGTGTTAAACATCCAAGAGAGATTAAAGAGACCTTTTATGACCAAGGACCGAAGGTTCTATCAGACATTGCAATCTCTCACCCCGACCCTTCCACTGTGGAACGTGCTCTAACAGTAAGAAGGCTTTTCTCTGTACCACGTGGGTGTCATCACCATCACATCAAACTCAGAGCTTTGCCTGTGTCCTGCACTAACCCAGGCACTGGAAATACATGGAGACACACTAGATGCTTCCCTCAAGAAGCCAGCTGGTGAAAATAAGTATACACCTAAAATTATTGTTTTGAGTTCTGGCTTATTAGATGGTACATGGGAAAACTGGGATAGTCCTGTAAGTTCCAGGTAAAATTCCATGGAGTAGGAAACCATTTTGTAATAATCCTTATCTCAGATGGGAATATCGTTAAACATTTAGGTAAAGACTGAGGTTGTCTTGTAGGAATTCAGGTGAAAACTATAAGCAAAAGGTCAAGCACTTTATTAGGGACCAGGAAGATGAGTGACAGGTAAGGAGGTGCAGCACTGAAAAAATAGAGACATTATCTGGTCTTTGAATATTATTGTCCTCCAAGTGTCTTCAGAACATATATCTAGTTGACTACTTCTTGGAGGTGAGTAACTAGCAGTTATCAGGGGCCTATAGGGAAGTGAGAGAGACAGTGTGGTTCTTAGTACAGGCCACTCAACAACTTACCTGTGGAGTTTAAACCACACCTGACAATGGGTGGGTGGGCAGGAAGGTGCTAAGGCAGCTGAGAGCCAGGGTGAAGGGACTGTTGACAAATGATGCCTTTTTTGGGTAACAAGCCCCCTTGTTATATAATGCTGCATCGACATTGCACACTAAGAAAGGACATATTCTAAATCACTTCAGGACATCCACATTTCAAGAGTTTTACAACTAAGCAGGAAAGAGGACTAAACAGATTCTTTCCCTGGTGGAGACTTGGTGGACACCCTCTGGAATCTACAGGGAGAGCACAGTAAGCCTGAATTCATCTTACAGAGTGATAAAGTCATTGTAATTTCAGAACTGTCAAACAAATGAGCATTCTGGAGGCAGAGGACACTGGCAGGTGGAAAGGGGAGCTGTTTGCCTAAAACTGCCAACTACCTGGGTTAAGTGATGCAGAGAGATAACTAAAGTCCAGGGGCCTTAAAAAGCAGAATGTGAGGGTTCAAGAATGCCCAGAGTCAGGGGGCAAAGAAAGCCATCAAAGTGCAGGAAGCCACAAGGGACTGGGGCAGTTTGGAGCTCTCTGTGGATCCCAGGACAGATCACTTTCTTGGAACTAACCCATTCCTGTGGGTGTGGGACCCTCTGATTGGCCTGGATTCAGCTGGGGGCCTCTGATTGGCTGGCTTCAGTGAGGCGTGACCCAGGGTGGGTCTTGGCCCTCTTGCTGAGTCCTTCATGAAAGGAGGACTGAAAAGTTACACACAGAACAAAAGCCTCAGACACAGAAGGAACCAAGGAGCTCAGAGAGGAACCTGGGAGAGGCGCCACAGATGGAGCAGCCAGAGGCTGAAGCAACGAGACCTGGAAGGGAAGCAGGTGCCTCCACGTGCCCTGCCTTCTGAGAGAGGAGCCCAGGATCGCCAGGAGCTGACCTTCAGCGAGACGGCAGCTCTGAGGATGTCTGGATTTGGACATTTTCACAGCCTCAGAACTGTAAGCTTTTAACCTAATAAAACAAAGCCAACCCATTCCTGGTATATTGCATTGGCAGCCCTTAGCAATCTAAAACAGGGATGCTCAGAAAAATGGCGTGGAAGCCAAGAGAATGATCTCTGTGGCTTCCAGGAAATAGACTGTGGACCTCTTTTCACTGCAGGGCACTGTCCTTACTCTGGGAGGTGAAGACGTGGAAGGCAGCCACTGGTTTGCTGATGGATGAAGGGGACGGCACAAAAAGCAACAAAAAATACAAGATTCCAAGACAAGGGTTAAGTCTTCTAGACAGCTAGTTTCTGGTCAGTTGATCACCATGATGCTACAACAAGAGAAAGGTCAAGAAGCTCTTAGAATTGACTGTAAAGACTGAGAAATCTCTGGCTGTGTAGCTTTCCCTGAATCTGTCACCTCCCTCCCAAGCAAGGCAATGCCCAAGAAGCAGGGGCTGTGAGACTGAACATACAAAGGCACAAGGACCAGGAAACTCTGGCCCACTACCTACGTCAGCCAGCCCAGGAAGCTGGCCACTGCCTATAGCCAAGATCCCAGGAAGTCATCCACAATCCCCGGGACAACAGACCTCAAATAGCCAGGAGCTGGCCAGTAACTGAGCGTCTCCCTAAGTTTTAACCCCTGTTTCCAACTTAGCGCCAACTGGAGAAAGCTGAATACGCCCTCTTAACCTATCACACAAGACACCCCCCACTTCTAGTAAGCCTGTCTCCAGTGCCCCCACGCCCACAGCCTCCAGGCAGTGGATACCTGAAGCCTTCCCTTCTTTCGACTATAAAGCTTCCCCACTCACCTGCCTGTCTTTTAAAAAAAATTTTTTTAGGAGGGTTCAGAGATTGAACCCAGGATCTTGTACATGGGAAGCTGGCGCTCAACCACTTGAGCTACATCCACTCCCCACCTGCCTGCCTGTGAATCTTGGTGGCCGGCTCTCTTGCTATAGCAAGCTCTAAATAAATAGTCTTTGCCTGGCCTCATGTGCGTGCTCTTCATTGATTTTCAGAGCCCTCACGGAGCCTATGTTTTAGTGGCTAGCAAAGATGTACATGTACAATAAGGTAGTGAAGGAGCTATGAAAAAAAGTAAGCTCACTAAGGAGGATACAGACTGGGGAGCAGTTTTTGGCAGGCAGACCAGTGTTAGTCCCTCTCAGATGGTGAGCTAAAGCCTGGAGGGAGCGCGGCGGCGAGCTCTGTGAGGGAGGGGAGACCTTCCAAATCAAAGAAGGGGCACGTGCAGAGGCCCCGTGGCAGGACCACACAGCTCATGTGCAAGGACAAGCAAGCAGGAGGGAGTGGGAGAAGGTACAAGAAAGGGGTACAAGAAAGCCTCTGGACAAACACGGAAAGAGGAGAGCAGTTATGAGAGCTGATGGGAACAGAGCCAGAAGCAGCCTACAGTGACACATCTAGGAAGAATAAAGCTGCACTTCAAGCTTCTTCTGAAAAGGTGGTACCCATGGCACCATGGCTGTCCCCCCAAGGGGTGGAAAGGAGCCTGTCAAATATAGACATGAGATTAAACTCTTTTTATAAAGTAGCAAACAACAATTCACACCTACTGGGGACTTATATTGGGCCGCGGTTTAATCTTCAGAATATCTGTAGGAAGTAGGGACTGATGGGCGAGAAGTGAAGTGACTTTCCCAAGGTCACCACACTGGTTCCTGGCTGAGCCAGGAGAGAAACCCAGGCCCACCTGGCGCCAAAGCTAAGCTGCGATGGATGCCCCTCGCAACTCCGCGACCCGGCTCCTTGCCAGGGACGTGGGGGCGGCAGGAAAGCTCAAACACCGAGGTTAGAACGGGAAGGAGGAATACAGGCTGAAGACAGATGGAGATGGATGCGAGCTTGCCAGGAGGCTGAGGTGAGTCCACCCGGAGAGAGAACAGAGTGGCCAAGAGGCAGAGACGCGGCCCCTCTGCTGCGGCCTCCGCGGCCAGGAGAGGGCGCCCCCGGAGGCGTGCCCCTGGTGGCTGGGGCCGGCGGGCCAGCGCCACCGTGGGGTGTCACCCCCGGTGATGTCCTCTTTTCCTTCTCGCTGAGGGTGGCATGTGGGAAGGGGAAAGCAGATCTGACTTCACAAGGTCACAGCAAAGATGCCAAGAGGCCCCTGGCCTGGGCCTCCAAATGGAAGTGCCCATGCATTTGGAAAATGCCCCAAAGTATAACCCACCCTGAGAACTGCTGGGGTTTGGAAAGGACATGGGCCAAAGATGGAAAGAAAGTTATTATGCAATCAGATGAACGGATAGAGCAGGAGGGACTGGACAAATCCAGGAGCTCTCAGGACGCAGCTGTCCTGGAGGCATGGAGGACGGAGAATAAGGGCCCGTGGAGGAAGCAAGTGGTCTTTGGTGAGCCCAGGGCAAATGGTCAAGGTTTTGCTGTTTTCTTTAAACGGTTGTTCTTAAGCATCTTTAATTTATTTCCTTAACATCCAGTGAAAATATGCAAACCAAGTTCCAAAACCAAAGTTAATGCTTGTAAATAATGAATTCCTTCTTGCAGTTACTCCTTTGAAAATATCAACTTGCTATAACTTTCTTCTTTAATGCCAATTCTTAACAAATTAAAATACAATAACAGGAGTGTAATTGAGCATTTATTGCTTATGGGCTCAAAAATGAGGGTAATCAGATAGTGGCTAAGCCTCAGCAGGGGCCCTTTTAATAGGCATGTTTTAACATACAATAACTATGATATTTTATTTAAAATTATTATAGACATGTACCCAGTATCTGCTCTCTGGATTTGCGTGTGGCAAGTGAGCCCATTTATCTTTAGCTCAGCATGGGCTGGGGGATCTGTTTCCTTGCCTGAGTTAGATGCTGAAACTTCGAAAACCATTTCTGCAAATCAGACTACACATCGCACAGTCCTTATGCTTCACGCCGCTACCTTAGGAAAAAAACGATACTTTACAAAAATGCCTTTCTGAATCACCAAGAGGCCTTTGGGACGGGGCTTCACAAACATGTGGACAGCAGAGGCACATTGGTTGGTGGCTTCTCTCTACCCAGAGAGACTACACGGAGCTTCCCTTTTTCAGAAAGAACTCAGCCTTTTCATCTTGCCCCAGCTTGGTACTTAAGGAATTAAAGCTGCCGCCTCTAAACAAAGTCGCCTCCTCAGAAGTGGGACATGCAGCTTGGCAGGTCTCTATTCTGGGCCTCGCTGGGCAAAATAAAGCCAGCAAGCTTGATTTTGATATGCAAATGTGATAGAGACTACCCCGCACCATGTTAGTAGTAGAAAATGCTGATCGAAGATAAAAGGGGAAAAATCCTTTAACAAGGCATGAGGGTAATTCAAAGCCAAGTACTTTTAAACAGCACTTAACAAGTCCCCGGGGCCTACTCAAGAGCCGGTCCCCCCAGAGGCGCCATCTCCTGCCCCTCAACAGCTTGAAAAAGTAGTAATTGCAAACCTATTTGCATTTTTCTTCTCGAGTTGTCCAGGCTCCTCACACGGGTTCTGTTTTCCAGGCAGGCGCCCGAGCAGAGGGACCCGTTCCCGAGCGCGCCCAGGGCTTGGAAACTGCCTTCCGGTCCCCCCGCATCCCTGTTCCTGCCCCTTCGCCACCTCTTGTTTTTTACATTTCGCTCCTAATTATGTTGCATCTATTGCCGTACACTTAATTAGCTGCATTAATGTGATTTCTTTTCACATAGTCAAGCAATTAAGAGCTATGATTGAGTTTCATTCAATTAGCCTCAACAAACATGCTAATTGATGTCCCAGATGCAAATGAGGTGCAATGAGAGAAACCTGCTAGCAATTGAGGGCTGTGCCGGAGACCTGCCGCTTCCAGCTTGCTGACAGCAGCACAGCCTAACGGGGCTCCCGCCTTCCGTGGGGCTGCCTCGGTGGACCGCACAGCTCCCGGCACGAGGAATGTGGCGATTTGCTGCGGTGAGGTGGTCCCCAAATCTCAGTGATGTGTCTGTTACCGGGCCCGTGCCATAGCAGCTGGGAAACGCTTTGTTCCTCATCAAAATACCACTCTTAGGCTAATGTGAAAAAGACAAGGATTCTCTGCAAAACTACAAAGAGAAAGGGACGTGAGCACATCTCCGTGTAGGAGACGCAGGCGCTGTCCGTGCATGGTGGCCCGCAGCGCTCAGCCACTGGTGAGTCCATCACAGTCAGCTCAGGGGCAGCTGGCCCTTGAGGTGAAGCTTAAAATTCAGCAATCCATCAACAGTCCCTAAAAATACCCTCACTCTATTGATTCTCCCCGCCTCGCATCCGCAGTTACCTTTGGCTGTCTGGTGAAAGATGATTTGCTGATGTGTTCACAGGGGCACAAAAAGCAGTTAACAAGATCTTCAAGCTAAACCGAAATGCATAAACTATATGATTGGCACCTCAAAATTAGATCACCAGAATAAGGTGCAAGGCTTTGGAAATCTGACAGGGCCTACGCGCTCTTCAAGCATAGATAATGCAATCAACCTCGCGCCATTCTTCCATATACCACTTTAAAAAACGGATTAAGACTCCTGATTTCCATAGTTCAACGATGGGGGGGAAAATGATTTTTTTTTTTTAAATTCCAATTAGGTTTCCCCAGTAAGTTCTGGTCTCTAAGTGTACATAAATGTTGAGGAATTTAATATTTGACATTAGAATGTGATATTTTATCTATGTTAGAGAAGTGTTAGGGCAGACTGAAATCAGCTCTAGGTTTTTCCTCGTTGCATAATCTAGTTTAGCAGGCTTCAAAAGCATAGAGTGTCCTCAACAAGCTTTTCAGGAGTCCACGAGTTCAACCTGGTTTTTTGGAATAATTTCAAGACCTCATTTGCTGTTTTCCACATGGCTGACATCTGCTTTAAGAACTGCAGGGGCCTTAGTAGCAATCAAGGCAGGGCACCGCACTGCACTAGCAGTCGTCCTATTAGTTGCTGCCACGTCCTCCGAGCAAAAACAAAACAAACAGACAAAAAACAAGCAAAAACAGCCTCACTTAAGGAGTTCTTAGTAAACTACGAACAGGTAGGGATTTTTAAAAATGTCAACCCTTGAGTATATATCCTTTTAATTTTACGTGTGATGTAATGGGAAGTGCATGCATAAAGCCTTTTGGCAGCTGTCTGAGTTGCAAGCTGAACTAGCCACTTTTTTTTTTTTTTAATGGGACATCATTTTTATTTGACAGAAAGAGTCTCAGGTCTACACACAGTATGGTTATTCAGTCTAGGGTATTTGGTATATATTTTCTTGAAAATGAGCCTAGCTCAAGGAAAAAGGATAACAGTTATTTGTGGCCAATGATAAAATTTAAGCTTTTTAGCCAAAATTAGGATTCTGGAAAACTCAATGTGAGCTGGACAGCTTCCAGAAACTTCAAGACTTCTGCTGACAAAATTGGCTGAAATATTAACAAATGCAACTCTTTTGGATATTTTATGATCCAGTGTCAACATTTGTAAAATCCACATGCCCTGGAGAAAACAACAGTTTCCAAATGACAAATGTATGACATTACAACCTGCATGGATAAAAGAGTCATTCAAAGCGCAAGGTAGTTCAATGGCTTCAAATTCAACAGAGGAGGAAAAATATAGTAATATGGTTTTGGATTTGTATAGCATGACTAAACTTTAAGACTTTATCGCCTGTTGACTTTTGGTGTAGTATTCAAGAAGAATGTCCACAAATGTCTGAAATGGCTATTGAAATACTCTTCCCTCTTCCAAACACATGTCTATGTAAGGTGGGATTTTCTTCATATTCTTCAACCAAAGCAACAGATTGTAACAGACTGAAGGCAGAAGAAAAAGGAAAATACAGTCCTTTTTTTTTTTTAATTAAGCCAGACATCAAAGATATTTGAACAAGGAAATAATTGGTTCTCTTCTCATCATTTTTTTTGGGGAAAAGGAGAGAGAATGTATTTTTCAAAAAAAGTGTTACTTATATTCATAGGCAATAGGTTTATTATTATTTTAAATGAACTACTACATAAATACTTTTAAATTTTCTCAGTTTTAATTTCTAACATGATACATATCAATTGATATAATCCATACAAACAAAAGCTCTTGAGGGTTCTTGGGGATTTTTATGGATGTACAGGAGTCCTGGGACCAAAAGGTTGCTGAATTGCTGGCCGAGCCTGCTTCGTGTCCTAACACCAGCTACCAGCTCCGTGCACATGATGCGATGCACACACCTGTGCTAAGAGTTCAGCCTCGCCCTATGTAAAGACACTGTCCATGGTTTTCAGATTTGTTTGTGTCCTCCTGGAGGAAAAGAGTACCTAATTAGCCCTTATAGTCCCAAGACTTCAACGAGATCCAAAAAGGAGACAGCAGTTTGCGTGACTAAGTGCCTTTTAAAAAAAGTCTTATTTCTGGGCTCAAAATAAAAGTAGGGAAGGGAAGCCATTGTTAGATGCTCCGCTATTCCCAAACTCCATTTAGTAATATTTTCAAAGGAAACTAATCTATAAAGACATATATAATACCACCCAAAGAGATGAAGCAAATGTTCAGGTCCAACATTCATGAATAATAAACAATAGCCTCATACATAGTCACGGAAACACTCCTAAAAATATGATAAAAATATTGTAAAACTCCGAAAACTCTTTAGACCACATCCTTTCAGATCACACGACTCAAAGGAGACAATTTCTCCTTCTCTCCAAAGGATCACAGTCACAATAGCAAGGCAGGAGGCAGCTTCAAAGAGGAAAATCTCAGGAGAGAGAATTTTTTCCCAAGAGAGCCAACAAGACTGCAGCGTGGCCTTCGTGGAGCTCTTGGGCTAACGCTGCCACGTGTGTGCAAACCTGACCTGCGGACAGAGCAGGAAGAAGGCTGCAGGTGAGGCTGACGATGACTAAGGGTGACCGAATAACGGCTTTAGGAAGTCTGGCTAATTAAGTAGCTCCTGGTCAAAGAGAAGGTGGGTGCTTGGCTCCAGGGGATTGGCAGTAGCAAGCTTTCCGGACACAATCCTGACACTACACAATGGCAACTGTCCCCAGCCCGGGCGCTGCCGAGGCTGGCATCCAGCATTTGTGGGCTAAAGTCCAATATTAGCCCGGGGGGATAGGTTATTATAATATAAATCAAAAGAACAGGAAACTCAAAATTGAATTATGAATGTAACTTTTACATCTTGATTGTATCTTTCTTGATTGGCTGAGTCCACTGAGCTTCGTACAGCAAGAAAGATTCTTCTCATTTTAGTCTAAATTGAATAGTGCCCTGTTGTAACCCATGTTCAACCCAGCCTGCACAGAATAGCTGTGTCAGACATGAAAATGGTTGTGTGTCTTCTCAATCACGGCGTGCTTCTTCCAAAGGCAGCACAAATGAAATTTCCCTGCAACAAACTTGAGACAACTGGCACCATTTCTTTGCTATATTAGTATTTTATGACTTAAATATGGGGAAATGGATGTGGCTCAAGCAACTGGGCCCCTGTCTACTGTACAGGAGGTCCAGGGTTCGATATCCAGGGCCTTCCGGTGAAGGCAAGCTGGCCGGTGTGGTGAGCTGGCTCACGCGGAGTGCTGCCCCACACAGAGAGCTGACACAAGATGATGCAACAAAAAGAGACACAGAGAAAAGACAATAAGAGATGCAGCAGATCAGGGAGCTGAGGTGGTACAAGAGAAAGATCACACCTCCCCGACTCGGAAGGTCCCAGGATCAGTTCCTGGAGCTGCCTAATGAGAATACAAGTGGACACAGAAGAACACACAGCGAATGGACACAGAGAGCAGACAACAGAGGGAGGGGGGGAGAAATAAATAAATCTTAAAAAAAAAAAAATAGACAAATATGGCTTGAGACAACTGGGCTGATTGTTAGATCTTGGAAAGTTTGCATTACCTAGAAATGTTCACTGTGACGACATGAGACCTATTGCCATCCCTCTAAAATTTCAGACTTCTTGGGATGAATCTGACAGAGTTTGTAGCAATGAAAGAAAGAGATTTTTTTTTTTAAGGTACCAGAACTGGGGATTGAACCCGGGACCTTGTATGTGGGAAGGTGGTGTTCAGCCAGTGAGCTATACTGTCTCCCCAGAAAGAGCAGATTTTTAAGACAGAGGTCACCTAGGTCTTTCCTCCCAGGGCACCACTGATGGCTACATCTTTTATCCTGATCTCAGGGCGGCCACGAAAACTCCCACTTGTTTTTGCATAGCACAAATTCTAAGTATTTCACCTAATCTTTAAACTTCCCCCTAGACCTGCACAGAGTTTTGAAGTCTCACCATAAAAACATTTTTTCTCCATGCACTGTTTTATAGGAATTATTCTGTTTTTCCTAAGTCTAAGGCCTGCCAAGGTAGTTGACAGTAACATAATCAGATGCATTTCAAATGAACAGCAATAATCGCATTCATTACCCTCCTTTTCTGGCTTCCTAAATTAAGGAAGGCTTCAGAAGACACTTATTCCTGGTTGGAGGATAAGCTTGGTGTCAGAGAGCTTGGGCTCGAGTCTCCTCTCCCTCATTAGGGGTGTGCCTTGGGGTACCCCGATTCTGCATCTCTAAAAACAGTGCCACAGTGATGAAAGAGGCTGTTGATGTGGGAGGAGGGGGGGGGGTGGGGAGTGGGGTATATGGGAACCTCTTATACTTTTTTAAAAATTTATTTTATTTTTTTGTCTTTATTTTTATACTTTTTAATATAACTTTTTTGTGATCTATGTATCTTTATTAAAAAAAAGACAATAAAAAATGCAAAAAAAAACCAAAAACAAAAAAAAACCCCAAAAAACAGCTAATGATGGATGCTGGCTTGCGGGACTGCTGCGTGGATCATCTGTGCTAAAGTGCGAAGGGCAGAAAGGAGTTCGATGCCTTCAGCGGATGGTACCGCTTCCCACTTCTCTCCGATTAAACTACTGAAATATCTCCCCCCTAATTTTATGTGGACATTTCTTGAGGTCAAGCTGTTGTTTCCATTTGAGAAAACAATTTTGACATGATAAGCCATTTGGGGCGACCTGCAAAGCTATTTTTCAGTTTGCAGCTTAGGAAAAAAAAAATTGGCCTCTGCAAATGCTTGACATTTTCCACTTTTTCTTCTTCTCGCCCCTTCACCTCCGCCCACCCCCTTTTTTGGTGGCGGTGGTGAGGGATGGATAGGGTAGTCAGACGTTTTTATTGCAAAATGCCGTCTGGAAAAGATGCAAAACAAAATTGCTAAGATGCAAAGGAAAAAAATAAGGGGGAAAAAACAAAAGGCCCCCTTCCCTTTGCTTATTGAGTTCAAAGGCATAACATGCAGCGCCCTGCAGCAAATGGGAAGCTACACTAATTTTAAAGCTATAAAACGCTATAAAGTGCCCTGCGGGGCAGGACTACACTGAAGCTAGTGGCACCTAAATAAGACATGGTTCATTTACTTCGCAGCTTAGCCTAATGTAATCATCAGCGGATTTTTAGCCTAGAGTTGTAACAGGCAATGGCCGATGGAGCAGAGGCGACACTCCCAGCCATTGAGGGGGCCGCAGCTAGATTGCTGTTGATTAGAAAATTTTTCAGTTTTGACAAGCACTTAATGAACATAAATCGTACCTTGATTGGTTTCCATTTGGGGCCACAGGCACACCTGAGAAGAAAAGACCCTCTCCACCTCCACCTCTCCCTTCCTGGAAAGACCCAGGCAACAAGCCTGCAATCAGGGTGTACGCCAAAGAAGAAAATATTTATAAAATACCGTAATGAAATTCAAGTTCTTAGGAGAAGGGAAAGAAGGATTCCTCGCTGCCTTCCTTCCAGATCCCCTGTCTCCCACGGAGAGCCCTCTCTTGCTGCTTTACTAGCACGGAGGAAAAGGAAAGGTTTCCATTTATCTTTTGCAAGAATTTCCAGCCATAATAACACGAAAAGGCAACAAAGGAAAACAAGACAAAACAACCTGGGAACCGAGGACAGCCCAGTGACCATCTGAAATATGATGCGGATACTGACAAGACCATGCCCCATGGACTTTTCTAGAACATTTTAAGACTTAAATCCAGAAGCTGCGGGCCAATCTGAACATATATTTAGAGAAACACATGTATACACATACATCCTATTTTTTATTTAGAAAAGGAAGAAAGCAGAAGGGTTTTTCAATATAGAAAATAGGCTATTGGAACTGGGGAGAAGAGTTGGGGGAAAGAGCAGGTGAACTCTGGGGATTTGCAGGTCTGTGGCTAAAACTACAATTTGGGAATGTTCCTTTGGCAAATATGGCAGGGGAGCGTTACTGGTGTTGGGTGCTGGATGTGGGGGTTGGGGCATACAGGACAGGGTGCACCTGAGGCAGGCTTCTATGGAATATGTAAGTGTTCATCTTGTCATAGTGTATTATCTCAGTGGGTGGAGATCCACAGAATAAACAAAAGAATACTAAACTCCCATGCTGGGGAGTCCTGCTATGTTCTCAAATAGAGGGACAAGAGTCTCTCAAGAACACAGGCAGTGCCTAATAAAAGACAACAGACCAATATGTCAAGCCCTCAATATTATTGCAAGTAACTCTGAATCTTACTCTTCTAAAAGTGAAACTTAGTGGTTACCATAAGGGGAGAATAGGAGCACAGGACATTTTTAGGGCACTAGAATTGTACTGCATGATTTTGCATAACAGATATAGGCCATTTTAAATTTCGTCAAAATTTATAAAGTGTATAGTTCAAAATGTAAATCATAATGTAAACCACTGACCATGGTTAAAAGCAATGCTTCGATATTTGTACATTAAAAGCAACAAATGTACCATCTGCATGTAAAGTGTTATTAATAGGGGAGGGGGGCAAAAGGGGAGGGTGTTGGGTATATGGGAATCCCTTATATTCTCTACATGACTGTTCTGTAACCTAAAGCTTCTGTGAAGATAAAAGCAAAAAAAAAAAAAAAAGACACTGTGGGAATATACAGAAGGAAATGTCACTGTACATAAAAGACAACAGATCTTATGATGAAAAACATAATAGCTAAAATTTTTAAAAATTATTTCAAATAAAAAAAACTTTTGTATTTTATTTGTTATTTTTTAAACTTTCATTATTATTTTATTCTATCAATTTTATGTGGTTATTTTGTTGCCTTCATTTTTGGAGAGGTTTTGGAACACAGAAGTGTCACAACTGTGGCAGAGGAGGATCAGTGGGGCAGGGTGTCGGTGATGGTGGGATGCATGGGAGAGGGTTCATTGAAATCATGTAAGGCATATGAATGTGTTCAAGAGTTCATGGGGGAAGCGGATGTGGCTCAACAGATAGAGCATCTGCCTACCATATAGGAGGTCCAAGGGCCTCCTGGCTTGTGTGGTGAGCTGGCCCATGTGCAGTGCTGCTGAGCGCAAGGAGTGCCAGCCTATGTAGGGATGCCCCTGCTTAAGGGTGCCCCCATGCAAGGAGTGGTCCCTGCGCCAGGGGAGTTGCCCTACACGAAACCGCAGCCCGCCCAGGAAAGGTGCCACACACAGAGAGAGCTGATACAGCAAGATGATGCAACAAAAAGAGATGAAGATCTCCAGTGCCATCTGATAAGAATACAAGCAGACACAGAAGAACACACAATGAATGGACATAAAGAGCAGATAACAGGGGGGAGGGGGATAAATAAAATAAAATCTTAAAAAAAAAAAAAGTTCATGGGGCATTGTCACAGTGGACGGAGACCCACACAGTAACTGAAAGAAAATATTGAAATTCCATCCTGGGGAGCTCTGCTATATTCTCTTATGGGGCAGCAAGAATCCCCCAAGTACATGGGTGGAGCCTAGTGAAAGAGGAAGGAACACTGTGATGGGCCCTTGTTATTGATGATTATACTTAATGTACCTTTTCTTTTAAAACTGAAACTTAGTCTAGTGTTATATGTCACCTAAGAGTTACCTCCTGAGAGCCTCCTTGTTGCTCAAATGTGGTCTCTCTCTAAACCAAACTCAGGATATAAATGCACTACCTTCCCCCCAATGTGGGACATGACTCCTGGGGATGAGCCTCCCTGGCACTAAGGGATTACTACCAAGCACCAACTAGCAATGCACCTGGAAAAAGACCTTGAGTAAAGGGGGAAAGGGTAAATATAAATGAGTTTTTATGGCTAAGAGATTTCAAAGTGAGTTGGGAGGTCATTCCAGAGGTTACACTTACGCACATTCCAGCAGGATCTCATTGACTGCCACAGTAAATATTGCCTCAATATTGCAGGTCTCCTGAGGGCTCTAGAGCTAGCCAGTCACCATAGGCAGGGCAGACAGCTCAGGAGTTTGGTGCCCTGCCAATGGGCCTTACTTTGGAATTTATGCTCCCCAGTGTGACAGAGATGGACTCATTTGTGTTTTCCCTACATATGGCTCTTCTGCCCCTTCTATTTGAACTATAGTTAGTACTCTACTTGATAGGTGTTATGTCCAAGAGATGTAAATCTTTGGTCCATCTACATACCAGCTGGGCCCTGAATCTCAACTTTTGCAACATATACTTTCCAGTTCATTGGACTTAGCCAGGACAACTAATGAGGAGATGATGATGGACAATGACTATCCCAAGGAACACAGAGAGAGTGCAACTGCAAGCAAGACAGTCCCATCCATCTGCCCCATGGGATCTAAGCCCCCTCTCAATTAGAGGCAGAGTGGATACTGCCATCCCTAAATCCTCAAGACTGGAGAATGAACAATGGATTAAAGCAGACTTTCTTTAATTCACTCTCTGTGGTATTGACGTCAGGATAACTTGTAAAATAAGAAGCATTTCAGCCATTTTATTTATAAATCCTAAACAATTTCCAAAGTTCTGGGGACTATAGAAAAATAAATAAGGAATTCCGCAGGTAGAAGGAAGATTTTGATAAAGAATCTAACTTTTTTCTGGGCAAGAGGAATGAGTTTTTTAGGAACCACTTTTTCTAGCGAAAGTTGTCTGTTTTTCCTGAAGATATTTATACCACGATACGAATCTCTTTCCATGAGTTTGGAAGTGTTGATATATAGAAGAAACAATTTATGATGCTCTCTGAAACAAGCTAGATCAGTGCCAAAAATACTTCCCAGGTCACCCCAAGCACAGACAGGAAAAAGACAACCACCCCCATCCCAAGATGGGTCCCTGGCCAACACAGGAAGGAGGCTGGGCGGTTGTTTCCATCACCCATCCATCCACCCATCCATCATCCATCATCCAATCCCCATCCATCCATCCATCCATCCATCCATCCATCCAGTGTTCCGGATGCTAGGGATATGCTGGAGACAGGACTGGCCAGCAATCCTGCTTCAAGGATCGCCCAGTCTCATGGAAGAA
This sequence comes from Dasypus novemcinctus, assembly GCF_030445035.2. Lineage (NCBI taxonomy): Eukaryota > Metazoa > Chordata > Mammalia > Cingulata > Dasypodidae > Dasypus > Dasypus novemcinctus. The sequence continues at coordinate 7,929,156 of NC_080679.1, forward strand.
TGAGGCCATGAAACAAGCCAAGAGAATAAAGAAATAACCCAATCGAGTAAGGTGAGGGCACATGCAGCAGGCACCCGAATGTACCTCTCATGGAGGAAACTTCCCAGAGGAAGTGGCATTTAAGCCTGGACAGGAAGGATGAGCAGGAGTTGGCCAGGCAAGGAGAGAGGCCAGAGGAAGGGCAAGTGTGAAAAATTAAAAGAAAACCAGGACATCAGGGCTGAGTAGTGAGTCTGAGGAGGTCAGCTGGGATATGAGGAGGCAAAATCTAGAAAGTCACATCAGGAAACATGGACTTCCTCCCAAGGGGAGTGGGAATTTTAACAAATTAGATGGAGTAAAATAAATAAAAACATGACACTTATAAGGTGAAAAGAACCTTAAAACTAATTGCTATTGTGCTTACGGTTGATGAGTTTTGGAAAACCCTGTGGGCAGCAGCTGCTCTAGTTCAGTAGAACAGAAAGGCAGGTCTAATAGCTCAGAGAGAGGTGTGGTCTGGGAAGTTCTCTCTGCTAAGTGTGATTTCTAGAGACTTCCTGGATGGATTCCCAGGGAGGAGAAAAGAGGGAGACCAAGACAGGAACGGGAAAAGAGAAGCCAGCGAAGCTCGACAAAGCTGAGCAAGTCCTAAGACGTATGGTTTATCTTTTAGTACCATGCTTGGGATTCTTCCGGCTTCCTTGGGAGCCAGTTCCTGCCAGTCTCAGAAACCCCTGCAGCTTTGCCCAGGGTTGTTCAGTAGAGTCTATGTGAACCCGTGTACTGGGCATTGGTCTAAACAGGCAGCTCGGGCAGTTTAGATCTGTTACCATGGATTTCCACACCTCTTCCTCAGGAGCTCCATGACTTCCTGGTCTACCCTTACATTTTGGGGGGGGGGGGGTTTCAGCAGTCTTTGAAGAAACTTTGTGGCACCCGTATAACACTGTGTGCCGTGTACATGTGGGTGTGGGCACGCTGGCCTGCACTTGGGGAGCTTACGGAGCATGTGCTTATGCTCACCGATCCCCTTTGTGGTGGAATATTGAAAGCAGAGCCAGAGTGTCAAGGGGGGCGTGGGAGGCGGGCTGGGAGCAATGCCGCTGCCCGAGGCCGGCCGGGACCTGGAGCTCGGGCGGGACCACGCCCTATTCCCCCGTGACCCCTACGCACGGAACAAAAACAAAAGACCCTGCCCCCCAGTGGGCTTCACTAAAGCCTGCCAGGCAGACCCTGAAAGGCCTGGAGTCCGGGACGGCGCTGTGGGAGCCGGCACCCCAGGTGGAAAGCAGATGGAAAGACAAGGCTGGGAGCAGGAGCGGAGCCGCACTGGGGACCCCTGCGCCAAACCGTGGGGTGAGAAGTTAAATGCCCTTTACTGAGCGTTGCCAGGGAAGGACCGGGGGCTCCAAACGCCATCAAGACCTGATGTGTTCCAGTGACTTAATCCTCGCATCAATCCCCCCGGGAGGGCCTGCTACTTGCCTTTGATGGAAGAGGAAACAGCGCCCTGGAGGGGTGAAAGGACTTCGGGAGGGTCAACCAGGAAAGGGCAGGGCCAGGCCTGAGCCCCGCCCTCAGCCAGGCTCCTTCCCGTGGGCCCCTCTGGTGCCGAGACCAAGGGCAACGGGCACGGCGTCGGCGCGTCTCCTCTGTGCTGCCCAGAGAATACCGTGGGCGCAGGCCACTCCTAGCGAGGCAAGGGCCAGCACTACCCACTCCTGCCTCAGCTGACCCCCTGGGAAGAAATGGAGTTACTGGCAAACAGCTGTGAGCAGCGAGGGGCCACACGCCCGCAGCCTCCAGGGAGGGCACACCCAGGCCTGCAGCCTCCAGGGAGGGCACACCGGGCCCACAGCCTCCAGGGAGGGCACACCCGGGCCTGCAGCCACCAGGGAGGGCACACCCGGGCCCACAGCCTCCAGGGAGGGCACACCTAGGCCCGCAGCCTCCAGGGAGGGCACACCGGGCCCACAGCCACCAGGGAGGGCACACCCGGGCCCGCAGCCTCCAGGGAGGGCACACCCGGGCCCGCAGCCTCCAGGGAGGGCACACCGGGCCCGCAGCCTCCAGGGAGGGCACACCGGGCCCGCAGCCTCCAGGGAGGGCACACTTAGGCCTGCAGCCTCCAGGGAGGGCACACCCGGGCCCGCAGCCACCAGGGAGGGCACACCCGGCCCACAGCCTCCAGGGAGGGCACACCCGGGCCGCAGCCTCCAGGGAGGGCACACCCAGGCCCGCAGCCTCCAGGGAGGGCACACCTGGCCCACAGCCTCCAGGGAGGGCACACCCAGGCCTGCAGCCTCCAGGGAGGGCACACCCAGGCCCGCAGCCTCCAGGGAGGGCACACCCGGCCCACAGCCTCCAGGGAGGGCACACCCAGGCCCGCAGCCTCCAGGGAGGGCACACCCGGGCCCGCAGCCTCCAGGGAGGGCACACCTAGGCCTGCAGCCTCCAGGGAGGGCACACCCGGGCCCACAGCCTCCAGGGAGGGCACACCTAGGCCTGCAGCCTCCAGGGAGGGCACACCCGGGCCCGCAGCCTCCAGGGAGGGCACACCCGGGCCTGCAGCCACCAGGGAGGGCACACCCGGGCCCACAGCCTCCAGGGAGGGCACACCTAGGCCCGCAGCCTCCAGGGAGGGCACACCGGGCCCACAGCCACCAGGGAGGGCACACCCGGGCCCGCAGCCTCCAGGGAGGGCACACCCGGGCCCGCAGCCTCCAGGGAGGGCACACCGGGCCCGCAGCCTCCAGGGAGGGCACACTTAGGCCTGCAGCCTCCAGGGAGGGCACACCCGGGCCCGCAGCCACCAGGGAGGGCACACCCGGCCCCGCAGCCTCCAGGGAGGGCACACCCGGGCCGCAGCCTCCAGGGAGGGCACACCCAGGCCCGCAGCCTCCAGGGAGGGCACACCCGGCCCACAGCCTCCAGGGAGGGCACACCCAGGCCCGCAGCCTCCAGGGAGGGCACACCCAGGCCCGCAGCCTCCAGGGAGGGCACACCCGGCCCACAGCCTCCAGGGAGGGCACACCCAGGCCCGCAGCCTCCAGGGAGGGCACACCCGGGCCCGCAGCCTCCAGGGAGGGCACACCTAGGCCTGCAGCCTCCAGGGAGGGCACACCCGGGCCCACAGCCTCCAGGGAGGGCACACCTAGGCCTGCAGCCTCCAGGGAGGGCACACCCGGGCCCGCAGCCTCCAGGGAGGGCACACCCAGGCCCGCAGCCTCCAGGGAGGGCACACCTAGGCCCGCAGCCACCAGGGAGGGCACACCCGGGCCCACAGCCTCCAGGGAGGGCACACCCGGGCCCGCAGCCTCCAGGGAGGGCACACCCGGGCCCGCAGCCTCCAGGGAGGGCACACCCGGGCCCGCAGCCTCCAGGGAGGGCACACCCAGGCCCGCAGCCTCCAGGGAGGGCACACCCGGGCCCGCAGCCTCCAGGGAGGGCACACCTAGGCCTGCAGCCACCAGGGAGGGCACACCCGGGCCCGCAGCCTCCAGGGAGGGCACACCCAGGCCTGCAGCCACCAGGGAGGGCACACCCGGGCCCGCAGCCTCCAGGGAGGGCACACCCGGGCCCGCAGCCTCCAGGGAGGGCACACCCGGGCCCGCAGCCTCCAGGGAGGGCACACCCGGGCCCGCAGCCTCCAGGGAGGGCACACCCGGGCCCGCAGCCTCCAGGGAGGGCACACCCGGGCCCGCAGCCTCCAGGGAGGGCACACCCGGGCCCGCAGCCTCCAGGGAGGGCACACCCGGGCCCGCAGCCTCCAGGGAGGGCACACCCGGGCCCGCAGCCTCCAGGGAGGGCACACCCGGGCCCGCAGCCTCCAGGGAGGGCACACCTAGGCTTGCAGCCTCCAGGGAGGGCACACCTAGGCCTGCAGCCACCAGGGAGGGCACACCCGGGCCCACAGCCTCCAGGGAGGGCACACCCAGGCCCGCAGCCTCCAGGGAGGGCACACCGGGCCCGCAGCCTCCAGGGAGGGCACACCGGCCCACAGCTTCCAGGGAGGGCACACCTGTGTGGGCTGCTGGGCTGGCTTCCTGCCAACACGTTCTAACGCCAGGCTCTTGGCTAGTTTGGGAGCGCTGCTGCTGGGGCTGCTGCATCAGCTGGCGAACATCCCAGCTTATGCAATAAATACTTTAACACGTGTAAACCAATGTGATATGATATCAGTAGCAGAGACAGAGAAATCAGAAATCACAACTGAGCCACGTTCCCACATATTAAATTGGTTTCTTCCATGTGTTCTGCATCTGGGTATACAATGTCTAAAGAGTAGAAGTGTGTCCTAAACTGCATTTTTTCACTTAGTATAAACACTGCTATTGTTTTAAAGACCATGATTTTGAAAGCTGCATCATTTTCGTGCCGCTTCTGTGCCCACCTCACGGTCAAGCAGAAGGAGAGCAAAACAATGACCATCATCTGCAGAAACAGAACGTCCGCCCCCCTTTTCTGAGAGCCCTCTTAGAGCTGAAAGCTTTTTAAAGAAACTACACTTAATGCTACATAAATATTTTGAGGGCCAAGCCACCTAGATTTATATGTAACTTATAAGCTTTGAGGAGCTTGTGTGATTACCTCTTTAAGGTATGACTAAAATGCAGTTAACACTCAGAGATTCAAAATTATATTTCTACCCTCTGTAAAAATGAGATCCCCGCCCCTTGGATAACCAAATTGGTTGTTGTGTCCTTGAAGACTTGTCCTACATAAAGAGAAAGTGTGCAGGCTTCCAATAAGCAGTCAATAAGCTTAGTCCAAAAGAAATCACTCTTTAAGGACCGTATTACCCATATTCTTAATCAGAAAACAAATTATGCTTACTGCAGCTGGCCCCACAGGCTATGTGACTCAGTCAATCCTACATTCTCGGGATTATCAGCTGGCCAATGAGTCCAAGATTTTGTCTGGAATCTGGGCTTTGAGTTCGTCAATTTAACTATCCAGATGGGAACTAGTCTCCACTTCTGAAATGTTCTGGGAAAAGCAACGATGCGGCTTTCCACGTGTAGCTAGATGTTCACCACCTCTCAGGATGTGAGAGCCACCCTGGCAGACGTGTGGAGCTCACCGAAGGGACTGAATCCTCACCTAAAACGTCCTTATTTTAGGTGAGGCACCTGTGTATTTAAAATGACAGTTACCAGCAATGGGTTGAGTCGAGACTTGCTGTTCTCCTAACAGAGACTTCTTCCTTTTTTTCTTGAGTCCGTACTTCTTTTGAGAAGAACACTTACTTAGGAATCATCTCAGATCTTCTCATTATTGTTCCATCAGTAAGGAAGTGGATTTTCTATAGTCTGATTTTGAAAATGGAAACTAGGATTTGCATTCCCATGATGGCTGAGATACTTCATGTTTGTCTCTGCTGACTTGGGAGGAAAAAACCCTCAATAACATACAGAATCAAAGGCTTTGTGTGTGGCAGGAGAATTGAAGCCACGGGATTGGAGATGGATCTATCTAGTACTAAATGTCCTTTAGGACATAAAACCCCAGTCTGTACAAGTCTGTATGACAGAGCTATGGGCAGCTTTCAACATGGGCAACACCCAGCATGGGAACCATCTGGGAGAAGATCATAAAAGGTGTGAGCACTTCAGGCACATGAGGGTTAAAAGAGGACGTCCGTCCCCAGATGCCAGACGATCTTCCAAGGATGCCCAGCAGACAGACAGGGCTGGGACTCAGGGTGAGTCTTCCTGGACAGGGCGCTGGGGGGTCCTTGGCTCAGCCAGGGGGGTTATGAGCTAATTTTTCTGGGTCCACTCAGGAATCTTGTCGCACACATCTTCATCAGCAGGAATTTCAGCTGAACTCCTTGTCTGTTCGCTGGAGCCCTAGCTCTATGACGCAGGCTGTAAGATGAATGGGTAGTCACAGTGAACTGTGACGCCCTGAGGTCAAAGTTCTTTCTCATTCCCCCTCTATTTTTCTATCAAGGTGGTCCCTACGGCTCACATTTAAGTCCACAGAGAAAGGGAATCACGGTTCTTAGAAGAGCTGTCTTTACTCCAACTGATGGGATCTAAAACATATCTCCCTCAATGAGGTAAAGCGATTCAGGCTTTTTAAAGGTCTCAGAGAAACAAAGATGTGGCACCACGGAGCAGTAGCAGCTTTTACTATCTCAGTCTCATTTCAGTGTTCTGGGTTGTGTGTGCAAAACGCCAAGTAAAGAGAAAGGCTGGGTAACCAGCCTGGCCTCGTTTGCTTGGAATGCTTTTGGTTTTATCACTGAAAAGTCCCAGGTCCCGCATTCCAGGAACCTTCTTGGTCCTGGGCAAACCAGCATGCTTGGTCATCCTTCGTGGGGTGTCCACCAACTCGAAGTGATTTCACTGTTTTAGTTGAGATTCCCATCCTTTACCTACACTGGGTTATGTATTTTATTTAATTTAAAAAAAGCATCTTAGAAGGGAAAGCTGAATCAACTGAACTGGGTGACTCGGCCCCAGCCTTAGATGTACCACTGAACTACTCCCACCTGGCAGGTTCACTCCTTGATTGCTCCTTCCTTCCATGCTCAACTAACCCTGGAAAGCCTCAGCTTGTGAAAGAGTTTTTGACGACAAGTTCAGTATCACACACTTGTAAGAATCTAAATGACCTCAAGAAGACATCAGCACCCAACTTCCCACACTGAATTTATTCTTTCTCTAGATTTCCAGAACGAAACCTTCCAGCCATTTCTCAAGGCTCACCTGACAATGTACCACCTACAAGAGAACCAGGCTTGGCCTGCAGCCCAGACTGTGTGTATAGGATCTGGAAGGGCCCCAGATAGGCTCCAATTTCTGGAAAGGTTGTGTCGTCCAAGTGCCCCACAGACCAGCCACTGAACATACTCCCTACACAAACGATGCCGCGGACACTGGGCATTCTTTCAGCCCTCCCCTAATGGCCACTGCTCACTGCACACCTACAGAGCGGAGCTACCTTGGCCCCCAACCCCCACCCCCATGACTCGGCTGGGCACCCAGTTTGGGAACCACTGGTCTTTAGGGGCATCTCGGGGGGTGCCACAGCCACCATCACCTCTTCCTCCTACGTGCACGCCCCCTCCTCTTTACCTGCAATGTAGTGGAAGCAGCTGCTGCCAGGACGCCTATGCCCCTGGTGAAGAGCAAGTTGGGAGGGAAGGTGGTGGGCGAAGGGCGAAGAGAAGACTGCCTGGAGCCCAGGTGAGAACACCGGGGGAGGGAGGCATTGAAGCCTCAGCCTTCAGAGCCCTCTCTCCATCCAGGCCGCAGCTCCCTCTCGCCCATTTTTTTCTCCTTGATAGGGAAATCACAACATCTTATGACCTGGTTGCTTATGGGTAATTCCACTCCTGGCCTACAAACAGAGGCTCTCTCCTAAGAAATCTGGTTAAGGTTTCTAGGGAACACACATGGCTCAACAACAGGAAGTCCAGCTGGGGTGAAAAGGCTTCCTCACACCTACTCTCTGGTCAAGGGAACGCCAAAGCCTTGGGCCAAGGAACGCGCAGAGGGAGGCTGAGTGTCCTATCAGAAGAACACAAGGAGGTCTGGCCTCCTAAATAATCTTGTCAGGAATTAGGTTTGGGGCCGAAAAGAAAGACACTTGTAATAGGGATGGCAGCACAAAAGTGGAGGCACTTGAGGCTTCAGGAGGAAGCTGTGACCAGGGGAACGCGGGAAAACGAGGACAGGGAGATGTGAAGCGCTGGCGTTGGGGGCAGGAAGTGGCCCTGGGGGCCACCATCCAGCCAGGTCCCTTGCTGGGGTTCCAAGTGGGGCAGGAAGAATGGAGACCAACCCTCGGGAGCTCCTGTGGTGGCCGACGCATTCCAAGCACACAGTCAGCTCCTCGCCCTCCCGCCAACCCAATCCCGTGCACAAGTGTGGCTGCCACAACACCAGGTGGTTTCAACGTCATGACTGGCAGCTCGTTTCTGAAGCCGAGGTTCATTCTCTAGGGTTCCACAAGCTCGGTGCATGGCTGAGGCCACACAGTGACCAGCTGCTATGTCAAGAGCCCCAGCTTGTTAACTACCACACCAACGAGTGGGAAACATTGAGCTTGGGGTTTAAACTTATGGTTCATGTCCAAATGATCTTTTATACAACCGTGTCCACAGACAACTGAACAGTAAGCAACAACATCTGCTTCTAAGGAATAGAAGTGATCTCTTCCGGGAAATTTTTTGTTGAGGGCACCCAGTGATGATGTGTAAAAATACTTGCGAGAGTTTTTAGGAAGTTTAGGAAAAGGTCAGCCTTCTGCTTCCACAACGCAAAAAATACGTTTAAGCTGCGGCCCATTGCTGTTGGGACATCTTTTCCAAGCAAACCTATTAGAAAACTGATACTGCTGGGAATGTTCGAGAGCCGAGGAGGCACTACTGAGGCTGGTGGGGGAAGAGGCTTGGTTCGGCAGCTCTGTCCTACAGGCAGCAAATGCCATGCCTGCATCTATAAACTCCTGCCGCCCACTGGCCTGCTTCATCTGGGGCTGTAATTTCTCTGCTTGGGCAGGAGCACACAGAGCAGACTTGGGGAGAGAGTTGCCTTACGGACAGTGCTACCCAACGCAGGCAAAGATCAGATACCAGTCGGTCCTCCTGAGCTCCGGGTACCCCAATGGAGGAGGACAAGGGTGAGACCCTATAATTCCACTTCTTGGGTCTGATCCAGAAGAGCAGGCAAATAATTCCAAGATCTCTTTGACTTTCAGGGAAGGACTCCTAGTGAAGGTTAATGATAACAAAGTCCATGACGGCTGGTGATGGAGCCAGGGACCAGCCTGATGGGGCCTGTGGACCAAGCACATGTCGACAGGGGGTAGATGTCTGTGCTGGCACAAAGAATGTAGGGAAGCAGGACAGCGATAACTAAATCCTGCTTGCCATGATGCTGCAGCTGCAGGGTCCCAGGTGGGAATCTGTTTGAACTTTCAGAGTTGATGCATCCCCAAGCCTAGTGCTTTCAAACCCCCAACCCTCACTGCATGATGGAACTATGAGCTTAATAGACACCCTACCCCAAAAGAAGTTTTCTTTCCAGTATATGAAATTGATAAGCTCCACAAGCCACAGGAGCTGGCACAGTTATCCCACTATTGATAAACACTCTTTCTTTGTTTGTAGAATGCTTCAGTAAAATTACCAGTGAGATACACTGAATGCCACCTCAATCAAGATGGCTCTGCTCCCAACAGAAGCTTTGAACAATCAGCAAGAACTGGCCAGAAACATCTTTCTAAAAGCTACAGAAAACAGTTAAAGGACTGTAGTAGTAGGCCAAGCCCCAATTCAAGAAAAAGGGTACTTAAAAGTCGTAGGATCTTGGGGTGCCCTAGCTGGCTCTGCCCCACCCCTTTTCTTTTCTTTCATTCCACCTTTTCTTGTCTTGCCTTTGCTTTCTTTCTTCTCTTCTTATCTTTCCAGTCTTTGATTTGATTTGTTTTCCTCTTTTTTTTTCCTTCTACTTTTAAAATTCTTATTCCTTCTTTAATTTTTGATTTTTCACTTTTATTACTCATTTTTTTTCCTGGTTCTTTCATGGTTCCTTTTTAAAAAAGTTATTCTTTTTCTCTTTCTTTTTTTATGGATGTAATATATATTTTTGGGGAGCAAACACAGACAACTACAAAGATAAAGAAAAAGTGGAGCCAAGTGTCAAAGACGACCCTTAACAGAAAACAAAACAAAATAAAACCCTAGACTAGAAAGAGAAGCTAACCAACTGAATAAGCCCATCAAGAAAAACAGATGCCTACACACCAGCAAAACATTTCAAGCCATACTAAGAAACAGAAAGACATGGCTAAGTCTAATGAACAGACTAAAAAGCAGAAGGAGATACAGAACAAGGAACAACTAATCAAGGATGTCCAAACAAACGTCATGAATCAACTTAATGAAGTGAAGGAACAGATAAAGGATATTAAGACACTGGGGGAAAATACAGGATAAATTGTAAACAAACATAAAAAGATAACAGATCTGATGGTGATGAAAGGCACAATGCAAGAAATTAAAAATGTATTGGAAGCACAGTTGAACATGCAAACTGGAACAAGCAGAGGAAGGAATTAGTGATACTGAAGATAGACTATCAGATAGTTGAAGAGAGAGATTTTTTTAAAAAGAAAAAATTCAGCAGGAACTCAGGGAATTGAAGGACATGAAACCCACAAACATATGCATTATAGGCATCCCAAAGGGAGAAGAGGAGGCAAAGGGGACAAAAGGAGTGTTGGAAGAAATAATGGTCGAAAATTTCACACCTCTTACGATGGATAAGGATGTGTACGTCCCGGAAGCTCAGCATACTACAAACAGAATAAATCCTAACAGGCCTACCCCAAGACATGTAGTTATCAGATTTTCAAGCATGCAAGACAAAGAGAGAATTCTGAAAGCAGTAAGAGAAGAGATCTATCATATACAAAGGAAGCTCAATAGATTAAGTGCTGATTTCTCATCTGAAACCATGGAGGCGAAAAGGGAGTGGTATGACATAGTTAAGGTACTAAAAGAAAAAAACTGAGAGCCAATAATTCTGTATCCAGCAAAGCTGGCACTCAAAAATGAGGCAGAGTTCAAAATACTCACAGATAAACAGAAATTGAGAGACTGTCAACAAGAGTCCTGTCCCTCAAGAAATACTAAAGGGAGTTCTGTAGGTTGAAGGGAAAAAACAGGAGAGAGAGCGTGGGAGGACAGTGTAGAAATAAAGATTACTAGTAAGTGTAACTAAAAGGATAAACAGAGAAATAAAAACAAAATATATTATATAGAAACCTAAAGAAAAAAATGGCCAATGTAAGTCTTGCCGTGACAATATTAACACTGAATGTTAATGGATTAAACTCTCCAATCAAAAACTAAAGATTGGCAGAATGGATAAGGAAATACAACCCATCTCCATGCTACCTACAAGAAACTCACCTTAGACCCAGGGATGCAAGGAGGCTGCAAAAAAAAAAAAAAGGCTGGAAAATGACTTTACATGCATATAATAATCAAAAAAGGGTGGAAATATCTATACTAATATTGGACAAAATAGACTTTAAATGCAAAACGACTGTAAGAGACAAAGAAGGACACTATATATTAATAAAAGGGGTAATCTATTAAAAAGAAAGAACAATGATAAACATTTATGCATCTAAACAGTGTGTGCCAAAGTACATGAGGCAAACAGTGACAAAACTAATGGGAGTAATAGTTGCCTCTACATAGTAGGGGTCTTTAACACACCATTATAAAAAAAAAACAAAACAACATTTTCACCATTAGACAGACCATCTTGACAGAAAGTTTAGTAAAGAAACAGAGACTTTGAATGATATGTTAGAGGAGATACACTTAATAGACATATACAGAACATTGCACCCTAATACAGCAGGATATACATTCTTCTCGAGTGCACATGGATCATTCTTCAGGACAGACCACATGCTAGGTCACAGAACAAGTCTCAACAAATTCAGAAAGATTGAAATTATATGAAATAATTTCTCTGACCAGAACGGAATGAAGCTGGAAATTAATACAGGGCAGAGAACCAGAAAAGGCACAAATATATGGAAGTTAAATAACACACTCTATTTAAATAATCAGTGGGCCAAGATTTTCTGCAAAAGAAATCAGTAACTATCCCAAAAAGAATGAAAAAGAGAACACAACATATCAAAACTTATGGGATGCAGTTAGAGCAGTGCTGACAGGGAAATTTATAGCCATAAATGTTTATATTAAAATAGAAGAAAGAGCTAAAATCAAAGACCTAACTGTACAACTGGAGGAACTGGAAAAAGAACAATAAACTAATCTCAAAACAAGTAGAAGAAAGGAAATAACAAAAATTAGAGCAGAATTAAATGAAATTGCAAACGAAAAAACTAGAAAACGTTAACAAAATCAAAAGCTAGTTCTTTAAGAAGATTAATGAAATTGACAGTCCCCTAGCTAGATTAACACACACAAAAAGAGAGACAATGCAAATAAAATAAAAAACAAGAGGGGATATCACCACTGATCCACAGAAATAAAGAGTATCATAAGAGGATGTTTTGAAAAATTATATGCCAACAAGATGGCTAACTTAGATGAAATGGACAAATTTCTAGAAACACAGCAGCAGCCTATGCTGGCAAAAAAAGAAATAGAAAAACTCAACAGACAAATCACAAGTAGGGAGATTAAATTAGTCATTAAAAGCCTCCCAAACCAGAAAAGCCCAGGACAAGATGGCTTCACAAGTGAATTCTACCAGTCATTCCAGAAAGAACAACAGTCCTTCCAAAGGATTAAACTCTTCCAAAAAAAAAGCAGTGGAGGCAACATTACCTAACTCACTCTATGATGCTAACATCACCCTAATATCAAAGCCACATAATGACATCACAAGAACACTACAAACCAATCTCTCTAATGAACTCAGATGCAAAAGTCCTCAACAAAATACTTGCTAATTGTATTCAACAACACATCAAATGAATTGTACACCATGATCAAGTGGGTTTTATCCCAGGTATGCAAGGATGGTTCAACATAGGAAAATCAATCAATGTAATCTACCATATGAACAGACAGGAAAAAAAAACCACATGTCATCTTTTAATGCAGAAAAAGCATTTGACTAGATACAGCATCCTTTCTTGATGAAAAAACACTTTGGCGAAAGGCTAAAGGCTTTCCCTCTAAGATTCGGAACAAGACAAGGATGCCTGTTGACAGCACTCTTATTTAACACTATGTTAAAAGTATTTGCTTAAGGAGTTAGGCAGGAAAAAGAAATAAAAGGAACCAAAATGGAAAGGAAGAAATAAAACATGCCCTATTTTCAGATGACATGATCCTATATGAAGAAAGTCCTAAAAAAATCTACAACAAAACTTCTAGAACTGTTAAACAAGTTCAGTAAAGTGGCAGGATATAAGATCAACATGCACATTACTGTATTTCTTCACGCTAATAATGAGCAATCTGAGAAGAAAATCAAGAAAAAAAAATCCATTTTCAATAGCAACTAAAAGTATCGAATATCTAAGAATAAAAGTAACAAAGGATGTAAAGAACTTGTACACAGAAAACTATACAATATTGTTAAAATAAATCAAAGAAGACTTAAGTAAATAGAAGAATATTCCATGTTCATGGTCTGAAAGACTAAATATCATTAAGAGGTCTAGCCTACCCAAACTGAATTACAGATTTAACACAATATCAATAAAAATTATAACACCATTTTTTACTGAACTGGAAAAGCCAATTACGAAATTCATTTTAAAGGGCAAGGGGCCCCGAATAGCCAAAAACATTGAAAAAACAAAACCAAGGAATCATGCTACCTGACTTTAAAGCACACTACAAAGCTACAGCAGTCAGTCAAAATGTACGGTATTGCACAAGCATAGACATACTGACCAATGGAACTGAACTGAGAATTCTGATACAGACCTGTTCATATATGGTCAACTGATTCTCAATAAGACCAATAAGCCCACACATCTGGGACAGAATAGCCTCTTCAAAAAGGTGTTGGGAGAACTGGATATCTATATCCAAAAGAGAGAAGATGACCATGTCATGTCCTATACAAAAATTTACTTAAGATGAATCAAACAACTAAATATAAGAACCATGACCATAAAGCTCCTAGAAGATAATGTAGGGAAGCATCTATGAGATCTTGCAGTAGGAAATGGTTTCATAAACTTTACACCCAAAGTGTGAGCAATGAAAAAAAATAGATAAATGGGACCTCCTCAAAATAAAAAACTTTTGTGCTTCAAGGGAGTTTGTCAAGAAAGTGAAAAGGCAGCCTACTCAGTGGGAGAAAATATTTAGAGACAACTTATCTGGTAAGAGTCTAATATTCAGCATATATAAAGAAATACTATATCTATAAAGTAAGAAGACAAACAACTCATTTAAAAAATGGGCAAGAGATTTGAATAGACATTTTTCTAAAGAGGAAATACAAATGGCTAAAAAAGCATATGAAAAGATGCTCAACATCACTTATTCTGGAAATTCAAGTCACAATGAGATATCATCTTACATCTATTAGGCTGGCTGCTATTAAAAAAAAAACCAATACTACAAGTGTTGAGAGGATGTGGAGGAATGGGAACACTCATCCACTGCTGGTGGGAATATAGAATTGTGCAACCACTGTGGAGGACAGTCTGGCGGTTCCTCAGGAAGCTCACTATAGAATTTCCATATGATCCAGCAATCCCACTACCAGGTATATACCCAGAGGAATTGAAAGCTGGGCCAGGAACCGATACATGCACACCAAAGTTCATAGTGGCATTATTCACTATTGCCAAAAGTTGAAAGCAACTAAAGTGTCCATCGACAAATGAATGGATAAGCGAAATGTGGTATGTGCATACAATGGAATATTACTTGGCTGTAAGAAGGAATGAAGTATTGACACATGGGACAACATGGATGAATCTTGAAGACCTTATGTTAAGTGAAGTAAGCCAATCACTAAAAGACAAATACTGCATGATATCATTGTCATGACTTAAGAATATTGAGCAGACTCACAGAGATAGAGAATGGAAGATAGGTTACCAGGATAGAAGAGAGTAGAGAGTGATGGGCCAATGCTCAATCTGGGCAGAACCTATGATACGGTGGAAAGAGGTGGTTTGGGTAGGGGTGATAGTGGTGCAGGGATGTGAGTGGGATTGATGGTGCTGGAGTGTGAGAGTGAGCTGGGTTGGGGATGGGTAGTTTGGGCTATCCATGGAACCACATGGAGGGCTGCAGGAAGGAACAGGTGAACTCTGGGGAGGTGGAGGTCTGTGGTTGAAAATACAATTGTGGTAATGTTCTTTTGGGAAATATGGCAGGGGAGGGTCACTGTTGCAGGGTGTTGGTGGTAGGAGGACATGCTGGAAAGGGTTCCTCTGGGGCAGGCTTCTATGGAATACGAATGTGTTCATCTTGTCATAGGGTGGTATCTCAGTGGGTAGGGACCCACATAATCTAAAACAAACTATTAAACCCCATCCTGGGGAATCCTACTACTTTTTCAAACAGAGGTGCAGGAATCGCTTAAGTACACAGCAATGCCTAACAAAAGAATATTAATGCATGTAACTACAAACCTTATTCTTATAAAATTGAAACTTAGGCTAATAATAACTATTGCCTAAGCGTTACCTCCTGAAATCCTTCTTGTTGCTCAAATGTGGCCACTCTCTAAGCCAAAAGCAGCAAATAAACACACTACCATCCCCCCCCCATGAGTCATGACTCCCAGGAATGAGCCTCCTTGGCACCAAGGGATTAATACTAAGCACCAACCAGCAGTGCATTTGGAAAGAAGACCTTGACTGAAAGGGGGAAACATTAAATACAGAAGAGTTTTTATAGCTAAGAGATTTCAAATTAGTTAAGAGGTCATTCCCTAGGTTATACTTACGCACATCTCAGGCAGATCTCACTAACTGTCACTATGACAAAGCCTCAAAGAGGGGTGCTCCTGAGGGCTCTAGAGCCATCTGGACACTAGGCAAGGCACACAACCCCTTGAAATCAGCACCCTATGGGTGGCCCTAACCTGGAATATACAACAACCTATTTCCCAATGTAACGGAGTTAGGACTCACTTATAGTTTCTCTATACATGATTCTTCTATCCCTTTTATTTGAGCCTATAATTAGCACTATACCCCTTAAATACATGTATCAGAGACATGAATCTTTTGTCTGTTCATGTACCGGTTAAGCCCTGAATCTCAGCAGAGCTGCAGCCAATATCTACTCTCTAGTTCATCCAACTCATCCAGGACAACTAACAGAAGGATGATGATGGACAATGCCCAACCCCCCAAAACAGAGAGTATCTACAATTGCAAGCAAAGCAGTACCTTCTCAATTTCAAGGTTAAGGAATGAATAAATATAAGGTGGGGGATGCAACCATGGACAAAGTTAACTTACTAATATTGTAGTAATGGAAGAACATGTAATATTGACACAAAGATAGTGGTTACCAGAGATTGTCAGAGGAGGGTAAGGGAATAATAAGTGGAACACAGGGCAGTTTTAGGGCATTGGAATTAAGTGTAAACCACAATGTAAACTATAGACCTTGAGTTGCAATGGTTCAATGTTTATTCATCAACTACAACAAATGTACCACACTATTATAAGATGCTAATAATTGGGGAAGATGTGGGAGGGGTAGGGTGTTCGGTATATGGGAATCCCTTATACTTTCGATGTAACTTTTCTGTAATCTAAAACTTCCTTAAAAATAAAGTTTATTATATTAAAAAAAAAATTCATTGCTGGGATTAGCCGCTCTCTTAGGGAACTAGGTACCAGTATTAATTGAATTGCACTGGCCCTTGCATGGCATACAATTATATAGCAGAGATCCACTGTACCCCTTTTCTGTACTCAAATAATACCCACGCATACTTCTAGGGGAACAAAAAAGATACACTGGCAAACACTGAGGGACACCACCAGAAGAGCTGACTGTGACCCTCTAAGCATGAGGTTGGGTGAGAAGTAAGCAGACACCAGCCCTTCTACAGGAATTTTCCTGCATATCCTACTGTTACCATCTTTTCCCCCTTGGCAAAAGAAAGCCACTTTTCTAGAGCCTAACCTGGGCTCAGCAGCTCAGTACATGTGGAGACCTGAAGTGTGCCCATCAATCAGAGTGCATCTTTTACTGGGCAGTGAGTCCTATTTGGATTACCCGTCTCTCTGCAAGGAGCATAAAGCAGTGAGGCCAATAAAGAGACCTTGACCCTGCAGCATCTTAGGAAGAAATGAAGGCAGCCCTGACTGCTGGCAGAACAGGTCTGGGGAGAGAAAGCAGTGATGAGGTAGCTTCGAGGTTCTGAGGGACAGAGCTGGGTGGGGAGCAGGCCGCAGAACCAGAAAGACCTAGAAGGGGCAGCACTGGAAGGGACTGCCCTTCCATCTCTGCTCTACAGCCACCTGGGGAACAGACCTGAGCCTATTCTCGAAAGAACCTGGCAGAGCTCACAGAGCACAGAGATTTCCTCCATACAAGGCAGAACACATATCTCAACAGTCTACTTGATGGGAAAACAAGGGAAGATGTCCCATTGAGACAAGAAAGAAGTCAAAGGTGCCTAATAGGATGACTTACAGCTGTTGTTCTAAGACAAGGGTGAAAGGAGGCAATCCACCCTGACAAGCAAATTAAACCACAAGGCCACCGCTTACTAAATACAGAAGAGAGTGTGTGTTTAAGTTAAGCATTCCTGGGAACGCAGGGAAGGACCGTCTCACGTACTGCCAAGGTAGAAAGACTGGGAGAACCTTTCCAGGAAGTAATTTGGCAACACATCAAAAGCCATAAAATCATCCATTTCCTCAACTTGGGAAGCCGACTTGTAGGGATTTATCCTTGGCAAACAGACGAGTGTACAGAGAGGCAAATCAAGGGGTGCTGGTTAGAGTTATTTATAATAGTTTAAAAAAAAAAGAGAAAAATCCAGAGTAACATTTATTTCCTGAATGTCTGTATTTGAGACACTGGTGAATAAGGCTGCATCAACGTGATGGGATATTACATAACAACTAAAAACAGTGGCGGGCAAGGACACAACATGAGCAGGTGCACGGTGAGGAACGCAGGCCGTAGGCTGTGCATGGGTGGGGGGGGATTCCCTGCTTGTGGAAAAAAGCATGCAGGCATGGAGATGGCTGGGGGTACGCATCCCAAACGTGAATGGTCATGTTTTCTAACTGGATCTTGAGAGGGATTTTCATTTTCTTCAATATGCTCATTTCTAGTTTCTTGTCAATGAACATGCACTCACTGTGCAATTTTTTAAAGTTTTCAAAATGTTTAGACATTAAAAGCCTAATGTAACATTAAAAATTAATTAATTTAAAAAAAAGACTATTCTTTCTCACTTGAGTGGATATAGCATTCTTGTCAAAAACCAATTGGCCCTACATGTGAGGGTTGATTTCTGAACTCTCAATTCAATTTCATTCATCTATATGTCTTTCTGTGTGCCAGTACAATGCTGTTTTGAGTACCATGGCTTAATAATTTTAAAATTGGGGGAAAAAAAAGCCTAACTCAATACAGCGATATAATCCAATGGCTGGCCAATATCTATATAGATTTCTCTAAATCAAGACAGATTAACACTAAGCAAGCTGCATCAGATGTGTTATTGTGGAACTATAATTATTGTCACATCTTCAGATTTTTATCGAGGTTTGCTGAAAAAATTACCCATGGGTAGAATATCTGCATTTCTCCTCCCTCATCCTCAATCCCAAGAATTCAAATTAATTCTGTTTTCAATCTACCTTACATATATTACCAATTTAAAAAATTACCATTTTATTTAAATGTAGAGAAAAGTTCCTCTAGTCTTATGCACTGGCAAGTGTTCTTATTTGGCAGTAAAAACTGCACGCTGAATTGCACTGAACTTGCTTTTGTTCTTGGCTGCTCAGAGACGGATCCTGGGTTCAGCATCATTTTATTCTAGATTTCCCTATAGATGTACTCTCTCTTCCTTTCTCTTTACTACGTGGCTCCTGTGTTTTTATTTCCACTTAAAATTTTACTTCATTTATGGCTTTTATTGTAATTCTTTGTAGGATTAATGAGACCCACAGCTTGACCACTAGGGAGGAGAAGAGAGTAAAAGACATACTGTCTCCTGGAGTGAGGGACAGTGTTATGTCATGATGGAGCAGGAGACCAACTGCTACTTTCACTTCAGGCAGAGAGCAGAGGCCTGGACCGCTGTGGACACTGTGCTCCCCGTGCCACCGCAGGCCTGCGCGGCCGAATTGCTGCGAGGGGTCGTACTCACATGTAAACTCGGGTGGTAGGTGAGCACGCCATTGTCACACAGGGTGACGTATTTCTTCTTCCACTCTTTGTTCAGTGACTTGCCACTTCGCTTCAGCAGCATGCCCTGCAAGGGGAAAGAGGCATGCATGTAAAAGATCTTGTGTAAATTAAAGGAAAAAAAGAACAAATTAGGCACCTAGGTAAGTTTTCAAACTGAGTCAACGTTTCTATCTTTGCAGTCTTGGGGAAAAAAAAAAAAAAGGAAATCCCATCTATTATTATTAGATTGGTCATTTCTTTTTTTCTCCTCCCTTTTATTATGTATTTATTAAGTCATATTAGGAATTCTTGCAACCATTTAAAATTTGCAACCAACACGCTTTTTTTGTTTTTATTACAGAAGTTGTAGATTTACAGAAAAATCATACAGAAAATACATAGTGCCTATAAATCCAGCTCTCCAATGATTAATAACTGCATTAGTGGGGTACCTTTGTTACAACTGATGAAAGATTATTATTATGGTTGTACAAGTAACTATAGTCCATGGTTTACATTAGGGTTCACTATTTGTGTAATACAGGCTTATCTTTTTTTTTCTTTCTGAATTGATGTATATTTTATTGATTTATTTTTTACTTTTAAAAAAAATTTTTTTAAAAAATATGAGGTCCCATTCAACCCCACCGCCCCCACCCCCCACTCCCCCCACAGCAACACTCTCTCCCATCATCATGACACATCCATCGCACCTGGTAAGTACATCTCTGAGCATCACTGCACCCCATAGTCAATGGTCCACATCATAGCCCACACTCTCCCACGTTCCATCCAGTGGGCTCTGGGGGGATCTACAATGTCCCCTAATTGACCGTGAAGCACCACCCAGGACAACTCCACGTCCCGAAAACGCCTCCCCATCTCATCTCTTCCTCCCATTCCCTGCACCCAGCAGCCACCATGGCCATCCTTCCCACGCCCATGCCACATTTTCTCTGTGGACATTGGATTGGTTGTGTCCATTGCATATCTATGTCAAGTGGGGGCTTAGATTCCACATGGATACTGGATGCACTTCTCCTGCTTTCAGTTGTAGACACTCTAGGCTCCATGGTGTGGTGGTTGACCTTCTTCAACTCCATGTTAGCTGAGTGGAGTAAGTCCAATAAATCAGAGTATAGGAGCTGAAATACAGGCTTATGGCAGTGGTTTTTTTAAAAATTTTCTTCTAGTAACATACATATAACCTAAAATTTCCCCTTCTGAGCACAGTACGATGTACTATCCAGCGCTACTGATTACATCCGCAGTGATGTGCTACCATTACACAATCCATTACCATGACCTTCCTGTTACCCCAAATAGAAACTGTACAATAAGCTTTAACTCCCCCCATTCCCCACCCCCTCCCCAACTCCTGGTAACCTGTATTCTAATTTCTGACTCTATGAATTTGCTTATTCTAATTACTTCCTATCAGTGAGCTCATACAAGGTTTGTCCTTTGAAACCAAGGCACTTTTGGAAGAGTGTTTAATCCAGTCTTCCTTAGATGACTGGTGAGAAGTTTTTCTTGTTTTAATATCCGTCTCGCAGCAAACCTTCCACCTCATTTGCAAGCTTCCCTCGGCTAAGAAAACTTGCCAGTTGACGCTGAGCACTGCAGGACCTGGCTCCCTTCGCCTGAACCTGTCTCTGCTGCTTTGGTGCCTTCCTAGCTCAGGTAATGCCAACTTAAGCGACCATGTCTACATCCTTTACCTGCTGGTTCCCTTACTCCAGTCTTCCCACTTAAAACAAGGGAAGGGGAAGAATCTCCTTACTCTCTTCCCTTGCTGCCCATTTATAAACTTGCATGATCCTAATTATGGCCAAGAAAGCGTAAGACTAATGTTAGCTAATTATCACCTGCACTGAGAAAGAAGGGAGGTTGTAAGTTTATAAAATTAGCCACGATGACGAACCAGGGGTGCCCAGAGGTCTCCCCTGGAATCTTGCCAGCCTCCTCCACCTACCTCCTAATTCTGCTCTCCTTCAAGAACTGCAGAACTGGAAAAAGTTCAAAAAGCATTTTTACGCTATATAATTGAATTTAAGTGCCAATGAGTTATCAATATGGTGACACTACCATTTTTCTTTTACTCAAATTATGCCAAATTTCACCAGTCATATGAGCCAGCTTGGGACTCTGGTCACCTTTCAACATCACTGCTGTGAGAAAATATTCCAATGCTCGAAGATCTTATGCAGAGATGAACCTTTGCAAGATCATTTTTTTGCCAGTTCTCATTAGAAGAAATTAGAAGAAAGATGCGGCATCTACCTTGATCTCTTACTACCTAAACCAGCTTAAACCAACGTGGCACATTAAAACCATCGAATGGAATCAAGGCCCCAGGGACGAGCGACCTGGTCGGAAGCGCAGGCGAGGGCCGCGGGGGGCAGCGGGCACCACTGGGACGCAGCGGTATCTGAGCAACCGCTCAAAGTCATGCCAGTTTTCTCCCTAGGGGATTCCCATGATTTTTAAACACAGCATAATAAAACTTCCATGTTCTCCTATGGGCTCACATTTTTCCACCATCCATTTCGGATGGAATTCCAACAACACTGGGGGCCGGTAAGAGAGCCGCACTCCTCAAACAAAACCCAAGGGGGCGAGAGGCGGCAGCACAGTGGGGGATGGCCCAGGCCACTGGCGAGCCCGCTGGCCATCGTGGGGCTACTTGGAAGGGCCAACCCCGCTCTCCTAATGGCCCTCCCTCTAGAAGGAAACCAAGCTTATTTATTAGGGAAAAAAAGGGAAACACTCCCAGTAGGAAGCGATATGCGGTGAGGACTTCATTGCTTAATAAATCCAATTAGATTGGATTTATTTGGGTGCTAGGAAAACTTAATCTTTAGGTAAAAGAAAACCCGAATATTCACAATTCTATACAAATTCTTTGTTCCACCTTGCAGGCTTCCCTGGGATTGTGCTGCATTACTCAAATGCTGCAAACTGGCTTGAAGAACACCCTGGTATCCAAGGGGCCATCCTGGGGCCCTCCGGCCCTGGCCCCGGATGTGCTGCTAGCACCCACCCCCACCCCTCACCCCTAGGCTGCGGCTGGAGACCGCCAGACCGCCAGCTACTCCCCCCACCATGTGCCACCTCACAGGAGCACCCAGGGGCCAGAGACTGGCTATGCTCTGCCGCTCCCAGGTGCGTGCACTTTTCTCCAGATGACCTGAGCACAAACATACGCTCACGCAATTTTTTTTTAAAGATTTATTTCTCTCCACTCCCTCATTGTTTTGCATGTTATGTCTGTTTGTCTTTGTTTCTTTAGGAGGAAATGAGAACTGAACCCAGGACCTCTGATGTGTGTGTGTGTGTGGGGGGGGGTGGGCTAATTGCTTAAACCACAGTCATTCCCTGCTTTTCTTGTGTGTCTCATTATGCTTTTCCTCTTGTGTCCTTGTTGCATCACTTTTTTCCAAAGATTTATTTTTTTAAATTTATTTCTCTCCCCTTCCTCCTGCCTCCCCCTGCCCCCCCCCCCCACTGTTGTCTGCTCTGTGTCTATTTGCTGTGTGTTCTTCTGTGTCCGCTCGCATTCTTGTCAGCGGCATCAGCAATCTGTGTCTCTTTTTGTTGTGTCACCTTGCTGCGTCAGCTCTCTCTGTGTGCGGTGCCACTCCTGGGCAGGCTGCACTTTTTTTGCACAGGGCGGCTCTCCTTACGGGGCATACTCCTTCCGTGTGGGACTCCCCTATGCGGGGGCACCCCTGCGTGGCACGGCACTCCTTGCACGCATCAGCACTGCGCGTGCGCCAGCTCACCACATGAGTCAGGAGGTCCTGGGTTTGAACCCTGCACCTCCCATGTGGCAGGCGGATGCTCTATTAGTTGAGCCAAATCCGCTTCCCTTGTTGAATCATCTTGTCATGCCAGCTCACTGTCTTGCTCGTCCTCTTTAAGAGGCACTGGGAACCTCTGCTCTCTGATTTGCTGAGTCTCTCATTATGTTTTTCTTGTGTCTTTTATTGTGCCACCTTGTTGCGTCAGCACACCGTGCCTGCCCATTGCGCCAGCTCGCTGTCTTCTTTAGGAGGCACCGGGAACTGAACCATGGACCTCCCATGTAGGAGGAGGGAGTCCAATTGCTTGACCACATCTGCTTCCCAAGCTCACCCAATTTTAAGCAAAGTCATGTTCCCTCTCTTGGCTGCTCCCCACAAATGAAAGGTCGCGGGCAGCAAAGTGATCAGAGCCACTTTGTTAAAGAGGACAACACGTGGGCCACAGTGGTCAAGGGACTTGTTCGCTCCAGGTCTGCAGGACCAGGTGCCCAGCACCTAGGCGCCGCCACCACACAGGCTGCTGGGTCCCTTAGTGCCCAGGCGGGGCCTGGCCTGCTCCCCAGCAGCCGCAGGACCTGATGCCTTCAGTCCCCAACCACCAGCACCTCCTTCCAAGACCAAACGTGACAGGGCCAGCTGCTCAGCGCCCCGGAGCACACTCCCGGGAACCCGACCACCATGCGGAGGGCAGGGCTACTCTCCACCGCCCAGGAAGTCAGACTACGAGTCAAGAAACTTCCCTGGAGAGGAGTTCCACTTCAGGACAGCCGGGTCGGGGCAGGCGCTTGCTCCCACGTGCCCACTGGAGCATCCGCTAACTGAACGCGGAGGGAGTGTGCCACTCCCCGCACGGCTCAGGCAGCTCAGCCCTCCCCAAAGGGCCAAGTATCTTTTCTGAAATACGTCCATCGAGCCAGAGGGCGGGAGTCTGATGGCCAGACCTGACCAGGTGCCCTGGGGCAGCCCGGGAATGCCCCGGAACACTGAGCACCTCCCAGGAAGGAGCAGCTATGGAAGCAAATCTCAACCCTCCTAAGAAGCTACAGGAACGGGGTATTCGGTGCTTTTGCAGAATGCAAGTGGAAATACTGACAATGAAGAAAACATTTTTACACGTAACATGGGCCAACCAGACGTGCCTGCAGGCAGGATGTGTGCCGGCTTCACGCTTGTGACTGGCCAAGAGCCACGGGTGCCAGCCAGGGTTCCCCTGCCCCTCCACGGAGCAGCGGGCGCAGGTGCTTCCTAGGAGGTGGCAGGTATGCAGTCCTTGATCAGACCCCCATGGGCAGGGGACAGGCGTGGGTCCTCCAGACTCCAGGGCAGGCGGCAGGCGTGGGGTCCTCCATCAGACCCCCCAGGGCAGGGGGCAGGTGTGGGGTTCTCCATCAGACCCCCAGGGCAGGGGGCAGGTGTGGGGTTCTCCATCAGATCCCCCAGGCAGGGGGCAGGTGTGGGGTTCTCCACCAGACCCCCCAGGCAGGGGGCAGGTGTGGGGTTCTCCATCAGACCCCCCAGGGCAGGCGGCAGGCGTGGGGTGCAGCTGCAGGCAGACCTGCATCTCCGGCTCCACTGGGCCTTCCTGGAGCCTGGCTCACCTCCTCCCGCCACATTCCCTGAGCACCTGGCGGCACCTGCATGCGGCTGTCGACTGGCGACGGGGTTGAGCTTCCCTGACGTGTGCTCAGAACAGGGGCTCCGGAGGCCGTGCTGAGGGCAGGTTTATGCTGGCATCAAAAGGAGCGGGCCTTCTGAACCGGCTTTATTCCACTTAGAGATTTAACACGGCCCTGCCTATCGCCTCCTCACCAGAACCAGAACCAGAACCCCATGCCAAACAAGTCATCATCTAAGGATTAACAAAATCTCCCCGAGAATCCGCATAATGAAATCTTTGAACGGGTCAACTAGTCCACTCCTTCTTTAAACATAAATTAAAAGGTCCTAAGTATTTGTGAAATTAAATAAATTGTTAGCATCATGCACTTTAAGGAAACAATAATCAAACGTATATGGCACTTCGAATTAGTACACGTGGTAGTGAAGTGAATACAGAGAAAGCAGTCTACCCTTCTACTTGGGATGAGAAAATCATGTTAGATCCTAACCCTGGAAAACAAGGGGTTGAACTAGTGATGAAACCTTGGTAGAGTCTGACACATAATAACTACTTTTTGAGGAGACATTTGTTTCATAATACAGTAAGACTTAACTCTCATTAAATTAATCCCTGTCAAAATATACACAGATAATGTGCTGAGTGTTTAAAATGAAATAAAAAGAAATTTACCAGCTGAATAAAAATTCATAAGGCCCTAGTGTAATTAAAACGTATTTTAGAAGATATTTTCGTCCTGATTCATCATCATTATCAGAAGGCCATAAAAATAACTGCACAAAGTGTTGCAGTGAGAACTGCCTGCCCACCACGAGCACAGAGTAAATAGGCTGTGCCACCTGAGGTTTCCTGGATCCCCATAAGCAAAAGCGGCCAGAAACCCCCAGACAGTGCACTTCCAGGAGAGCTCAGAGAGCAGGCAGGCTCAGCTCTGCTTGCCCCCGGAAGCAGCCTTCAGGTACCCCTGGATCTTCATTCTCAGGCCCTGCAGATGCCACTGGAATGGCCAGATGGGTATCACGTGCTTCAATTCCAGACCCGACTCACAGGAGCAGCACAGGACTCTAATTTGTAAAAAGCCCACCCGTCCCTTAGAAGCCTCGGGGGGTTACAGACCCAAGCTCAGGTCGCAGCCAGGGCAGATGCGCCTCGATCTCGGGACGGCTGTTCTGAGCATGGGCTCATTCAGCTGAGGCACGATGACGGCACTGCACCTCTCTGGGCTTTTCGAGGAACGTCTCATGAACAAAAAGGGCTTGTTTATCCCACGTTTTGAAAATACCAGCTACTTCTATTGGGATTGTTATCGATGCCAACCATTCTAGAGATTAAAGACAAAAAGGATGAGTTGCTCTGTAGTTTGCAGATAAAGAGGTAGGGCAAGGCCGGGCAACAATGAGGCTGAACGTGACTCGACTTACTGAGTCGTAAAGCAAAGGGCATCTTCCTTAGCAGGGAAGCAGCTGGACAGGCATGGGTCCCATGCCCCTCCATCCAAGGACCCCCAAACACAAGCTCCAGGCCACTGGGCTTCTTTTTCAAGGATTCAGTCATCAAAAAGTCATGGTTTCTCTTTCAGGATCATGTTTGAAACAGATGTCCCCAAAGTTTCCTTCCATGTTACACACCTACTGTTCATTTGATAGAAATGTAGGACCATGATACTGACACGACTGTGCTTCTAAGTGAGCGTTTCGTACCAACTATGTAACTTCCTCCCATCTGCCTTGGTCCAGGACAGCACACACGGGCCCGCCGTGGTCAGGAGGATGTTATCTTTGTAATGAATTGTATACTCCAGTTCCTTCCTTTCAGAGTCACATTATTTCAAAGTTTTCATGAAATTTCCAGAGCAGATGTGACTCCAGGAAACCCTAACTGGGGGTGGGCTAGGGAGCAGGTGATCCAAAGAAGGCAGCCATGGCAGCTAGCTGCACAGCCCACCTCGGCCAGCCCACCTGCCGCAGGGACTCCCAGATACCTGCACACTGCACCCAAGCTCTTGGAGGCCCAGAGGAAGCACCTGGGCTGATGAAAGCAATTCTGACCCAACCCTCAGTCCACCCATGTCCATCAGGAAGGGTGTCGGCTGTGCGTGAGAAACTCGTGCATGCTTCCAGGTAAGTGACCTTCTTCCCATGTCACCAAGCAACTTTTGGAGCTCAGGTCAAGAACATGGTTCTAAGTCAGCATCAACTGCTCCCCCCAACAGAAGCAGGTAATGAGGACTGGACAGTGGCATTGAAATCCCCCCCCCACCCATGCACTTTGTGCACAGCCACTTGGAATCCATCTTATTATAGCAACTTCCAACCTGGACTTCCTTGAAAGGCCCAAATCCCAGGACAACCAAGAGCCCCCAGCTGTGGATTTCATGCCACACACCTCTAGCTCAGATCCCTCACCCCACTCCAAGTCCACGTCTACAGTTACATATACAAACGCTTTAAAAGTTACCCCACAAAAACTGGGAGAAACAAGAAAACTATGTATTTTTTCTATCAATATATTTTTTAAAAGTCCTATCTGCAAAATTATGGTGAGATACGAGCGCTCTGATGAGTTAAAGCATTTGTCTAGGGTTTCAAGGCAGCAAGTGAGGATTTGTAATCAGAGAAGCAATTGGACTACAAGTGAAGAACTCATGAAATAGCGTCTATGGATTAAAAACGTATTTTCTTTCTCTCTCCCTCCCTTCCTTCCTTTCACTTAAATTAATCCTGAACACTGATTTTTTAAGAGTAAAATTTGTCCTGAGAATTGCAGAATTTCAGAGTTTAAAGAGATCCCGAAGTTAAACCATTCAGTCCTCAATCTGCTACCAAAGTTCTTTTTGCATGATCTCTTCCCGGAATCAGTCAGTTTTGGCCTGAGCTTGTCTTTTGTGGGGGACGTGATTCAACCTCCAACACTCGCCTCCACCTGTATCACACAAGCGCCCCGAGAGTTCACGTGGCTGAACAAACCAGACTCTCCACACAGCTGAAGGTTCCTGTCACTCTACCGCCAAGGGACTCGCCTCTGCATACACTAGGGCCCCCCAATTGTAGCAGCTAGATGGAAAACCACACCCCAGGGAAGAGTGAGCCGATCACTCCCGTCAGGACAAACTGCTTCTGCCACGCAGCCAGGATTCCCTTTGGCTTCCCGGCAGCCCCTCCCATGCTCTGGTGAGAGCCGCAGGTCCTACAGCCTGAGCCCTACTCCAAGCACCAAGAAAATGCAAAGCCCTGAAGACTGTTCGCCTTTAACTTTTAAAGGACATGAAGCCACATCATGCCTGCCAGAAGATGACAGAGGCCGGAAGGCGCTCTGCCAGAGACACTGGGACAGGCAGTTCCCACCCCGAGTGCAACTGGCCCCTGGGACTCTAAGTCTTTTTGATTCCACATGACCTGGGGCAAAACCATGTGTCAAAGTGTGTCAAAGTGCATCCTGTCTTTCAGATGCACTTTTGTGCACGGAGAAACCATCTCGGCCCAAGAGCGCCTCGCACTGACCACCAAGGGGACGTCAATCACAGTGGAGGTTTTATCTGACTCTCAGGTGACAGAAGAATTATTTAAAAAATCATAATAAATATTTCCAAACACTTCTGTCGGGCTTGCTCTGGGCCAGGCACCGCCCTCACAGCAATCCAGTGACAGCCACCGTGTTTATCCTCTTTGAACAGAAGAGGACACTGAGGCACAGAGAGGCCATGCAGCTTGCCCAGCCCACACACCCAACAGGGCAGCTAGTCTCCAAAGAACCGTGCGTCACGGCATTCCCACACCGACTGCGGGCTGCCTCCGCGACTCCCTTTAACCAAAAGAATCCTTTGCTGTCGATGGGATCTCTACTGCATCTAAGGCTTAGGAAAGCCGGGCAGATTCTGCAGGGGTGGGGCTGGCAGACAAGGTGGCCCCACTGTGCCCTGCCCATGGTCTTAACCACAGAACAATGATTAATAACAAAATGATTCTTTTAAATCACTGAGTTTGGGGGTAGACTCTTCTGCAGCAACACATAACACGGACAGAACTGGCACCCAGAACTGGCACTGCAGAAGCAAAATCTAAAACACGCGGCACTGGCTTTGGAACTGGGCAGCCACCTGAGGCTGGGAGGACAGCGAGGGAAAGGCTACCTGAGGGTGGAGAAAGGGATGCAGATCAAGGCGGGTGCAGAGCACAGCAAGGGTGCCTAAGGGGCTTGTGGACTAGACAGGCTGCCGAGCAGAATGCTCGAAGCGCTGCTGCCTTCCTCTAACCGCCACTGGTAAACACGGAGGAGCGAGGGGAGTCAGAGAGAAACTTTAATTTTCACGCAGGATTAGAGCACAGCTCTTCAACTCAAAACCCTGCTATATGGGACCATAAAAGGGATTCTCATCCTGCTTTCCCCGTCAACAGAAAACAGAGTAAGAAATGGCCTCAGAGCAAAGGTCACATTCAGAGGCTGCCAGGAGCAGTGACCTCAGAATGAAGAACCCATCAAGCGCAGGCTGTCACACCCCTTTCTTAAGACGCTGACTTAGTGTTGCCCCACAGATCCTTCCAATGACAACAAAGGGCTTCCAAGATCCTCACGGTGTTGTGTCCTGGCATCCCGACTCCCAGTCTGTGGCAGATTTGTGGACTGGCTTTTGCCTATGCAATGGGTTATAACTTGATACAAAGGGCATCTACAATGTATTTAAAGGAATTACATTACCTTGGACTGACAGGCACAGAGACAGGTCAAAATGAAGGAAGCCTCTGGGCCCTCCACCTTGCACAAGCAGGCCACAGGCTGGGAAAGGTAATCAGCTGCAAACAAGAGGCCAGGTCTCATGCACAAGAAAAGTCAACTCAGCAGAGTCCTCCCCGGGAGAAGAACACGCACCCCTGGACCCAGAGCAGGGTGAAGAGTGGCTCCTCGCCTCCTTTTTGGAATAAGGCACCTGTTGCAGCTGTCCTGTGTCACCACTGAATGCTACGCATGTGTGTACACGTGGAAGACAACTCGCCTCTTGATATGCTGGTCCTGATATGCAGAGGACCCGAATCAAAGGAATTTTACCCACATCTAAACCTGACTTGGATGACAAGATCCTGGACGTCGAACCCGAGCCTGAAGTCATGACAGGATGAGATGCTGGGGGTCTGGGGAGGGGGTGAGGGCACTCTGCCTGAGGGAGGGACCGTGGGAGGTGTACACGGAAGAGCTGGTCTCCCACGGCCATCCCTCCTGGTCGTCACGCTTTTGGGGTCCCCACGCCCCCCGACTCACTTTAACCAAGAGAACACGGGGGAGTGATTGCTGTGTCAGTTCCAAGACAAAGCCTTAAGAAGGGCTGGCAACGCCTGCTTTTGTGCTCTCGGGAGCCCAGGGCTGCTCTGCAAGAAGTCTGGCTACACTGCCGGGGAGACCACGTAAAAAGACCCTGAGTCTACAAGGAGAAGTGAGGCCTCAAACATCACTCCTGTTGACCTCTTCCAGGCAACCCCATTTTAGCTGAGGCACCAGATACGTGAGTGAACAGATGATGACCGTGGATGGTCTAGCTCAGGGAGGTATCTCGTGAGGCAGACACGAGCTGCACAAATACGCCCGGTTAAATTCCTGACCCACAGAAATTATGAGAAACAATAAAATGGTTATTGCTTTAAACCACTAAGTTTGGAGTGGTCAGTTACCGAGCAAAAGAAAACCAAAAGAGCTAGTAAGTGGCAGAGCCATGGGCACTGGTCTATGCTCTTAACTTTCATGATACCTGCCTCCCTGCAAATCATTCACCCTCAAGACTGATTTTAAAGCTTTACATCTCTTACTTGTTTGCACAGTAAGAAGTTTAAGGGCTTTGTGACAGTTCGAATTATTCTTCTTGTCTTGCTTAGAAATGGCAAATGTTGATCTAATTGCTACCACCTAGTTAATTTACTTATGCATCACTTTAATGATCTACAATCCATACTAAGATTCAGGGCAGGCATGCCTTGCTTTTTGCTTGAGGAAATGTTCCCATTGTAGAGCAAAGAGAAGCATTGTCTTTCGGCTGCAATCTCTTTATTAGTCGTGTGTATTCTTTGTCTACTCCCAAGAGGTCATTGGAAGCCAAAAGCAATGTTAAGTGTACAAGCTTTAAATAACTTACAAAGTTAACATAATGAATGGAAGTGCTATCTGAAATCCATCACTCAGGGCTTGCTGCAGCCTGAAGCTGTGATAAAACACCACTCATAAATTTATATTAAAACTCTGCTCGATAGCAATTATTTACCAACAAAGATTTATTGACTGCCTTTGCTGGTAAAGACTCGGGGTCTTGTTTTGAGTTTGAGGGACCGAGAAGCATTGGCTCTGCTAGCGAGGTGCACGGGATGCTAACAACACAGAGGGCAGACTCAGCGGCCAGGTTCCTACGGGGGAACAGGGCACAGCCGGGCCGCGGGCTGCTGGCTCCACGTGGAGGGGTGATCGGGGCTGTCAGCAGGCAGGTCTGCAAACCACGGGGCTCTTCTCTCGAGGCAGCATTTCTCATCTGCTGTAATAGCCACTGGAGGCCATGCATGCACTTGCCTGGAAGTAAGGCCTAGAAAAGGATGCGGCAGGGGTAGAAATGGATTGATCCTGTTGTCCTTGAGGGGTGCCAACAGTGTCCTAATCGCCAAGTTTAAAAAGACAACAGTTTTGCCACAGCTTACGGGAAAACCCACGCAAGTCCAGAAATGTTTCTAACAAGGTGGCGGTTTGCGTCCTTCTTTGGTGCTGTACCGAACCCTAGTTAATGGCTCACTCAGTGTCATATGGTTCACATTCATAATACTTTTGAAGAGAGTCTCACGATGGCAATTAAAAGTTTCTATGAGTTTCTAAAATGTTCCAGAGAAAAGCAGGCATCTTTAAATACGACCCAAAAAGTACGAATGCTAATCATTCAATTCTCGTGTTTTCAATTATTATTATTTTTTCTGATTAGGATTTCTCCTGTAACCTGTATTAAAAGTGCAGTTAATTTGTGCCACATCGACTTCAAATAAACCGGCAAGGTGTGTTTGGGTGAGCGGTGGTAGTGGGTGGCATTCCGTCATCAGAGAGGGGGGGCGACACGCAGGGAGGTCACGTTTCCCCCCATCCACACCCCCACCTGGCGTGGCGTTCGGGTGGGAACCGAGGACCTGCTTCAGGACCCCGAATCCACGGAGCTGCCTGGGGGTTCTTCTAGGAAAGGGAGCCGAGGGGACCGGGGCCTCTGTGAAGGACGACCTGAGGGCACCGGGACCCACGCCTGTGCCAGCGATCACCAAAGGTCGTTCCTCAGGCTCTGCCTTTAAGCAGATGGACTCTTGCTTCCCCTTACTTTGCAGATAAGGGAATAGTACTCATTTATTTTCCAATTTTAAGATGCCCAGCAGCCACTTAATAAGTATTAGAGATCTGTATGTTTCTGATGGCTTCAACAGTTAAAATTTTATTTGAATCCTATTGAGAAGATATCTAACTCATTAAGATCAAAAAGCCTTTCGTGCATCATGATACTAAGACACTGGCAGTGAGATCAAGAAAGCACGTTCAAAACTGGTATTAATTAATAATTATCAGGACTTCCTAATTTTGGGTGGTGATTATTCTAACTAAAACACTATCATGTCCAATTCTCCCTGTAAAAATCTCTTATCTGTTGAGAATTTTCTAGAGGCAATGCTAAATGATTATAGCAAGAACTGTACTAATGTAAAATCTACCACTGTCTTCCTAAAATAGCTCTAGAAAGAGCAAATCTAAACCATACTATCAGAAACATTTCAGTCTGGGGCAAAACAATATTCTGTTTAAACCCTGAAATCTGAGCCTAAGAATAAACAGAAAGGAGAGCATGCTGGACGCGCCACCAATTTCCTTGCCTTCACAAGCTGGGAATAGTTCAGAACGCCCCAGACTTATATATGATTTTAAGGTAGGAAGCTTTGGAGAAATTTTTTAAAAATTGTAACTCTTTTACGCAAATGAAGTTGACAATACATTCCATCACAAAAATGCAGGGTATAAGAATCAAATTAAAAGAAATAACTATCACTAGCAATAGAAATACATGATCACTTAACCATACTCTCTGGGCTTAAAGTGGATAATTATTCCCTATCTGCTATTTTTTCCACATTAATAACTAGATTCCATTACTGACCCATGCAGCAACATTACTCAGATTTTATTTTCTAGTGATTCACCATTTTGCTAAGTTGACATTATTTTAAACTACTATAGTCACTTTATTCACTAGTCAATTACAACCTGAGGCTTCCAGTCTAGAATTACAAGAAGAAAATCACCACAATCCTCCCAGGTGCTTTGTGCATGTCATAAGCTCTAATTTTTACATCAGGAAAAAGAATGCCTGTATCAAATAAGAAACTTCTACTGGAACATTTCCAACCAGGGAATCTATCCAATCAACTTTCTGAAGCGCTTACGCCATCTAAAAATAGCGAGGGCAGTTTTTAGCCAGAGCGGCCAGATAGTTGGAGAATTCTTGTGCGATTTTTTGAAATTGTGGTGGTAAAGGAAAATATTCTGTTAATCTTCTTCTTAAAAAAAAAAAGCTGCCCTGCCATAGCTTGACATTAATGCTAGTGACTTCACCATCGTTAAACAGTATTTGTTGTGCTGTTACTCTCCTTGGCAGGTCAGTTAAATATTCCCTCTGTGTGTGTTTTAAGAATTAGCATCCAGGTAAAATCTGTCTAGCACACCTGGTCCAATTACATAGTGACATTAGCAGTGGCTGGTGCTCAAGCTCATTCCATTTCTGCCACGTGTTGGAGCCTTCCCCCCACCCCAAGTTTAGCCGCCTATACTTAGGGGGACAAACCAGGGCTGTCAAATTCACCACAGGATTAAGTAGAAACAAACCCATGTTACTATGCAAACTCTCTACTCATTCCTCAATGCCATCTTCAGAGTCGAGCTGGCTTTATTTATTGGGGGTGCCATGCTGGGAGGGGGAAACCCTTTGGGATTAAGGAGGTGCCTGCCCTGGGCTGTCCTGGGTCCCTGTTGCGGGGGCACATCCCATGCTAAGCCAGGAGGGTGCCCTTCCTGGCATAAAAACTCCCACACAGCCAGAAAGGAACTCTCAGTGGCTCCATCTGCAATTGCCTAATATTTACAGCCTTCGCAGGTTATACGTATCCTCCTATTTTTAACGGTCATTTCACAAAGAGGTGAACATTCTAAAACATGGATTTTCTTCTTGACGAGTCTTCACAGCTGACGCCTGCCTCGCAGTGGGGCCTTTTTTGAGCTGCTGCAGGTACGTCAACCCCACTCTGATTCGGGCAAGAAAGAGGAAAAACGCAACGGGCATGAGTGTGGCCTGAAGTCTGTCCCCAAGATAAGATTTACAAGACAGAAACGCCAGCACGATTTGCGTGCAAGGCTGCCTCTTGGAAAGGTGCCTGGTTCATCCTGGGCGAAACTGGCTCAGGCTAAACTGCGTGGCCGGGAAAGCTGTCTGCAGCGGCTCCTGCAGCTGCCGGACCCCTAAACCCGCAGGGCGCCTCTCCGCGTGGGAAGAGCCCACGGAGGGGTGCTCCCTGCTGCCGCTCTCCTGTTGCTCTCTCTTCCAGGAGCAGAACGTCTCCGTCCTCCCTCCTGCTCTCCTCGTGCGAGGCTGTCCCTTGCAGGTAACAAATACACACTTTATCAAGAAGAAGCCTGGACCCAAAGCCGTGGAAGCCGTGAGCGCACCATCGGGGTGCACCGTCAGGGTGGGGCTGGGCCGCTCCTCGCCCCCTCCATCGCCACCACGGCCGCCTGGTGCGAAGCTGGCACTCAGCAACCGCAGCCGACACGCATCAGATGCAGAGCCCCCCGCTTCCCGCTTAACGGGAACTCGCACTGCCAGTGCCTTCCAACCTCCACTACCGGGCCGGGGAGCCGGGAGCACAGGGCCCAGCGCGCCGCAGCCGGCGGGACCGACGCGGCCTTCCGCCTCTCCCCGTCAGTCGAGCTTTGCGGGAACACAGCTTCCGCCCTACACCCGCACGGGGGCGAGTAGCTGCAACAGATGCCATAGACCGGCCAAGCCTCCGCTGCTTCCTCTCCGGCACTGAACGGGAAAAGGCTGCTGAACGCCCTCACGCGGTGTGCAACCGGGCAGAAGCCAGCAGCAGTCACCGAGTTTATTTTAAATGACCAAAGTCTGCACCTCCCCCCCGAGACACTCGTCTTAAAACGCCACAACGCCAAACCTGGATGAGTGACCCGTGTGTTAACGTGTGGCGAGAGTAACAGAAAACTATCAAGGGTGACCAAAATGACAAGGCCACAGATACACGACGAATCAAAGCGGCTCGTCATTCAAGGAGCAGAAAACGCGGTAAATCACTCATCGCGAGCGCGAAAATAATCCCAGTGAACTGTTTCCCCCCAGATCCTCCTCAAATGGAAAACTTCTAGCAAATGTGCATGAATGATGCTTGGATATCAGTGTTCGTGAAAGGAGAGGGAGCAGGTGATTTGAGGGACAGAGGCGAGCTGTGTTACCACTAAACCATTTTAACTTTGTATGTAGTTTAAAGTGTTCCCATAGAAACAGCAGGAAGTCCCTCTTAACAGAGCGCACTCTCCCCCTTTTCCTGGTGTAATATCTGCCACCCTACCCCCTCCTCCAGACAACCTATTATTTCACAAATGGAGGCAGCTGGGGGAGGGGGCCAGGGGAGGAGGTGATGCCTCTGGATCTTTAACCAGCTCCCTTGTGGCCCCCTCCCCTTCCTGGTTAGTAATATTTCTGTCATCCTGCCGGGCTGCCGGGTACAAAGGGTTACACTTTAATTGAGCTGTCAGCATCTCCCGCAATCCTGTAAAGCCCCGATTATGCACGGCGGGGTTAGCGACACACTTGTTATTGTGGCTGCCCTATTTGCGAAAGCCAAACCCGCGCCACGCACAGGTCAGCTCACCCGCGCGACCCTGCTGTCATTAGCCGCGTCCATTCCTACCTCGCCGCTGAGAAAATCACACGGCGCCTGCTTCAAAGCGCCGGCCAGGGCTGGATTCGACCAGGAGCTAATCACCCACAAATCCAGCTCAAATGGCAATAATTGGCTAAACTGCTCCCCTCTCCAGAGCTCAGCAGTAATTTGGGATAATAAAGACAGGAATTATTCAGCTAACTGCCCCGAAATGGAGGCTTTGTGACTGACACACTTCACATTTTAATAATGATGGACACGGAATCCAATTTAATAGAACATCCGCTGGATAACAAGACCTAGAACTAACAAGGACAGCGGAAGAAAACAAAGTTTGCCCTGTTTCTTTTTTTCGCTAAGACCCACGTTGCAACAGAGAAGGGATTTAAACCTCACGGCAGGTCCGACCGGTGGCGATGAGGTCCCAACCAGGTCCAGATGCACATCAAAGGAATTCTACTCATGGGGGGACACGGGGAGACCACTGCAGCCTGGGATGCTAAAAACAAAATGCTGCTCCCATCTTACCAAAAGAAAACAATGAAGAAGAAACTAGGGTTAAAAACAATCCCCAAATGGAATGACAGATCCTTCTTGATTGTGCTGGTTAATATCCTCTCTAGGGAAGCAAATGTGGCTCAACAGAGCATCCACCTGCCACGTGGGAGGTCCAGGGTTCGATACCCAGGGCCTCCTGTCTTGTGTGGTGAGCTGGCCCACATGCAGTGCTGCTGCACGCGAGGAGTGCCGTGCCGTGCAGGGATGCTCCCGCGTAAGGGTGCCCCCCGCGCAAGGAGAACTGCCCCACACGAAACCACAGCCCGCCCAGGAGTGGTGCCGCACACACGGAGAGATGACACAGCAAGATGACGCAACAAAAAGAGACACAGATTCCCGGTGCTGCCTGATGAGAATATAAGCGGACACAGAAGAACACACAGTGAATGGACACAGAGCAGAAAACGGGACGGGGTGGGGGGGAGGATAAATAAATAAATCTTTAAAAATATATATATATATCCTCTCTTGACCACCTCATTTTTCTTTCCTTTAGCCTGCTCTGCCGGCCACGGGGTCATCCAGCTCCAGAGGTGATGGTGTCTACCCCCGATGGCCACCAAGTGCCGCCTCTGCAGGCCACATGTGCCTCCTCGTCACCCACCGCCCAGGGGCTCTGGGGGTCACACGTGGAGCGGAGACCCTCTGTCACCTCCTGCCCGTCCTCTCCTCCCACCCAAACAGCCCTCAGAAACACAAACAAAACCCACGGGTGCTTATCGTGGTCTTGAAGGGGACCCTCCTGGAGGCAGTGAGATTTCTGGAGACTTCACCTGCCTGGCAAGCCTGGAGTGCGCTGGGGTGGAAGGCTCAAAGCCATGTGCCCCCAGGGCACCAGCACAGAAATGAAAATCTGCCCAACTGGGCAGTGACAGGACGACATAGCAGGAGGAAATCCTGGGACGCAACAGTACAACCCATGGCTGCTGCGGCTTTACCCACAAATGACCCAAAGTGCAGCCACCAGCACAGGGCCCCCCGTGCCACAGCAACGGTTCATTAAATCACGAGCATTTAGCTGTCATATGTGTGCTCACATGCATGTTGGGGTATTTAAATCGGATCTATCAAGGGTCAAGAGCTTTCCCATTGACATAGAGGCCTTGGAATTCTTCTGCACGGGAGGTTAGCCTTTTCTCCCCAGGCTTAGCCATGTTCTCCTTGGAATACACTCTAGCTGTGCTTCTCTCTAGTCTCTCTGCCTTTCTGGCGATTTCGCATCTGCTCGTCTCTTCCGTCCATTCCTCCCTAGCAAATGCCTCCCAGGAGTGCCAACTGGCAGCCCGCAGGCAGCTCAACCTCCACACGGAGCCAGCGCGTCCTCAAGCATGGCCAGGTCACGGCACCTCCCATCTGGTGCCTCAGGCCCCTGTGCCCAGAAGACCCAGCACAGGGCCTCCCCAACCCCTTCCCAAAGACGAGGCCATCCCCAAGGCCCTCCCCTGCACCGACCACGAGGGTCGCCACGAGCCACACGTGGCTACGCAGGGCCAGAGCTGGAGAAGCGTGGCAAAGGTGAGCCGCCCGCCAGGTTGCAAAGATACCGTAAGAAACAGTGAGAGCTAGCTGGTTAATCATTTTTAATATCGGTTACATGCCAAAGGATCCAATTTTGGATATACTGGGTTAAAGAAAACAGATTCTTCGAGTTAATTTCATTTATTCCTTTTTTTCGTTTTCAGTGTGGCTACCCCAAGATTGAAGTGATAAACACGGTGTGTGTTCTGCTTGTCTGGCGGTGCCGTGCAGACCTCGCGGCCTCTTCCAGGCTCGCACCCACCACAAGGCCCTGCTACCCTGTCCTCCCCAAATCACCTGGCGGCGGGAGGGGCCGTTCCCGTCCGCCCAGTTTTTATATCCCCAGGGCCTGGAACAAGGGCAGCAACAGAAACGCGTGGAATGAATGAACGGGCAACAGAATGCTCCTACCCACTGCCCCGGAGGCTCCAAAGTGGCAGAGGTCAAGGTGCTGTGCCATGAGCAGCGCGGGCCGCATCTGACCCCCACCGTAACTGCGTGCAAGTGCCCTGCAGGGCCGGGCAGATCAGAAACGGCCACAGGTAGAGCCCTCCCAGAGACCAAATCAGGGCCACAGGCTGGACGTGCAGGTCTCCACCTCCGACCCTGGAAGGTCGACAAACCCCTCAGCGGCCGCCCCTCGGGATTCTTCCAGACGTCGGGACGTGCACGGAGGGAGACGAAGGCAATCCGGCCCTTGGCTAGAGGGTCTACTGAAGACACGCTGGGGGCAATGATGACTTACCTTCCTCCTGGCTTAAAAGACGACACAGGGCACCAGAGCCTGCACTGGGAGTAGGAATGGAGAGGTGACGCTTGAAGGGCCTAGTTTCCTTTTGGGGTGAGGGAAGAGTTTTGGAAATGGATGGTCGTGTTGGCGGCACGACGCTGTGCATGTAATCAACAGCACTGAGTCCTGTATTTGAATGGTTAAACGTGGGAACTATGTTGGACATTTGCTACCAGAATAAAAATTTAAAAACCACAGCAAACTCTTAGGACTGTACAACACAGTGAATCCTAATGCAAACCATGGACTATGGTTAATAGTGCAATTATGGTAACATTCTTTCATCAATTATAACAAAGGGACCACACTGATGCAAGGTGCTAATAAGAGTGTGGAAGGGGGCGGGGGTAGGGGAACTCGGTTTTCTGCACCGTTTTTCTGTACACCTACAAATTCTCTAATAAAAAACATTCAGTTTCTGCTTCCGAAGGGGGAAGAAGAGAAGGTGACCTTCCGTAGCGTTTTCTGAGAAGAACCAGCATCTTGGACAATAGCACTAGACTTCAAAATCCCAGACTTCTGTTTTGTGAGCAAGAGGAGGGAAGCCAGGAAAATGATCTCTTGATAAAATGCAGCACACTGGTTCCTGCAATGACCTTCTCTGCCAAACCGTCCTCCTTCACATGTCAAAATATTACTGTCTGCAAAAGTGTGTTAACTGTTAACAGTGTAGGAGACGTATTTCCAGCCCCAAACGAGGACATAAAACAAACAATCTGGTTGTAAAATAAAAATAAATACATGAGAAGGTTTTCCTAGCCAGCCAGCTGTATGTCAATTTTTGGACAAGACAAACCGGGGATGACACATGCGTGGCTGCCCCCTTTTTCCTGTACTTTCATGAGCCCAGCCTGCACACACCCGAGAGCCTGCTCCTCGCCAGCAGAAGGCCACTGGCACAGGAAGGGAATCCTGCTGCTGTCCCTGCTAACACCAGGACCTCATTTCCAGAAACATCCCACGTGTGATATATTTTTTAAAGAGTAGTACCAATACTTCCTTATACAATTACCGGTGCTTATTTATAAGCATATTACCTTAAACTGTTTTTATGCTGATGACAATGATTACTGCTACTACTACTGAATGTACTGGAAATCTGAATACTATCAGCAGCTGATTAGAAGTAAAAAAGAACAAAACAGATTGAAAAACAAAATGAGTCCAGTAAGCGTCATTTTCTGGGACCTTGTCCAGGTGGGGTCCTCCATGCCACCCTGTCACCCCTGCCCCGCCCCCCAGCAGGGTCTCTGCCTAGTCTAACCACTCAACTGGGCTAGGTTTCCTTTTGTTTGTTTTTTTAAAATGTTCTTCATTTCATTTATTTATTTATTTCTCTCCCCTCCCCCTCCAGTAGTCTGTCTGTGTCCATTCGCTATGTGTCCTTCTGTGGAATCTGTGTCTCTTTCTGTTGCGTCATCTTGCTGCGTCAGCTCTGCGTGTGTATGTGGCACCATTCCTGGGCAAGTTGAACTTTTTTCGCATGGGGCGGCTCTCCTTACGGGGCGCGCTCCTTGTGTGTGGGCCAGCTCAACACACGGGTCAGGAGCCCTGGGTTTGAACCTTGGACCTCCCATGTGGTAGGCGGTTGCCCTATCAGTTGGGTCAAATCCACTTCCCTGGGTTTCCTTTTGAGCTGCCAGCGGTTCAGGTACTCAGAGATGACGAGCAGGCACTCCTGCTCTCCGTCTTTGGCCAAGGGAACAAGCCCAAGCAGAGGCACCCGAGACAATTAGGAAACCCATGGGGCAGGGTCCCAAATAGTTCTTTTCCTCCCAGATGGGTTCTTTTAAGTTGTGTTATGCCTACCATGTCAGATCTTTTCCACAGATCCATTGTCTTCCCCATGAATTTCACGTGCAGAATTGTCGAGTGGCTGGACGTGGTGACCAAACGGATATGTATGCTTTTGAATATAGAGACATGGAAAGAAGGGGAGGTGGCATCGCCAGACACACTCCCTCCATGAGCAGAAACCGACAGATCTACCAAGCACCAGGAGCGCACCTTCTCTGAGACAAACCATCAGCTCGTGGCCGGCCCGTCTCCCGGGACTGAGGGATGGACGGGAGCCCTTGGCAGGCACGGCCTGCAGAGCTGGGGCAGATGCTTCTCTCTTGGACATCCGGACCCTGTGGGTGCCGGGGTGAGAGTGAACGAAGGAGAGCTCAGCCGGGCTCTGTGTCCACCGCCATCCCCCGGGAATGCCTTCTTCCTTCCAACACAGGGACGATTCCAGAGACCAATTCCTGTTGCCGCCAGCAAGAAACGTGGTCCCCAATTAGGGAGCAAAATTAAATGGTGCTGGTGACACCTTACTCATTTCAAAATTGTGGCTAACGTGCTCAGGAGCAGTCAAACACATGCTTGGGGAATGGCCACATAAAACTGACAATACCTTATTTCACTCCAAAGTCTTCAAATGCCAATAAGCATTTATGAAAGATGATGAAGTGGTATTTAACAAATCCTCCGATCCATCACGTTAAAAAAAAAAATTACTTCACGGGTCCCACTATAGCAGCTGATTGTTAATCAGGGCAATTTAATGATAAAACACTGCAAATATTGTGTCAGCAAGTTAAAAATGGCCTTGTTGTTGTAATATAAGAATCACTTAGTCTATACTATATATAAAGTATTGTATTTCATGCCCCATTTACTGTACCATATTAGTGGGCTCAGTCATCAAGTAACAATTGTTTCCTTGCCTGGTTCAGCTATTGCCAGGGAGGGGGCCCGTGCAGAGAACAGCTGCTGGAGGTTCAGACGGCCATGCACCCGCTCCCAGGCTCCGTGCTCTTTGCTTGATGGGCCCGAAACAATCTACATTTTAGCAAATACTGTGGTCCTGGTAAATTCTTGCCTGTTTTTTTAATAATGATATATTTTTAATTTATTTTAAAAATATACATAGATCACACAAAATGCTGCATTAAAAATATAGGAGGTTCCCATATACCCCACTCCCGACACCCCCATTTTTCCCACATCAACTTCTTTCATCTTTGTGGCACATTCATCGCATTTGATGAATACATTTTGGAGCACTGCTACACAGCACGGATTATAGCTTACATTGTAGTTTACACTGTCCCCCAGCCCATTCAGTGGGTTATGGCAGGAAATACAATGTCCAGCATCTGTCCCTGCAATATCATTCAGGCCAACTCCAAGTCCCGAAAATGCCCCCATATCACACCTCTTCCTTCCTCTCCCTGCCTTCAGCAACTCCCACAGCCACTGTCTCCACATCAATGATACAATTTCTTCCATTGTTAGAATCACAGTAATTCTATAGTAGAATACCAGCAAGTTCTCTGTAATCCATATTTTATTCCTCCACCCTGAGGGCTGGGATGGCGTCCACTCTACCTCTCAATTGAGAGGAGGCTTTGATCCCACATGGGTGGTAGATGGGACTCTCGTGCCTACAGCTGTCGACTCTCTCGGTTCCTTGGTGTGGTGGTTGACCATCCTCACTTCCCTGTCAGCTCACCTGGGTAAGGCCAGCGAACTGGGGGGTAGGAGCTGCAACACCACTGAGGCTCAGGACCCAGCTGGCACACGGTCAACCCAGAGATTCAAGTCTCTAGGCATCCATCAACCCCAGCGCCAACCACAGGTTCAATAAAAGGGACAGAAGAAACTTGCGTAGAGAGGCCACATCTGAGTCCAACTCCCACTGAAACATCATTCGATATGTTGCCCTTCATTTCATTATTTAAGATAACAAAAAAGACGACTGGATGGCAGAGCCTCCTGCCATTATTTGAAGGATTCTATTTACCATCTAAAGGTTCGACATATTTATTAGAGAAAACAGGATTTGCACCACCACCGCTCTGCAAGGCAACAAGACTTACGATCTT
The DNA here is from genome assembly GCF_030445035.2 of Dasypus novemcinctus. Lineage (NCBI taxonomy): Eukaryota > Metazoa > Chordata > Mammalia > Cingulata > Dasypodidae > Dasypus > Dasypus novemcinctus. The sequence continues at coordinate 7,971,099 of NC_080679.1, forward strand.
AATGAACTGTTTGGAATCCCAAGTCATGTCTTACATTAAAAAACAAAAACAAAAACAAAATTGGGAATAAGACAGACAGGGACATTTGTTGGATTTGCCTCATTCTTTTGAAAAACAAAACACTATACTAGATACTATCCTTAATAATTATCTATGATGTGAGACTTGAAGATAGGGGAGATGACGGTGATTGTAAACTTGTGCAATTAGAAAAAGCTAACTCTCTTACATGTTGAGTTCATAGATTATTGGCCTTGAGGCGGATGTAAAATGTAATTGTGATTTAGTTTCAAGTTGGGTACGACAGGATTAAAGGAGGTAAAGAAAGTAGTTACATAATGACTTGCCACAGAGCTCACTGCTCCTATTTTCCTTTTTGTCTTGATTGCCAGGGAGCTCAGAGCTAATCTGAATTTCACATTTCTGAGTCTAGGTTTTCCGATATAATGCCTCTTCCTTTATTGCTTGGCACTTACCTTTTTATTGTGTTAATGGGCATCTGAGTTTCTTTTGGTAAGAGCCAAACTGAAAGGAGGAAAAAACACTGAGATATGGGTGGAGCCTCTAAACTTAAGATGAGTCAGGACACAAGAAAGCAATTGGAGGGCTGGTTTGGGAGGGAAGGGTAGCCACAGAGTGGGTCCAGCCTAGTTCTTTGGTAAAGAACTCTCTGTTCTCCAGATAAATGGCAGCACACAGTGCAAGAGGTTCTAGAGTCTGAGGCCACGGTCCTGGGTGGGGGTAATTCAGCGTCTTCCGAAACTTCCAGTGCAGTCGAGGGCAGGCAGGGGCTTTTCGGATGATAGTTCAGAATTTGTTAAGCAAAAGTCAGTTCTTTCCTTCAAAGGCTGAAGTTTGAATTTGTTCTTCAGAAGATGCAGAACAATAATTACTTCGGGGAAAATGAACTCTAAGGCAGTTCTGACCAACGTAAATACTTCCCAACATGGAGTTACTATTATATCAAGGTAGACTCTGATATGGAAAAACAGAAACATGAAGCCATAACATTTGATTTTTTTAGCTGCTCTGAAGGCTTGAAGCCAACAAGCCACCCCTTATCTGAACACTGGCAAACCCCAAAGGGCATATCCTTTTTTATTTTTAGGTACTGTGGGCCCATGATTGAACCTGGGACCTTGTATGTAGGAAGCTGGTGCTCAACCACTGAGCCACACTGGCTTCCTGGGGTTGGTTTTTTCATTTGTTTTTGCTTGTTGTTTGTTTCTTTGTTTTTTCAGGAGGCACTGAGACCCAAACCTGGGACCTTCCATGTGGGAGGCAGGTGCTCAACCACTTGAGCCACATCTGTTCTTGGTACATACTTTAAAAAGAAAAAAGAGATTTATTTACTTTTTATTTTTATTTATCTCTACCAGCCCCAATAGTTTTCTCATCTGTCTGCTCATTGTTTGCTTGCCTTCTCCAGGAGGTACCCAGAACGGAACCCGGGACCTCCCACATGAAAGGCGAGTGCCGAACGGGCTAAGCCACATCTGCTCCCTGTGGGCAGTGATGTCTGCTGGCTTGTGGCATCTGCTCATTGTGGAGTGGCGGCATCTAGCTTGCTGTGGCAGGGGCAGAGTCTGCTCGTCTTCTTTTAGGAGGCACCAGGACCCAAACCCGGGACCTCCCATGTGGGTGGCCGGCACCTAACTGCTTGAGCCACATCTGCTTCCCCGGCACTTTTTTTTTCTTCTTCCCCTCCCCCTCCCTGCTGTTTTTTGCTGTCTGTGTCCATTCGCTGTGTGATCTTCTGTATCTATTTCTCTTCTTGTCTTTCTCTAGGATTCACCGGGATTTGACCCTGGGACCCCTGATATAGAGAGAGGTTCCCTGTGAATTGCGCCACCTCAGTTCCTGGTTTCTGCTGCGCTTCACCTTGACTTTCCCCTTCGTCTCTCTTTTTGTTGTGTCATCATCTTACTTCGTGACTCACTTGCGTGGGCACTGGCTCACCGCAAGGGCACTCAGCTCGCCACATGGGCACTGGCTCGCCACACAGGCACGCCTTCTCTTCTTCTTTTTCACCAGGAGGCCCCAGGGATGGAACCCGGGTCCTCCCACATTGCAGGCAGAAGCCCTATCACTTGAGCCATATCCGCTTCCCAGCATCTATTTTTAAAGGTCATCTGCCTGCATGTTGAAAGGGGAGGGATCAACAGAGAGGGCTGCAGATTTCAGGACGTGGGCGCCGACGGGGCAAACGATAGCCATTCTTCCAAGAACAGAGACCTCATCTCCAGTCTTCACAACCGATTCTTCCTGCTTTAACTTCCTGGAGGACTTCTCACGGGTGGAGAGCGAGTTAACAAAAGAAACACTATGTATTAAAACACACACACGCTCGGTGCCCAGAGTACCGAATGGAACTTGATGCGGGCTTTAATTTTAATGAAGAAAGTTGCCACTAGCAACAAAACTGTCAGCAGCTGCTGAGCCTCATTAATAAAGACGGGGGGCAACGTCAGTGGCCAGGCGTCGGCACAAAAGGTCCCTCTCGCGCCACGCTGCACTAAATTGGCTGCCCAATTTTTCTTAAGTGTCCCTTCTATTTAGAAGACAATTTATTAATTCTTGCCATTCACTGCCAGTTGACAGGCCATCATTCTGTAGCCCGAATTTTAGATGAAAACTAATTGAAAAGACTGGCAGTATTTATGAGGGGTATTATTTGTCAATTACGGCAGCAAATACTCCGTGCTCCCATCACCTTTGAAGCCCCTGTTCTTCGGGTGTGGGGACTGTGACCGCTGGCATTAAAATATGAGGAAGTCTCTCCCAGCTCATCAGCTCATCCATTTCCCAGGCACGGAGGGAACCCACCTTTCACGTTCTATGGAACTCCCACGTTGGATGGATACATTGTAACTTTTGACAAAGGGGAAGTACACACCGAGCAATGATCTCATACAACTGCACGCACAAAATAGAACTCACTGGGAAATAATTTATCTTCATTATTTCTGATCCTTTCTGGAGAGGTCGTAATAGCTCTTCAAAGGTCTGCTTCCTAAATTCTACATAGTGATAAAATAATTTCCCCCTAAACTGCTGGATCTTAAATTCAAAAAGATCTGTGTTCTGCCCGTCCACTTGTCAACAAGGAGGCTCGATGTCTTGTCTTAACCACGATAAACTTTACCTCTTTTAAGGAAAAAAAAATGTTTTTATTCAGTAGAAAGTCCTTTGGAACTCAGCCACTTAAAAAGTGTGATATTTATATTTCTTTTAAAATGTTATATTCATTTTCTAGAGTATTATCTTTTTTGTTTTTTAACTAATGCTGCCAGAACCCTGGATGAGTCTTGGTGATGAATAGTAATTCTGTTACCAACTAAAGGAAAAGTAAATGAGTTACAGTTTCACGTGCTCAGCTTAAGTTCTCTTTCAGGGGTAGAAACATTCATGATGGAATCTGCTGAAGACTGCTATACCGCCTGGATGATGGTCCATTTGAATTTGTAGAAAGCTGAAGGTTTTAGCAATTAAGAGACACGTTTTCCTGAAATGGCAATACTAATTTAAATACTGCATAGGCCTGGTCTCTTGCTCTCTCTCCAGTCCTATGTCAGAACAATGGAAATCCCTCAAGATCACCAGGGGGCACCGCCGATTTTAGCCTGATGCACCTAATCCACTCCAACACAGGGCAGACAGCGCAGGGCACACTGCAGGATGAACTTGGCAGACTTCTGGCTTCTCCACTGCTTTGCACTGGACAAGTTTTTGCTGATGCCCAGTCAATTCCCACATGACTATTACATCATGTTCCAGGAAGCCGTGACAGGTCTACGTGGAAAGCACCTGTCTGTTAGCTCCTTCCGTTCTCTCCTTACTGCTCACTGACCTTGACTTTGCTGCCACTGGAAGCTAGTGGCAAACCTAGAAGGCACTCTTCTGTGTTGTCTGTGTACGGTGGACACATGGAGATAATGGTGATGCGGGACGTGGAATGCAGGCGCATTTTTCTGCATATGAACTTTTTTTTTAAAATTTATTTTTATTTATTTCTCTCCCCTTACGCCCCCAACACAGTGGTCTGTTCTGTCTATTTGTTGCATGTTCTTCTTTGTCCGCTTCTGTTGTCAGTGGCGTGGGAATCTGTGTTGCTTTTTGTTGCGTCATCTTGTTGTGTCAGCTCTCCTTGTATGTGGCACCATTCCTGGGCAGGCTGTACTTCCTTTCGTGCTGGGCGGCTCTCCTTACGGGGCGCACTCCTTGTGCGTGGGGCCCTCCTAAGCTGGGGCACCCCTGTGTGTCAAGCCACTCCTTGCGCGCATCAGCACTGCGCATGGGCCAGTTCTACACAGGTTAAGGAGGCCTGGGGTTTGAACTGCGGACCTCCCATGTGGTAGGCGGACGCCCTAACCACTGGGCCAAGTCCACTTCCCCGTATGAACTCTTGAATTCTGTTTTAAAAGCAACAGCAGCAGCAGGGCAGGTGTCCCCATGTGGATGTGCTCTGGGTTCCGACTACTACGATGGTGAGGGGCAGCAAAGGGGAGGGAGCCAGAGTACCGACGGGGTCTGGGGTGAGGGCCGCCTTTACTTTCGGTGTGGCTGTGCTTATGTGTCTTTGTACTTATCTACGGAAGTGTCCCTAGCAGCCCCATCCTCACACTGGCCGTGACAGACATGAACGCAGGAGCGTGGTGAGCAGCAGCCGACACCCTATGGAGGCGGCACTGTGGGCACACTGTGTTCCAAGTTTTGAAATTTAAGGGTGACTCTGGGCAGGACACACTTCTTGGTGGCTGTCTTCCACCCAACCCCATTCTTGTTGCCACAGTGTCCTGATTTTGTGTGGGAAACTGACCCTTTCCCCACTTTCGGCTTGTGGACTCTTGGGCAATGAGTGTCGCCGTTTGGCAGTGTTTATGAATTCCAAAAATAGATACTGGATTGTGTTTATAAACTGGTCTGTTCTTCTGAGCATATTAGATTGTATTAGATTCCGAGGTTTCACTTGTACTTGATTAAATTATGATTAGAGCTTTGATTGGGCCAAGTCAGTGGTATGTAAAATGACACGGCAGAGGAGAGAGTTGGGAGTTTTGATACTGGAGTCCTGGAAAGTAAACACACCGGAGAAGAACATACAGGAATAGAGACAGCTCCAAATACATGGCAGAAGCCCCAGGAAGAGAGAGCCTGAGAGTCTACAGCTGACCTTGTGGAGAGAGCAGAGCAGCTGAGCCTGGAGAGAAACGAGCCCGGGAGAGAAAAGAGCCTTAGACCAGCCCACAGCTGAGACCGGAAGAATCTGGGACCAAAGAACCTGAAGAGGCAGGCTGAACCCTCACAGAGGTGGGCAGCCATCCTGCTCCAACAGGTGGCAACAGACTTCAGGGAGGGAAGTAAGTTATGCTATATGGCCGTGTGACTGTAAGCTTCCACCCCAAATAAAAGCCCTTTATAAAAGCCAGCAGGCTTCTGGTATTTGGCGCCAGCAACCCTTGGGCCCTTCTCACGCTCAATCCCAGTGACGGGCTCAGACCAGACAGACGGACCTCTGGTCTAGGAGGGGCTGCCCAGGATGAAAGGGGAGTCATTCTCAGGGTTTCTGCGGAGTTCCAGGAGACTCTCCTTGTGGCCTGGTGTGGAAGGACAGGCCCTCGAGTACCTGCGCTTCAGCACACAGGGCGTGGGCACACGCAGGGCAGGATGGTGGACCCAGCGGGAGAGATCAGGGCCAAGAGCGGCCACCTGGAGGCGCTGGCCGAGTCCCGCGGCTCGGGTCACCTCCTGTGGTTCCCGCTCTCGTGGAAGCCACTGGAGCTCGAGTTCCCTTATGCCCAGAGGAAGGCATCCTGGGGGAACCAATGGGGACGGTCCCAAAGTAGAGAAGAAGATGCTCTGGCCTCGGTGATGCTCACCTGAGTTGAGAGTTCAGGATATTCCTGCCACCTCTGAGACAAGGGTGACCCCTGGGGACGCAGCAGCCTCCCCGTATCAAGGGAGGAGTAGAAGAGGCAGAGGGTCCAGGACCATCTCCTCCCAAGCCTGGGGCCCTTCTCACCCACCTGCCAGCACAGGGTCTCCAGCCCCCAGGCACGGCAGCTGCCTGGACTTGCAGAGGTTAGACAGTGAGAGGTGAGTGGCTGTGCACTTACAAGGTAAAAAACCAGGAGGTCAGGACAATGAATATAAAGGGAAAAGACTGATTATTTCTATTTAAACCTGAAAGTTTATTTTTTAAAGATTTATTTATTCCCGTCCCAATGTTTTGCGCTCACTGTCTGCTCTGTCTGTTCATTGTATGCTCATCTTTTTTTTTTTAGGAGGCACCAGGGACTGAACCCAGGACCTCCTGTGTGGGAGGGAGGTGCCCAATGGCTTGAGCCACCTCCACTCCCGCTTGTTGTGCCTCTCACTGTGTTTCCTCATGGTTATTCTTCATTACGTCATCTTGCTGCATCAGCTTCTCATGGCAGCTCACGGTGTCAGCTTGCTCTCTTCCTCGTCTTCTTTAGAAGCATCGCGAACTGAACCTGGGACCTCCATTTAAGTAGGAGGGCATCCAACGGCTTGAGCCACATATGCTTTCCTCTGTTTTTAATTTAGTGTAATTCAACTTTTGTAACTTCCAAAATACGCCCAAAGCTTAGAATTTGCTTTGGAATAGGATATGCCTGAAGTGACTTAATAACTATGTTTAAAAGTAACCATGATGCTGTTTAAACAGAGGATGGCAAAAAGAACTTTCCTTTCCTCCACAGATTAGGGAAGGGCCCGTTATTTATCCTAGTTTAAAAGGACTGTTCTTCAAAATGCGGCACATGCTTACAATAGAGCATTACTCAGCAGGAAAAAGGAATGGCGTTCTGATTCACCTGACAATGTACATGAACCTTGAAGACACGGTGTGTTGAGTGAAATAAGCAAACACAGGAAGACAAATATTGTCTGATCTCAGTGATATGAACTTATTAGAACAAGCAAACTCATAGAGTTGGAATCTAGAATACAGGTGTCCAGGCACTGGGGGAGAGGGGGTTGCAGGTAGGGAACGAGGAGCTAATGCTTCAATTATAGAGAATTCCTATTTGGGTTGATTATGAAGTTTTGGTCATGGATGGTGCTAATGGCAGCACAACATTGTGTATGTAATTAGCAGCACTGAATTATATACATGAATGTGGTTAAAAGGGGGAAATTTTAGGTAGTATATATGTTACTAGAGTAAAAATTAAAAGGAAAAAACAGTACTGTACAGCCTAATGACCACTAATATAAACAATGGGCTATAGTTAGTAGAACAATTATAAAAATGTTCTTTCGTGAAATATAACAAATGTAACCTCACTAACGCAAGCTGTTAATAATAGGTTGGTATATATGGGCACTCTATATTTTATGTATGGGATGCATGATGTTTCTGTAAACCTCTAACAAAAATACTAATTAAAAAAACTCTGTTAAGATTTTAGAAATAAAAATATAATGAGCCAGCCCTGTGGAAAGTGCTCTGGAGCTACATGTGTCCTGGACCATAGCAGGCTGGGCTGACGGAATTGTGGACCCCAACAAAGACAAACGCTATCTTTTGAGCTGGCAGCGTGACCCCATTTGTAAACGTCAGGGTGTGGACTTGCCTGCGACTGGTCTTCTGGGATCCCACCTAGGGACGGCCTGACTGAAAGTGGAGGTGTGCCGTACCCCGCAGGACTGGACGCCTTATTAGGACAAGAAGTTCCGATGCAACCTGAGGAGCTGGAAGCCAGTGGAAACCAAAAGAGCAGATACAAGGATGGGAGATGGCCATGAGCCGTGAGGCCGAGCATGAGCCAGCAAGCCCATGCGCTGCGACGAGCCAGCAGCAGAACGCCGCAGACCTGGGGGACGCTCGCCGGTGCCTTGACTGGGCCTCTGAACTCTGAAACCCTGAGATGACGCCTTCCTGTGGCTCAAGCCAGCCCGTGGAGCGGTCGCTGTCACAGCAGCCTGGCCACCTAAGGCAAGGAAAACCGCTCTAAACTTCCAGGGATATTTTATACAACACTGGTGGTCGTAATAAGGATGAATAAAGACCTGCTTCTCATAACGTGCTCCATTAACTCCTCTATGAAGGACGGGGATTAGGGAGGAAGGCAGTGGCAAGCAGCATCTTGTGACAGCCTACCATGAGCTCACCTAATCTGTCAATTCAGCACGATAATCTGCAACAAAAGTCCCCAGAGCTTAGCAAGGTCACAGCCAACAGGTGTCGGCAGCAGGACCAGGAACCAAGTGGTCTGGGCTCAGAGCTCCTTGCTTCCTGCATTCCCTTGTGTAGAGTCCGCCTGTAGCTATGTCGGCTTCTCCACTGGCTGGTGCAGAGGTGGCAGGCTCTTTGCAGCTCCAAGAGACACTGAGGCCAGAATCTGGATCTGACTTTGACCGTCCTCGCCTCTGAGGAGAGGCCAAGTGCAATTAACAGGAGAGGTCTACCTGCTACCACCCAGAGGCCCAGGGTCTGGGGAGGGGGCACCCCTGCCGCTCAGCTCTAGGGCATGTGGTTTGCTGAGGTTGGATCTCTCTACCTGGAACTGTTGAACCTGAACGAGGAATGGGGCCCAAATTTTCTCAGCAGTGACATGGTGGGTGGTTTTCAAATTGGGTTTGCTGGAGGTGACCCCAAGAACCTTGGATGGTGAGGGGAAGCTGGGCGGGAGGTACTCTTGCCCCCACCAGGCATTCCATGCTCTCTGGCACAGGGATTACGCCTCCACGTCGTGGTCTCGGTTATTTCGTGAGCCTACGCATACGGTTCCTTTTTTTTCCCCAAAGAAAGCCCAAAATGAGCATATTTACTGTATTTGCTTCATTAAAAATTGGAGTCATTAGGTACGGCTCAATTACAGCATCTAGACTAATAACATGAGTATTTCTATGAAGAGAGCCTGCATTTACTAGAAATATTGCTAACAGCAGTATTTCCCAAATTAATTCTGAGGATAATCTGCACTTATTTCCAACCCAAACCAAAACAAATCACCACTCTTTCCTTCCCCCATGACAAGACATCAGGTCTGTGGGTTTATCATCTCACTCCCCACAAAAACGAAGTAGTTTCTTCTATAAATTTCAGCACTTGTAAATGCACTTATTGTACTTTACTCCCTAAATGAGGTTGAATAATATATTAGTCTGATTAAATCTTCATTAACACTCAAAAGCATTTTTCAGTCATATCGTTTGGTAAAATATTCTGGCTTTTGAGGCACCAAATAATTACCAAAGGATTTCAAAAAGCAATACCCTAGTCTAGCTAACAAAGAACAACAAAACTGCCACGTAGTCTATCTTCAACAGATAGTGACTGAGGATAAGAAGCAAAGCTCCATCCTTCTATTCACCATGTCCCTTGGGAATGGAAAGATTTCTCTGTACCTGCCGGGGTGCTAATTAGAAGCAAATAACTCAAATCACAAGGAGGCCGACAATACAAGTTCCGAATTTTTCTAATTTAGTATTGTAAATAGTAAGAAAAGTCACAACTCTGCCACTGAAAAAAAAAAAAAAAAATCCCTGGCTTACCCTGCCTGAATCACAAGATTTCAAATCTTTAAACAAGAATAGGAAAGCCTTTATTTCCATCCATTCTGTAAAACAGTGAAGACAGAGTTCCCCAGCCTTCGTTTATTTTAACGCCTTAAGATTTACCATGGCTTGTACCCAAAATGTGTAAAGCTCCAATAGAAGGGATGAGAGAGAGAGAGAGAGAAGGTCGTGCAAAGAAAAAGAAGGAGTGTAAAATCTCATTGATTTCCTTCCTTTGTTGGACTGAATTGCCCTGCCATAGAAACTAAGGGGCCTTTTGTGAGTCGCCCAACTTTCCGGAGGAGCACCCCGCTCCTCTACATCCACCTCCTTTAACCTCTTTGTTGGCGCATGTCAAAGGTCCTCGGGGGATGCACCGACGTCAGGACAGACGGCGGGGCCGCGCTATCAGCCGATCTGCAGCTCGCCTCCGTTCACTCCCACCGCTAATTCATCATGGCCCGGACAGCTGGGCTGCTGGGGGGGCCGCCAGCACAATGCCGGGCCGGCCGACCACCCCACTGGGCCGGCCGGGCGGGGGCCCTGACGGGCACCGGCCTGCTCCCGGCCGAGATAAGTGCAGGCTGACAGCGCAAGGACAAAGAAGGGCAGGCCCCGGGGAGAGAGGAGAAGGGAAAAATCCTCCACAACTGCTTTATCTGATGAGGGTTATGGCTAATTAATTATAAACTCAATTACCTAACCCTTACTTCAGCAGTCTCTATTCATTAAGAGATAAAACTTGACTGACTGCTAACTTGGTCTGGTGCGCGCCCACGCCGCGGCCTTGCCTCCATTTGTACTCGCTAACACCCAGTTTCCTAAAAGCATCTCCAAAGGCTCCCCTGCCTGTCGGGAGCTCGTGGGAAGGCGGCCCATTTGGGGTTCCCCGCCTTTCCAGCCTGAGCCCCCTCTGCTGCGCGCTGGCTTTAAAGAGCAGAGCCCAGCCCCGAGACAACCGACGGGCGCCCACGAGCTCCCTTCCCAGTCTCTGCTGCAATTTGTTTTTAAGATTTGTTTCTTTTTATTTATTCCCCTCCCTCATTGTTTTCACACTTGCTGCCTGCTCTCTGTGTCCATTTGCTGTCTGCTCTCTGTGTCTGCTGCTCTTCTCTTTAGGAGGCACCAGGAATTGAACCTGGGACCTCCCATGTGGGAGAGAGGGGCTCAATGGTTTGAGCTACCTCAGCTCCATGGTTTGTTGGGTCTTTCATTGTCTTCCTTCTTTGTGTCCCCTTGTTGTGTCATCTTGCTGTGTCAGTTCACCATGCCTGCCCATTGCACCACCTCACTGTCTTGCTCATCTTCTCCAGGAGGCACTGGGAACCGAACCTGGGACCTCCCAGGTGGTAGGTGGGAGCTCAATCACTTCAGCCACATCTGCTTCCCTCTGCTGCATTTTAAGAGAAGCATTTCATTTGGGTCTAACACTGGGTCACTGGCTGTAGAACAGGTTTCCATGTTCGAAGCAGACTATCCCCAATTGGGAAAAGTGTAGCCACAAGCGACTGGGCAGCACAGGTTCTCTTTAAATATAAATTACCGCCTCCTCTCTGATCCTGGCCGTGCCAGTCCTTCTTTTCAGCGATGGACGCCTTGTTCCACAGCCATCAAGCTCCCAGGCCTGCTTCCTCAATGGGCTCCTTTAGTAAAGGCTGTTAATCTCTCTCACCCTCTCCGCTTTGCCCACTTTAATCTATTTTCATGTCTGTAAGTTCTTTTAATAAGCTGGGAGGGTCTACGAGAGGAATACTTCAGGTTTCCCTACTGCTCGTCACCAAAATTATCTCTGGCGGACTGCAGGCGAGAAGCACTACTTGTGCATCGAAACGCTCGGCTCTCTTTCCTTCCCTAACAGGAGGCTACCCCAGTCCCCTGGTTTAACATCAGCTCAGTTGTTTTTATGATGAGCCACCAGAAAACGCTCCCCCATCCTCTTCTCCTTTCTGCTCTCGTGCCCCTGTATTTCCGGGCATTTCCTGGGTGATGCATGTGGCTGGGGCACGGTGGGTGACACCATGGGTTTGGAACAAAGGGCAGGGAGCGGAGCGCACGGTGCATCCCGGGCTTGAGTGGAGATGCTCCAGGGGCCACGAGATGGAAGGATCTAGCTGGTCAGGCAACGGCAGGGACGAACAATACCCATGCCTTAACATCGCCCAAACAGCCCCCAGGCCCAGCAGCCTCAGCCCCAGGCCTCCAGCCCACCCGAGTCTGCCACTTGGTAAGAAAGTGGGAGGTAAAGCTTAAAGGAAGGGAGGTGCGGTGGGGAGTTTGCAGCGGGGTTGAGCTTTGCTGCCCTGCCCAGGGACTGGCCCCACCTAACCTGCTCCCGCCTGATCCCCCACTGCTGCAGGGCGGCCGCTCTGCCCCTGCAGCCCCGACAATCGCAAGGGGCTAGGGAGCCCTCCAGGCCAGGCGAGCTCAGCGGTGCGGACGACGGCTGGGAGCGGGCAGAGCAGGGCCTGGAAACCAGGTCTCCCGGCGCTGGTGAATCCCAGGAGCTCCAGGCTCGCGAGCCAGCCGCCTGGGAGCACCCCACCGCAGGCTGCGGGGCAGGCCTAGTGTGGGCAGAGGGTCTTGGTGCTGCCTGTAGATTGCTAATACCCCGGACAGCTGAGCCTTCCCCAGGATGGCTGCCAACTGGACGGGAGGGGGTGGGGCGAGGCTGGGCACTCCGGGCTGCACAACTCCGTGTACTTTCAAATCAAAGACGGCTGTGATGGCAGAGACCCTGCCTCCTGGGGGCAGCACGGAGACTGTGGGTGAAATTGCAAACATGAGGATGGGTGGAAAAGAGGCAATTTCTGTGCGAATACCGAACAGCTCTTCCGGAGGGAGCTGCCCCCAAGGCGCTTCTCTACGAGATCCTGCCACTCCTCACCTCGAGGGCATAAGAACTGCCAGGCTGGGAGTTTCCACCCGGGGCATCTGACTTAATGCTACGGAGAATTACTCCCTGGTCGCTGATCAGCGGAGTGGCAGGGGGGCCACGCCACACAAACCTTCTGGAATGAGCCCGTGACACGCAGGTCTGGCCGATTCCCGGGCGGGGGTCACTTTTAGGACCTGACCACAAACGCCATCGTAAAGAGAGGTTAGGAAGGCAGGGGACAGTTAATAACTCGCCGACGTCGACGCGCCTCTCGTACGTAAATAAAAGAGCGAGGGTCTCTCATTGGCGCGTTTCCACTGCTCTCCGGATGGGATCAGAGCCGGCACTTCCTGGGGAAGTCTGCGTCTCCGTGGCCCGTGGCAGCGACTCGGTTTACGCCCTGCCACATCACTGATCCCTGCCTTACTTGCTGTCATCTCTGCTGCGTTGCAAAGAGGAGCTGGGGCTGGGAAGAAGGGAGGGTGGCGGGCAGGTGTACCTGGGACGGGGGGTGGGGGGGGACAGGGGGGGGACAGGTGTGGACTAGCGGCCTCCTCGGGGCGCTTTTCCAGCCTTTTCCTGTCCCTGTCCTCCAAACAACGGGAAAGGCAGGAAAGGAGCCTGAGGGGCCAGCGAGGTGAGGATAGAGCATGGGAGGCTCAAGCCAGTACCTGAGGGGGTGTGGCAACACGGGGTGCAAGGGAAGCTCCTCTGAGGACAAGGGCCAGCTGGCACCCATCTGGGGGTGTGGCGCTCTCCCCATGGGGCTGGGACCCTCGGAGTAGCAGGAGGAAATGGCAGCCAGAGCCGCTGCCTGGTGAGCCCGGGGGTGGCGGGGACGCACGCACTGTGAACCCTGCCACCGAGCTGTGATGTCACAGCCAGAGCCACCGCGGGAGAAGAGGCGACGGAAGAAGGGCCGCGATCTTTTTGTGTCATCACCACCACGTGAATACAGGAAACACCTGTCAACCTAATCTTAGACAATGAACACTTGGAATGACGTTCAGAAAATACCCCCTTCGTTACAGTCTACCTGTAGTGAGAGCCGGCCGAGAGAAGGAAGACGCCGGCAACTTTCCCCAGGAAATTCTGTTTTAAATCCTTTGCGAGGTGGACCTTGTCCTTTTCCGGGGAAACTTGATGGCGGTCTTTAGTATTCACTGGCATAATTAGGACTGCAGTTAATTTCATTAAATTCTCTTGCTGCTAAATGAAGCAGATTATGAGACATCTTTTATTGCAAGGCGTGAAATTACAGCCTGTCAGCTGCCAATGGTGGGGTGAAACTAATGAATTACAGGGTAAATAACACCAGAATTAACCAGCCAATTTAACAGAGCACCACGGAACAAAGTCATTTTTACTTAGAGCTTTAAGGAACACCGTGGCCCGGAGACCTCTCTCGCTCACACACCTGGAGAAGGAAATCGTCCAAGGGTAGGGAGGCACCAAGGCTGAGAGAGAGAGGAGGCGGAGAGGAACGAGGGGAGCAGTGGGCCTGCTCCAACCCCCTCCCCACCGCTGCAGAAGCATCAAGAGCCCAAGGTGAAATAAACTCCCCAAATCCTTATAGACTGTGCGGAAAAGGTAAGAAACAAATCATCAGGGTGCATCTCTCTGAGGTCGACCTCGAGAGCACTGGGGAGACGTCCGTGTGGCGGCGCATTCTGACAGGCACAAAGACAAGGATTTGGGGTGAGGTTTACTTTCTAATAGAGTAAAGGACTAGCTACAAAAGCACCTTGAAAACTGACATAAACAGTACCTTACAAGAGAATTAAATGATTAGTCTCTAGAGTAGTGATTGCATTGTACAGGGCCCAATCACAATCAATAAATTATTATTCTCAGTGTGACTTATTTGCACGTTTTGCTACATCTAAACACTTATCGAGAAAATAATTTTCCTCTTTCCCTTAATCTCGTTCTGGATGGCGTAGGCAGTTTAATAGTTCCCAGAATTAGGGAAAAGCAGTTTGCCAATGAATGTCAGTAGCCATCCTCCGTGTGCCAGGTACCAAACCTGTCCCGGGCGCCGTGGGGACAGGGTGGGATGGGCGTCTCCCTCGTGGTCATAGGCCAGGGAACACCTGTGACAGGAGCTCAGACCTGTAAGGCTGAGTGGAAGGGAGGCCAAAGCCGAGTGTGCACCCCGGGCAGGGCAGCAGTGACCCCAGGACGACCAGGAGAGGTGGGGAGGCAGCAGAACCCACCACGCCGAGGGCACCCCAAAACCGACCGCGGCCTAGGAGCCGTTACCCATCAGCAGTTCACAAGTGTTTTCCAGGACCGACAGGACATGACTTTCCATCAAACGTCTCAGGGCACATTTTCCTGCCTGTATTGGCCGGGCTGTGGAAATGCAGGCCCTTACAATTGTGGAGTGGGGTGTGGCTGGGAAGGTCCCTGGAGCCATGGGCTGAATTCTGTCCCCCGAAGGACACACCGCCTAGCACCACAGAATGCGGCCTTACTTGGAAATGGGACCATTAGAGAATTAGCTAAGAGGTGCTCGCCCCGGATGAGGGTGGACCAGTGTCCGATGACGAAGGGGGAATCTGGACACGGTCACACAGGGAAGGTGGAGCGGGGACGTAGGCTGAGACTGGGCAGCTGCGGCCGCCGGGAGAGGCAGGAAGGGGCCTGGCAGAGCCAGAGGAAGGGGCGCGGCCCTGGGGATGCCTTAAGGGTGCCAGTGACTGAATCCTGCTGTTCGAAGCCACCCAGTTTGGGGCACTCTGTAAAGGCGGCCCTGGGACACCACCCAACACGGAGAAACCCGATCCCTTGCTAGGACGGTGAGAGGTAGGTGCTCGGTGAAAGGAAAGTGAGGGCGGCGCTCACGAAGCACCGCGAGAGGCGACAGGTCAGGGGTCCTGCGTGCCAGTCACCACCGTGACAAACCCCGAAGACACGCTCCCGGGATCCGGGCACTTAACTTGAGATGATAAAAATTACCCCTTTTGCATTATTTGCTGTACTCATTGAGTGATGAGTATTCAAAAATACTGCAGACTATTCCGATGTGATCAAATGACACGGTCTAAATTACTATGGGTAGAACAGTTTTACTCTAAACTTGATTCATTTTAACCCTGTCACATCTCTTCAAAGATGTAATTTTCTATATAGAATGAACTCCAGGCTAAATAATTTATGAAGAGGTTCACGTCACTTAGGAATTGCACACAGAGCACGTACCTTGTGCAACAACATCATTTTCACTGCGAATCATTTTTCTTTTGGACAAAATCAAAAGCAAGAGTTGTTTGAATGGAAATTGGCTTCTGTATTTTGGGATGGTTTGAAAAGCTGGAAGAGCCGTATTCTAGAGGAACAAGATGATGGAGTGCTTCCCAGTTATGGGTTCTTTTCTAGCCAAATCGCCTTCTCTCCCTCAGTCCCCTGCTTCTGTTTAGAGAACCACCATTCTCCCAGGCACTCAGTCTGAAACCTGAGTCTGCCTTCGTCTTGCCACTTCTGTATCGGAGAAGCTGCTGGTCCTGCAGCACTGTCAGTCCGTCCTCTCCCCCGGCGTGCTGCCACCTTCGACAGTACTTCCCTGCTCAGCCTGGGCAATGCCCCCCAGTCCATGATGCTTTACCTCTTGTAGAGGGGTGTTGGCAATCTGTGGACCTGCGCCTGGGAAGAGGGACACACATCGCAAGAGCCGTAATTTGAAGGGCGGGAACTTAGCAACGGCCTTCTCCAAAATGTCCAATTGTCCAGTAGAGCATTTAACCGGATGCCCTTTTTCAAACTCACAGGATAACGGAATGACACCGACACCCAGTCTTGGGAAAATACAGCAAGTACAATGGGAAGAGGCACAGGTGCACGGTGAGATTAGAAGAAGGCTCCTAGGAAAGGAAGCTGACTTTGGCCTTGGAGTTGGGCAGGAGAAAGGCAGGTGGCAGAGGCATGCCATGGGTAGGGGGAGCTGAGTCAAGGCGCGGACAGCTCTGCATTCAGCAGTGCCTGGGGCACAGGGCTTGGCCCAGGTGGCCTGGGTGGGAAGGGGCAGAGGCAGCGGCTGGCCACGGAGGCCTGGGGCAGCCTGCGAAGGGCTGAAACTCCAGGTGGGCCATGGTAGGACTGCAGAGGGGAGCGGTCTCTCTGGGGGCAGGAAGGAGGATACATTTGAGGGACACAGACCTACAGAAAAGTCCAGACAGACACAGGGAGGAACTGAGCTGAAGGGGGCATCGACTCAACAGGTACAGGAAGAAAACCAGGCAGACGTTGGGGGAAGGGCAATGCCGAGACCAGAAATGTGCTGGGTTCCTGGTCTGGGTGCCAGCATGAGTATCAGTAAGATGCTAAGACAAGCAGTCCTAGGAGGTCAGGAAGCGGGGACTGGGACGAAGAGGCTGAGAGCGGCGGAGCTGGAAGAGGCCGAGCATGGGGGCATCCTCAGGAGCCTGAGCTGAGGGTTGACCCTGATCCCCTGCTTTCTGCTTAGAACTTTCAGGGGAGCAGGATTCTCCGCTTGCCCATCCGTGAACATCTGCATTCAAGGCAGGCACCGGGCTTGGGTGGGGGCTGGGGCCCTGGTCACAGCTTTGCATACATTCATCCTGAACCCAATTAACTACAGAATCAAGCTCCCGGCCGGGCTTGACTGAGGAGGTGGCCTGGGCTCACCCTCATGACACCTGCCCAGAAGTCTCCCACCACCCCACCCTCCGGGGATCTCGCCATCTCACAGCACCCCTTCTCCCACCTTCCCTCCACTCCAGCCGCGCCCTCCTCTGAGATCCCGGAACACAGTGACGTGGCTCCTGGGCCTCTCTTCATGCTCAACTCTTGAGCCAAGCTCCGGCAGGGCCCAGGTTGCCCTGCTCCTGTGTGGACATGCTGCCCGGCCCCATACAACCCAGACTTGGGGGCTGCTGGCGGCGGCTCACCTCACTGCTTTGCTTAGGTGCTCAGCACACACTAAGCTTCTCCGTGGCACTCAGTTCCCGCCTGCTTCATTGTCCCCTCCACTGCCACCACCCGCTCCACCACCACCATCCACTGTCCCCCCCATCACCCTTCCACTGTCCCCTCCACTGCCCACCACCCCCTCCACTACCACCATCCACTGTCCCGCCCACCATCCCCTCCTACCACCTTTGGTTTTCGTACAGGCAGCTATTAGAGCTTGCTCCGCGATGTGTCTCCAGGGCAGTGGGTGGCATGGTGCAGGGTGGCAGATGGGGGCGGAGGAAAAGGAGCGAGGAAAGAAAACAGAGGCTGCAGGGGAGGCTCCGTGTGCAAGCTGAGGACTATGACCTGGCGGCACTGGGCTGGCAGCGGGAACGCCACTGCACTGGCAGAAGAGAGTGCAGACTCAAAGGGCAAGACGGCGGCTGGGTGCTCCCTTGGGGAGCTGCTGTTTGCATTGTCAGAGGAAGAGTTCCAAGCTCTGAGCCTGGGCAGCGGGGGCAAGGGGTGCCAAGGGCCACAGGGCTCCTGGAGGCCGCCGGGGCTGGGGGTCAAGTTACTCCCGCACACAGCTGGGTCCAGGCCCTGCTGTGAAGAGGCAGCCAGGCCTCCCAGGAGCCTCGTGCTGGATGGAGAACACCAAGAAGGTGCTGCGTTGATGGGTGAGAAATTACACGTGAATTTAAACTACAGCAGGCAGAAGGTCAATTCTCAAAAGCCTCTACCTTGCCAGGGATGGGGTTTCCCTGTGATGGAGAGTGTGTCACTGGGGTGGTGGCAGGCGTGCAGAAGGGCCCACGGCCCCATGCAGGCCAGTCGCCCAGACGCAGGATTCGATGCCCGTCTGTGGGCGCCACTGCAGAAGCAAGAGGAGGCAAGAGTGTGGGTGCATGTGGTGCCCAGAAAGGAGGCCATTCGTGGGAGGGAGAGATGGTGTAGGGGGGGAGGGGCAAAAGACACTTTCGAGGCTGCTCTGGGACGAGAACCCAGCTCTGTTCTTGTCGCAATCATCATGTCCTCTGAAAAAATTCCCTTACAGACTCACAATTTCAGAGATTATTATCTACCAGAGGGCATTATGCAATTAGTACATTTCCCCATTTTAAACGGATCTGAAAGGCACACGAACCATGCATTCATTCGCTTGCTCACACCTAGTTTATGTTAATTCCTATCAAAAGCAAAAACAGAAACGATCCCAACCACCGTCCTCGTCCAGCTGAGCCGCATGCTGGTGGACGCCCGGGTCATCAGTGCAGGGTCTCTAGAAAATGCTGGAACTGCCCAGGCCCCTGGACTCCTGGCCTAGGACTCAGTGCCTGGGCTCAGCAACACCTGGGCTACGGGCAGGCGACGTTGATTCTGGAGGGAGCTTGGGGGTGGGTGGACAGAGGGAAGGGCAGGAGGGAGGAGATGCACGAGCAGGTGCACGAGGAGGGTGCAGAAGTGCTGGACCAAGAGCAGAGGTGGGGGTGGGGAGAGGCGGAAGGTCAGTGCTGGGGTGTCGCGAGAGCCCAGCCCCCAGCCAGGCAGTGGGGCGTGAGGTGCCGGGGGGCCTGCAGCTGCCGAAGGAGGGGCCGCCTTGCCTTTAGGACAGAGAGCGAGGCCGTGCTGGAAAACAGCTGCCTTCCCTGCACTTCCCCCAAGTAGCGGGCAGCACCCCCGGAGCCGTCCAGAGAAGAACTGGGGGCCGAGACTGGACTCAAGAGGAAAACAAAAAGGCAGCAGCGGTTAGCGGTGTCAGCCACCAGGACCACGGTGCCCACGTGCAGCCGGGGGCCGGGGGAGAGCTCCCAGGGCGTGGCATCCGCTAGAGCACGCAGTGCAGAGGGGCTCTGGGTCCCGGGCAAGGCCAAGGCCTGAAAGGAGAGATTTCAGATTCGGGGCAGTGAGGGGCCAGGGTCCCCAGCTCTGAGCTGACGTGTCCATCTGGGGAGACAGGCGGGGAGAGGGCCAAGATGCACACCCAGAGCCCAGAGGTTCTGGGAGAAGGAAGGGCGAGGAGGACTCAGCCCGGAGGAGAGAGTGTCACTCACGTGGGAGCTTCGACCGCGGCATGTGCCAGAGATGTCGAGTTGGACAAGGAAGGTGAAGGGCATGGACAGTCATTCGCTGGCCCCCCACAATGCAGCTGCACTAAGACAGTGGGGGGGGGGGGCTGGCAACTACTTCTGAAGCATCCCCAGGGAAAGGAGGGAGGGACCAGAATAAAGGGCAAAGGGAGACAGAGGGCAGGGCAGAGAGGGGGGATGGTCCAGGGGAGAAAGTGGACGCAAGTGCAGCGGATGGGGGAAAGCTCAGTTCTCTCAAGCTGCTTCCCCAAACGAGGAGGGGAGTGAGGACTGACACTGCGGGGAAAGGGGTGCGGGGACCTGCAGGGGATTGGGGGAGCCCACCACAGCAATTTGACAGATGCGTTTGGCCTTGAAGGGCTTCACGGTGAAAAATCGAGAAGGTGACAACAGGACGGCAGCATTTCTGTTTCAGAGACTAGTTCTGCTGACACTGCTGTGGGCTGTTGCCTGAATTCAAATTTGAAGGAACTGCTAAATTTCAGTTGAGGTTACTGGAAATAGACAGGTTTCCCTCCGCCCAAGTTTGCAGACCCCTGAATTCTATCTATAGAGCCCCTGTTAAGAACTCTTGCTCTACAACATCGACGGTAGTCTCCTTGGGAGGTGGCACTGTTTCTTTGCTCTAGAACACATAGTTCTATGTACTAGAACCAAACGGTCAATCCAGACTAAGCCATCCGCAAGGTGCAGTGGCTTGTGAGTTGGCCTGAGTTCTTTATTCTAGAATATCTAGCCTATGCACTAGAACTGAGCAATTGTGTCCCAGACCAGGCAATTTTGAAGCTGCAGTGGCTGGTGAGTTGGTCTGAGTTCTTTACTCTAGAACATCTAGCCTATCTGCTAGAACTAAATGGTCCCTCCAGACCAGGACATCTTCAAGCTACTGTAGCTTGTGAGATGGTATGAGTTCCTCGTGACCAGCACAAGAGGGGCCTCGAGAATGGGAGAAGAGCCCAATAGTGGGAGAAGCATAAGGAAAAGACAGCCTGGAGGGAACTCTTGCTTCTGGTCAGAAAATCGCTATAAGACCAGGAGTGGGCAGAGGCAGTATTATCCAGCCATCAGTGTGCAGCTATGGCCTGGAGATTCTTCCCTAATTCAGGGTTCCAAGTCTTTCACTCATTCATGAGTGTATTCAGGTGGCTACCAGAGGAAAGGAGAGAGCCGTGGGTATATGGATGAGGAAACAGGAAATAACAAAGAGATGACATCAGGAAGAGAGAAGGGATGTATGCTTGAAATCGTTTATTCCTCTAACAATGACAGAAGACAACAAAAGCGCGCGGCTCTCTGGAAGGAATCAGCCCTTGGTGAAAAGTTAATGCATTCATAAACGCAAAGCCAAATCAAAATGCCTCGGATGCAGTCAAGTGCTTGATAAATACTGGTAATTATTTATAAATTGATAAATGATAAGTTACTATTTTTAAAATAAATGGATGTCTAGTCAAGGGTTTCTTAATGAGCGAGACTGTCGGGAACTTCTTTTTGTAACTTACAACAGCTCATTATTGTACTGTTTATCGTCACATATTAATCAATAAATTCTCGGCCTATTTCTCTCTTTCCCATCACTGTCAGGCTTCTTGTATGAGTTGTCTACATGCACTATCCCACATCTTCCTCTCCTGCTCATTAGTCAACAGCCTGGAGTCTATCTTGCCTTCCATCATTTCCCTGGTTATATCATCAGTGAGTTCCTTGTCCCCAAAACCCATAGACACTTTTCATCCTTTTCCTATTTCATCTCTGGTTTTAAAAGCCTTTTTTCCCTCTCTCTTTCTCATTATGCACAGTCTCTCTGCTTTTCTCTCATTTTGGCTATTTCTCAGCTTTCTTGACAGGCTATTCATTTGCCCATCCTTACAGCATTGGTAGTCCGCAGACTTCATTCTACGCTCTGTTCTCACTGTTAGATTTTCCTCAATCGCATATACTCCTATATCTTTGTCATTTTTACACTGATGATCCATGTGTATGTATCTCTAGCCCAGATTTCATTCAGCTGTGAAAATCTTGCTTTGGTTATTCCACAGGATACTCAAATTTAGGATGTCTGAATTGAGGCTCAATGTTTTCCTCTGCTCTCATCTTATGAATGGAACCAACTTTCATGAGGTTGCCAAAGCCAGAAATTCGAGTGCCACATTTTCCTCCTCTTTCTGCCTCGTCCTCCACATCTAATTAATCAACTAATCCTGCCCACTCTAGTTCCTTGAAATCTCTCAGCTGGGCCCTCTTTTCTCCATTCTTCCAGCCACTACCTTCCTTTGGCTCCCTGGGCTCTCTCATCAGGATCACCGCCCTACCTGCCTCTCCACTGGGCCCCTGGCCACATGATCCACTTTCCACTCTGTAGCCACCTGGGCCAGAGGCACTGAGCCTGACCTATCACACAACAAGACCCCTAAAGAGAAAGGAAATGGAAGAGGGAGGGGATATTTCCGACTTCCTCCCAGCAAAGGTGAAAATGTGGGAAAGGAGAGGAAGTGTTTTCTCTCTCCCTCCTTAAAAGCCACTGTGCCATGTGTCTAAACCATCTTGTTTTTTAAATGGGCATCGGAATGGTGGCCCCTGTATAGCAGCCCACCATCCCGAACGACCAGTCTCCACCGGTTATGCCACCTCTATGGGGAAAGAAAACGACCAAACCCTAGGGCTATGGAGAGAGCGAATTCCCCAAAGACCACAGTAGGGCCTACTTCCGGACAGTCCCTCAGATATTGTGAACAAACAACTAATATAGCCCTAGCTGGAAAATTATTTTGCTCATAAATTATTTCAGATTTTAATTTTCCCCTTTTCTGGTTATGCGGCCTCCCTTCATTGACTTTCTCATTTTAAAAGAAGTTCATAATTCTTTCTAAGTTTCTCTCATCCTGGGTGGTGACATCTATTTCTGAGTGGAAATCAAGCTACCAAATGTCTCTCAAATGATAATAATCTGCAAATAAGGAACCATTTCATGTATGAAAGACAAATATTCCTCTTCCTATGAATCCTGGGAAGGAGGCACCAGTGCTCCCCTTTCCATCTACCCAGTGTTCCCATAAAGCAGGAGCTCTTAACCAGGGTGGAAATGAACTCCCTGGGAGAGCTGGTTTTAAACAAACTTCCCCTCCCTGGAGGGTCCATTCTCAAAGTCTAGGATATGGCTGTGTTAAGTTTCTGCCTTCTAAGCTCTCCAGGTGATTCTGGATGAACTACTTGGTTGTGAATTACCTAAAACAGGTGCCAGATCCAATCCAGACCAAATGCATCTGTATATCTGTGGATGGCATATGACTGTGTGGGTATGAGTGTGACAGTGTGTGTGCAGCACATGTGTGTGACGATGTGTGTGAGAGTACGGATGTGAGATTATGTATGGGGAGTGTATGCACCTGTGTGTGATTATGGTCTGTGCCTGTGTGTGTGCGTGCACATGTGTACCTCCAAGGTTGAAAACTACTGGTCTCAAGACCTTTGAGAACCCTTATGCAATATTTAAATGGAAAAGTACAGCCTTGTGCGCTCAAACCTTTTATTTCAAATTCATTCTATTGTTTGTAAGCCTTTTCCACAAAGGGTTGCTTCTTATTCGGTTTAGACTAAGGTTCTGAGGAAGATGCCATGTGCTTATCCTCTGATATCTAGGCCCCAGTTGCGTTGCTAACTTGCTAAATACCAAAAAACCAATGGCTTGTCTCCTGAATAAATTCCACATGCACTGGAACTAGACTAAGGAATGGCTTTATATCCCAAACTTAAGTTTCTGAGTAGAAAATTTTAATCAGAATATCTTAGAAAGTGAAATGCCACTATAAATCCAAAAAATTGAACTCACTAATTTATGCTTTTAAAAAAAAACCTTTAATCAATAAGAGTAGAGGAGAATTCTGTTCACAAATGGTCATCTATAAGAAACACTCCAAAGCTGACTAAGGAGAATGACCAGGGTATTAGAGAGATACAGTATTTACTAGATGAAGAACCAGACTGTATTGTCCTTTCCAGGTTCCCCTGGGACTTTCTATTGTAGCACCTGGTAGAGTCGGATACATCCTATAATTGCTGACAAGAGTCTGTCTTTCTTGCAGGATGTGACTTCCTGGGGTATAACTGTCTCATTCAAACTTGTTGCTTCTTGTAACCAATGATGGTGGCTCATATGCACATGTTCAGCAAATGCTGACCAACATGAGTTGTAGCTAATTTAAACCATGTTTCTTAGTATTTTGGGACGTTCATGCCAAGGCTCCAGCCAACAAGGAATATTATGATGCTGTATGTTAAACACTGCATCTCAGTAAATATTATATGAATTTAGCTACGGTTACTCATATTTAACCTGAGCATTCTCAAAACCCTCAAAACCTCTATTCCTCTACCTGCCTCATTTGGGGCTTCCATTTTACTCCAATATTCTAAAATATGAGCCAAGGTATTTATGAATATAAAGGTTTCCTCGGTACAACATGTTTCTTCCCTTCCTTTGGTGCTCAGATCTCTCTCAGTCCCTTAGCTCCAACCAAGGAAGATGCAAAAAACCCAAACCAAACCAAACTGGGGGACCTGATGATTTGCGGCTGTTAGGATGCAAATGGGCCAAACCTTCCCAGCAAGGACCCCGGGGACCTGGCTGCATCTTGAGAAGGGTAAATGATCCCTGAACTTCTGGAATCTCTCATTCCATTGGGTTAATTTTAAATGGCTGCCCTTCTAAACATGATGCCTTCAACATGGTTGAAATCTGAGACTCCACGAGAAGGGAAAAACTGCGCTGGGTGTCAGATTTCAAATTTTTGGCCATGCCCCTTACAGCCGATTTTGGTATTATAATAGGGACGTGTTTCCCATGGGGGCCCTGCTTTGGCTCTGCTAGCTGTTCCACTCCCAAAGTGATTCCACGGGCCACTGTGTCACCAGCGCCTGCAGCCACCTGCTGCAAAGCTCTAATTTGACTATTACTCATTCCGTATTGCTTTTGATCACTCTACCTTCAATGCAGAATTAAGGTAATGGAAAATCTACTGGCAACATTTACAGCATCAAAAGTTTGCTTCATTCAAAAACCTGCTAAAGGGCTTTAGGCTTGCTGTTCAGTTTACTCTTTTGATTGCTTTGCCACTATGTAAATCAATTTGTTAATGTTCCTTACAAAATGCATGAGCCAGTTATACTGACAAACACACAAAGCTCATTCGTAATTAGCAGTTAATTAGTAAGAAGGAACAGATGCTGTTAGAGTTTCAGCAGGCGAACAGGTTCTGTAAACAATGCTTATAAATCTAAATGAATTTATTAACCACAATACAACTGTCAACATTTTGTTGGCAACCATGCAAAATATGGCGGAATCCCCAAAATGTCTTTACAATGTATTAATAAAAGCAGTGACAGCCAAACCTCTCCAGCCACACAGCCGGCTGTTACAGCCATCTCATTCTCGTCCTACTGACTTTCTACCTAGATCTTCTGTGGAGGTGAAGGTGAACTTCAAGTGTCAACTTGGCCACGTTCTGGTGTCCAGTTGTTTGGTCAAGGAAGTGCTGGCTGATTGCTACTGAGACCATTTCCTAGCTTTAAAGCATCAGTAAGTTGACTCTATCGATGGCTGATCACATCTACAATCGACAAAGGACCCTGCCTTCAGCAATGAGAGACGTCTCATTTGATTAGCTGAAGGCCTTAAAGTGGGGACTGATGATGTCGCAGAAAGGGCCTTCGTGCTTCCACTTCAGCTTCTCCTGGGAACTCAGCAAAACCGTCATCCAAGTTCCTAGCATGAGGACTGCCCTGTGGAATTCGGCCTTGCCAATCCCAGCAGCCGCGTGAGCCCATTCGTGTATCTCATAACATCTGCACATGCACATATAAACGTGGGTGTGTCCTGCAGGTTCTGTTTGTCTGGAGAGCCCTGACTAGTACATTTTCTATCCCTGCTGATCAACACAGTTCACTAACTCTGTTTAAAGTGATGCAAACGTTCTGCAACAGAGAGAAGGCCGCGTTCCACTCTGCACAGCACAGGGCTCCGTGCCAAGGAGCCAGTGTCTTCTCCAGGACCTCACGGTTCTCAGGGAAGTGAGCCAGGGCAGATATGCCTTACCCCTTCAAGAGGAAGGTGAGAATACGTGGTGGGCAACCACGCAACAGGCCAGTCCTTGATAAAGGAACAGACTCGGGGCTAAAATGAAGACGGGTGCAAGGGGAGAGGAATTTGTGCCTCAGGTAATTATGGAAGGTTTCAAAGGAGAGGAGGCACATGAGCAGCATCTTAAAGGATGAAAAGAAGTTTCCAGATACAGGACATTATATATCCTGCCATAACCCACTGAATGGACCGGGGGAGAGTACCAACTACAACGTAAACTATGATCTATGTGGTGCAGCGGTGCTCCAAAATGTATTCACCAAATGCAATGAATGTGCCACACTGATGAAAGAGGTGGTTGATGTGGGAGGAGTGGGGAGTGGGGTATATGGGAACCTCTTATATTTTTTAATGTAACATTTTGTGTGATCTATGCATCTTTTAAAAAAAGACAAAAAAGGGTTTGCTAAAAAAAAGAGTTTCTAAGACAGACAAGGGGGTGGGGAGAGAAGGGAGAGCTCTGCAAGCGGAGAACCGGCAGGGGGTGACTGGGGGGCGGTGGGGAGCTATCTGAGACTGGGGCTGGGCTGAGGAGGGCCTCCCAGGCTATGCCAGGGGCTCTGGACCGCTTTTATCCAGGCGATGGGAGCCACTGATCCAACTGGCATGTCCAAAAGCAACCTCTGGCCTCAGTGCGGGAAACGGAGGCAGGTGGTCCAGCTGGGGAGACAGCTGTATAATCCAGAAGGGCAGCAGAGAGAGGCGAGAGGAAGGGGTGGAGGCAGAGGCGTTTTCAGTGGAGGAGTAAAGAGCAGGGACAGCTGGCTGGGGCGGGTGATGCCAGGGTTTTAAGGGAGTCTCTTACAAATCCAGTTGCTCACGTAATTGCTAGCCACGGTAACTTCGGGATCAAATGCTCTTATGATTCTGAAAAGATTCTAAGTCAGAGCCGGTTCCAGGGGTTTGGAGGGATTAACGTGGCTGTCCCTGCGACGGAGAAGCTGCAAGCTCCGTCCCCGGTAGGGGGATCCTCTCCACCTCCCCAGAAAGATAGAGCTCCACGCACGTCGGCGTGTCTCCAGTTGCCTGGTCCAGCTCCTGGGCCCTCCCTCCTTGGGTGACCTGGTCTTTAAAGAGCACTTTCCCATCCTATCCGACTCCTTCGTGATAATCTGCTTAGTTGGCGAAAGCTTAAGAAACTCCACTGGGCAGGGCCAAAAAAAGAAAGCCCCGATAAAGTATGTTCTCGAGGCAGGCAAAGGTGGTGTGAATTAACAGCTGTCATCTTGGGTCAGGCCACAGAGAAACGTGGCATGCAGTCCTTCCTGCGCTCATCGACGTGGCCCAGCTCAGGGGGGTCTCCCAGCCCCCTGAGCCATGGGCGGCGTCTGCCTCCACCCACGGCACCGGGGCACAGACGGACGACAGAGGCGGCTCTCGAGCTGGGAAAGCGACGGGGAAGCCACCGGGGCGAGTGGAAAGGACAGGAAAGGGCACGCGTGAACCCAAGGGTCGAGATCTCGGGTAATCTCGTCCCGGCCCTGGGTTCCTGTGAAATAGAGACTTGTCACTCCTGCTGGAAGGAAGGGCGTCGAGAAATGCACCCACAACCAGCACCCCTCTTGTGCTTGTGGGCGTCGGTGGACCACGTGGGCTGCAGCCCTTCTCCTGCGGGGCACCTACAGACCCTCGGGCTGCTGGGCAGGCCGAGACCGAGGTCAGGGTGGCTTCGACACGGGAACTATTCTCACCAGACACACCCAGGCCGTCTGAGCATTGAGAGGACTGACTGGGAGGGGAGTGAATGAGCAAATACTAGTTAAAGACCCAGTGCTACTAGCAGAGTGATTTTTAAAATGTGATCATGGCCGATGAGTAGGTTGTGAACTCAATTTAGGGGGTTATAACAGGCACTTTAAAAAATCAGAATATGTATTGGTGCACTGCTGCACTTAAGAATTATTTCATAAAACTTGTTATAATTGAATATATGTATGTACATACGTATAGGTCACACCTGGAGATGTATTTCTTACTATGTGGTGCTGTCAACAAAGTCTGAAACATTGAAACAGCTGGTAAAAGGTTGAGGTACAGCTAGTTTTATATCGACTTTTGCAACTATTACAACATATAAGCAGGGCCTGAGGTGAACGTATATAGTTACTTCCTCAAATCCTATTCTGGGACATCAAGCTCACATAAAAAATGCAACTCAAGACTCAAGCCGCTGATGCCTCTGATAGGGAACTCGTCTGAAAAAGCAAAGGAATCCACTTAAAAATCCAGCTCTTCAGGCCCCAAGACCCGGCCTCACCCACGGGCCCTGCCAGTACCTGCTCCTCAGGACAGAGGCCGCCGGCTGGGGCCTTCTGCACAGAGAGGCGCCGCCGGAATGGCTGCTTCCGCTTCTGAGTGGACAGAAGCCAGGGCCAGCCTCCGGGCTGCTCGCACCAGCTCAGCAGGCCCTGGGACGGAGGCTTCGTGGGGCCCTCGGGCAGAGCCAGGTCTTGTCCCCATCTCTGTGCAGGACACACGACAAGGCCACTCTCCCATCTGTCCGGGTGCACGTTAGGGACCTGGCTGCCAGGCTCGCTGGACCAGATGCAAACGTGATCGTTCCAGCCCA
Organism: Dasypus novemcinctus; assembly: GCF_030445035.2. Lineage (NCBI taxonomy): Eukaryota > Metazoa > Chordata > Mammalia > Cingulata > Dasypodidae > Dasypus > Dasypus novemcinctus. The sequence continues at coordinate 7,999,211 of NC_080679.1, forward strand.
GCTGTGGAGATGCTGGAAGGCACAGGAGCCTGGCACAGGAGCAGAGGCTGCGTCCCAGGGGACATGGGAGTGGCCTGGGGTACGCCGTGGGTCGAGACAATCCCGCGACGCCTCACACACTTCCCAAAACAAGCCCGCCAGCAAGACTCCCCTGCAGCGGCCCGCCTCGGCCGCCAGCCCGGGCCCTGAGACAGTGGCCCAGTGCTCACCAGCTGGGGCGACATGGACAGGCCACTCCACCACTTTCTTCTTGGGACTTTTACAAGGATTACGTGAGCTAACGGGAGTAAATTCAGAACAGTGCTTGGGCAGGAAAGAGCACCCGAGAAACGCGAGCTGTTGGAGCTGATCGACCTGCCTTCTTGGTGGAGTGTTCTTGCCATTGCCCTCCACGGAGGGGGCGGCCTTCTCTTAGGATAACTGGCACCTCCGCGTGCCTGGGGGCCAGAAGGAAGGGGTGGTCGGCACAGGCTTCACTCCTCCTGGTCACCCACAGACCAGCCTATGAAAGCCCCTCCTACCGAAGGCTGTCCCCTGCCCAAGGAGATCTTAGCTTCCGTGAGCAGCCTGATGCAGGGTGGCAGCGGTCACTACACGGGAAACAGAAGACCAGCTCCAGCCCGAGATGGAACGTTCACTGACTACGATGGAGGTGGTCGTTCCGCTTAGCGGGCAAAGGAGAAATCCTTCAATAAATAGAAATAGGGTAACTATTAGGAAGAATTCAATAACAGGATGAAATCAGAGAAGGGAAATCTTCTGGGGAGAGGGGGCGAAATCTGAGTTAATAATTACACGTAGGAGTAGAAAAGACCTTTAAAGCGTAATTACAAAAGAGGAGGAAATAAAAGACTAATAGACTAGATGCGAAAAATTTCTAAAAACCTCTCAATTCTGATAACTTTATACAAATAACACAAACTCAGAAGTAAATTATGAAAGCAAATGGTTAACATGCTTAATAAATAATGTGAGCTAATAGCTCAGTGACGAAGACACCAACAGAAAAAGGGGCGATCACGTAAACGGGCACTCCACAACAGAAAATACAAGCAGACCACGCAAATCTGAAAGAAATACTGGTAACCAAGGCTAGTTCATGATCTTTTAAAAATAAGATGCAATTCTAATCTATAAGGTTAATTAAGATTACAAATACACAATCACAGATATGAAATACCCAAATGTAGAAGAAGGTAGGCATAAAACTTGTAAAGGGTAAATCTATATATTTTTCTAGACAACACTTTCAAAATGCAAAGCTAAGGCTTTTTTTAAACAAAATACAAAGCTAAAGGACATAAATTTTGTTATGTCCTTTTAGCAGGCAAATTTTCACTGTTGGAAATGTATCCTTGAAAAATAGTGAAGAATGAGCGTAAAAAGATCTGGCTCCCTGGAAATCACTGCAATAGTCCCCGCCCTCCAATACCAGAAGTCGGTCTTCAGCTGGACCAATACTGGACAAATGCCTCCAAAGTCTGACGGCTAGGCAACGAGAAGCAGGTTCCAAATGGTCTGTACAGTGTGAGCTTGTCTATAAACACATTTATGGAAACACTGCTTGTTGTTTCATCTATTTGTTCAAGAAACATTTACTGAGCATCTATTATGTATCAACTATAACAAAGCGTCACGCTCCCTTTCTCAAGAAACCACAGAGCAGGGCTCTGAAGGGCAACAGGGGCTGTATGAAGCAAAGGGACGGAGGCAAGGTGGTGGTGGGTTGCCTCAGCTGGCAGGGAGGGCGTGAGGGCAAGAAAAGGCTTCCAGGAGACCGGAAGAGAGTCAGGCTGTTCATACAGATGATGGCCCCCAAGGGAGGTTTTCAGTTTCTCCTCTCTGCTCATGTATGTTTTCTAAGTTTGCTACAACAAACAAATAATGCTTTTCCTTAGCTTACAAAGCAGTCCCTCTGCCTCTGAGACCCTGCACAGCCACTTTCCTTCTTCCCACTTGAGCCACGCTCATGAAGTCCATTCTGTGACTCCCTCCCAAGTCCTGCAAGTGCCCCCCATGCACCCAGGCCCACGTATCCTGGTGTCCCACCACTCAGCACACCTCAGCGTACACCCTCCGTCCTCACCTGAGCTGCGGGCCGACGGTCCTCTCACTGCGCTGCTCCAACTGAGAATTCCCACTTCACCAGTGTGCACACTGGCTGCACCCTTGGGCCTCCCAGCTCTCCTTTCACCCTCCTTCCAAGGATACCTGCTTGCTGCCTTCCGTTCTTGGTCCCTCCCACCATGTTTTGTAGCCTCTCAGCATCTCCCCAAGACTTGGAGTTAGACCCCACACTGCCCTGGGTGCGCTCATTGCCCTGAGGAGGGGCAGCCTCCCCCTGGTATGCCTGCCAAGGAGGGAGGACGGAGAGCCAGGCTGGGGCCAGGCTTGAGCCTTGTGATTGGCTGGGGCCTTCCCAAGGGGCCTTCCCAAGGGCCCTTGCTGGATCCTCCCCAAGCTCCTCCCCGGCACAGGTGGAGCCAGTCCTGTGCTCCATTTGTGGGTCCCTGGCTCAGTTCTGGATGGACAAAATAATCCCCAAGTGGTACACACTGGTGCCAAGCCTTTGGGTAGCGGCCTAAAAGACTGAGCCAGGAAGTTCCTCTTGGGCTCACCCTCCTGGAAGTTGACCTGCAGGCAGAAGCAGCCTGGAGACCACTAAGGCAATGTGAGAAAAAGTCTTGTCAAAACAGCCTGGGGCAAAGGATTACTGAATTTAAGTCATACACTAGAGCAACCTGAAGGGGAGAAATCTATTTCATAGGGAATAGGGGGACATTCAGATTTCTGAAGAAAGGGGGAATTCCTAGGGCTATAAGCAAGCACAAACCCAGGACAAGACGTAGGCTCAGAAATGACAGAGAGGACGCCACACACCACGCTCACTTTACAATCTAAAGTCTAGATACTCTTCTTGACAGGAGGGCTAACCTCTGAGGGAGAGCACGAGTCAACTCAGGGTCAATTTGCAAAGACTGTGAAAAGTGTTATTTTTTTGTTTTGTTTTCTTTTGCTTTTTTGCATTGGTTTATTTATACTTGTTAGCTCCTGGCACTCAAGGAAATTTCTATCATATCACTAGCTGGATACAAACTTAAGGAACAGACACTTCAGGGACTACATCCAAGAACTAATACTTAAAAAGATTAAAATGTACAGTGTACAACAAAAGATTACAAGACAAAGAAACAGGAAATGACAGCCCATCCAATGGACTAAGATAAAAACCCAAACATCATCAATAAAGATGACCAGAGTTTGGACATACTGGAAAAATACTTCAAAAATGATCTTTAATATGCTCAAGGAATTAAAAACAAGGACAAAGTACTAAAAGGATATCAGGAAAATGCCAACTGAAAAATTTAAGACTCTCAATAAAGTGATAGAAATTTTAGAAGGAAATCAAACAGAAATACTGAGGCTTGAAGCCCACAAACACTGAAATTAAAAATTCCCAGAGGGTTTTAACAGCAGATTGGAGCTGGCGGAAGGAAGAATCAGTGAACATGAAGACAAGACAACTGAAATGGATTAGGCTGAGAAACATATATTTAAAAAAAAAAAAGAGAGAAAAGAAAGAAGTCAGCAGACCCTAAGACAGCAACTGTGGGATGCCATCAAGCATATACATTAAGGGAGTTCCAGAAGAAGAAAAAGAGAAATGGATAGAAAGAATATTCAAATAATGACAGGAAACTTCCCAAATTTAATAAAAGACAAGTATTACACATTCAAGAAGCCCAATGAGCCCCAAAAAGGATAATCCTGAAGAGAAACACTCCCTGACACATAGTTGTCATATTATTAAGTGCTGTGGACAGGGAAATATTCTGAAAGTTGCAGAGGAAAGGCAACATGCTATGTAAAAGGGAGCCTTGAAAAGACTAACAGCCAATTTCTCAACAGAAACCATGAAAGCAAGATGGAAGTGGGACAAATAATTAAAGTGATGAAAGAAAACAAATGCCAACCAAAAATGTTATATCTGATAAGACTGTCATTCAAAAATGAGAAGGAGACTAAGATATTCCCAGATAAAGAGAAGTTGAGGGAGTTTGTTACCCTAGACCTGTCCTGTAGGAAATGTTAACAGGAGTTTTTCAGACTGAAAGGAAAGGGAACTAGACTGGATTGAAACAACATAAAGACAGACCTCAGGAATGGCAATCACATGAGTAATTATAAATGCCAGCATTACTGTATTTTTTGTACGTAATTCCGCGTTTTTCATGCTCTAAAAGGCAAACTATAAAAGTGATAATAAATCTATGGTTTTAAACATACAAAGTATAATGACATAATTTGTAACAAGTACAACAAAAAGATAGGGGGGCAGAAGGGTATAGGAATAGTGGGTACGCTATTGAAGTTAAGTTGGTATCAAATCAAATGTGATTTTTATAGATTTAGGATGTTAAATTTAAGACATATGGTAACTACAAAGAAAGTATCTGAAAAAAATATCCCAAAAGGGACTCAAATTGAAATATTAAAAAAAAAAAAAAAATCAAGTAAATATGAAAGCAGACATTCATGGAAGAATTGAAGGGCAAAAAAGGGAAGACTTAGAAGGCCCAAAAAGTGAAATGGCAAAAGAAAGTCCCTCATGATCAGGAATTAATTTAAATATAAATGAATGAGACTTTCCAGTCAAAAGGGAGAGATTGGCAGAATGGATAAAAAAAGCATGACCCATTGATACTGTTACACAAGAGATTCACCTTAAATTCAAAGAATCAAGTAGTTTGAAAGTGAAAGGATGGAAAAAATATACCATGAAAATAATAACAAACAGAGAGCTGGGGTGGCTATACTAATCAAATAAAACAGACTCTACTAAAAAAATGCCAAACGGGGTAAAGAAGGCCACTCTATATGGATAAAGGGGCAAATTAAACAAGACCTAAAAATTATAAGTGGTTATGCACCTGATGGCAGAGCCCCATAATGCATGAAGCAAATACTGATGGATTTGAAGGGAGAAACAGACTGTTCTACATTAACAGTATGAGTCCTCAATACAACACTTTCAATTATGAATAGGAGAAATATGTAGACAGAAAATAGAAGACTTTGTTGATCCTATACACCAACTACCCCTAACAGTCAAATATAGAACACTTCATCCACAGCAGCAGAATACACATTCTTTTCTAGTGCACATGGTCATTCTCCAGGTTGGACTATATGTTAGATCAAAAAATAAATCTCAGTAAGTTTAAAAATACTGAAATCATACAAATGTATCTTCTCTGACCACAACAGAATGAAGACAGAAATCAATAACAGAGGGAGAACTGGGAAATTCACAACAATGTGAAAGTTAAAGAACACACTCTTAAGCAACCAAGAAGTGAAATAAGACATCACCAGGGAAATTAGGAAATACCTTGAAGCGAATGAAAATTAAAATACAACAAACCAAAAGTTATGGGATACAGCAAAGGCAGTGTTGAGAGAGAAATACAGAGCTCTAAATGCTTACATTAAAGTAAGGAAAAAGATCTCAGATCACAGACTTAACCTCACAACTGGAGAATCTAGAAAAAGAGCAAATTAAGCTCATTATGAGAAGGAAGGAAACAGATTAGAGCAGAGATAAAGGATATAGAAAATAAAGGAACAATAGAAAGAAATCAATGAAACTAAAAGTTGGTTCTTTGAAAAGATCATTAAAATGGACAAACCTTTAGCTAGACTAACAAAGAAAAAAGAGACGGGGGCAAATAAATGAAATCAGAAATTAAAGAGGGAGGGCATCACCAATGACTCCACAGGAAAAAAAAGATTATGAGGAGACACTATGAACTGTACAACAACAAATTGGAAAACCTATATGAAATGGACAAATTCCTGCAAACATGAAACTACCCACACTGATTCCAGAAGAAATTGAAGCTCTCGACAGACAAAAAGTAAAGAGATTGAATCAGTAATCAAAAACCTTCCAACAGGAGCCAGTGGAGCTCAGCAGTTGAGTGCCTGCTTCGCATATATATGTTGTCCTGGGTCCCATCCCTGTTACCTCATAAAAATTAGAAAAACAAAAAACCAACAAAAAACATTCCAACAAAGAAAAGTCCAGGACCAGAGGGCTCCAATGATGAATTTTACCAAGCATTCCAAGAATTAACACCGATCTTGTGCAAACTCTTCCAAAATAAAGTATTATATACTAGGATCAAATGGGATTGATCCCAGGTATGTGAGGGTGATTCAATATAAGAATATAAGAAATATCAATTAATGTAATATACCACATTAATAGAGTGAAGGAAAAGACCCACATGATCATCTCAATTGATGCTGAAAAGAAATATGAAAAAATCCAGCCACCCTTCTTTATTAAAAAAAAAACCTTTCAAAACTAGGAATAGAATGAAATTTCCTCAACATGATGAAGGGCATATATGCAAAACTTAAACCTAACATTATAGTTAATAGAAAAGTTGTAGCCAGAACATTTAGGCAAGAAAAAGAAATAAAAGACATTCAAACTGGAAAGGAAGAAGTAAAACTCAGATGCCATGATCTTATATATAGAAAATCCTGAAAAAATCTAGCACAGACTAGAACCAATAAATTTTGCAAAGTGGCAGGTATAAGACCAACATGCAAAAATTAGTAGTGTTTATACTAGTATGGAACAATCTGAAGAGGAAATCAAGGAAAAAGGTTTATTTATAATTGTAACTAAGAGACACAAATATTTTGGAGTAAATTTAACCAAGGTTGTAAAGGACTTATACACAGAAAACAACAAAACACTGTTGAAGGAAATCAAAGAATACCTAAATAAACGGAAGGGCATATTGTATTCATGAATTAAAAGACTAAATATTGTTAAGATGTCAACTCTATCCAGAGGGATTTATAGATTCAATCCGTTTCCAATCAAAATTCTAACAATCGCCCACCCCCAAAACAATTGAACAAAATTCTAACAATATTTTATCAGAAATGGAAAAAGCAATATGAAATATATGAAAGAGTAAGGTGTCCAGATAGCCAAAACTATCTTGAAAAAGAAGAATTAAGTTGGAGAACTCAGATTCCCTGATTTTAAAACACATTACAAAGATACAGTATTCAAAACCATGTGATACGGGCAAAAGGACAGACATATAGACCAATGAAACTGAACTGAGAATTCAGAAATAAACCCTCTTATCTATGGCCAGCTGATTTTTGACAAGGCTGAAAGTCTACTCATTGGGGAAAGAATAGTTTCTTCAACAAATAGTGCGAAAGAAGGAAGGTGAACCCCTATCTCACAATAAAAATGAACTCAAAACAGAACAAAAACCTGTATGTAAGAACCAAAACTGTAAAACTGCTAGAAGAAAACATAGGGAAGCATCTTCAGGATATTGTGTTAGGTAGTGGTTTCTTCGATTTTATATCCAAAGCAGCAACAACAAAAGAAAAAACTGACAAATGGGACCTCATCAAAACTAAAAACTTCTGCACAAAGGACTTCACCATCAAAGTAAAAAGTCAACCTTCAGAATGGGGAAAAATATTTGGAAATCACATATCTGATGAGGGTTTAATATGCAGAATATATTAAAAAATTCTACAGCGTAATAACAAAAAGACAATCCAATTAAAAATGGGCAAAGAACTCGAAAGATATATAAGTGGCTAAATAAACTCAAGAAAAGATGGTCAAGATCATTAGCCATTAGGGAAATGCAATTCATAACCAAAATGAGATATAAATGCATACCCACTAGAATGGCTATTTTAAAAATGGAAAATAACCAGTATTGGAGAGGATGCAGGGAAATAGGAATGTTCGTTCTTTGTCAGTGAGAATGTAAAATTGTGCATCCACTGTGGAAAACAGTTTAGCCATTCCTCAGGAAGTTAAATACAGAATTACCACGTGACTAAGATTTCTACTTTTAGGTTAGGTATATACCCAAAATAATTGAAAGTAGGGACTTGAACAGACATTTGCACACCAATGCTCACAGAGGCATTATTCATAAATTGCCAACAGGTGGCAGCAACCCAAGAGTCCATCAACAAATCAAAGGATAAACAAAATGGGGTATATATACACAACAGAATATTGTCCTGCCAGAATAAGGAATGAAGTCCTCACACACCAGTGGATGAACCTTAAAGACGTCATGTTGAGTGAAATAAGCCAGACACAAAGGGACAAATATTGTATGATCCCACCGATACAAAATACAATATGCAAATTGAGTCAGAAACCAGGTTCATTTCGGGCTATCGGGGGCTGGGGTCGGGTAGGGAATGGGGAGTTAATGCTTACTAGGGACACAGTTTCTGTTTGGGGTGATGTGAAAAGTTGTAATGGATGGTGGTAATGGTAGCTGAACATTCTGAATGTAATTAACACCACTGAATAGTTGATTTATACATGGTTAAAAGGGGTAATTTTAGGGTATATAAATGTTGCTGTCAGAAAAACTTAAAAAACCCATAGGACTGTACAACACAGTGAACCCCAATGTAAACTATATATAGACTACAGTTAAAAATACAATTATGAGCATATTCTTTCATCAGCTGTAACAAAGGGCCACACTAATGCAGTGTTAATAATAGGGAAAATGTGTGTGAGGGGCGTATACGGGAAGTTTTTTATTTTCTCCATGATTTTTCTGTAAACCGGTAACTTTTCATAATGAAAAAAATTTAACTTAAAAAAAAAATGCAGGGAAGAACTGTTTTCTAAACGCCTTTTACGACCTGCTCTGAGTGACCTGGGAGCAGCTTGCTGGACCCGTGGCTACACAGGCTTGGGGTGAGCAGACCTTCCCAGGCGTGCTGGAAGCCCGCACCCCCATTATATCACCTCTTCTCTCCAGAAATGAATTCATAGCCCTTCACCCCCAAGACGCCTTGCAAAGAACTCGCAGCACTCAGGAGTTTCTGAATTGTAAATGTCCCTGATTTGCATGAACCTGAGGAAATGACACTGGTGTCTGCATTTCTGAATGTTTACTGAAATGATTACTTCGAAAGAGCACCACTCAGTGGCACTGACGGCTTCCCAGTGCTTGCCATCAGGACACCAGCGGGCTTCCTGGGTGTGTGCGTGTCCTCCCAGGTGCGTGCCCTCCCAGGGAGTTACCAAAGGGCAGACGATGGAGTCACTTCGTTAATACAACTCATTTATTAAGATCAAGCCTGACAGGCGAGCTGGTCACATCCAGGACTTCCACAGGACTGCCTCCCAAATCACCTCTTCTGCGGGCCTCGCCCTCTCGGTCCTCACTGCTCCCACGGGTTTGGATCACCAGGACCTCCTGGAAACTCCTCCCTTGGTGTGACGCAGGCTAAATGGTGCCCCAAATGACACGCTCAAGTCCTACCCCAGCACCTGTGAGCGTGGACTTATTTGGAAACAGGGTCTTTGCAGATGGAGTCAAGTAAAGAGGCGGGCATCCTGGAGGAGTGGGGGTCCAAAGCCAGTGCCCACTGCTGTGAGACAATCAATTCGGTTTAAAACCGCCCAGTCTGTGGCAACTTGTTATGGCAGGCCTAGAAGACTGAGAAGGCCCCTACCTGACCTCAACTACGGGAGCTGCCCGCCTGGTGCATGAGCCTCTGCGTCCCATTGTCTTAACCCTGCTCCCCAATCTTCCCTTCTGCTGTTTCCTGCCACCACGCACGGCACACACTGCCATTTCCTAAAGCCGGCCTGTGCCTCCACCCCGTGCCTGCCTGCCGTGGTCACACTGGGTCTACACAGCCTGCACGCCATGCCGCCCTCTTGGATTCCTGCGGGGAGTGGGGGCCCTTTCAACTTTCAACTCCTGGAGGATCTGGCGTCTGTTTCTGGCTCTCTGTTGGCCACTCTGACATACTCAGGCCTTCCCGCCCAACTGGACTGCCCGCTCCACAAGGGCCAAAGCAGCCTCTTTCCCGTCTTGCATTGACGACCGAGCCCAGCGCTAAGGGGTTACTCCTGATACATGACGTGCTCTCGCCATCTTGCTTAAAAGACCAGACCATCACGTCACTGCAGGATGCTCCACAAAGAGAAAGACTCAAAAGGTAGAGGTAATGGATGGTTGAATAGCATTATTTTAAAAATATCTCCACAATAGTTAAAAAATTAATGTCATGGGAAGCAGATTTGGCTCAACTGATAGAGCATCCGCCTACCATACAGGAGGTCCAGGGTTCAAACCCAGGGCCCCCTGGTCTGTGTGGTGAGCTGGCCCACGCACAGTGCTGATGCACGCAAGGAGTGCCATGCCTCGCAGGGTATCCCCCGCATAGGGGAGCCCCACACACAAGGACTGCGTCCCTCAAGGAGAACCCCCCTGCACGAAAAGTGCAGCCTGCCCAGGAGTGGCACTGCACACACAGAGAGCTGACACAGCAAGATGATGTAACAAAGAGTCACAGATTCCTGGAGCCGCCAAGAATGCAAACGGTCATGGAAGAACACACAGCGAATGGACAGAGAGCAGACAATGGGGGGGGGGGGGATGAGGGTGCAGAGAAAGAAATAAAATAAATCTTAAAAAAAAAAAAAAAGCTAATGTCATGATTCATCTTCTCAGAAGGGTAGGAAACGCACCAACCTGACCTTACCTGGGATGTTACTGGCGCGGGAAGGAGCACTCGTGCACCCAGTTGGCCACCATTAACTCAGCTCTCCAAGTCTGCCCTTTGCTAGTGACAAGGTCTCTGAGTTTAACAAAGTTAGAACTCAGTCATCAACCCAATCTCAGTATCCCTATCCCGAAAATACTTCTACATTTGGAAATCAGTGCTGTCTCTACCATATAACAGAAGTGAAGTCTCTATGAATCCTGCAAAAAGACATCCATTATCTTTGTGTGTCCCTGTGTGTCCCCAACTTGCCGGACCATGAAACCCAAGTACCAGCATCAGGCAACACGTGGACTCCACAGTCGTTAGCTTCTCTCCCAGTCCCAAGATCCTCTCCTTGACCTTCTACTCTTAAGAGATGTTATCAGAGTCTAGCTACCCTTGAATCCCACCCCGGATTCTTCTAACTCTACAAGTATAAGACACAGGATCGGTGGGCAGTTCCTCACTGGACCTCCCCGGGGATCTTCCAGCACTCTTCCAGAGCAAACATGACTCTTGGGATGTCCCACACAATGGTTGACTCTCACCTTTACCACTTCCCAGCTGAGTGACGTTGAGCAAGTGGCTTAGTTTCTCTGAACATTAGTTCTTCTATCAAATGGGGATTATGCTATTACGCCTCTTCAACTGGTTCCCACAAGCAGTTATTCAGAGCTTACTGGCCTAGCGGTTGGGATATACCACTGATCAAAAAGAAACAACAAAAACCCCAGTCCTTGGGGCACTTATATTCTACCTGTGCTGATGCTGTGACAAGCAGCCTAGGTTAGCTCTTACTCCATTGTTGTAAAAATACTTCCACTTCGACTTCCATTCCAGTGCCCCCAGAATACTTGCATGCCCTGTATTTCCCAGAAACCTGAGAACACATCAGAAAAAAACCTTGTCCCCACAAACTGAAATTCAGGATCACTATCCAAACTAATCTTCTTTGGGTACCTGTCATAATTCTGCCAAAACCCCCCACGCTCATGTGCTGATAAAACCCTGATATCAGGCTGGACTGGGGCCCCGGCAAGCTCAGTCCCCTGGGGGCTCTCTAGCACCCAAATGGACTCTTGCCAACCCTACTTGCTCCAAACCTCAAGCATTTCAATCAAGCAGGGCAACCCTGCTCCTGACACTTTCTTTACGGCTGCTCCTCCCATACACACTAGCAATTCCCCAGCTGGCCCTCAGCAGTCCAGCGCGGGCCTGGTCACCTCTGGATAACACCCTTCCATCTGTGAGCCTCACATTTCTCACATACTCTGACAGATATTTTAGTGCAGGCAAACCGTTTTTAAGGGAAAATCCTCCATGGCAAACCTTGGAAGTATAATCCAATGCCTCTGACATGATTCAGTGGTGGACGTTACTCTCAGGGATAGCAGCCCACGAGACACCCACTATTGCTCACGGAAGCAGCGGGAGGAGGGGTGGAGCGGGTGTGGCTGCAGCCACACTGCTCTCCCTTCCTCTGGAGGGCCGAGTATCCTGGCACACCAAAGAACTTTTAAAAGTCATTGATAAGGCTCATTAATGTATCAAAGTGTCAACTACTCAATGTGAACCATTAAAAATTATTAGTATAAGCATTAATAGAAAAGTACAGAAATATAACGAGAAGAGATCAAATGGAAATACTCATCACCTTGGAGCTTCATTCCCAGCCTCCACTTCCTGCTTCAAACCTTCAGTCTGCGTGGCAGGAGATAGGCCCTGAAGTGGATGCCCCAATGCTTTCTAAGTAGGGACTCTAACACTGGGCTCCTGCATACCTGAGGGCTTGCAGTGGGCTCAGGTACATTGGAAACCATGCATCTGCAAGGTGAGTCTTGGAAGAGTACCAATTTTGCTCCAAGATCGGGAGGAAATCAATAAATAATTCGATAAATAAAAAAGATTTCAAATACAAGAAATGTTTACAGAGCAGAGGGCAAAATTCACACATATTTTAAAAACAAAACGTTTGTAGCTAGTGCTCTTCAACTCCCTCAAAGGGAACTATTTCCTCTCCAAGTCAATTTGGGCAGATGCACAAGCCAAAACTCCAAAACTGAACAGAGGTATAGGTGCTGCTAGCCCTCCACTCCTTTAAGGATCAGTGCTTGGCTTTGAGCTGAATTTGCCAACAAGGAGAATGGCTGATCTGATTGAATAAGGGCCAGCGGAGTTGGGGGACAGAGCAGAGGGTGATGAAACTATTACCTGTAGGGTTGGTTAAGCTAAACGTTGGTCCTGTAGAATCACCTGATAGAGGACAGTGGTGAAGACAGGTGTGGCAGTTTGAGATTATTTTATGAATCCCAAAAAGAGAAAGTTCATGTTTGTAAACTAATCTATTCCTCTGGGTGGGCGACCCTTTGTATAAAATTCAGTTGAGGTGTCTTTGATTAAACTACCTGTCAAGATTAGGGCTTTTTTATGCCACCACATCAGCAAGGCATGACTCAGGTTGAGTCCCAGCCCCACTGCTGGGTCTAATATAAACGGACACTCACAGGGACAAACTGACACAAGAAGACACAAAGAGGCGAGAACGTGGTCATTTTTGATCTGCCACGTGATAGAGAGGAGAGGGCTCAAACAGATGGACCATTTGCCTGATAGCTTACAGCTGACCTTGGGAAGAGGGCCGAGACCCATATAGGAAGCCCTGAGAGACAAGCCCTGTGCCCACCTGCAGCTGAGAGAGAAGCCCAGAGGGGAAGACTGAAACCACACAGAGGTCGCCCGCCATCTTGCTTCAACACATGGCGGTTGACTTGGGTGAGAAAGTACCTCTTATGGTACCTTGAGTTGGACTTTCCACAGCCTTAGGACTATAAGCTTTTACCCCAAATAAATACTTTTATAAAAACCAACAGACTTCTGGTAGTTGGCATTGGCACCCTTTTGGCAGACTGATACAGCAGGTACCTCCATAGGGACTTTGTGCAATACTTTTCAGACATGCAGTTCCAAGAGAAAACATTTAAAATAAAATACAAAGAAGGCAAGCAATGAAGATGAAATTGGTACTAATAAAACCCCCTGCAGGATGGTGAGACTTCCCTTTGTCCTTGGTCAGATGCTCTATCTGCCCAAGCGCCATTTCCAAGAGGGCAGAGGCAGCGCTTTACGGGCCCATAAGAAACCACGTTCATGAGGAGGATACCAGCTACCCCATTTGGAGTAGCCAGAAAGAGTCTATCTAAAATAAAAAGCATGCTAAAGTGCCACCAGCCAATGGGCAGTGTTCATTCTCTCCGTGCTGGAGCCATCAACCAGCCAAGTACCTCTTCCATCAAAGGGCATGGCGCCATGCTAGTGTAATTTATTATGCCTCTTCTGGTCTTGGGTGCAGCTAAAAGACGGTTTTCATACTTCAGAATCAACAATTTTTCCTGTATTTGCTGACTAATATGCAAACAAGTTTAACTTGCACATATACACTGTAGTAACAGAGAGAAGGGCAACAGAAAATAACAGACTGGCATGCCTTTAACGTAATGGCATTTCAAAAGGGGCTCTTATGGTCACTTTTTAGGCCACCGGAATGGCCAAGAAGATGGTAACAATGTGTTTCTGGCACTGGAGCTGGAGTCTCCAGCATGGCGGCTATTCAAAGGACAGTGACTCTTTCAAACACTCCCACAGGTACTAGCTGCCGTCTGTTTCATGTAAGGAACACAAATATGTGCCTCAATTCCCATGCCACTGGCCATCGGTCAGCAGTCAGGAAGGGGTGGGCGGCCAGCATGTGGAGAGCCAGGCCTGAGAGGCCCCTCTGGCCGGACCCTGGCTCGCTGTGCTTTTATCTACACTCTATTGCAACCAGGAGAACCAGGTCTCATTTTCTTGCATTCATTCCTAGTAGCAATTTGCACTTTTCTACAAATGGTCTTTTGTGTGGTTATTCTTGCTGAATTGCAAACAATAAGACTTCCATAAATCAAGCCTACCAAATCTATTCCTTTGTTGATAATAAAATGAGGGTTTCCCATTAGAAAAAAATCAGAGAAAGCTCCCATAAACATGAGACATGAAAACATGCTTTCCTTTGGCTGACATTACCCAATCCCAGAATGCACAGGTTACCTTGATGAGTATACATAAAATGACAATATGCCTGGGGAGAAAACAGTTGTATGTAAGGCAGGTATATTTTTGGTTCTGCAAATATCAATCTGGGCAGTCTGATGTAAGGGCATATGTAACGTAAGTGTGAAAAATATTTTAACTGCTCTGGGAATAGTCACTGTTAACTGAATGCAACAACAAAAAGGGGGGGGGGGGGCAGAAAAAGAGCATGCAGACCCAAGAGAATTACCAAATCAATTAACAAGTAATTCAGGAACTAATTTCTATATTGCCTCTTAGCACAAAATTGTATCTTTAATTTCTCCTGCAATAAGCATCTCTATGATGGTGCTAACACACACTGATGCTGTAAATGAGTTTACAAGTATCTCTTTCTGATTGGCTATACACCATTATTTCTTCACAGTTCAATGCTGCTGTAGCCAAGTGCTCTGAAATATTTAATTATACTGGTACCTACCAGTTACCAATTTGCAAGATCCACAGCAAGTACAGTACATTTCAAAAAAGTAGTAATCAACTAATTAAAACCACAGTGAATTCGATACTCCAATTACAAACAACTGCTGTAGAATACCCTCAGAGGACCGCGGCAGGAAGGGGCAGTGGCTCTCGCAGAAGTTCTGGCTGTACAGTGGAACACGCACACCGCCGGCCCAGGAGGCCTCGGCTGTCGTTAGCTAGAAACACCTCTGCAGCGCCTTCTAGGTGTTGTCCTGTGCCTGTATTTTTAATAGAGGTGCTGTGCGTTCCTTTGGAAGCTGAGTGTCGGATGAGGCCATTCAATGTGAAGGTCACAGGTTTTGGAAACAGGCCTGGGTGTGAAAATCATTGCCTGCCTTCCAGTCACTTCATGCAATTGTGATGCAAGCTGCGTGCGGCAGTTTGACACTGTTAATGAATCCCAAAAATAGATCCTGGATTGTGTTTATAAACTGGTCTGTCCCTCTGGGTATAGTAGATTGTATTAAACTCAGAGGTTTCACTTCTACATGATTAAATCAAGATTAGGGCTTTTATTTGACCACATCATTAGGGCGTGCAGGGTTGAGTCCTCCACCCTTGGTGGGGTTAAAACAGACTCTCAAGCCGAAGTAAATACATGGAGAAAGAGGACAAAGAGAGTTCAGCCCTGGATGCTGGAGGCCAGGGGAGAGAGTCAAGCCGTTTGCCTGATAGTTTGCAGCTGAAGAGACCCGAGCCCTGATAGCTGAAAAGCCCAGAAAGAAACGAGCCCTGGGGAGAGAGAGGAGCCTTGTGCTAACCCACAGCTGAGAATGGAAGGAGCTGGGACCATGAAGACTTTAGAGAAAGAGGAAGGCTGAACCCTTGCAGAGACCAGCAGCCATCTTGCATCAACACATGGCAACAGACTTTGGGTGAGAAAGTACCTCTTATGGTACCTTGAGTTGGACTCTTTAGGGCCTGATAACTGTAAGCTTCTACCCTAAATAAATACCCTTTATAAAAGCTGCCAGAGATCTAGTACTTTGTATCAGCACCCCATTGGCTGACTAATAAACTGAATTGTTTTTAGTTTCCTCTGCTGCTCCAGACAAGACCACGAAATGGGTCAGCTTAAACAATGGGACTTCATTAGTTATGGTTTTGAGGTCAAGAAAATATCCAAGTCAAGACATCATCAAGGCAATGCTTTGTCTCCGAAGACCAGCTGCTAGCGATCCTTGGCTCCTCTGCCATGTGGCAAGTTACACGGTGGCACCTGCTGGCTTCTCCCTTCGCTTCCGGGTTGCCTGCTTTCAGCCTCTTGTGCCTGTGGCTTGCTCTTTCTTTCTCTCTGTATTCATCCCATTTATTAAGGACCCAGTAATAGGACTAAGACCCATCCTGACTGGGCTGGGCCACACCTTAACTGTAAGAGCCTCATCAAAAAGTCCGACTTACAATGGGTGGACACCCACAGGAGTGGATTAACTTTACAAACATGCTCACCTGGGGTACCTACAGCTCCAAACTACCACACTGCCTCAGGGTTCCCACTTGTAAAGTTTAGATAATCACACCACCTAACCTTGCAGGGTTGCTGTGGGGTCCAGGGGCCTACTGGATAAAAACAGAGGCACAAAAAATGGTTCCCATCAATAGTAACCTGTCCTTTCAAACGTAATGACTGTTTCCCACCCCCATTTTTAAAACAGATCACAAAAAAATGAAGTTTAACGACTCAATTTAGAAAATGGCTGGCCAGTCACATTACAAGCAAAATATCTGGTTGAAACAGTAAAATTACCTGTTAATTTTATGTTTTTAAAAAGCGCGAGGAAGAAAATGCCCCTAATCACGTCAGTGTTGGGGTAAAAAGCGTCTAAACAGGGCTTCTGGTCTACTACCTGGTGAGGTGCAGCTGTCAGCAAGTCACGGGACCTTTCTGGGACCCTTTCCCTATCTGTAAAATTCCAGTTTTAAAAACATACATTTGTTGTGCTGAGAAAATGCACTTCAAGTATAGAAACAAGAGAAGAGCATCTGGTAATTTGCACAAGAAATGGGAAGATCACAGGGAAAAGGCAATCTTCTGGTTAAGAGAGAATTCGGATCTCTATGCAGTCTTTATTCTCTGAGGGAAATTACTCAAGACAACTTGTAAAATCCCGAGGGACGGAATTTTCCGTTTTCATGCAAAAATTATGAGACAAAACCCCAAGATGAGAACTGGCATGGCACGTAGGTGAAGCTACCTTCCTACTTTATACCAACCTAGCCCAATACCTGGATCCCAGCGGCGCTCAGATCTGTGCTGTTGTGTTTCCTAAACACATCGATAAGTTTTTAAATGAACTGAAATTGATCACTATTAATCACTTTTAGGATCTATTGAGCACCTGCCAAGTGCCCACTCAAAATCCGACAGCCAGATGCCTCTGATCACTTCAGCTCTGAGACTGCCAATCCATTCACTCCACTCACCGCTTGCAGCAACTCCTCTCCCCTGGGCTGCCCCAGCTCCTCAAAGGCCCAGGAAGTTTCAAAATTCTCATTTGTCCCTTCCCTCGAACATAGGAAGGGCAAACCAAACACTTAATCGACTCTTCTCTGATGGTAAAGGAATGGAAGATTCAGGACAGGAAATGAATGTTGCTGTAGTGCTATGAACTACTTTGTGGACGTTATTCACATGGCACCAGTTTTCTCCTAAGCATCTTTTGCCCTGATGGGACCCCACACTGCATCTGGATGCTCTGTTTCGTTAGTCATCTCCATTCCGCCTTTCCTGATTTGTCATGGCCTTGACACTAGCTGTAGAAAGTCTCTCTGTTTGGATTCATCTGAGTTTTGCTTCTGTCGTGATGCGACTGAGGTTGTGCATTTTGGGCAAGAATCCTACAGAAGTGCTGAGCCCTTCTCAGCGCATCTCGGCCGTCATCAGCGTTGACCTTGCTCATTTGGTGAAGGTGGTGCCTGCGGGTCCTCAGCCGAGAGGTGCTGCTTTCCATTTCTAATCGATACATAGTGCGGGGAGGTACTCTGATATTATACATAGCCCTCCCCTCCCCGGGCCCCATGGCTCCCTCATCTGTTTGCTTGTTGTTTTTGCTCACTGACTGCTCGTTTCTTCTTTAGGAGGCCCAGGAACCAAACCCGGGACCTCCCGTGTGGGAGGCGGGTGCCCAACTGCTTGAGGCAGTTGGGTGTATTTTTTATGCTTTTAAAGCAGAGGGGAACTTTCAGGAAGTAAGTATAGCAGGGTTTAGGACTAACTGAATTGAGGGAGACGAGGTTTGGGAAGAGCCTAACCAGTTAATATTTTTTTGTTTCCATTTTCTTACACAGACTCTACAGGAGTACTAGTAGGTATTTTATAGAAAATGTTTCACTATAGATACATTTTCCAAACTAACAAACCCTTCTGTGCCAATTTCATAATAGTGCACCAAATTTCTACATATTTAATTATAGTTAGCAGCTCTGATTTCATAACCTGTCAGTAATTCAGTCAAGAATAAATTTCCTTAGTGAGAAATTAGAAAGGAAAATGTGTTTTTGCCACTCAAAACTACCTGACGAGGGAGCCAGTGTAGCTCGGTGGTTGAGCGCCAGCTTCCCACACACAAGGTCCCAGGTTCAATCCCTGGGCCCAGGACCTAAAACAAAGCAAAACAAAAAACCCAAAAAAACCCAGCCAAACAAAAAAACAACTATCTGATGAAAATGCCTCTGCCCAACGACTTCCAAGGAGAGCCTGAAAAGGGGAGCAGGGAGTTCCTGAGGCATCACCTTCTTTCCACCTTGGGGGACAGCAGGCTCCTGAGCAGGCCTCAGGGTGTAACGGGGAGAAGGATGAGTCGGGCCCTGCGGAAACGCCCCGAGCCTCCGCTCCTCCCCCCGGAGCTTCGGGAGGAAGGGTCTGGCCAGGAGCCGCTCCTCGGCTTCCATGCGAGTTCCGCTGCTGCTACCGTTTAGAAACAAAACGTGAAATTCTAGGATCCGGTGTGAGCGTGCTGGCGGGAACCAGAGGCGCGCACTCGTCCTCCACGCCTGGGCGAGGAGAAGGAAGGCCGGCTCAGGGGACGTCCGTGCAATCCCGCGTTCCTCAGGGAGAGAGACCCAGGCCCCACCAGGAATCGTTCCTCGCGCAGAAAGGGGGCGGCCCGCCGGGTGGTTTTCTCAGGAGCCCCAGGGGTCGTCTGTGTCCAGGCAGCAAGCGCAAACACGCGAAGACCCAGGCGAGTCCTCATGGCGGATCAGTGTGTTTACAGCTCGTCACTACCTGCTGCGATCTTCACCTTGCAGCCGAGTCTGCCCTGGGCTCTCTAGTCCTGCCTAGTCTCCCCACCAGGGATCATCTCCCTTCCTGAGCACCACGTTAGGGACATGGAGAACGACGACTATTGCCAGGAGAACTGAATGAGAATCGACCCCAGGCCCCAGCCCCAGCCCGCAGGCCTGCGGAGCTCACGAACCACTCTGATCCCCTGGAGCTTGGCCTTTCTTTCCAAAACCCACCTGAAGGAGCCGTGCTGCCCTCAACACAACCAAAAGGCCTCAGCAGCTGCAAGCGCACGTCGCGGAGTATGCACTCCGTGCCTCGGGAAGGACGCGTTCCAGGGCAGCCTTATTTCCAGACGTAACAGTTCACTACAACTTTGGGGGTGGAAATGGAAGTGCCCACAGCAGAGCACGTGCAGGCGTCCTGCCAGCACGGGAAGGTGCACCACGTGGGCCCTGTGGAGTGAGGGGGCTTCCCTGCGCTACCAGGCAGGAGAGCACCACCGACGGGCCGCCCCCGCTTGGCCGTGGACCGGCCAGGCAGCGCCCACCCAGTCCTCACTTTTCTCATCTGAGAAATGGGTCCATCACACCCACATCACAGTTACATGAGATGCATGATGCTCCAGCTCAGTTTTTAGCGCTTCCCAAGCGGTCAGGGAACACGGGCACCGCTCGTTGACCGTGATTACTCGTCATCACTCACTACCGTGGTACCAGAGTGAGGCGGGGGGCAGGAGCCCCGTGAGGAGCGAGAGCCGCGGGCGCGCTCCTCCTCGCCGTCGCAGGGCTCACACGGCTGCTCTGATTTCAGACGCCCCCCGGCCCCCCAGCTGACGGGAAGGCTGCTTTCTCCCTCGGCACGGCTTGGCAACCGGGCCGCCCCCGGCTCCCCCTCCTCACCCCTTCCTCGGGAGCCGCGCCCCCACAACGGCGCACTCTCGGCCAAGCCGCCTGTGCTTCTCCGGCCCCCGGCGAGTGGACCCCAAGCCCCAAGTCCCAGTTGAATCACCCCCTTCCTCAGCCTCCCCTTTCCCGTTTAGTAGAACTGAGCACTCCTTAGCTCCTGGGCCCCCACATTCCTTGTCCTCCCCAACAGAGCTACTGCCCGTGATCTGGGGTCTCCACGCACTTCCGAGCCCACCTGCTTCGGCGTCACCGACTGCCCCCTCCAGCTACCGGGAGGGAGCCCAGTGGCTGACTACCCCACAGGGAGGGTACACGTTTTTAAAGCTGTGCAAATCCAATGGGGAATAATATAAAAAAATAACTTTATTGGTTCATCAAGGCAAAAATGAGTTCTGGCAATACATATGAACATTAGTTTTGGGAAACTTTCATCTATTTGTACGTGCTTCCATATTTCAGAGCTCACAGGGAATCTGATTTCCCTGCTATTATTCAACTTTTAAAGAAAAGAAACATTTCGTTGAAACAAACCATTTAGTCAGATATTACACCAGCTCCCGGAAAATGGATACACAAGAGGATGCACTGAGTCTTAAAATTAACTTCCACTCTTGGAAACAACATTATGTTTACATGGCGGTTTATAGTGTATAAAGCACTTTAGCATATATTAGCGCGTCTCACCCTCCAACAACCCTCACGAACGCGCCAAACATTATTTCAAGTTCCTGCATGGATTTATATCTAAATGACGGATCTTGGTTTTGGTTAAATTAATTTCGCTGGGCATTTTGTATAGACCAGGTGCCACCTACTTCCGCTGTCAAAAGGGACGGGGTGGGGTGTGGGGGTGTGTGTCTTATGGATTCAAAGACAAATGAGCAGGATTCGGAGATGGGCCTCCAGGTGCCCTGACCCGGGTCTGCAAAGCCACACCTGTGACGCAGCCACCTGACTTAACAGCTGTAATTGGCCACATCTGCTGGGAGCTGTTCACCCAATGTGGGAAAGTAGCTTCCAGGGCACCAGGCACCCGCCAGTCAATTATCAGGCTCTGGGGAACTAAATGGACCTGATGCCCAGGCCAGGCGGATTTCTACATGGGAGAGCGGCTTTCTCCCAGGGAGCCTTTGCCCACCCTGGCCATCGTCAGAGGCTGCGCAGGATTTACAGACCGAGAAGGAACTCCTTCCCCAGCCTCCAGAGGTGCAGCGTAGCTGTTTCTCTCTCTCTCAGATGAGGCCCGTGAAGCTTCCGTGGAGGCTCGAGTCCCCTCCACGGAGGCCACGGACCAGCTCGCTGGGAGCAGGGTGGGACGTTCGGGGGCCGTGGAAGTGGGTGTCGACAGGCTGCTTTTGATCCGTGGATGCCGCACAATACATGCCTCGTGTTGAGCCCAGGTGCCGGCGAGGGGGGCAGCGGCCCGCAGCGGGCTGGGTGAGGGCCGAACTCCAGCGCCTCCTTTCACTTCACTGACAACGGCCTCTTTCTCCTTGACCGAGAATCAAAAACGCGCCCCACCTCAAGAGCGCGGGCAGCCCCGATGGTGGGGCGCGGCGGGAACGTGGCCGCTGGGGAAGGCGTGCCCGTGGCTTCCGAGGGCTGCTCTCGACAGGTGCCCACAACATCTGGGGTCAAGGTCAAATGAGGACTTTAGAAAAGTTTGATGAGGACACCGAGTTCCTCTGGCATATTGCGAACCGTCACAATAACCACGACGCTCCCTGAGTTGTACCAGCAGCCCCAGAAAGGAAAAGCACCGAGGAAGACCCGAACGGAGGAAGGGCCCATGAGAGGAAGGGAGCCTGCCTCTGGACAGCCACTCAGGCCGGTCACAGCCCCGGCTCCAACCCACGCGCACTGCCTGCATTCCCGCAGTACCACGAGAGAACAGCTTCTCTCAAAGCATCCACCAACTGGGGAAGCGGATTGGGCTTACCTGACAGAGCATCCGCCTACCACACGGGAGATCCAGGATTCAAACCCCGGGCCTCCTTGACTTGACTCGTGTGGAGCTGGCCCACGCGCAGTGCTGATGCGCGCAAGGAGTGCCATGCCACGCAGGGGTGTCCCCACATGAGGGAGCCCCACACGCAAGGAGTGCGCCCCGTAAGGAGAGCCGCCCTGTGCAAAAGTGCAGCCTGCCCAGGAATGGCACCGCACACACGGAGAGCCGACACAGCAAGACGACACAACGAAAAGAGACACAGATTCCCGGTGCCATTGACAAGAATACAAGCGGACACAGAAGAACACACAGCGAATGGACACAGAGAGAAGAAAACGGGGGGTGAGGGGGAGGAGAGGAGAGAAATAATTAAAAAATAAATCTTTAAAGAAAAATATTCACCACTGGTCCAATCAAAAATAAGTAACTGCCCGAAGTAGGCAATGCAGCAATTTGCCCATCAACGCCTGAGCATGCAGTGAGTCCTGCTGGCGATGAGACTCGAAAGGGAACAAAACCACTAGTCGAGGGCACCCAGCAGGGCCGAGGGGTCCGTGGAGGCCCCTGGCAAGCGGCCTGCATTTACGGGGAGTGGGCCTGGCTGGAGGCTGACCTACTCGGGGCCCCTATGCTTTCGTATTTCTCCTTTCTAAGCAGGCCTGCAAGCGAGGGCAGGTCCTCCTAGCTCCCGGCGGGAAAGCCACGGCGGGGAATCACACGGGGCCTTCTGCTGGTCCTGACGGGAGGAAAAGACTCCCAAACAGAAGCGTAAGAAAGCAGGACGGTCACGCTCACTTTTCACTCTGAGAACCCTCACCCAAGACAGCGCGGCATGCTGCCCTGGGAGACTGAGTGCGGAGCTTCCTTCGTGCTTGTTTGCCCCTTCCACAAGAAAAAATCCTATCTGTTCAACCAATTATTGCAACCTTGGCAAAAAAAACGGATCGAGACTTTAAAAATTCCCATACACTCTGGGGCTGCCGGGGGAGAGCTGGGGGCAGCGAGGGGGCACTGCTTTCGCAGAGTGAGGGTCGGGACAGGACGCGGGGGCCCGGCTCGGGCCGAGGGCCGGCGGAGGGCGGCGAAGAGGCTGCAGTGCGTGGCTGTGCGTCTGCGTTCAAATACAGAGATTAAAAATGTGAAAGAGAAAGGAAGGAAGGAGAGCACACAGCTGCTGTCCCCCAAACAGACCTCCCATCTGCCACCCGTGATTTGCATGTCACCTTCTCCAGGCTCATTTGTACTTCATTAACTGCCATTGACTTAACAAGATTTATGCAAATGACACCACAGGAGTCCCCAACTCCCACCGCAATCAAGTGATTATGTATGTACAACTCTCCACAGCAATGAAAAATTAATACGTGACAAGCCCACTCGCCACCGAGCCGGGCCTCTGCCTTTCATTTCTCTTGCTTTGCTTTTTAATTTTTATTCCAATGGACCTTAACTCATTGGTAAAGAAGCAGAACTCTCTGGGCTGACCTCCTCCGAAACCCCAAGAAGGACAAAAAGAGGTAAGGTGAACTCCTACTCATGGAAAATGAAGCCAGACTCCAGAAAATAAGTCACATTCTTGATGAGAGACCCTTCATTGGGAAGAAAGAAGAGGAGGAGCTCAGTGCCCTAACGATTCGGCTAGCTCCCACACGGTGGGGCCAGCCTTGCTTCTCAGAATGAACGGGCTGTAAGCCACGAGCGGAACTCAGCTAGCGTGCTCCCCGGCTCCACGTCCAACCTGTAAAACAACGGTTCAGGGTGCCCGCCACATTCCAAACCATCCACTACTAGATTGCTGTGGGACAAATGCGGCTGCAGTGATGAAAACATCGGCTGGTCCGGACCCCACCACCAGCACCAGCTCCACCGAGGTGGCTGAGGTTCTAAAACGACTCCCCCACCACCACGCAAGGGGGTTACAGCCGCTGTGCGGGCTTGGCGCGAACCCCAAGTCCTCTGCGGCTGCTGGGAAATGCAGTATCCCACGACATCAACCCCACCTGCCTTCCAGAACAGAACTGCAGCTGCCTTATCACAGGGCAAACATGCTCACAGACGTGGTTTTAGAAGTTTCTTCTGCACAGACATAAAATGTTTTTGTCTGAAGTCAGGTTTCAAATACATTAATTTAAAACCCATGACTTGGCTTGCTAAGCTCTGTGGAGACTTTCCAACACACACATAATGGAAAGAGCATGGCAGTGGGACTGAATTCAAATCCCCACCTTCCGCTTTCTCACTGGGAGCTCTAGAGCACCCACCTTCTGGGAGTTTCATTTAAAATAAGGATAATGCCACTAACTACCTCAAAGATGACAATTTTGAAGATTAAATGGGATGCGACGTGAAAAGCACTCAGAAAATAGTAACTGCTCACTTAGTTAAGTTCATCCTATGCATCAGATAAATCTGCTGCATGTCAAGAAAATGGTGTGTGGGTACCTCCCAGCCAGATTCTTCTCTTCCAATCTTCTCCTTTCAATTTCAAGTTGAAACCATCACACTGGCACCGCCAGGAACTGAGGGATCTTTAACAGTCTATGTGCCTTTGTAAACACAGGCATCTGGTTGACCCTGAATCTCAGCAGAGTTGCAAAAACTACTCTCCAGTCATTGGACTCACCCAGGACAACTAACAAAATGATGATGATGGACAATGCCCATCCTAAAAAACAGAGTATCTATAACTGCGAGCAAGGCAGTTCCATCTGTCTGCCCCATGGGATCTAAGTCCCCTGTCAATTGGAAACAATGGGCATCACCATCCTGAACAAACATAAGGTGAGAATGCAAATAAAGTAGATAATATTATTCTAGGAATGGAAGAACTATAACACTGATATAAAGGCAGTGGCCACCAGAGGTTCTGAGTGGAGGGAGAGGGAAGAATAGGTGTGACATGGGGCATTTTGGGGACATTGGAATTGTTCTGAATGACATGGCAATAGCGGATACAGGCCATCATATATTTTGTCGAAACCTGTAAAAATGTGCAGTGAAAAGTGGAAACTACAATGTAAACTATTGACAATGGTTAGTGGCAATGCTTCAATATGTGCTCATCAGTTATAACAAAGGTACCACACTAATGAGGAATGTTGTTAATGGGGAAAAGTGGGGGGGTGGAGGATGGGGGAGTATATGGGAATCCCCTATATTTTCGATATATCATTTATGTAATCTAAAGCTTCTTTAAAAATAAAATTACCAAAAAAGTACAAAAAAACAAACCCAAAGGCATGCAAGAGAGATCAACATGACCATCTATAAATCCATAGCACTCCGTCTGACTCAGAGTTGCCGAGTATTTCTAATGTAAAAGTTCCCTGTAGAGTCTCCAGGTGTGAGTGCTCCCAGGGACTTAGGCTCCCCATTTTACAGACGAGGAAGCTGAGGGCAGGTGAGACTGTGAAGAGGAGAATGCCAAGGTGAGGCTGGAATGCAGCAGGTGTGGACTTAACAGGAACGAGCGTGCCTATGTTTCACTAGGAATTCAGAGCGGGATTTAGATTTCAACATAGATTACTGCGAATATTCACAATCAGACAGCTTCCAGGGACTGAATAATTCTCATTTTACCCTTGAGAGTCAACCCCGATCCTCACGCATATTGAAAATCTCGTCTTGTGAAGTCAGCATCCGCCCCAAATGAGCAAGGTACAAACTGCACGCAGGTTTCAATTACTCCATGGGCCTACCCTCCTCCTAGAGAGACCCCCTGCATGCTAATGAGCCCCCACCCAAATCAGTGAGATTTGGGGCGATTAGGGACCAGCCCATTATTAAGTTTCAGTACCCCAACCAAAACAATCCCAGGACCAATTTTTAAATGTCAGGGGAAAAAAAGGTTTTTATGATTCTAGTTGAAACAACATAAAAATTGTACATTAAAATGACCTTATAGAGAGTTAGGTTATACATATGTGCACAAAGAAAATAATAAGCAACTCATGTGTATGAACCTCTAATGCCAGGAAATCATTTCAAAATGAAAATGCCATCCCCAGCTAAGCTGAAGGATTTCTTCATTTGTTGGCTTGGGGTTGTTCTTTCTTTTTTAACATACGGGATTTCTCTTAAGAGCACACGTGCTAGTCCACAGCGGTGACCCAGCACTTGGACACGTGTTTCTATGACGGCACGATGGCCTCGGTACTATCCCCAGCCTTCTCTATTCTCAGCCTGGAAAGTTCTCAACAGAGGCCCAGGGGCAGGGAAGGAGAAAGCTCCCGGGCAGTTCCAGTTACGCTGCGGTGGAGGCTTGGTTTTGTGTCATTTCTGAGCTTGCTGGAGCCCTTGTGGACTGGTCAGTGTCACCACAGAGATGCTTGCCCCTCCCAGCCCGTTTTGCCCCCACGACTCCATCCCCTGGTTCTAGCTGTGTTCCTTGTTATTTCAAATGGGTAAGATCTGCGTGGCTGAAAACAAACAACTGTATTTGAGTAAAGATTAGACCCCGTTTTAAGAGTAGCCAATGCCAATGGCAGTTCTGAAAGGATTCATAAAACCATCCAGGGGTATGCAAAAGAGGCGAGTGGATAAGGGAGATGGAGAGGATCAAACTGGTCCCAAGTGATGCCCCGCGGAGGCAGGGCTACTGTCCTGCCCCCAGATTTTCCCCCCCTCTCATGCAGAATGCCCTCCAAATTAACTGGCTATCTTTAACAGACCAAAAGGAGGCATTTCCAGAAGCCACTGTGCAGGCCTGAAGCCTTTATTTTTTATTTTCCTTGGAAATAAAACAGCGCAACACGTCACATGAACCGTCATTCTACCTGAGACATGAAGTACTTTACGTCCAGTTTCTGGGCTGGAAAACCTATTTTAGGCTAGCACCAGAGGCCAAAACAAATCCTTGAATTCAAGTCCTGTTGTGTAATGAGGAAGTTTAATTAAGGCCCCGCATTACAGCTGTAAATGTTCTTTTATATAATAAGGTCTAAATGAAACTGAACCTAATCAAAGTTACAATTCCTTCATTAGCAAATTACAAACAAGAGTGCACAGCTGACACACCGCCTATGATTATCACAACTAATTGCCTCGTTGTTACAAACCGGCCTGGAACGGCGTTCAGATGTCCGTCTGCGAGAGCAAATGAGGGCCACGTCGGGCTCTTCCTATGATCACAAGGGGCTCTTGTATGGCGATCCGATGTACCCCTGTCGGCCAGCGGCCACGGCCCAATCAAAGCCGTGCTACAAAGACCGCCTTTGAAGCCAGCGCAGCCTGGAAGCACACTCCATGTGCAGGCGGGCAGACTGCACTTCATTAGGCCTGTTGTCACGTTTTCCCTCTTCTTATTCTAATGATCCTATTTTAATACACACAGGAACCTCTCCTAATTGATGTCAAGTGAGTGACTTTCACATTCATCAACAGAGCACATCAAACAAACCCTGGCGCACGAGCCAGCCTGGTGGCCCGGAGACCCGGGGAGGGGCTCCAGCTCCGGGAGGGGGGCGGGGCAGGGGCGCGTACCTGTTTAATTGGGATTGCGCGGCCGCTCCCGATGCTGTCGGCGCGGGCCTCCAGGCCTTTCTTCTCTTTGTCTGGGTCGCTCCCTTTCCGAGACTGCAAAGCAAAAGGAAGGTTGGCATTCAGTTGAGGGCTGCGGTTCACAGATGGGGGCTCTGCCCTTGGTTGGACCGTTTCCGCAAATACATATTTAGGAACCGCGTGTGACAGGCGTGTGTACGGGCACACAAACGTCCACCCGGGGAGCGGCCGCCCTCGCTGACTCAGTTTAGAGAATTCTCTAAACTTTTCCTCCTACTCTTCCCATGGCCAAATTATCTTTTAATTCTTTTTTAAAGAGTTCAAAATTCAATTACTAGAAACCAATGGACCATATAGGAAAGTAACGCCCAACAGGAAAACACATTCCAAAGCCGTGGTTAATATACCCAAGGAGAAAAGGGGGTTCTCGCGGCCTATTTGGAAAACCTACTACATAAACGTATATATTTAATTACTGTCTGAGAGATTTAAAAAATTCGATTAACTGTTCAGCTGTGCAAATGAACAGAGCACCCTTGATTAGCATCAAGGTGCAATTAATGCTTCTTTTCATTGTTTTTGGATGGTGAGAACAGCGAATTCAAAGTCAAACAGATGTGCAACATACACAAGTAATAAAGGGGCAGAGAAGTTAAAAATATTCTTTAGACGAAATGTAGCAGCACTTGGGAAAAAGGAGGGGCTTTGCCTGCCAAGTACCTGAGACGGTTTTCGGGGATGTGTGCCGGCGATCGACCAGGACGGCGGTGATTTTTAATTCAGGGGAGCTACCGCCTACGGGCCACCCCGGCTGGAGGAGCGCCACAGTCTAAGTC
Source organism: Dasypus novemcinctus (assembly GCF_030445035.2). NCBI lineage: Eukaryota > Metazoa > Chordata > Mammalia > Cingulata > Dasypodidae > Dasypus > Dasypus novemcinctus. The sequence goes on from NC_080679.1 coordinate 8,027,810, forward strand.
CCCATCTCCGACGGCGGGAGAAAGTGTGAGCACAATGATTTTCTGACAGATTTATTTTATTATGAGAGAAAGATCTGAGACTCGTCCTCCTTAATAACGGCACTGACAAGTGACAACTTCACTCCATTACTTTTCAATGGGAACATTACTCACGCAATATTGAAAATGGAGAAACATTTTCATGTGCTTTTCAAATCTGAGATGATATATGAAATGAATATACTTGGTGGTGTCCAGCACTGCAGTGGAGAGCTAATGAAATCCAGTTTCAAAGTGACGAGAGACGGAGCCGCTGGTTTATTTTATTTTTTAATATTTAAAGAGGCAATAGCATAGGACATAAAAAGCAAACACACAAAAAAACAAGGGTGGATGGGATGGAGTTTAGAATTCCAGGAGAGGTCACTGCCAAACTTAGGAAGGAGGGCAAGGAGAAAAGTTCCCATGACGTAAGCCCTCTGAAGGGCTGTTCTCCTGAGCACATCTGCTCATGGGAAAACATGCTTCTTAGATGAGTCTAAGAATGGACATTTATTGAGTACCCACTGTGTGCTGGCCATTTATTGAGTACCTACTATATGCACTTCTTCTTTTGAGCTGGTACAAGTCTGGAGTGAAATGACCAAGTAACACAAGCAACAAACAGAAAGTTGCTGAACATAAAGCAAGACTTTCCCCTAGGGCTAGGAGGGAAACAGTAAAAACCCCTTGCCATGAATTTTAGCTATTGAGAACCTGCTTTCTTTGTAATTAATAAGAGTAGTTAAAAGCAACACAAGAGCCTTAAAATATCTTCTCCCCGCATCTCGATTCATGGGAAACCTGGCATGTGAGGCTTGCATTTGTGAAATAAAAGTCAATGTTCACAGTGACGCTCTTTTTTTTTAGAAAAATTTTAAACCAACCAAGTATCAACAGTCCTCGGGAATTTTATAAATTCTAAATTTCTAAATTTGGAGATCCATCTTCATTATTCTCTATTAACCAGAATAATTAACAGAGCAAACAAACAAAAATTAACATCTTCCTCAAGGCAGCACATCTGTCCCACAGTTACCCTGTTCTCCAAGCGGGAATTTCCAGATTCCACGAATAGCAGGAAGAAATGGCCAGTGTATGTCTGTAAGGAGAAGCTACGAAGAACTACGCACTGCATCTGAGCACACGCAGAGACTGATGAGACCAAAAAAGAGCAGACGTCATTACAAAAGTGAAACAAGCATCTCCTGGTGGCGGTGGAACACTTTGGCGCAGAGTCAGGCCACTAAAATTTTAGGGAAAGAGCGGGGACAGCCAATGGGGAAGGGTGCGAGCCCCGGCTGCGCTGTTAGTACAAGCTCTGCAATTGCTTCTTCCCACCCCTGGCCCCGCTGGATAGCCATAAAACTGAAATCCAATGACAAACTAAAACGAGTAAGTGCAAAATCCCGCGATGTGTAAATTCCAGGAGGGGATCCGTGTTTTCCTGCCAACTTTTGGGAACACACTGCCAGCGGCACTGCTGGAATGGCTCCGCGGGGCCATTTGCTACGACCTGGGGGCCATCGGAGCTCTGGCGGGCTGGCCGGGTGTGGTTCCAGCGGTGATGAGGGGTGTGCCCCGCAGAAGGTCGGGGGCTGTTCTGTCGGAAGTGCTAGGACGCCCTAAGGGTCACCTGCCTGTCTAGAACCGTTTCAAGGGCCCATCCTCCACCAGCTAAGGGGAGCAGGGACCACAGCCGCCCTGGCCCAAGCCATCCAACAAGAAGCCGAGTCCCCTTCTCATGCATGGAGAAGTCGGGGGCAGCGGGAACACGCTGGCCAGGGAATCGAGGTTCCCCTTCTCTACAGCCAGCCTGAATGCCACTCAGACAGCTCCATTTCTATTCCCTGCCTTTGCTGCCTTCTTGCGAGTTCTTCGCAGCCTCTGGTTACTGAGGCATCGGCCTTGCCTTACGTGGGGAGCTTTGGAAAACACCTTGTGGCTGTGCCTGCTTATAGGGAAACAGGCAGAGCAATGACACGGGCAATAAGGATACACGCTGGAGGCGTTTTAAGAGACGGGTGGAGAAAATAAACCACCACCTTCCTGCTAATGCCAATCCCTGCCCAGGAACAGAGGGGAACGTGTTCAGGAGGCAACCGTGGAGGGCCTCGACCTTGAACTAGGACTTTTTGATTTCTTAAAAAATAAAGCAGCAGCTGAGGCAAGGGCTGCTCTTGTCAGTGCTGAACACGCCTGTGTTTGTTATTCCTGTGTGTGCAAAAGTATTTTCTCAAACTCCGGGAAACAGTTTACCCAAGAGTAAATCAGGCGATGAAATGAAATCAACCGCTCTGAGAATCCATATTACAAAACCAGCGATTAAATGGATGTTGTGTTTTAGGGTTTGTTTTCTCAAAAATGCTCTTTCAAAGAAATACGTGAAATAAGATGTAATTTTGCTTTTGTCTAGTACAGGGTAATTCCTACTGTAAATCCAGTGCACAATTTGCTACTATTAGAGAGATTTAAAGATGGTACTCTTTTGTAAAAAGAGGTACGTGATTTATTTTTGTTTAAAAATGTATATAAATATAAGCATATATATCAGGGCGTACAAAGTGGTAACCCCAGGGTGGAGCACTGAAGGCATGCTCTCTGTAATTTATAAGCATGGTATTTGAGGTATGATGTAGCGACTGCTAAGCTATGTGTGGCCTCTTTGTGACTGCTAATAAATAGGGTGGATCATGCTCCTCCATTTGGGTAGTGCAACCCCAGGTTGGCGGGGTTTTTCTTTACTGAGATGGTTCAGCATTTAGCCATCTATCTTCCACCAGACACTTCTAAATAAGTACCCCTTCCATCAATGTAAGCCAATAATTACCAGCAATGCCAGGGACGATGGGTCCATGACATTTTACATATTTAAGAATGGAGCAAATTGGTAACAATAAGAATTTAGTTTCTTAATTGCTGCAATTCCAAAATTAATTTGCCTTCTTTGCATTCCTGGGATGACACTGACATCTAGTGGAGTTAGTATTGCCAAGATTGGTACTTAATAGTACCCATCATCATCATCATCATCATCACCACCTTATTTGACGTCAACCCCTGTCCTGCCCGCGATTTCAGCCCTTTTCCTTAAGCACCAAGAAGCAAACCCAATAGCATTAGCTGCTTTGGTGGCTCCAGATTTTTGTTCCCACTAATAACTGTGTTCCCACAATTCTTAAAGGACTATGTTCCTAAAATAAGTGGCTCTCCAATTATTTTCCAACATTTCAACAGACAGGGACTAAACACTGATAATGCATAGATTCGTGGTGTGCTCTGTTACCAGATACAACAATTTACGCTGTGAAACATTGCAATATTTCCCGTCGCCACAGCGACGAGCTTTTGTTGGCTCCTGCAACCCGCCCTCCCCACCTGGCCTCTTCGTGCTGCCTGTACATGTGGGTGCGTGTGTGGGGGTAAGGGGCAGGCGGTCCTTCAGCTCTCACTTCCCTCCTCTCTCTGCTCTTGAAACCGCTTCCTCTCAAATGCGGGTCCACTCTGGCGACAAGTCTTCCTGACAGACACACAGCAAAGCCAGGGCTCTGCGGACAGCAGATGCAAGGGGGAGAGTGACTGACTCCACCAGGGCGATTTTGGTTCTTTTGATGTGAGAGTGTTCTTTGCCTGCATCCTGGGTTGTCAGGCACCCAGTGGGCAGGGACCAGCTCCAGAGCTGCTCCAGTCAACGGGGAGGGCAAGGGGGATGAGCTGGAGCTCTCCTTAGGGGTGGCTCCATTTTTAAAGCTACTTCCTGGCTTTTCACTGCTTTCCTTGGAAAAGGCAACACAGTCATTCTCAAAGGTATCCTGAGATAGGACGCTCCCCCTTTCCAACACACCCTAAGAAGAGGCGCAAAGATGCAAGAAGAACTCCTTGTCCACCCTGAGCCTCCTCCCCCTACCCCAGCATGCACCTGCTCACGCCCCACCCTGCTCTTTTCTGGACCCCCAGCTGCATCTTGGCCAATCCAAGTCTAAAGTCCACTGAGTCACACGTTAGTGCACAGCCCGTGCTTCTTCGCCAAAAACCCTCACCCCACCCTGGGTGGATAAAAGGACCCCTGGGTATTCGACAGAGCCAGCAAGTGGCTGTTTAAGTGGTTGCTATTATTCTCTGGAGTTTCGCAATAAAACATTTTATGCATGTAAAAATTAAGCGCATCAGGTGCTCATCTGCATTCTCCAGAAAACCAAACACCTACCTCCTGAGCTGTCCGACAGTCGGACAACGACTTTTGTTTAACATGACTAGAAATCATTTTCGCAGCACATGAGTGGCAGTGAGAAAAATTAAAGCAATCCCCGGAAGACTCTCACGCGCAGGACATGATTTTCCTAACAACCCCACAGCAGAAGTGCTACCGTTTCTAGCTCAAAGAGGTTCGGAGCTTGCCCGAGGTCAAATGCCCAGCAGGCGTGGAGGGCCGAGGCCTGAGCTGGAGCCTGCCTGTCTGATCTGCACCCCGTCCCCTTGTCACTCTGCCCCTCCAGCAGCAGTGTCTGCCAGAACCACATGGAGCTAGCCATCAGCGATGGAAAGGCAGGGTCGTACGGCGGGGAGTGGACGGTCAACAGACTTGACCGTGACGCTCCAAGGGGAAAAGAGCCTCAATCATGGAGGAAGAGGGACGGACCTACTGGCCTCGGCAGCCAAGTGCACCATCAAGAATGCCATCTCCAACCAAGGGCAGCTGATCAGATTATTATTCCAGCCCCCCTTTTATAGTCTTTTTGTTTAAAACAGAAGATAATGAAATCCTTTGTATCTAAGTCAGCAAGAATCAATGAAAAAAAAAAAAAAGTCAAATGGCTTGACACAGGGCATCATGGACACCTGGGCCAGATAATTCTTTGTTGGGGGAAGCGGTCGTGGGCATTGTTGGAGGGTGAGCAGCATTCCTGAGTTCAACCCATTGGATTACAGTAGCACCCCCGACCCCAAGAAGTGACAACCATAAAGGTCTCCAGAAATTGCCAACTATCTCCTGGGGCACAAAATCGTCCCCAGTCGAGAGCCACTGGTTTCAAGCAGGTACACTAGTGTAGCTGAGACGATCTGAGCAGTGAGCACGGAGACTCAAGAGTTCCGTGCACTCTTTCCAAGGCCAAGGACTTTAGTCAAATGACACAACTGCCACGGTGTCTGTGATCGATTAGCGATGTCTACTTCCGTGTCCTCTATACTTCAGGGTTTCTCTACATCCCCATCACCCTAGGAGCTTTTTAAAACTACACATGCCCAGCCCCCAACCACAGAGTCTAAGTCCAATGCTAGATCACAGATGATTCCGAAGCCAACCCCAACTGGGGAACCTTTTTGTCAATGTGCCTCCACAAGACACTGAAGGCTCTGGTTGGCAAAACACCTGATACGCACCTGCCTCCCCTCCCACTGCCCATCCCCACACTTTACACACCCTTGTGTGAGGAGACAGGTCCCGTGGACGTAGCGGCTTATACGCCTCATCGGAAGGGCTAGACACACACACATCTGCGAATTCTGACAAGCTTGTCCTCTCCTCACCTTTGTGCTCCACGTGCCCAACGTGACAAGTCACAAGATAATAAATATCTTTGGTAAGAAGCCCTGTTCTTCAATTTGAGTTCACCTATCAGTGCTTCCCCCTTACTGAGAAATTCCCATTTTACTAACTATCCAAACCTTTGCCTCTCCTACTTTTCTTAAGGTTTCCACAGGAATCACTGGGATTTTCATTATTTTCAATGGGAACCACCTGGCCGCCAGACTGATTCTAACTCAAATTCTCCGCTATCACAGGCAGACTTCCTTCCGGGGTTGGCACTCACGGTGAAAAGGTTGGAGCGGCGCTTGGACTGCTTACGGACGGGAGTGGGCGTGTTGGCGGTGGGAGGAACGTCGATTCGAAGTTCCTTCTGGCTGGTGCTTGGAGTCGACGGTACGGAGGAGGAGTAGTCACTTAAACTCCCGCCTCCATTACTCGTCTGTAATGATTAAAAACCACGGTTTTACCAAAGGTCCCCTCCAGGACTCTAATGCCACCCCCTACGCAGTGTCACCGCCACCAACGGAGCAAGCCCCACCGAAGACCACCACGCGGCAGGCTGGGTGGGTTCTCGTGGGCTGCGACGGTCGTATCAGAACCCAGCACACAGTTTCATTCTAGAACGTTCCAACCATCCGCTCTCATTCTAGAACACGCCAACCATCCCCGAGGAGTTGTTTTGTCGAAGGAAGGTTATTTTTAAAAAGAGAAGACTATTCATTTAATTTAAAAAAGGTTTTTGAGAGCTAAAGGTATTTATCTTCTATTTCCTTTGGAAAATGAGGGGCTTGGTTAAACGAAATGGGTTTGCTCTCCGATTCCTTCACTACTCTAAATCAGACGCAGGAAGAGCTCCCGTTCACCTGGTGCAACCACGGCTAACTTTTGAAGATGTCATCTTGAAAACCTGAATGCTGTTGGAAAATACTTCCAGATTCACAGAAAACTAAGGCTATATGGGGTGAAGACACAGCCTTCCTTGATGGTAACTTTACAGATCCCAATTTTACATGCAGTAACTCGCTGACTTTCCCAGGCAAACTCACAGCAAGGTATCAAACCATCTCACTGCACCCTAAAAAAAAAAAAGTGTGTCGATATGATACCTGACCAAGAAATGTTAATCAAAACACAAGAGTGCAGGCAAAACGAAGCCAACGGTTTCCTTAATAGGCTTCTGGTTGGGTTCTTCAGAGTAACAATGATTTCATTTGCTTCCAAGTAAATAATTTAGCAAAATGTTATTATGGAAAGATAGTTTCCACGTGGCCTAAGGGAGATGGTAATTATAATTGAATGCTTCCACCAAATTTAAGCATAAAATGGGATGAGCCCGGAGATTTTACCCACAACTGTTTAACCTACAGGCAGACTAGCCCAGGACCAAAGGAAGGCAATGGGAGTCACAGTGGAGGCAGTAGCCCACACTGCCCTCCACGACAACTCCCCTCGAGCCAGCATGACTCACGGCACAAGCAGCATGTCGCAAGGAAACATTAAGGAATGTTCCCCATAAAAAATACGTGGCCACAGCAGTTTCTGAAGGGAAGGTGAAGTCAATTACAAGCATGCTGTTATTTATAAAGTTGAAACGGGGGGGGGGGGGGGGGGGGGGGGGGACAATCAACCTTAGAAACAGCTGCAAAGAAGGGGAAGCACTCGTTCTCCTGGGCGCTCGCCTCTCCTCCCCACCGAGCATACCTGGCTTATATGCACAGCAGACACCTGCGCGGAGCAGACGGACGAGTGGCTCGGAGAGTTGGGTAACGACTTGCAGGGCCCGATGGAGAGCTGCTGCTTCTTCCTCGTGGCGACAATCTTCTGGGCGACTGCGGGACACAAAGCGAGAGAGACAGATGTGAGGGTGGCCGTCAAGCACAGGCGATGAAGCTGCTCTCCCCTGCTTCTGGTGACAGAAGGCTCGATGTTCAGTTATGCACGTGACTGCCAGCATAACCATTACATTTCCCAGGCCCCTAGGAACCTTCCCTGAAACCTGCCCTTTGCCCTCTTCCTTCTTGATGTCTTTCTTCCTGACTGCCTGAAAGGCACGAACATTGGCCACTGCCCTGCTGGCCCTCTTGGACCATGAGGTGGCCTTGGGAACGGAAGCCACATGTGGTGGAAGACGAGACCGAAGGAACCAGCCCTCTGATGCCATAGAAAGATCCACAGCCCTGCGTGGACCGCCACGGAAGCCTGGAACGCGAAATGGAAATAGTCATCCGTCTTGTTTAAGCTGTTCTAATGGAATAATTTTGTCCAGTTACTTGTGGCAGAGATAATCCCAAATAATACAGAATAATTCAACCAGTCCTTGAAAGTCAAAAATCTTTTCTTTTGTATTGCCTAAACAATAACTCTAAACTTTACAAGTGACTGCACAGAATTATATTCAAGGACATGTAATTATATCAAGACCTTTTTTTATTTAAATATATTACTACACACATTGGAAGTTTATCTTAATCAATACGAATCTAAATTCAACCAGCCATAACTACTCCTGGCAAATAGGCTCGCTGATAAAGCATACTGAATTTAATTGGAAAGGAAGTCAACGATTAGAAAACTCTTCCTACACCAATAGGTGTCACTACAGGAGAATAACTACAGTTTTTATTTGAATAGATGTGTGTCTTTGGGGACCGGCTGTAATTAAGTTCAATAATATTCAATCCTTGTCTTGGCCCAGAGAGCCAGTGTTTTTTAAAGATGCTTACACAAGGGCCACGTCCTTCCCCCTGCCAGCAGGCTGGGATGAGGAAGGAGCGCACATCGTGCTGGAAGGTCATTTCTTTTCCAAATGAATACAATTTTAATAAGGAACTGGTTTGTCCATAGCTTTCAGTTCACATGTAAATGAATGGTAACATAAATATGATTAAGTGAAAATGCGATATATAAAAAATGGTGCACAGACATGAAGAAGCAGCTTCATTAGTTACGTCCCACCTCCAATAGGCCTCTTATCATCCTGAAAGGATGATATCAATTAATTTATCTTCCTGTAGTGTATTGATCATAACCTTCATCAGCTAATCATGTTTAAATTACAGAGGAATATCGTGGCACTCTGTCATTTCAAAACCATTGGCGTATTGATCTGGGCTCTTTGAAGACATACATTAGAATATTTTAAAACTTATTATGTGAATTCAAAAATAAAATGCAAGATCAGATTTTAACAGTTGCAGAAACATTTGTCCTTTAGGTATACTGTAATCCCAAAGATTGAAAGTAAATTAACTTAAAATCATGATTACTTAGGGGATTGCCAATTTACTACTACTTCTTTTTATTAGTATTATTTTAAATAGCAAAAAGTGTTTTTGATCATGAACTATACTGCATTTTTGTTTCCCTCCCAATCTCAGAGTTATGACTCAGCTGTACGAACACATGGACTTTGATCTTTAAACTCATGGAAAATGCACAAATGCCAAAAGAAAACAGCAGACCAGCAAGCTCTGAGAGTCTTGTAGAGATATACAAATCTGTTTTCTAAGCTAAGGAGAGATTTGAGAAACATTCTAAGACAAATCAAATATGTTATTAAAATCCTCATTTGATGAAACTCCAAATGCAAATCAATGTTCCATCCTTCCCACTTGGAGGCTAGGAAGAGAGAGTTCATGAGCAAAGAGAACGTTTTGACAATAATTTCTCTCTTCCAGCAATGGAACAGGATTGTACCAAGCGTGAGCCGGTTGGTAAACACAAAGGTTACATGAGTCTTCCATTTAATGACTGTTCTACCACATTTACTACAAAAAAGGAATCACAACACGTAAGAACTGGTAACATTCTGTTTTTGCTTCCCTAGAACTTGTCCCTATTTCCCCACCTACCCATCATTTTCACGTCCTTCCTACTCCCACCCACAAATGAAGGCAAGGAAATGATTTATAAATATTTTCTTCTAAAATGCAGAGCCTGCTTCAGGGCTGTAGGAGAACTGTAGAAACAGGAGAAAGCTCCCTTGGCGAAGGAGGAGGAGGAGGAAGAGGAGAGGGCAGCGGCAGGAGAGCAGCAGGGGCGCTGGACATCGGCAGCCACGAGTGGTGCACGCTGCTCTGTCCCTGCTCTGTGGCCTGGGAGGAGCGGCCTCTGTGTCTCACCCCGAGCCCTCCCTGAACGAACTGCTCAAGTGTGCAAAAGCCAAAGTGACCACTGCCACCGAAGACCCACGCTAATGCCAAAGTGTGCAAATCCACAGGCGCCTGGGACGGCAGAGCGGAGAGGGGGTGTGAGGGCGGAAACAACTCAAAGGAAATGGGATGCCAAGGGGGGGAGGCCCGATCTTCTGTAACCACCGCCATCAATTACGCCTCACACTTAGAAGCCGGCAGGTTCAAAACATGACGACTCAAAAATGCAGCCTAATACATTGCCAAATTCAGTTAACAGGAAAACTGAAATAGAGTGATGGCTTAAAGATTAGAAATAGAATACATACTAATTTAGAAAAACTAAAATGAAGGAAAAATAAATTGGGGTATTAAAAAACAAAAAATATTATAAAGCTTTGTTTTTGCTGTTTTGCCTTTCATATCCTGCCATGGCCCCCTGGGTGGACTGGGGGAGAGTGTAAACTACAATGTAAACCACTACCCATGTGGTACAGGAGAGCTCCAAAATGTATTCACCAAATGAAATGAACGTGCCGCAATGATGAAAGAGGTTGTTGATGTGGCGGGGTATATGGGAACCCATTATATTTTTTGAATGTAACATTTAAAAAATAAATAAATAAAGAGGGAAAACCAAAAACATCACTATTACCCCAGACTGCACCGGCTGAGCTTTGATCTCCATTTGCTCATTCAACAGATGAATGTCTTAGATATTTTATATATAGGTATATACATTCAAAAACAAAAAACCAAACAAACAGAAACACAATCACCTGAGCTTCCTTGAAAGGATCAGGAATCTTTCACCGCTGAGATCTGAAGTCCACTCGGTTGGGGTGACAGCCTTTACTATCTGCCCCAGGACTACGCCGAAGTCAGCACGTAGTGAGAACGTTTGCACTCTCACCAAGGCCACTAACCAGTTAAATAACCCTCCTTATGTTCCAGCAGGAAGGCTCAGCGTTGTTCTAGAAGCCATCTCCTCCACGATTTAAACATCTTGTTGGGGTAACGCACACAAGATAGTCTTTAACTAGCCCTTGCAAACATCCCACGGTATCGCGGTCAAATACAAGCCAACCCCATCGATGGCGTCTGACCTCAGACCGGAGCCTGTCCTTGTGTGTGTGTGTGGGGGGGGGGCTGCAGCCCCAGGAGGACCTGAGGACTGCGTGGGGTTTCTTAAGGTGGGCACTTGTGCACACTTCTGCCTATGTGTTTTCATTCTTCAATTTAAAAGAAATTTGCATGTCACTATTATAAGGTGTTAGTAATAGGGTGGTGTATGGGAAAAAAGAAACCTAATGCAACTATGGACTATAGTCAGTATTATTTTAATATTCTTTCATCAACTCTAACAAAGGTTCCACACCAATGCTAAGTGTCAACAGTGTGGGGGGTATATGGAATGCTGCATTTTCAACATGCCTTTTAAGTAAATGTACAACTTCCCTGATTTAAAAAAAAAGTATGCTAAGTAGAAAAAGAAAAAGACACAAAGTCCTATAGTATGATTCCATTTGTAAAAAAAATGTAAATATAGATAAATATCTATAGTGACAGAATTAGATTAGCAGTTATGTAGGGCTGGGGTAAGAGAGAGATTGGGAGGGGACTGCTAAGGGTATTGGGGGTTTTCTTTTTGGAATAATGAAAATGTTCTAAAATTGACTGTGGTGGATGAATGCACAACACTGTGATTCTACTAAAAGCCAACACTGTACACTTTGGATAGAATGTATGGTATGTGAATATATCTCAATAAAATTGCTTAAAGTAAATTTAAGAACTTAAAAACAAAACAGTGAATTATACATGTACTTCCTCTACGAATTTCTAATTTCCTACTGGATAGAAGGTAAAGGGCACTCAGGTACTTGAAGAATTCCTAAAATCCTGGGTGACTGCCCCAGGTCCACTTCTACTTTGTTTCTAAATGATTTGCACTAAATGAGAAGAGCAAACTCCTTTGGTCACACGGGGGCAGTCACCAGTCCAGCCCTGCACACTCCCAGCCATGGGGAGCCAGTGGCACCAGCAGCTCTGTCCTCCCTGTGCTGACAAATGAACAGCGGGCCAGCCAGGGTTCTCTGCTTCACATCTATTAACTCAGAAAACCATCAGGTCTTCAAGTTTACAGATGAGAAAAATGAGGCAGGGGGGCGTCCAGTGGCCCAAGAGGGATTCGAGGCCGGTCGACCTGGCTCTGGAGCTGTGCTGGGCTGCTACCTGCACAGTACTGTCTTGGTGCAACGGAGCACTGCATTTCCTGCCAGCGTCCCCCCACTGGGTGATTCTTTTTCCAGAGCAGGGCTCAAGTGTCCTTTTGCCCTGGCCCCTCATTGCCCGGCCAGCACAGGTTCACCCAAGCTGCTCGCCAAACTCTGATTTCACCGTCAGCCTTCCTGAAAGCAGGTGGACTCTCCCTGCCTTCACCCCAGCCAACCTGGCTTCTGTCTCAGTCCCGGTGAACCTGCATTGCTAAGGGCATTCATATCCATCCTGAAGGCTGGGGAGCAAATTATTTGATCTCAGAGCAGCATGTGACACACTGCTCACTAATTCCCTCTCTTCTTGGGCTTCCATGACAACCTGCTTTCCTGGTTTCTCCCTTCTGGCCTGAGGTCTCTGTCCTTCTCCTCGGCCAACGCTGTCAATGCTGGCGTTTCCCAGGCCTCCTCCTTCAGCTCTCCTGCATCTCTGAGCATGCCTCCCGAGGAATCCCCTTTGTGGGAGTGTTTCAGGGAGAGTGCCTGAAACAGCTCAAGCCCATGGCACCAAATTTACATAGGAAATAGCCCTGCCCCATCCTTTCTACGTCTTATTACTGTCCACCCAATTATCAAATAGGTCTTTCCCCTTTGAGACCTGAGATCCCCCAAAGTTTGTAATGCCCCGTCTGAGCCTCCTCACTTCACCCACCAAACCCACTTCTATATTTTCTAGATTTGTAAATGGTACAACTGCCATCCCATTCCCCAGACAGAAATTGTCAATTCTCCTCTGGACTTTTTTTTTTAAAGATTATTTATTTATTTATTCCCCCCTACCCCTGGGACCCACTTGTCTGTTCTCTGTGTCTGTTTGCTGCATTTCTTCTTTGTCCGCGGCACAGGAATCTGTGCTTCTTTTTGTTGCATCATCTTGTTGTGTCAGCTCTCCCTGTGGGTCGCGCCATTCCTGGGCAGGCTGCACTTTCTTTCGCGCTGGGCGGCTCTCCTTACGGGGCACACTCCTTGTGCGTGGGGCTCCCCTACATGGGGGACACCCCTGCATGGCAGGGCACTCCTTGTGCGCATCAGCACTGCACGTGGGCCAGCTCCACACGGGTCAAGGAGGCCTGGGGCTTGAACCGTGGACCTCCCATGTGGTAGACGGACGCCCTAACCACTGGGCCAAGTCTGCTTCCCTGGACTTTCTTTTAAATTCATCAAATTCGTCTCCACGGTCACTAGTTTCATTCACAGCCTTATCCTTCCCCAGCTGCCAGACCAGTCACCATGAAGGCACCCAAGGCCTGTCAGATCTTACCATATCCAACATCCAGAATCCAGAGCCAAGATTCCTGAGAAAAACGGGGCTCCTGCATGTTTTTGAAGGGTGGGCTGTGTACTCCCGCTGCTTGCTTCCATACAGATGGATTCGCACAAGCCCTACAACTTGCAGCCCCTCACTCGCTGTACGCTAGAGGGGAGAGGGGCTCGTGTGACTGGCGAGCTGAGGATAAGAAAGCAGGCCTGCATCTCGCTGCCCCTTTCACGCCCTCCCCCTTTGGGAGCCAGGGTGCCTGTGGATCAAGGGATGTGGGAAGGGCTCCGGGGCTGCCTGCATTGATGGGAATTTGTAATAGGAAGCTCAGACAAGCGTCATTCTCCAGCACAGCTTGAATACTCAAAAAGCAGTAATTTCATCTTCCATGGGCCTCGCTGTTCAGTCTTCTTAGTTGGTTCAGAACTCCAGTGAGGGCAGCCACCAGCGCCCACCTTGCCAGCCTCACTGCCCTGCCCCTCCCCTTCCCTGTCTCAAACCACAAAAGTAATCACGGTTACCACAACATGTCTCCCTTAGACAAGCCGTCACTGGGGCCCAAACATCCTCCTCTCCTTTTTCCCTCGGCTGAGCCTTCTCATGATCCAAGCCACCTCCAGCACTGCCTCTCCTGTGGAAGTTTCTTTTTCCAATCACCTAGAGTCCCCTAAGAAGCTGGGTGTGCTAACACGGCTGCCTCCCTATTTCACTGATGCCCTGACTCCTAATACCCCCTCCACCCCACCCCACGCCGGGCCCGAATCCCTAGTGCTAGATGTACAGAAATTGCTCAATACACGACGGTGTGATGAACGAGTCCAAACTGGAGACGTGCTAATTCATGTTAAGTTGTTGGCCTCCTGCTCTCTACTTACAGGAAGCGTCTAGTGGACTCTAGATTCTTCCTGCCTGGCACCATCTGGCACTACCGACACCCACAACGAAGCGCCAAAATGTTTTTTTTAATGAAGATTATGACATTTTTGCAATAGCTGAACAAATGCTAGTAAACTTAAGCCACAAAATATCTTTTCTTGTTTAAATGATTGGCTTTAATTCATCAAGTAATGTATTAGTCAGCCAAAGGGGGTGCTGAAGCAAAGTACCAGAAATCTGTTGGCTTTTACAAAGGGTATTTATTTGGGGCAAAAGCTTACAGTTACAAGGCCCTAAAGAGTCCAACTCAAGGTTCCGTAAGAGGCACTTCCTCACCAAAGTCAGCTGCCACGTGCTGAAGTACGATGGCGGGCGATCTCTGCTGGTCTCTCCTTCCTCCTCCCTCTTAAGGCTGCGTGAGCCCAGCTTCTTCTGATCTCAGCTCTAGGCTGGCACAGGGCTCCTTTCTTTCCAGGCCTTCTCAGGTGCTCAGCTGCGCTGGTCTCTTCAGCTGCAAACTATCAGGCAAATGGCTCGTCTCTCCCCAGGGCTTTAACCGAGCCTTCGCCTTTATATCACACGGCAGGACTGAAATGACCACGTTCTCTTCCCTTTCTATGGAGCGCTCTCTTTTCTTGTGTCTTCTGGACTGCGTGTCCATTTACATCAGCCCACCAATGAGGTGGGGACTCAACCCCGAGTCATGCCCTACTGCTGTGGTTGAATCAAAGCCTTGATAAAAAAGCTCAAACTGCCATAAGTAACAAGGACTTTGGAAGGACTATGAGCCCAGCAAAGACAAGGATGGGGAACTGCAGAGGGGAGAAGCACACCCTGCCTCGTAAGACAATAAGCCTACAAATTAGTAGCAGCCCAGATCTCCTTCCTCGATCATTAAGCGCCCCCTCCACTCCCCCAACATAGATAGGACCATTGAGGCACCTGCTAAGATGCGCTGCTAGGCAATCCATTCTCCCCAGGCTGCCCTTTTCTTACTCACTGGCACAGATTTTGCAGCCCAAACTTCTCACACCAGAGGTCCCATGTGACCAGAGGCCTCATTTGACCAGGCTCCCAACTGGTGCTGTCTCTTCACCAGCTCTTCCCCTCAATTCACTTAACCACAAAGTCTAGGAGATTTAACTAATCAGCAAACTTTGGGATGATGTGCTTTTCAATTTTCTGTCATCAAGTCCACAACAATATCCACTTCTGCTACCTCGGCACTTGTGGATGAGCCCCCACGGTCTCTCCTAGAGTGCGCAGAGGTCTCAGGTGAGCTGCATCATGGACCAGAAGACTCACAGCAAGTGGGAGGGATGAAGGCAATAAGCTGAGGGTGGCCCTTGCCAAGGCACACGGATTTGATTGGCGGTGGAGAGCTGCAGGTAGGTGCTAAGCAGGGACTTGGTGTACATCAAGCACTCCTTGGGGAGATGCCTCCTCTGCTTCTGGGGACAGCTGCAGAGCACTGGGCCAGTAACTGGGGGGTGGGAGGGGATTCCGAATAAGCAATGTTAGATAAAAATTCAAGATGAATGATAAAGGTAATAAAATAATATTTTATTAAGAGGCACACTTATAAAAATCATCAGGCATGAGACTAAACACAATTTGTGAAGTAGGAGGTCATGGTGTGGTCTATCTTTGGTGGCACCACCAAAAGGTTACACACACTTTTTGCACCTTCCATTGAAGGGCTCTTCTGTTAGAACCACGTGAAGCTTACTCAGAGAACTCCTATAAATAATGAAAATTGGCCTGAACTGTAAATCTCTGTAACAAATAAAAGATCCCCTAATGTCTCAACTCAGTTTTAAATTAGAGTGATCATTAAACTACCTTATTAATTAAGGATAAATTAATTACCAAATTATCTATGGAGTTCTGAATTTGTGGCTGCGTTAGTTAGGAATGAAAAGAAATCTGAAGTGGAATTTGTCCCCATGAAGACCTCAAAGTTAATGAATGTTAAAGGGGCTCTATTCTGGATTATTGGTAATGCTGTGTCCACATCCGGGGTATGTTTTCATATTATCTAAGTTTTGAGCACAGAGGAAGCTAATACCAGAAAACTAAGTACAATCATACTGAGTGGAGCATTCTTGGAAGTACCTTGGGTGCTTCTGACTACAACATGTGGCCAAACGACAATTAGTGAACAGAGGACTCTGGGCACCTAAACATTTGTAGAGTCTGCCAAGCTGTGCTGCCAACTGGACACAGCCAGCTCACAGTCCAAGACAATGAGCCAAGTCCATGGACCTCCGAAGTATTTTGGAAATGCCACTTTTTTCCATACTTTATTTACTTTGCTATGGCCAGCAGGTGCCTGATACTCAACAGGCACTCGCCAACTGTGTGATGAGTGAACAGGTCAATCAACAAACCGTTAATCTAACGGGGATGGGATGAGAAGGTAGGGCTGGTGATGCTGAACAGGGCCACTGCAAACACATTTTTAAGGAGGCAGTATGCAAAGAAGAGTGCCAAGTATGAACTTTCCCCAACAGGGAGCCATCAAAAGTGTTTCAAGGGCAAGAGACAAGGTCAGACGGTGCTTTGTAAAGACACCCGGTGATGGGCTGGAAGATGGAGGCCATCTCTATCTGGACCCTTAAAGTGGGAGTGGGCGTGTGTCAGGGGGAGTGATTAAAGTGCTGCCAAGGTCAGAACGCAGGAGCCCAGCTCCCCAGCCACCTGAGTGGTATACAGAGATGTTTTTTAAGACCTCCCATGTCTAAAAATGCCATTGTTCTAGGGAGTTAAGGCTTAAAATGTACAGTTTCTATTTGAGATGATGGAATAGTGTTGGCAATGGACAGTGATGATGATAGTACAACACTGTGAACATAATTAACAGTACTGAGTAATATATCTGACTGTGGTTAAAAGGAGGAAGTATTAGATTGTATATGTTACTAGAAGAAATTAAAAAAAAAATACATGGAACTGTACAACATGAACAGTAAACCCTAAGTTAAACCATGGGCTATAGTTAATAGTACAATGATAAAAATGTACTTTAATTGGTTGTAACAAATTACCAAACCAATGCAAGGTGTGGATAATAGGGTAGTATATAGGAATCCCGTATTTTATGCATGATTATTCTAAAAACTCACAACTTAAAAGAAAAAAATGCTATTACTCTGTCATTACACTTGATGAATATTTTGGCCAGATATAGGATTCAAAGCTGAATATACATCTTTTGACAACTGAAAGCCACCAAAAGGAGTTGTTAAAAGGTGATTTCGAGCTTGGTGATACAGTTTTAGTGAAACCTCCAGAGTTTAAAAACTTTCAAAGCAGATTTGGACATTTTATATATTCTAAGTTGTGGTTCTTAAAATCTGAATGTGCTCCTCTTCTTTAGAATTACAGCCTGGACCTTGTGCTTTAACAGATATTAGCGCTCCACATGGGCATGATGACCCCACAAGGAGAAATTGATTATCCTTGTTCTTTCACAGCTTTTACCCCCACCCCTCCACTCCCCATAACCTCTTAACTGTTTCCTGGAATCCTGCCACGCCCATTCCAAACCATCCTCCACAATGATACCAATTTTATCTTTCATGTTTCAGCAAAACAAACTATATATTTTAGAATAATTTTCTAATTTAACAAATACCAATAAAAGGAAGGAAAGGTCTCTTGCAACTGAACAGGTCATAAAATTACTTTAGGCATGTGTAAAAAGGAAATGCTGGTCTGTGCATTTGTCTCTTGGCTTCCCATCAGTGGACACCTAATGGAAGACTCTGGCTAAGAATTAGTGGCCCCCAGCCCCCAGCCGCCGAGCAACTCATCAAGAGAAAGGTATTGGTGAGTAACTTTTTTTTCTGGGGGTAGAATCTTTTGATGACTTACCTTACATGTATCTTAGCACAAAATATGACAATATTCTATTGTATTAAAAAAAGAAGAAAAAACTGCTCAAAGGCAGCCGTGGTTAAAAAGCCAAACTCGCTTTAATTTCTAAGGAAGCTTTCCAGTTTTTCCTAAAGCAAAGGAGTCAGAATTCTTAACCTGAGATTCAGTTCTCGTCTCTTTATCTCGTTGTATTAAAACAAATTTATCTTCATTTATGTCGCAATTACCTATTAGGGTTGTTAATTTGCTGGAAATGAAGCTATTGTTTAATTGCTCCTATTAATCGGGGGATTTAAATGCCGACTGTAATAAACAGTTACCTTCAGGACGGAACAAAGTCAAGGCTGCTGACATTAATTTTAGGATTTTAGAATGAGGGGAAATTTCTAACATGTCCACGGTAGCTGGATGTCACTTTTCGTTTTAGTGAAAAAGCCAAAGAAGATAAAACTTACAAACTATGCTGAAGCGAATACAGTCTTTATAACGTTGTGTAAACCTGTATCCAATGCTGATTTGAAGTTCTTCCTGGGGGGGGGGGGGGGAGGGACCTGTCAAATCACCCTGTAGGAGATACATGCCCCTCCTTTACAAGCTCCCTCACAGCACAAATGACCCTCAAAAACCAGCCCCAAAGCCGACCTAGCTGCCGGCAGGAGCGGCCGAGTCCCGCAGTCACTGCGGACAGGGGGCCGGTGCTGACGTCTGCTGGGCCCCCCCAGCCTGCAGAAGGTCAGAACAGAAGGGTCACGTCCATTCCCACAGGACCGCCAACACCCCCTTCTCCACACGGGAAGCTTCTGCACCGCCCCAACAGGGCGCGTCCTGCGGCTGCACCCCCTCCCTCCCAACGTCAGCGGGGAGCAGGCTGCGTTCAAACCGGCCGCGCAGAATCCCTCGGGGACCGCTGCACCGCAGGACGCCCGCCAGACGGTCGTTCCCAGGCAGGCGCTGGAAAGCTCCAACAACCCCCCCCCCAATCACTGCCTGGCCGCTGTTCCTTCGACGGCGTTCTCGTATCCACGGCCGGCCTGGCGGTCTAAGCCCACCACCCCAGCTCAAGACCACCGTGGTGCCGTGCCCTGTCTGCTCCCGGGGCCTCCCAAATCGAAACCTTCAAATCGTCCCTGCCTTCTCCTTCGACCGTGATTGGACTCGGAGTTCCTTGGAGATAAGGAGCCTGTGCCTCTACGTGGGTTCCAAGCCGGAGGGGCTGGCTGTGCACTGTCTTCTCTCCAGTTTAAGAGGGAAGGAAAAGGAATGGATGTGCTCAGGATACCCAGAGAGGCAGAGGTCCACGGGGGATGGGCCTGGCAGCTCCCAACCAGGCCTGCTTGGACCCTCGAGGTGGCCAAGTGTTTCCAAACTAAATGGCACCGAGACGCTGAGCAGTGATGCTCTAGGAGGGTGGGGGGCGCTCCAGGTCTGCCCCTCGCCTCCCCGTGCCACCCTTTGGCAAAGGTTACGCGAGACTGATACCTTCAGGGTACCAAGATGCAGGGGTGCGGCATCGGTGGCGAGCACCCAGAAAAGCCCCAGAAGAATCTTGGTAGCGCCAGGAGTGACCCACAGTTAAGCAAGCCCCGACGCCAGCGGGCAGGCCGCCGGCCACTGCGTGTCTGATCCGTGCAGCTGGCTGCTGCCCCTCGAGCGTGTCGAGGGCGACCTGCTTGCTGATTTGACGGCCTTGCTCGCGCCCTCGTGGATTCTTCCATCAGTCCGTGAGCAGCTAGGAAAGGAAACCTGCTGGGTGGGGGGGCTGTGGGCTCCACACCCTGGACCAGAATGCCAGGGTGTCCTACCCCTGCTGTCCAAGCACCCGGCAGACTTCCTCCAACTTTCCCTGACCTAGTCTTCACTTTTCAAAGATCACAAGCAGCAGTGCTCGTCATTCTCGGCCCAGAAGCCTCTCACTCCCCTCCTTGTGTGTTAGGAGAGAATTCAACCTGGCCCAGGACAGCTGCCGCTCGCCCCCCCGCCCCGTTACAGCAGAGCAGCCCCGTTACACAGAGCAGGGGCGGCCCGGGGGAAGGGCTGGAGTGCTTTAAAGGAGAAGCATGCGTTGCACAAAGGTGAAATGGTTATAAAGAGGAAACTACTGAGAAATTAGGAATATTCCACCGATGCAGAAGACGTTTAAAGCAGGAAAAAATATGAAGACGGGTAGCAAAGCCTGCGACCTGCTATAAGTGCTGTGCCTGTGGAGCAGGCGGCTCTCAGTGCCCTGCAAGGAAGGGGAGAGGATGCGTGTCTGTGCAAGTGGGCCAGTGTATGCGTGTACATGTGTGCGCATGTCTGTGCAAGCATGTTCGTGTGTGCGTACACTGTATGCCCAAGTGTGCCTGTGCATACATGTGTGCACACAACTGTGCAAGTATGCCCATGTGTGCATACTTGTGTGTGCGAGTATGCATGTGCATGCACACATCCAAGCAAGTGTGTGTGTGTGCCTGTGTGTGCATGTGCTTGCCTGTGTGTGTGTGCGCCTCTGTCTGGGAAAAGCAGTGACAAAGGCGCCCACTGCCTCCTAGCACCCTTTGCACGTGGAAGGGGAGAGGGGTGCGAGAAGCGCACAGGCCGCCATCTGTCCACATAAGCCGTCTGTCCACAGAGGCCCCCTGAGAAAGCGAAGCATCCTTGCACTAAATGCCCAGCTAGCATCCATTATTAAGTGTTCCACTGAATTAAATAAATAATTATTAAAACAACTCAGCGGCGTTTAGACGCTAACATGGCTGAACCAGGTTAATCTGAAATGCAGGAAGACAGGTACGAGTGTAAATTACAGACCTTTTAAAGAGCGAAGCTTTAGGGAGGAGGGCACTGTTACAGTCTCACCATGACAGAAGGTCAAGTGGAGTAGAACAGAGATCCCAGTAAGAAACAAGGTAGCATTTCAAATGCCACAATTAAACCCAATACAAATCTGTTCAAAAGGCCAGAAGGTGATTAACTTTCTCTCTCACTTATTCTCAAGTTGGATGCAAATCAGTGTCTTTCAAGACGAGGCAAGTGAATATCCCAATAAATTGGCAATACAATTTAGATGGCAGGCAAGGATCCAAAAGATAAATGGCTTAAACAAAGAGGGGAAAAATGAACCTGTCACTTCTTCTCAACTCATCAAGCTGTCTTACACAGGAAGTTGATGATCCTGGAGCAGAAGTGTTTGTGACACCCCCTGAAGGTGAAGGCTCGCCCTGTAATACTTTAATCTGCATGGAGACTGCTCAACAGACTTCCTCCGTCAGGGAGGGCTACAGGCCATACATTTTAGATCTATGATTTTTAAAAAGCCAAATTACAGGTTATAAAATAGGAAACTGACACAGTTTATCAGCAGAAGACCCAGGATGAATGCAAAAACAAACGAACAAACAACACCATGGAGGGGAGTCAGAGGAATATAATGGAACACAACAAAGTAGTAAAAGCAAAAAAGATAACTGCAGTAAGGATTTTAAAACGTGGAAAGATAAAAAGAGAAGATATGCAAAAATGATGAGTACAAAACTGATCATAATTATTCAAGCTAAGGAAATTGCACAAAATTTTAAAGAAAAACAGATGAAGGGTTCAAGATAAACAAGGATTAGGAGAGGATGTGGGCTCTAAATATGGGCAAATATATGACATAAAAGCCAAGAGGACGTTATGAAGTCAGGAAATTGAGACAGAGTTACATAGAAGAACTGGTTTCCTTAATAAAAATTAATACACTTTGATTAACATTTGCTTAACCAAATTTAGCCCATCTAATTTGTTTCCCATTTTAAGATGTGCATGCTAACAGAAAAAAGAGTTTAGGCACTTCTCTAATCTTCCCATTTGTCGCAAGCACATTCTCCTTCAGGTATCTTTTAACTTTCAAGAAAAATGCACTTATCTATCACATTTGAAGCTGTTTTCCCATATCTAGAAATAATGATCCTTACAACAATCTCCATAAAAAAAGACATTTTCTTCTTAAAATGGGGGAGAAGATGTTTTGGTTGGAACCTGAGAAAATTATCTCTCCTCCCAGCTCTGTTAATGATGAGCCAGTGGCAGTGGCCCCTTCCAAGCCGAGCCTCCGGAAGTGGTGACAGTGACACACACGTTGAATTATAACAATGTATTGTGATGCAATTAGGAAGAAGGATGAGATGACAAACAGATTTCCACCTGGTCTTCTGTGCGGCTTTGTGCATTAAGTCATTGTAATGCTCTCCCCATCGCCCATCAATTGTTATGATTATGTAAGCAGGCTTACCACCCAGAAACCTATGTTTCTAATAGAGAAGATTCTTTTGGGAAAATTCTGCCTTTTGTGATATGATAGCAGTATGAGCCATTTAAGTTGTATTATGAAATACACGATGAATTCAAGGGCACAAATGGAAGCGGAATAACATATAATCCTACATATATAATTCTATAGACTATTATGTGGAATACATACAATTATATATTGCATACTTACATATAATCTATACTATATATGAAATTATATAGTTCTCTATCTTTTCTATAGATCATGGTTACTGAACAGTTAAGTACATGGTATAGAGAAACTTTTCCAAAGTTTTCTTTCTCTTCAATAAGGAATTAAGCTTATCAATGGTCACTGTAATTATTCACAGCATCTTAGGTAATTAAAAGGGACCTAAGTCTAGTTTTATTTACATTTAGAATACCTGAGGTCATCTCTGATCAAGATCTCATGTCTGTGACTAATAATGTTTAAGTGTTAATTAGAGTTTAGCAGAGAACACCAATTGATTTTGAATTGGTAATCTGCTGTGATTTAGTAATAGGAAGGAAGTCAAAGTACTTCTTTCAACTCCTTCCTACAAAAAACCAAAATTCTTCAAAGAATCATATATGCCTTTTAATTCTGCAAAGCCCCATTTAAAAAACTGTGGCCACAGAGCAGGTATAGCTCAGTTATTGACTGATTGCTTCGCATGTATGAGGTCCTGGGTTCAATTCCGGTACCTCCTATGACTCTAGATGTAAGGAATACTTCACATTAAAGTGAGTTTAATCTGGACCCTTCTGAATGCAAAGATACAATGTATTTTAAGTAGGGTTAACAACTGTTTTGACCCCCCCCAACCTTTTTTATTGCAAAATTTTAAACATATATAAAAAGTTGAAGGAATTGCAGAGGGGACAAGAATTTACACATACCCCCATGCTCTAATTGTAACAGGCTGCTCTACATGCTTAATTACATACCCATCCATCTCTTTTTTTATGCATTTCAAATATGCTGCAGACTTAAGCTCCCTTCACCCATACCCACTTCAGCATGCACACAATTAACTAGAGTTTATGATCTGGTATAGGTTCTCTTTTTTATTGAACATTAATACATACTTTCTAAATTATGTTAAAAGCAGGCAATGTCCTGACAATTAAAAGGCTGCTTATGGGATACTGTAACATACAGGATGTTAAATCCTCAGAACTAAGGTTTTTCCCAGAAAAAGATTAATGGAAACATCCATTGCTTTTCAAGACTTGACAGTCACCACTTCGAAGGTGGTTTTACACAAATATTAAATTAAAAAAAAAAACAAAAAACTTTAGAATGTGACGACTTGCTTGTATTTCGGTTGGCACCCACATTCTAGCATTTAGGGGTCCTGAACAGAAATGGGGAAACCCAGCAATTGAAAGCCAAGCCCGCCAATTGCAGGAACCCACCGCACACGCAGAGGCTCGAGAGGCCGCGGCACCAAAACCAAAGTACGCGCCCAAGTCAAGGTTCTTTTCATTTCAGTTGTCAGATTCCAACCAGACCCAGACAGCAAGGATGACCCGCGAGAGCCCTGTCTGCTTAAGACTCCTTTAAAAAAGTACAAGTGTGTCTGCCTGTGGCCCTTCTCCAGGGTGAACCCCAAGAACTCCGAGACCTGGCGAGGAACCCTGGCGACTGTTCTTTTCACCGTAGTAAACCTGAGCTAAAAAACACACACACACAAAATGCATCAGCTGACAACGACAGCAGGGGACTTCCTGGGCTGGTGGAGAGTGGAGAAATGTGGTTCCAAAACTCATCGAGGGAGGTCGGATGAGTTTCCCAACCTGCCCGATGGCTTCTGACCACAGCAAGGACGTGTGATGGAAAGGGGTGGGTGGGATGGTGCGGAAGGGACTTCAGGAGGAAGAAGGACGAGGCAGCACCCCTGGGTGGGGGGGGGCAAGGATGACACGTGGAACGCACTGAAAGGATTCCTCACTGAAGGCCGATGCCAGCGGGGGCAGGGGGTTCACACCCTGTCCGTCGGCTGGGGCGGCAGTGGAGGGGCTTGAGGAGGACGGCCACCTAGAAAGGGGACAGCACTTAGAGACCGGGGCTGCCGATGAGGCAGCTGTACACCCCCAGCGCTCATCCCACAGGCTGAGACCTGGAACCCTCACATCTAGTCTCACAAAGCCTCCCCAAGCTGGAGAGCTGTGCAGGGTAGGGGGCAGGGAGGGAGCGGGAGAAGGCCGAGACCCCAGGCCCTGTAACCAGCAGCAAGGTGACCGTGACGCGTCTTTCACGTGGGTTCAACGTGCCCTGTGGATTAAGATGGGATCCAATGTGAATAAACTTTCTAAATCCCAGAAGTTCCACTTCGGGCACAGTGGTTAGACTTGAGAGGGCGATTTCTTATAGCACAACTTACATATTTCAAATGGACAAAAAAATTGGTATCATTTACAGTATTATCTTAAGATAAATTGCCTTTGGAAGCTTCCTTTCCAGTACTTGGAGGTCTATAAGACTTATCTAGAAAATTTACTACTGTGGAAAATGAGGGCTGCTTAAATCGAATGGGGGCCGGGGAGAGCCTGTGGTTCTCCTTTTCGATTAACTGCTGCAACACTGGCCTTTGGGCAGCTGAAGGAGTTTCATATTTTCTTCAGACGTCATGAGGCACCCAAGCTCTTGCAGGGCAACTTTGATGCTCTATGCATTCTGCCATTTTGCTAGCACTGATGTGTCCACCACTCCATTACAACTATCAGCTCTGTTCATACGAATTTCTGTTACACATCTTACAAGGGGGGTGAGGTGCTTCTGGAGATTTAGGTCCACATTCTATTTTAAGGCTGAATATTCCTTTTTTATCAATTGTTCCTGGAGATCCAATTATTATCCCTGCCCATCCTGTGCCATGTCTTCATCATCTTCTACACCCCAAGCTAACGGTACCTGTGCCATCTTCTACTCCCTTCTGGCCTTCTTCAAGTTCTTCCAACAGTTGGAAATTGTGAGAGACTTTGACTCTTGGGCTCATGGTGGCTGCCATCTTGCTTCACTGTTGCTGAAAGGCCCTGAATCTGACCCCTCTGGAGGTGCTTTTTTGAGAGAAAGCACGCACATGTGAAATGGACAAAGCTTAGTAGTCCTGTTTCATGAGTTTGATAAATGCCATGTGACCCAAACTACTATGAAGACCGAGAGCACGTCCACCCTGCTGGAAAGTTCCTCGATGCTCCTCTGTCAACTCCCCATCCCCCTGCCTGGCAACCACTCCTCTAATTTTTTTCTTTACAGATTAGTTTTGCCTCTTGTAGAACTTCATATCAATGGAAGCATACAGATTGTACTCTTTCGCGTATGTCTTTTTTTCACTCAGTGTAATGTTTTTTAGAGAACTCCATAATCACCAGTTTTAAACTAACATCATCACTGACATACCAAAACACCAGAATCAAATTTAGAGGGTCATTTAAAAGTCTTCTTTTCTTCCCAAGCACAATGCTTCTTCGCTGCCTTCTCAAAAGGACCCTATGAGAATCTGGTTAGTTTGCACCACAAGGGAAATACCACCTAATTTTCAATTTTAACTTGTCTGGTCCTGCCAAGGATGAGAAAGGAACAAGCTGCTCACACTTTTACAACATTGAAACTATGCCTACGTTTTTTGTCCAGGAGCATATATAAGTGTTAGCCGACAAATATATATAAGGTCAGAGACTCTGCAGACTATAAGTTCAAAACCCTCTCTTCTTGACTCAAAAGTCTTGCTTTAATCCACCCTAAGAAAATATCCCTTATTAACAAAAAACTGAGAGATGTCATCATGGTTTGAACTCACCAAGAAAAATAACGGCATTTAAAAAAAAACACATGGTGGGCCCTTCTGAAGCACATCATAGAATTAGTGACAAGATGCTTGCATGCCACAACCTACACATACACGCACAGAGAACTCATAAGGAGAGGCTGTTTTTATCTTAATAGTTTAAATAGTGTAAAAGCTTTAAAAAATGGAAAAGTCGCAATCATCCACTTCATTGCAGTGAGCGCTGAATATGGCTGCCTCTCGCACAATGCCCCTGCTAGGGCAGCAGGTTGCATAGCTGCTCTTAAAAACCCAAGCGCAAAGCACACTTCACCTCCAACACGTGACGAGGTTTGTGACGATTAAGCAAGTTGTACTGTTACTACACTTAAAGGGAAAGAAGGAATAACTGATTGACTTTCATCAAGTTGGCCAAAGATTTTTGTTCTCAGGTCTGGATTTCTACACGTAACATTTTATCTACTGACAACATGTATGTTTATACATAAGCATTTCTAGTGAAGCTTTTGGGAATTCATTTTGAAGGGGAAAAAACCATGGGTAAATAAAAAGAACTCGAATTTGTGCTAACTCAAATAAAATCATTAGTACAAATCTCAAGAAGAGAGAAAGTAATTCAAAAGAAACTCTTTCTCTTCACTGGAGACACTCAAAATATGTACGTGGATAAGAAACAAAGAACAAATCACACGGTCAGGAAATTGAATATGCTAAGTGGTGGCATTTTTAAACAAAATTTACAAAAAACTGGGTATTTATTTCCTTCCTTGATATATATATATATGTACGTATGTATATAAAATATAAATGAGGAAGGATAATAAATCGATTTGCTTTTTTTATAAAACTTTTTTAATAGGCAAAAATTTAAAAGAAAATGGGGCAAGGGACACAATTAAGAATATAACAGCCAAAACTAGCCTTCAAAACCCACTCGGCATGGCCTGGAATCCAAGGTCTCCGAGCAGTAGGCAATGCTGAGCCTCCTCTGCCCCTTGGCGTGCACCCTCTCGGGGAGGGTACCTGGCCCAGTCCCACCTGTGCCCCCCTGGGGGATGCACCTGGCCCTCAAGGAAGAGCTACTTGTACCCAACAAATCCACAAACAACCTCACCCAAAGAGGACAGAGCCAGGACTCTCACTGCGCCACGGGGTCTAGAAAGGGGGGTGTCACAGCTGCCACAACGGGGGAGTGGCTTTAAGTCTCCTGGGTTCCCCCAAAGGTATAGCTGGAAGCTCCAGACACGGGAGGCACCCTATGAGAAACACAACTGCAAGGAGACTGGTTTATCTCCTGAAAATGCCACTTGGACATGGACAGGGTTATTTGCTACTTGGGTTTAAAAAAAAAAAAAAAAAAAAGCAGCTTCAGGTGTCTGAGGAGTGGCTCGGCCCCCGGACTTCCAAAAGCTTAACATCAGAGCAAGGGCGCTGGAGGCTTCTGAGCTTACTGCAGGTCCCAGGTACCCAGGAGACTGTTAAGGCAGAAATGAACAGGTGTCCAGTGGGAAAAATGTCTGAACTCAGGAAGCACGATTTAGCCTTCAATAAAGACTAAACTCTCCATTTGTGCCTTCCTGGCCTTTGCCAGCATTTAACTGTCATAACAGCCATAATTCAGCACAGAAAGGCATCATGGAGCGTTTATTATAAATCTTACAAAACATATAAAGCCCCTTTGCACTTTAATCATGTGCTAACAGTTACAATAAGATTGTATTAAAAATTTAAACTGCCCTACTTAAGCAATTTACCTTCAAACGTCCATTTCCAGGGAATGAATCCGAGGGATATGAATGTTGGACCCTTGATCAGATTTATTGCGCCGAAGGATCTTTCTCTTGATATAGCTCTGATGAGTGAAGTCTAATGACTTTAGTTTTATTACTTTTTAAGCACTTAATGGGAAAATTTAGACATTTTCACAAGACTGAGCTTCGACAAGAATGGTACATTTTAAAAATGACAGGTAGGAAAAGGGCTGGGAGATTACCTCAGACGTAGCCAGATTAAACACGGGCTGCTGAAATTTTAAGACAATGAGTAATATCACAGGTTTGCCTCGACCATTATTATTTTGGTTTTTTTTTTTTTAGTGCCTTAAATAATAGTCTGGAGAATATTTAGCAAAGAGTAGCCATAGAGAATTTTATTATTATACGTGTAAAATTTTAAGGCCATTACAAAAAAAAAAAAAACCCAGTATTTTTTTCACACTTACAGCCACCTACCAGGAGGAGGCTGCAGAGCAATACTGTAATTTTCTCTGTGTAATTACTCAGGCCCTGGTAAGTATCGATGGCTTCTACCACCAACTAAAATGCCAGCAGGGAAACCAGCTTCACAATGTTAGGAAGCAAATCCAAAAGTTTTCTTTCCTTGAATTCTTTTCCCCCCTCCTAACTTAAAAAACACACAGCTGTGAGCCCTCAGATTTCAATTAATGCCTGGGAAGTAATCTTATCAATCATCGAGGACGATAAAGCTCTTCTCTTTCTCACTAGCCACACCACTGCACAGCTTAAATATCGACACACCCTGCCACGAGGCTGTAAATTACTCTGCAAAAGCAACTGTACCCACTGTCGCAAGGGGCAGGAATGATTTGAGCAAATCTGAGGTGCACTTGCTACACTAAAGCTGATTTACACGTCTTAAAAAAAGAAAAAACACCGAGAACCACACTGACAGCAGATCTCTTTGAGTCTGCTTATTTGGCTTAAACCTGGTAATGACCTGTCTTTATTAGTATTACTAAGTTTTATGTGCAAAATCCAATTTTCTGTGGAAATATATTTTTGCTGCATCTGCCAATAATATCTTTTGCGGTTACCTGTAGCTATTAATTTTTTTTAAGCTAAATTCCTCAACTTATTTTTTGAGGCTGTAAAAAAATATATATCATCTTGAAATAAAATTGGGCAAAACTGTATCAAGAGATGGCAGCAACGGGGGGACATGAGGGAGGTGGGAGGGACAACCCCTGTAGGAACCTGCTACCTTCTCTTTTAGGGGCACCTTTTCATGCTAATGTGTTGATCCCATTACTTTGAGCCGCTCATGAGCAGCTTTATCAATTTTTTTCCTAAGGAGATAGTGCAGGCCAATCCTTTAATGAAATATTTAGGCATTTTCCCAGAATGTACAAACTTTGTCCAATTTTACACTCAGAAGTACAGTGGATGAGCAGAGCGTGTCTTGTATTTCAGTGCCCCGTTAACAAAGCCGCTGCAAGATGCTTCTGGCTGTGCAGCTTCGGAGCTGCCCAGGCTTCAGCCTTGAGCTTCCGGCTTTCTATCCCATCTACTTTATGCCTGATTTAATTAACTGTATCTTTCAAATTAAAATTGATGTAGCACATTAACTTGCTACCATCTTCGGGCCGCAGAGCCTATAGGTTACTGATTACTTCATCTAAAGGGAACCTAGTAGCACAGAATGCTTGGAACGAGGGCCCGCTGGTTTTGGTAGCCGTGGCAGCACTGCCATCTAGTGGCTGCTGCTGTCGTGAGCCGCACTTCCCCCGGCAGTTGGGGGGTCTCCTGCCACCTAGAAGGGCTTGAAAATATTTAAGAGAACCGCAGCACATCCCACAGTGGCCAGATGCGCTACCTAAAGAGTTTCGAGGGAATACGCTGTGGTGAGAAATATTTGCTTCCTGTGGGAGGAAAATGTAAACTCTATTAATTGCCAATTGTTTTCAGATTACAGATACCCAAGAGAAGCTGAGGCGAAAAGCCATGCCCAAAACAAACGGAATTCAAAAACAAATAATTCAAAGGCTGAACCATAGCCCAGTGAAGCTGTTATTAAAAATTCATCGCTTTCTGTTAGGATTTTCCTTTTCCTATACTGACTATTTCCCTCAGTACTGAGCCCTTCTTTAACTATTCCATTCTGATTTTTTTAGGAACTGAACCCGGGACCTCATGCACCCGCTCCCCTCCATTCTGAATTTTGGGACCTACTTCCTTCTTGAATAAGCGAAGAGGTGGAGAGCAAGGACCCCAGGCCCCCTGCCTGGATTTCCAGAGCAGCTCGGGTCCTCTGGCAGGTTAGCTAACTTCCCTGTGCCTCAGTTTCCCCATCTGTAGGCTGTTCCTCGGAGGCTGGTGGTGAGGAAGGCCAGCTGTGGAACCGCGGCGATGACGACCATGGGGCCGGAGATGACGAGGACGGAGAGGACGCAGGGGCTGGGGGCGCAGCTTGGCGAGGACCGGCTCGGGGGGAGCTGACGGTGAAGCGGGGGCCCCAGCTAAAGGGCACGTACCGGCGCCTGCTCCGAGCACACGGCACCAACCACCGACCCACGGCTGCACCGCGAGGACCCCCTTGGCCAGGTGAGGGCTGCGGGCCACCCGGCTGCACGCCGAGGGGGCTGGCAGAAAACCTGGGAGGGGAGGAGCTGGGGCCTCAGGGATGAAAAGGCGGTCAGTGGTTTAGGGGAAGGGGGAGCGCACGAAGCCGGGAGAAAGGAATCGGGGCCACTGCCACCGCTCACGCGCAGGCTGGGTCCCGCCCTGGGCAGATCTGAACTTAAAACTCAGGCCCACTGGCTGTGCTGGGAGAAGCACACCTAAGAGCAGAAGGGGAGGGCGGCTGACTGAGGCCCGTGCAGGGGCCGCAGAGCGAGGGCCCGTGGACCTGAGGAGGGGGGAGGAAAATCAACAGACCCAGGGAAGCGGATTTGACTCAATGGACAGAGCGTCCGCCTACCACATGGGAGGTTCAGGGTTCAGACCCCAGGCCTCCTGACCTGTGTGGAGCTGGCCCATGCGCAGTGCTGATGCGCGCAAGGAGTGCCGTGCTACAAAGGGGTGTCCCCTGCATAGGGGGCCCCACGCATAAGGAGTGCGACCCGTACAGAGAGTCGCCCCGCACAAAAAAAGCGCAGCCTGCCCAGGAGTGGCTCAGCACACACAGAGAGCTGACACAGCAAGATGACGCAACAAAGAAAGACACGATTCCCAGTGCTGCTGACAAGAACATGAGTGGACACAGAAGAAGACACAGCAAATGGACACAGAGAACAGACAACAGGGGGGAGAGAAACAAATAAAATAAAATAAAAAGTAAAGAAATCTTAAAAAAAAAAAAATTTAACAGACTCGGGCCAGCAAGTGGCCAGGGAGGGAAGGACAGGAGCGGACACCTGGGCGACGGGACAGCCGGGCTGCCAGACCCCCGGGGACCGCAGGTGCCCAGGGCTGCTGAGCTCGAGGGGCTGCCCCACTGGAGAAGGGCCCTCCCAGGCGGGCGGAAACCTGAGCGCTCCGTCTAACACGAGGTGGACGAGCCGGCCTGGGCGAGGGCAGGGAGGAAGGGAGGGCGGCGCGTCGGGGCCACTGCCGGGAGCCCCCTCCCCCACCCACGCATTTCAGGGCGAACATTTCCAAACACACGGCAAAATCCAACCGATACCGTGTGTGCACCTAGAAGGCCGCCACCTGGAGCCGGCCGGTGCCCGCGTCCTGCCCCGGCGGCTGCGGCTGATTTGTGAGCCGAGCCAATTAACTCGCAGACGTTTCCCTTTAGCCCCTGAACGTGAAGACGAAATAAAGACATCTTCCCACGTAAGCACATCGCTGGCAGATTTTACGGAGAGGGCGTGCATGTGAGATGGGAGAGGCTTGGGCGTGCGCGGGGATGCGCTGCGGGACGGGACCTGTGGCGGGCGCAGTGGGGGGGACCTCCCTCCACTCCAGCAGAAGGCAGAGCGGGCACGACCCATTCGGGGCGCCACGGAACGGCTGCGGTGGGAAACACGGGGGCTCCTGTGGGGAACATCGGTGTCTACTTGTCCTCAAAGACGGAAGCGAGGCTGCCCACCGGCGGCGCGGAGAGGGCGACCGCCTGCGAGGACTCCTCATGCCCATAGCTGCCCCACGGGGGCTCGCTGCGTCTCTCTGGCGTGGAGGGGCTCAGGCCTCCCCTTCTATCCTGTCTCTCCTCTGCAGGACTCGGCCGTCCTCAGCCGAGCACGTGTTCATGTAGCACTGGGCCGGGAACCCATTGAGGGCCGGGCACCGAGCCTGGCAGAGTGGACATGAGGAAGGGCACGGCCCAGTTTCTTCTGGCTTCCAAGTCGCTCCTGGTTCAGCAGAGAAGGCAGAGCTCAGGGCCAAGGGAGAGCTGGGAGGGCCCAGAGGTGCCAGGAATGGGGCAGGAGTCGGGAGCTGACGTCCGCAGGGCTGGCAGGGCTCTGCCCAGTGGAGTGGGCACCACAGCCCCAGGGAAGGCATAAGGGGTCTGGAGCACAAGGAACACGGAGGGAGGACAGGAGGCTGGTGCTGGTCAAGCCTGAGGGAGCCCCTGCGTCTCTCTCCCTGGGGTCTCCTGCTGGGCCCCCGGAGCCCCCCACTGTGCCCGGTCCAGGAGGCTCTGCAGGGAGAGCTGCAGAAAGCCTGGCAGAGGCACTGCCGTGGGCGGCCAGCACCAGGCCCCCTCCCTGCCTTGGCCTTCAGCTTAGGAGCTTCATGAGAAGTGTCCACAGCCAAAGACAGGTCAGGGACCCACTGGGGTGGGTGTGTGGGAGCCAGCGACGGCTTCTGAGCAGGAAAGAGCCACTTCTGAGCTATGTTCCCGGCAGGAGCATGGAAGGCAGCCCTGGACGCAGAGATTCAAAGGAGGACCCACAGGGACAGAGGGGTTGGATGGCAGTCAGATGGACCTCAGGGACAGAAGGGTTGGGTGACGGTCAGATGGACCCATGGGGACAGAGGGTTGGGTGGCAGTCAGATGGACCCACAGGGACAGAGGGGTTGGGTGGTGGCCAGGTGGACCCGTGGGGACGGAGGGGTTGGGTGGGGTCAGGTGGACCCACGGGGACGGAGGGGTTGGGTGGTGTCAGGTGGACCCACGGGGACGGAGGGGTTGGGTGGCGGTCAGGTGGACCAACGGGGACGGAGGGGTTGGGTGGTGTCAGGTGGACCCGCGGGGACGGAGGGGTTGGGTGGTGTCAGGTGGACCCGCAGGGACGGAGGGGTTGGGTGGGGTCAGGTGGACCTGTGGGGACGGAGGAGTTGGGTGGTGGTCAAACGTTCTCCGTGAGCAGCCAGGGGGTCTGAGCTTCCCAGCACCACGGCTGAACAATGTTTGCAAATCAACACCCCTCAACGCCAGGCCTGAGGACCCGACCCCTCCTCCTCCATCGCCTATCGATGAAACCAATACTGAGGGAGCATACACTGGACACCAAGCACTGCAACTGCAACTGGGAAACAGACGTGCCCTCGCAGAGCTCAGGGACATACAATCACTTCCTAAGAGGGCCTCACATGCAGCCTGACTCAAAACAAAACTCAAGCTGCGCAGCTGTATGCCGTCTGTGCCCGCACTGCTCTCTGAAACCAGGAAAGCACCGTAGGAAAAACATCAATGGGCAGGAGTGCCCAGGTACACACCAGTAAGCCCAGGTATGTGCCAGACAGGCCCAGGTATGCGCCAGGTTAAGTCCAGGTATGCGCCAGGCAGGCCCAGGTACATGGCAGACAGACCCAGGTAAGCGCCAGGCAAGCCCAGGTACATTCTAGACAAGCCCAGGTAGGTGCCAGGGGAGCCCAGGTACATGCCAGGCAAGCCCAGGTACACAGCAGGCAGGCCCAGGTACGTGCCAGGCAAGCCCAGGTATGCACCAGGCAGGCCCAAATACATGCCGGGCAAGTCCAGGTACACAGCAAGCAGGCCCAGGTACGCGCCAGGTAAGTCCAGGCATGTACCAGGCAGGCCCAGGTACAAGCCAGGCAAGCCCAGGTATGCACCAGGCAGGCCCAGATATGTGCCGGGCAAGCCCAGGTATGCACCAGGCAGGCCCAGATATGTGCCGGGCAAGTCCAGGTATGTGCCAGGCAAGCCCAGGTAGGCGCCAGGCAAGCCCAGGTACGTACCAGGCAAGCCCAGGTGCACGGCACTTGAAAGCTTAAAAGGAGTCCACAGGCAGTCTCCAAATTAAATGTTCTGGTCAACGCTGTATGACAACACCTCCTTGAAAAAAAATCTCATCATGAATTCCCAATACCCACTTCAAGCCAAGTAAACAGCAAATGGAGAGCCACTGCAGTTTTCTTACCTTCGAAATTTCCCCAGGAAACGGTTATCTTGGTTAATGGCACGTACAAAGAATTTAAGATAGTAAAGGCTCCTTCGTCTCCCCAAATCCCCCGAGAAAACTCGGGAAAGCAGAGAACAATTAACCACTCTGCGGGAATACAACCAGGACTGTCGGGGGAACCCGTCAGGCTTGTGGGAGAAGCAGCACCAGGACGGTTGTCAGTGGCCCTAAATTAACAGGTGTTCTCCCACCAGGTGGGGAGACCAGGCTGAAGGTAACAGGGGACAGCGCGTTCCTATTAACTTTCGCCGGGGTCTCACCCCGTCCTGGGAAAGACACGGAGGACGTCGTTGCTGTTTGGGTAGAAGGAGCGGCTCAGGACCTGTGCCTCAGCGGGGCGGCTTCCTCGCCTCCTACATGCTCTCAGGTCGTTCCCTCAGCCATCAGGGGCCACGCTGAGGGCCGCCGCCCGGCAAGTCCCTCTCGGGTGACACAGGCGGGTCACCGCTCACCTCCAGACAACCCACGGGGCCGGGGGTCACGGGGTGCCGGCGGCGCTGGCCCCCCTTGTCTGCGCATCCTACCCGGGGGCCTTCCAATGAAGGAAGAAAAATGACAACCTGCGCTTCTCCTCTTTCCCAGAATTCACAAGGCGGGGGGCGGGGCTGGGAGGTGGGGGGGGCGCCTTCTGGAGCTTTCCACGCCGAGCTCACAGCCCCTCCCGGAGGCGCCCGCCGCCCTGTGAGGCCAGCGAACGCTGCCTCAGCCCTTCAGGACGCCTCTCTCAACTTAATTCTCTTCAGTGGGATGAAGAACCGTCAGTAATTATTTGAGGACTGCATCTGTTTTCTACTCAGACTTCACGGGAACACCCAAAATCAGTTCATTTGGAATCTGATTGGAATCCAGGTACAGCCGTGAAGATAACGGCAGCCTGCTGCAGCTCCATAGTTGGGAGCGGCTTGACGACGGCTTTAATTACTATACTTAGGCAGGTCTGTCTTCAGAGCATTAGCTTGATTTCCATTTTAAATGCCACCTTTCTCCACCCTCCAGCCACATTCCACCATCAGCAATTTTCAGGCGAAGACTTTGACTCCTGACTCCTATTTTCACCACGGCCTGCTTGTCACGCCCAAATCCACGCCGATTTGGGGAGACCGTGACAGGAGGGAGAGTGAGCGGCAGATTCGGTTTCTCAGCCGCTGACTCAGCGCCATCTCAGATTACCTCTCTGAATGCGTGTGGCAGGTGGTGAGTAGCTACTGGCTCCGGAATCAACCAGGAAGTTCGTCAAGGGAAACGGTCTCCCAGGGTGTCCGTGCCGTTAGCAACGGGCTCAGCGGCGACAAGAACGTCTGGGCTTTGGGATTTTTTCATTTCCTTCAACTGTATTCTTACTAGAATAGTAAAGTGATGCGACCTGCGTTTTGCGTTGGTTTCTGAAACCTCTGGTGAATGTGTTTCACTGCTCGTCACACTCCGACACAGGTAGAAAAACTGAACAGTCGAGTACAATATACAGTACCTCCTGGGACTGGCTGTTTTACTTACTATCTACGTGACTTTGGGCAAGTTTCTTTGTTTCTTTACAACTTCTTTCCCATACATGTGCGAGGGGCACGGTAAGGAACACTTCCTATAGGAACTTGTGGGTTTGGAATACTGAATGTCATGGTTAAATGATGTCTGGTGCAGAGGAAACTCAGTTGTCTGTTGTCATCTTACAGGAAATAGACCACACGCTGTGACTGACTCAGGTTCTGACAATAATTGTCTCAACTCATACATGTAGATTCTCTTATTTTGTCATAAATGGACTAGGATTATGGACAAATTCAGAACGTGGGAGGGAAGAATGGCCAAATTTTGAAGTATTCAATATAGATTCATAAATTAGTTAAACACGAACCGTAACGAAGCTAAAAAGAGAAAATGTTACAATTTCTAGCCTTATAGTCAGACATTTCTCCAATCGTCTTGCAAAACACCCCAAATCAGCCAGGCTCTTTCTCACGTGCTTTTCCCATTTTTGAGAAGTTTGGGGGTTTAGGTATCCAGCTGCCAGGCTCTGTCAACGCTGAATGTGTCCTTCAGGGCCAGTCCCTATCCTAGCTGGCCAGCGCCCACACAGACGGGGGTAAGTGCTTTGAGTGTCGCCTCCGGGCTGCTGACAAGACTGGATACTCTTACACACGCGCCACTAAGCGCTGGCCACGAGAGGACCTCAGCCAGGCAAGGAGGCCAGTGTGGTCTTGTGGCTGCAAGGCAGAAGCCCCCTGTGCAGGGTCCTGCACGTAAAAGACACCTACGGGATCAATGACGTGGATTTGGAGTCCGTGACCCCGAGACAGAGGCCCGAGAAGGAGAGGACGTGGTGGCCCAGG
The DNA here is from genome assembly GCF_030445035.2 of Dasypus novemcinctus. Lineage (NCBI taxonomy): Eukaryota > Metazoa > Chordata > Mammalia > Cingulata > Dasypodidae > Dasypus > Dasypus novemcinctus. The sequence continues at coordinate 8,064,280 of NC_080679.1, forward strand.
ACTCAACAAATCCATCATCCAAGAGCTGAGCAGAGGAGAATTCCACAGAAGAGGGAGAGCAACTCCACTGGGATCTGAAACAAAACCAAGCCGGGAGGCCACGGCGTCACGGCGGCCGAGGGGAGAGCACGTTTCAGGGTCAATGGTAGCCGCTGCAGGGGAGAGGGTGAGAGGAGGACCCAAGGTGGCCACGGGGCTTAGGGAAGGTCACGGAGAACCTGGTGAGAGCAGGGGAGTGATGGGAAGGCGCCTTGGGTGGGAAGTAAGAGGAGGAGACCTCAAGTTCCACGTGGTGAATCGAGGTGAGGCGGCGTGACTCACCGTCCAGCAGCCAGCTGCCCTCGGCCCTCCCTCTGTGGAGCTTCCTGGGCTCTCACCCCTCCAGATTCCCTTCCCTCCTCTGCAAGGACCGGACCCCTGGCCAGTCACCCCAGTGGTGGAGACCCCTTGTCGCCTTGCCCTGAACGCCACTTGGAAGCCCACTGCTGGTCCCTTCCCGGCGCTGCTCCTGCCATCCAGGCCGGCACGTGCGGGGGAAGCTGAGCACCCACGAGCCCTGAGCAGCCGCACGCTCTCAGGGGCTGCCTCGCCACCTCCGCACCTGCTCTGCACAGCCCTGCTTAGCGACGAGTCCCTTCCCGCCTCCCCAAGTCACCCCTCCTTTCCTGTGGCTGTGGTGACAAATGACCACAGGCTCTCTCCCATTTTTTTGGAGCACACCCACCCAAAGCAGTACCACGGGGCTAAAACCAGGGTGCAGGGCACAGCTTCTGCTGAGGCTCGGAGGGAGAACATCCCTTGCCTTTCCCAGCCTCCTGGGGCTGCAGGCATTTCCTGGGACCAGCTCCAGCCTGAGAGCTGGCCTCTCCAGTGCTCTCTGCTCTGCCTTCTCCTCGCCCCGTCCCGTGTGTGCCTGGATCTCCTCTCATTGTCTCCCTCTTAGGACACTTGTCACTGGATTTGGGGCCCTCCTGGATAATCCAGGATGATCTCCCCATCCCAAGATCCTTAACTATCCCATGGGCCAAGATTTATTTATTTTGCCGCATAAGGCACCATGTGCAGGTTGCAGCATTAGGGCGTGGTGTGCATTTTTCAGCCTAGAGCCCCACCTCTCGCTACGGAGCAGGCAGTTCTGCAGCTCTGGAATCGTGCCTTCCAGACTCATCGCCCTCCCATTCGCTGGGATGACCCACCAGAGGTGCTTTTTCCTAATTCCAACAGTTTTTCTAAGTAGTTTTAAGGAAATTCTTCTTAGTGTTCTACTGCATGTTCTATTTCATTTAAGTTTTACATTTAAGGAGGTTTCATTCTTGGCTAATTAATAAATGGGATTTAGGAAATAGATCTTTATAAAATCTGTCTTAGCTCTGGTAACTTGCCAGGAAAAAAAAAAAAGAAGCCAAAAAGAGCCTACCAATTCTTCGTAATTGTTGTGACCATGTGTAGTTAATATTGACTTACTGTCAATGAAACATCTACTTCTCAAGGAGATGGACTCTGTCTTCTGACAACTGACGCTGACTTCTCTATCCTTAGGGACAAGTCTACCTGGACGCCAGATCACTGCCATGCAGTTCCCCTGGTGACCAGGATGGTCCAGCGTCCCATCTGCACAGCAGGGGCTCGGCCACCCATCCCGAGCTCTTCCCCGGCCAGGCCCCCAGACACCCTGGCCAGGCCCAGGACTTTCTAGCTGACTGGACCTCATCTAAATGCTAAGACCCCAAGCGGCTGCCAGAAGCTGAGCCACGAGGCTTTGCGGTCCCTCCAGGAGGGGGTACTTTTGATATTCAGTAGGCACCCAAAAATGTCTACAGGATGCACCCTGTCCCCAAGATTAAGTAAATGGCGGGCAGGTCCAGTTTAGAGAGGATGCTATGAAATCAATAAAGCATAGGGTATAAGAACAACAGAGTATATATCGTCCTTTTAATCAGGTTATTTTAAAAAATACCGAGTGAAGTCCAGTTTTGCTTTAAAAGTCTTGCCTATTGACTAAATGGACAGGTGGCAAAATGCTGCTTTTCACTGGCAAGTAGGGATCACACGTGACTTTTATTAGTTCCTTGATAGTTTTCTGTATTTTCACAAACATGCAATTTTCTCAGAAAAAATATAGACATGTGTTTTAAAATGTCAATAGAGCACCTGTCCACAGATAAATGTATGATTTAATAGAAAATGGGCACGAAGCACAACTCTGAAAAACACAAATCCATGCAAAGGACCCAATACTCTTTTGCGGCCGAGGGGGCATTCCTCCACCTCCCAGCACAGCTAACCCGCATCCCCAAGCATCAGCTGAAAGGTGACGGGCAGCGCCTGGCGCTCGCTGATTCACTTGATTGGCTTTGGCAGCCCCACCTCTTATCAAAGATTACAATAATTAACTACAGGTGGGTTGGCTGAAAGGCTGTCCTTTGGATACCATTTCATTTCTTCAAGGGCCTTCTGTTCCCATTATTACACAACAGCGTGACCTGGCCCACCTGTTTGCGTCATTTACTACCCATTTGGGGAACCAGCGGGCCAAAAAGAAGAGGCAGGGAACAAAGGGGGCATGACATGTGTCACAATCCCTCTTGCACAACTCTTAACGGTTTCTATCATTTAGTAGCAAGACCAATGCAAACAATTTTCCGCAAAGGGGAAAAGATACTGCAAGCCTTGCACTAAGAGGACAAAGGAAACCCGGGGCAGAAAAGCCCAGGCGGCCGCGCTCGGCGGCCCACGGCGCAGTCCTGGTTTTCCACGGCTGAAGGGACCGAGCCGAGTGTGTGTGCAGGGGGGCCAGGATTCCTACCTGGCATCTGTGTTTCCAGCTGGTCCCAGCAGGCTCTGGGCTGGGCCCTTGCAGACAGCGCGAGACACGCCAGGGCCTCCGAGGCCGCGGGGTCAGGACAGCGTGGCGGGAGCTATGGGAGGCATGCACAAAGTGCCCAGAGCGGGGAAAACACCCGGGAAAGCACAATGGCCCAGAAAAGCTCCACTGGCTACCGATTTCTGATCTGGCTGATTTCATGGTAATTTTCGGTCCATCACCTTTCTTCTGGATTGCGTGACGCATGTGGGTGTTTGCAGAGGTCTGTGTTCTGGGCTGCCAGTGTCCTACCCCGGACCCGTGCATGTGGCTTATTTGGAAACGGGATCACTGCAGGTGGACCTCAGTTCACACGAGGCCACGCTGAAGTAGGAAGGGGGCTCACCCCGGCGTGACTGGCGTCCTTCCAAGAGGAGGGGCGGAGGCCACGACAGTCACGGGGAGGGAGGGCGCAGTGACCGAAGGGACGCAGCTCAAGCCAAGGAGCGCCACGATGGCCTGCAAGCTGGAAGCTGGCAGGGGCGAGGAAGGGGCTCTCCCCTGATAACCTGGCTTTGGGGTTCTGGCAGTCAGCGCTGCGAGGCGACCCAGCTCCGGATTGCAAGCCACCAAGTTTGTGGTCATTTGTCAGAGCAGCCCCGGGACACACGGCCAGTCCGTGCGCAGATTCTGAACTGGGTCTTCGTGGCAGACTTCCCCCAGCCCACCCCTGGAGGAAAATCACTGCGGAGCTCCAGCAACCAGGATGATGGGCTCTGGCTGAAAGGAGCCTCGTCCACCGGCCAACGTGCCCCCTCACCCCCCTCAGGAGAAGAGGCTGTGCAGACAAGCCGGGAGTGCCCATCCCAGCCGCAGTTGTGCAAAACCTAGCTGTAAGTCACACTCACTTTCTGAAGGCCCCGTGGACCCACCTGGACCTGGTTTAACGCAATAGATGCTTACTGAATTCAACGGAAATATCTCAAACTTGGGGGAGCAGTCCACCCACATGGATTTCCCTCTTATTTTCTGGGTTTCATTATATTCATTATATTCAGAGGCTGGAAATAAACTTTTTTGGCCCCCAAAAAACCAACTCTTACAGGCAATGCTATTTTCCTTTAGATGCTTTTTAACATCCCACTTTTACCTGGCTTTTCTTTCTCACACTATTCTGCTGCATTTGCATTATTCCAAGGACTGAAGATTGTAGAAATCTCCAAATTATATTTGCTTCCTTATAAATTCTAACCGCTGAGTCTGGAAGCATTCTGATAAAAGAAACTTAGTTGGTGTAGAATATTTAGTTTGTGATTTGACATATTTTATCATTTAAGGTAAAGAAATCAAAAGTATAGTTATTCTCATTTTACAAATAAAGAAACTGAAATTTTCCTGAGCTGACATGCTACAAGGCTAGTGGCTTTCATGTAGTGGGAGAGAAAGGTAAAAAGAAAATGGAAAATGGCAGGGCAATCCCTCTACCTTACAGGGGAAGAAAACTCATACAGGAAAAAGACCTAAAGAAACTGGAATACCCAGGTGAAAAGAGCAAAATAATAGAATTTTCTGTTTACCTCTACCTGCCCCCAGCTACTCTGCTATTCTGGGAAGGCAACAGGTGCCAATCTGCGCATAATGACCAAATCCTTCAGGTCACTGTAAGCCACTGGGTACTTCCTGCTTTCAGTAACGCTGCCTCCCTCTCTTCTGAAGGAAATCATCAACGTCCTTCATTCTGCACAAGAGTTCTAGTCTCCTCTTGTAATCAGTCTCCTCCTCTGTAACTGCTGGACAGAATGCAGAAAGAAAACTCTAGCTCCCCCTCAAGAGGTGAGGCAGGGCCCCACCCAAGCCTGCAGAGTCTCCCTCTCGGCCCAGATGCTCCCTGCTAGCCCAGATGCTCCCAGCTAGCCCCCAGAGGCTTGGGTTCCACCTGCCTTTAGATCAAGGTTGCAGTCAAGAAACATGGCAGCTGGGCTCCTGCCCAGTCCAATAAAACCTTTCGTGGGTTCTAGGTAAAACAGAATGATGAGCCTAAATAATAAACCCATTTATTATAATCTATCAAGAAATAAACATATTTTACCAGTTTTTGTATTCTTCTATAAAGTTGCCTGCAGGGAGGGAAGGAACAAAGACTTTGGATTTCTTTAGCCCCAGAGTCTATAATTTCATCTCTTTTATTTTGTTCTCCACCCCCTCCAATAAGTGAAACTTCGTTACTTCTGCATTTGTGTACTGCTGATCCAGTAACTTCACACACTTTATGGAGTATATCTTATTAGAGGTCTAAATGGTCTCTTAAACCAGTGTGTTAGTTTTATTACGTCTGTATTCTACACAGCGACAGCAGAAGGGAAAAAATAGACCAATGAGAGCAATCCTTATAAACTATTTCAGTGTCCCCTCCTGACAGGTTACTAAATTACAAAGCTATGTACATTAATGTGAATACTGTTTTCCCCCATTTTCATTAGAGCTCAGAGACTTTGTCAAGGACCTGAAATCCTATTATCTATATATTCTGTTACATGAAGAAAATAGCCTGTATGAGTTTTTATTAGACAGCTTCACAACAACATATTGATTACAGTATTGCATTTAACTCAGGAACACTCCACGCTAAAATGGGTTACATTTTATTAAAAGAAAGTATAAGTTAAAGGAGCATTTGAGTTCACTACCAGCTTTTGAAATGTAATCAACGGCTCTTTAGTATATTTTAACATTTACAGAACAAACGTAAAACTGTACAGCCAAGACACACAGCCCGAACTAACATCCATCCAGCTTCACCTCTGCAGCTGAGCAGTCTGGCCTCCAGGCCCCTCGGCCCTGACCCCCCACGAGCCTGCAGGCCTGGCAAGGACGGAATGCACATGCAGGCACTCCCAGGATATTTGCATTTGATCTTAGAATCTTGGCACAGAGCTAGGAGCATTTCCTGATATTGATACTGTGTGGCACAGTTTACCTACAAAATTAAATGAGTTTCCTGAAATCCCCAAAATCACAGGCAAAACACAATTCACCTTGCGCTGTGGTTGCATTTGGAGTTTTGCCAGGGACGAACCGCAGCCCCTCCTGCAGAAATGGACACGTACAAGAGAAAGGGCTCAAAAGCCTCTCTAAGAGGGAAGCACGTTTATTCCAGCCCTCGGCCTGGGAGGGGGACACACGCTGTACCCTCGGCTCAGGCTGATCATGCACAAGGGAGCCTGACAACCCCCCAAAAACACTTTTTAGGTTCTCCTTTCTTTTGGACTGCACTGTTGTTTATTGCTTATTAATTACATATTGGCGTACAAGCTTGAGCACAACACATCTTTCCCAATGAAGGGGCCACCCATTTGAGGGCAGCACGTGATGACGAGAGAATGGGGTAGGACCTTCGGGGTTCCATGGAGTTGGAGACCCTGGTACACCACCTTCCCCACCACACCAGGCTGGAGATGTCCGTGCAAGGACATGATGGAAACAAGATGCATGCTTCGTTTGCATTCTCTAATTTTCGGTGCAGTGACCCATGTGTTATGGATTTCCCAGATTTTGACAGTTCACATGTGAAATAATGAAACAAGATTATTATGTTTACCAAAGGTGGGTGCCCTTTAAGGATGTGGGGAACACTGGTCTAAAAGACATTCTAGGACTTCATCCCGGGTGAACGAAAAGGCAAAATTGTTGAGCATCCAGGGACCAAAGCTGCAGCCACTGTGGCTGGCATTGTCCTTCTCGGGGATTTCTGTATCTGGGGATGAGCAGTGGGGTCCGAGGGCTTCTTTTGAGCTCTTCAGGGGCTCAAGGAACTGGGAGGAGACCTTCTCTCTTTGCTGCCCTGGAACGCGCTTTGTTTTTGGTACTTTCCTCCAAGGTGACACGGAGCAGTGTGTTGAGCAAAACCACCTACCGATTCCTAGAATCTCACTGATGAAAGCTCAAGGAAGCTCGCCGTTGCCGACAGCTTGAGCGCAGTGCCCAAGGCTTCAGCGCCACATGGGGCCCTGGGCTGTGTGCTCCAGGCTGGGGTGCTCGGCCTCGGAGAGCCGGCCTGCTACACCCCAAAGGGCACGTCTGCAGGAGCAGCGAGGACTGCCCCCTCCTCTATATGCCAGCCCGCTCATGCCACCCGAGAGGTGGACTGCTACCTCGGGACACAGCAGTTGGGCGCCGGAGGCTGACGTCTTCGTAGCTGGTGATGACCTTCCTACGAGACTTCCTGAAACAAACCAGGAGACAGGAATTTTTTTTTCCTGTTACTAAACCAATAAAGTTTTTAAAAATGAAAATACACCGTGTGGCCTGGGCGCAGGAAAGAATGCCTGCTGGAGGAAACTTGAATCGGAACAGTCTGGGGGAGACTACTTGATGACAAGAATCAAAAGCCTTAAGTTTATGCAAGTCACTGGCCAGCAAGCCCACTTCTAGCTGGGAGTCCTAAGGAAATGAAGGATTGAGAGGGCACTAGGCAAGTAAGGGGACACCCAGTGGAGCAGGGACGCTGAACGGAATAAACAGATAAATAAAACAGGAGGAGAAAGCAGTAGATGCAGCCAAAAAGTTATTTTCACTCAATGGAACACAATGCAAAAATTAGAAATTACATTGTAGAAAAGCAGTCATGTGAAAACACAGGTGGTAAAACATTAAAATGCACTGTAACCCATTTCTGCAAACATGCTGGCATGCACCTCCCATCCCCCAGCTTTACCAGGAGCTGTCCCTGGGTGGGAGAATTCATGGTGGTTTATAATTTGCATGTTTCAACTCCTTTGAAAGCAATCTCTTTCTCTCTCTGGCAAATTTCACAAAGTCCAACTTTTGCAAGTTTTTACATCAAATTTTTTCCTTTAGACAAATTTGCAATCCGCCCTTCTGTTTAATTTTCCCTAAAACAGAGCAGATAAGGCTATCACCTTATTGCTCTCCTCTTTGTAAATATCAAAATAACTGAGAAACATGGGCTGCATGTTGTAATAACTTCCAATGATCCTAGTTAAGCAACATTTCATATTCTTTTGATCAGAGCTTCTGCAGAGGGTTAAGTAGGTCAAAAAGTACATCACCGCTTAATCATTTTAAAAACATTAGAAAGAGCAGAATGCCGTGGCATTATGAACAGATTATGAACAAAAATGAAAGCCATTTGTATGCATTAATGATACATCAAGCTAATTCAAGCTGGCTAAAGTCGTTAGAGAAGAATCCTGGGGCAAACACAGCTATGATGCCACAGTGCAGAAAAGTATTAAAATAACCATTTTCTATGCCATTGATAAAATTAATTCTAAGAGCAAAAGAGATGAGTCTTAACGTGAAAATCAAAATAGAGAGCATTTACTAATAATGTGTCTAATGATCTAATTTTGGCAGTGTGAGAGTTAATTTTGGCATTTCTGTGCACACACATAAGCGTCCCTGCACACTTAACGTTTCCAGTAAGAGAAGCACAGCATGAAAAATTCCAGGCTTGGGTAAGACATTGTCAGAAAAGACCAAAACTCCATATTAAGACAATATTCCAGAACACTATCAAATAAAAAATTATTTATTGTCTCTGGTTGTTGGTAATAACATCAACCTTTATAAATAAAGAGTTCAGGGTGATTTCTTCCTATATTATTTTCAAAAGGACCAAAATGCCTTTCCTTGTGACAATTCCTTCCATCTATACCTTAAACTATTTTACAAATTGTCGCATCTCCTACCTGACCCCACATAGTTACGGCCAGCAGCAGTCAAAGGACCCTGAGCCTGACATAAATCAAGGTATTCAGGAGAGAGAGCAGATGTGGCTCAAGCGGTTGAGTGCCCGCCTCCCACACGGAAGGGCCCAGGTTTGGTTCCCGGTGCCTCCTTAAAAAACAAAAATGAACAACAAGCAAAACAAATGGAAAAACCAACTCAGGGGAGCCAATGTGGCTCAGGGGTTGAGATCAGCTTCCCAAACAAGGTCCCGGGTTCAATCCCCAGTCCCTCAAAAAAAAAAAAAAAAAGATATCCAGGTGACTAAGTAATCGACTTATACATTAGGGAGAAACTTCCTTTGAAAACAGGTCTCTGGGTCCTTTGAACAGAGCAATGGATCAGAGATAAGCTCTTAAAAATGGCTACTTCTAGACAAAGAGACTCCAAACAAAAAGCTGATCTCTTATTTGTGACAATTTAATTGTAATATTTAAAGAAACACCTGGATCATTCAAGGATAATCATCTCAAATCCTCAGATTAGTACTGGAAAGGATTGCTGTAGCTCAGTGACTGATTCCATCTTAAGGCAACACATTCTGTATTTGTTGAGTACGTTTGAAAGATCGTCTCAGTTGACAATTTCCTCCATGTGCCAGATACCTCGGTTCATCTGCTTTGTTAAGAAACCCTAAATGCTGCCCAACTTCTAAGGCTATTTCAACCCACGTTATTTTTTTTCCTCCGAAAATGTCAATGCTAGGCTTTTTTTCCCCTCTCAAATGCTTGGTTTATTACACAAAAAGTTTACATTTTAGTCTTGGCATTAATTCATTTACAATTTGTGACAATACTGCTATAAAGAAAGTTTATTTAGTTAAGAAATAAAGTGGATTTGAAAATGCATATGCAATTTCTTAAAGGGTATTGACAGTGTCATGTTTTATAAGACCACTCACTAAAAAGCATCTAAGCACTTTCCCATCAAAATGTAAGCCAGGACTTAAAACACAAAGAGAAAGTCCTGTACAAACCTTCCTCGTGACACACACTCGCCACCAACAGGCTGAATCCAAAGGCTACGTAATATCACTACCAGCCAGGGAGTTTGCCAATCTAGTGAGGAAGTACAAGCTGTAGGCCAGGTGTGGCTCATTCGGAAGCAACCTGCCAGTTCCAACTTCCACTGGGTTACACCAAATCAGAAGCTGCCAGGAAAAAACAGCCAGTGGCACCCGTGGCTGAAAAGGGTGGCTGGACGGCAGCCACGTTACAAGATGCAACCAGTGAACTTCAGAGGAAGTTGGGCAGGTGCTTTTTCCTCTCCCCCATATAAGCACCACAGCGTAAGCGCTACTTAAGACGATGTGTTTATATCGAATTCCACTGATTGTATACTTTGGATGAATTTTATGCTTTATTAATATATATCAATAAAATCGATTTGTTTTTAACAAAATACTCCCATAAAATGAATAACCTTGTTCATGTTCTTCTTCTTACAAAGATTTAAAATATAAAACCTCTCTAACCAAGCGTAACTTTTAAGCAGGTGAAACTTTTCGTCCTGTCTTAACACAAACCGGCCACCCATACCTTCCCAGTCTTAGAAACTCACCTTTTCAATGTAGAGGGGACAGTGAGCACGTGGAGTTGGGGTGAGGAGGGGATGTGGTGATAGTGATGGACATAAATGTACAGTGAAATCAGGAGGTAGAAGTAGGAAATTCTGGCTTTACCTGGTGCCAGCTATCTAATGTGACTTTAGGAAACAAGAATCTCAGAGAATGTGGTTCTCAGCTACAAATGATCTAATGACAGGTACTAGTTTTACATCTTAAGCCCTTAAATTACTATAAAAAATATTAGCCATTATTACAAATTACAAAAAAGTACGTATCAATGGGCACTTGATGGCATTAGTTCATCTTTCCAAAATATATTAAATGCCAATGTACACATTTTTGTTTGCTTTCAAACATGAAAAATCTTATTTTTGAAAGCACTCTTTTGCCAAAGAAAATGTAAGTTGGCTCCAATTTAATCTCTAACATTATAGAGAAAGGAGGAAAACAGCAGCAACAAAAACAAGTAAACAAGGCCACCTCAACAAGGAAAACAGAGCTTGTTTCAGGAAAGAACTGAAGAGACCTAATTGATATATCCTTTAACAGCACAAACAAAAGAGTGCGGTGTCAGCAAAACAGAACGATGGATGATGCAGCACTTGGGAGGAAAAGCTCCGAAGTCTGCTTCCACTGAATGATGCTCCACTGCATGCAATTAGGTCGTACAAACTGGCGTCATTAGACAGCACCCCCTGTCCTGGGCAGTCCTGCAATTACAACCAACCCGCTGCAGATGTGTCGTGTGAAATGGGATTCTTTGTGCACCAGGATGTCAATCTTTTGAAAGCAAAAGATGGAAAACAAACAGAGGCCCCCTGGCTCCCTGCGTGACCTCAGGTGAGTCCTGCCGCCTCCCACTCAGGTTTGTTCCCCACAGGCATCCGTGCTCAGCGGGCCACTGCCGGGCAGTGGTGGAAACCAGGTGGAATGGCCTCCACGGAAGGACTGTTCTCCGGAATGGGGAGTGCAGGACAGACGCCAAGAGCTGGGGCACTGGCGCTGGAGGACTGGCTCTGCTGTTCCTGGAACGGAGCATGCTCAGCGGGGTAGGTACCCATCCACCCGGGTAAGGCCCGTGAGCGTGAGATGCCGCTGCGCACGCAGGAAGCCCTGGGCTGCTCGAAGCAGCGGCGGCGCCAGCAGGTGGCATGCAGAACTCTTTAATGCCACCACTCAGCAGTTTCTATCCTCGTGCACCTAAACTGAGGGTCTTTCTTTTACTGTTAATCACACAGCTCTATCGAGGATGAAAGGTCACTAACTGTCCAGTTATCCTGGCCAAACAACACCGTGACAAAAACCAGCCGCCTGGGAGGCTGCAGCCAACAGATGGCAGTTTGTAATTTATCTTCTCACCTGCATCTCTACCGGGCCTAACAATTATGTCAGACCAAAATGTTTCCTACTGCCCTACGAATGCGAGCTTAAAAAGTCAGGTTAGCACCTTCTCCTAGTATACAGAATATGGTGCAGCCCGCGTGGGGCCTGTGGACACCTCTAAGCACTAGGAGGGCTTCTGGGAGAAGAGTTAGGATGATTTTAGGTTGTCTTTCAACGTCTGCGCTGACAAATCCCATCAGCAACACTAGCCTGCTCTGCCTTCCCAAAGACCTGACTACAGTGCCGCGAGGGCCACGTGCTGCGCCACTCAGGAAATTGGTTCATTTTTAGAGAGAAAAAACTTTTCTTTAAAAAAAAAAAAGGAAATACATATATATACACACATATGTGTGTGTGTGTGTGTGTATAAAGTGCCAGAGAAACAATGTCAGCGAAAAATGACCTTTAGTATCCAGTAATCAATCATCTTATATACCCAGGGCTGACGAGAATAAATGACCGGGAATTTTCAAAGTTTTTAAATGCTCAACGCTGAAATGACCATTTTAACTTTAAAACTGCAAAAGACTGTAGTTATAGAGATGACAAGCAGCCAGCAGAACAGCACGGAATCAGACAGAGCGAGGCCAGATGGGGTGTGGGTGAAACCTAGGCAGGAGGGGGGCCCCGTGTAGCCTGCACTGGGCCTGTGGGCAGCGGCCACCTCGAGCCCATGTGCCCAGCTGGCCGATGCCCCTGGCACTCCCTCCCAGGGCTCTCCTGGGCACACAGGCCACTAGCCAGGGAACAACGACCTGGGTCAGACTCAGTGTCCAGATGAAACAGAAACAGTGAGTCTAGTAGTTCCCCAACGGCGACTCATTTAAAGGGACCCTCAAGTCGGGCAGGCTATTCTGCTCCACAAAGCACAGAAACCTGCCAGTGCCACTAAACAGGTCTCCAAATAGCTAAGGGGTGCGAGAGAGCAGCCGGCCCATCGCTTTCCACCAGCACCCCTAGATGAGACACAGCTCGCCTTCCCGTGGGACTGTGGAATGCTCATCCTCCCTGTACTTGGACTTCACAAAGGCAGGCACCCACCTGTGCTTCCCAGCAGCGTATTTTATATGGTGATTGTGGTACATATAGTAAAACGAAGCGGTCCCCGGCGGTCGAGCTCGTGGGGCTTCCTGGCCCCGCGCACACCCCGGAGGGAAGCGTGCGCTCAGGACACGGCTCACAGCTCTGCTTCATTTAATAACAAGTGGTGGCCCCGTGTCATGGTTAAGGTCCCAGGGATTCAATCCAGGCACAGCTTTCGTCCAGTTATGTAACTTTTCTGAGTCTATTTCTTTAACAAGCGCTTGTTTTCCTTGAAGATTAAAATGGACTGTTATTGTTCATGTTTGTAAGTTCTTAGTACAGTCTAACTCGATGGGCAACTATCTTTACCATTAGGTAATGGAGAGTTTGTAATTTAAGTAAATAAAAATGTAAATACAAATACAAAACTATATGTACCACAATCACCATATAAAATATATAGAAGATCAATATTATTTTGAAAACATATCTCATAACACCAATGAAAAATATTATCAGGACAAAATCACCAGTCACAGGAGTTGTAGCCCTTACTGTGGGTGTTAAGATGCCACAAAATGCAAATATTAACGGGAATGAATTATTTCTAAAATAAAAATTAACATTTACTGAGAAACTCCTGAGCCCACATAAACCCACACTAAGGTTCCACAGCTTCGTCAGTCCACTCATTATGTTGGGAGGTAACACGTCACCTGTCACAGCAACGCACTCGTGTTAACATTTTAAGAAAAGAGCATTTGGAAATATCACTCCTGAGTCTCACCTTCGTGTTAATTTTTCAAGAGCCCACCTCGCTGCTCGCCAGCTCTCCCGCTGAAACGCTTCCAGCACGCCCTGCCAGCGCGCCGCTCCTCCCACATTTGGGGTCAGGCCTGAGATGGGCAAGGGGGATGCACGGTCACCTTGCCCTTCCAACTGTCAACTCACTTACCAGGTTACTGTGCAAAAGATGCATAAGTGATGGGAAATCCATGTTTGTTACCCACAACCAATGTCGAAGGGCTCTATCACTGTGGACATTAAACTCGTGCACATGACCAAGCTCCAATCATCCCATCAGGGGTCGCAAACTTCCTGGAAACGTGCACACAGTAAATATTTCCGGCTTTCTGGGCCATGAGGTCTCTATCCCAGCTACTGAACTCTGCGGGAATAGCCTGGAGCAGAGAGCAGCCTTGCTGGGGCCATGAGCAGGCGGGTGTGCCTGTGGCCCTTACAACACTGGGCAGGTGTTTCCTGGCCCTGCACCCACTCAGCATTCTAACTTTTGCGGGGTTTCGGGCGATTCAACGGCAAGGAGCGCCTGCCTCTGCTGGAAGCCGTCTCTCTGAAGAGCTCCACGTGCTTCCTGGCATACTTCTTCCCCATCTCATTAACAGGCAAGGACCCCCAAGACTGGGGCCACATGTGCTGCCCCAGGTGTAAACCAGAGTCTGCAGCGCAACTGCACGTTCTCCCAACACAGCCCAGCATGCGGCGGCCCGTGCAAACAGGTGCCTCAGGAAGCAGGGGCGGGCGGCCCAGGGGTCCCAAGTGTCCTAGGAAAGGCCACTGCACAGGTAAGACACAAAGGACCAGCTACTGAAAATGTGCAGAAAGAAAGAGAGGCCTGATCATTACCTGCGAGGTCAAAGGAGCTTCGAGAAGAACCTGGCTGGTAAGGAAAACGGAAGAGGAGGCAGGTTTAAATAATGGACAGGGTTTTTGAATCATAATAAAATGAAAAAAGCATGGAAATCCTACAATTTCCTCTGAAAATTTGGATAGTTAAAAGAAAGTTTGGATAGTTAAAAGAAAAGCATATGTTGCCCCGTTTTGGCGAAGTAGCCCCAGGATGCCAGATCCTGTAAGTGTTGCTTTGAATAACGCAAACTACTTTTCAGGGGGGCTGGTGCCCAGCAAGGCCGTGAGAACCTCTGCAGCGACTAGGACACTGTGCAGAGTCAGAAGCTGCCTGCCGGGCGCTGCCCCCGGCCACCCCGCGGCACCGTGCACTGCCCCGGGCAGGTGCAGGGGCGCCCAGGCGCGTGGAGCGGAGGTGGCTCTGCCACCTGGGATATAAACAAGGGCGGGCGGGGAAACAGCTACTGATTTCCCACCGCTCCATCAGAGCCGGGACCCTCTGCCTCGTCTCCCAAATCTCCACGTCTAGAAGACCCTACCCCAGAGGCCTTGCCGGTTCCCAGGCCAGGCGCCACCGCTGCCCGCGGGCTCCCACAGCACGCCCCACCGACCCTTTCACGCCGCTGGCATCTGGCGTCACAATTCTTCACGTGTTTCGCACCCTAGAGAAAGGTCTCCTGGCCGGCTGGTGGCTGGTCCAGAAACGGGGGTTCAATTCCCAAGCCTGCGTCCCTGCCCTCCCCTCCCACTCACCACGGCCCTAATGGGAGAGAGTCTTTGGTCCAAACTTTGCTCTCTTTCTCTTTTAGTTTATTCTCCTCAAACACTAACATCGAATATGTAAATGCTTTTTTTTTTGAAAGAATGGGATGGGTTTGAGAACGAGCCGTTAGAGAGAACAGCTGGCACGTGCGTGAGTTTGCGAACACGTGTGTAAATGCTAGCTCAAGAACGTCTTCCCCCCATGCACAGGAAGGTCACGGAGGTGGAGCACAGCCTCCATCTCAGCAGGGTTTACAGCAGGTGCTCCGTGGCCTCCTGAGAACTACGCGAACGCGTCACTTAGACGCCACGGGCTCGGGAGTCGCCCCTGGCACGCGGCTCGGCTTCAACGCTGGTGCCCGCGCACCGACGACGCGTTTGTCACCCGCATGCGGGCAGGCGGCGCCCTCTTCCGGAAGCCCCTGCGCGCCACGGTGGCGGTGGTGCCGGGGCGGTACTCACCATCCTGGAAGACCCTCTCCACGTTGAGCCCGTAGGTGGCGCAGGTCTCGTAGTAGGTGCAGCGCTTCAGGTCGTTGGAGAGCTTGCGCGCGCGGGCGTCGTCGATGACGCGCGGGTTGCTGGAGCTTATGGCATCTGAAACAGACAAGAGCGGCATCTCTGGTTACTCCCCGCCACCGGAGGCCCGGGCTGGCTCTGACCTGTGCCCCGCGCGGTGGAGACGGAGTTCTCGCAGGGATCTGGAACTCAGGAAACCGAGTTTAGCCCCAAGTAACAGCTTCCAATGCCAGCATACTCGTTCGTTAGCGGGACCCGGGAAGGAGAGCGTCGAAGCCGATATAAAGCAATGTGCGGGAGGCGCGCGAGGAAGAACGCGTTCAACGGGGCTCCATAGGAAAATACTTTAAAGAGCGGGGAGAAGCTAAGAAAACCACCCAGCACCATCTGCAGGTCACCTCCTGTCTACAAAGCACTCTGCGAAATGGTCGTGTGTTATCTATATTCTCCCAGATGTGGCCAAACATCCACCCACCCGTCCATGCATCTGTCCATCCCTCCCTCCCTCCATCTACCTAACCATCCCTCTCTCCATCCTGTAAATGTCTGTTGAACCCCAGTAGGTGTCTGCTCCTGTTCAAGGCACAGGGGACCCCAGTGAATAAGCAGCAACAATCCGTGCTCTCACGGGGCAGGTGTTCCAGGAGAAAAGGGGAAGAAAATAAATGAGATGAGTATGAGAACAGAGATGAATGCGAGATGATGGCAAGTGCTAAGGAGGGAAGTGGAACAGGAGGAGGGGAGGCGCCGTGTTGTAGGGCAGGGGTGGCCGGGGAGCCCCACCTGCAGGACCAGCAGCAGCCGGCGCCACCTGGCTCAGAGCACCTGGGTGGGAGGGAGGTACGCTGCAATAGTCCTGGGGCCCAAGGGGAGCACAGAGGGAGGGGGAATGAGGGGCAGGGCGGGGAGCAGGGCCTTGGTGGCTGCCCGGGAAGGAGGGACTCACTGGGGACAGGGAGCACGGGAGGGGTGACGTCGGCTGGGGTCTTCCCAGAACCGTGCTGGCTGATGTCTGAGGAGGGGGAGACGAGGCAGGGGAAGGAAGCCCGTCACGAGGCTCCTGCAATGACCCGGCACAAGGCGGGGTGACGTGGACAGGGAGGTAGGGACCAGGGGGCTGGACCCATGGCTTGAATGACGGTCTGCCGTGGAGTCACAGGTGACTGAGACACGGGAAGGGCTGTCCCCACCCACGCTTGGACCTGTGTGCACGAGGGGTGTGACCTGTGGGCACGAGCGGTGTGGAGCAGGAGAGCAGAGATGCCCACGGCCAACCACTAGCTTCCCGAAGAAAAGACAATCAGTCTCTTCATTCAGCCTGGCTTCCACCATCTGTGTCCTGCCATCGTCCCTCCCCCCGTTCACTTCGTTCTTAGTTTTATTAGTTACTGTTGAGAGCCTGCGCTGTAGGAGGAGGGGGGCAAAATGTCACCAGGTACTGTGTTCAGGTGTCTGATGACAGGTGCTTTTCAGAGCGCCTGTACAATCTGAAAAGTTTTAGAGGGTTTCAAGGCTCTTACACTATAAAAAAACCCACAATTCTTTAAACAGAAAAACACCAACAGGAGTTTCTCTATGAGGCAAAGGAACACCAAAATAATAGGAGTAATAGAAAACCACCACCACCCTCTAAATTGTGTGTATTTCTGAACAGGAAAAGGATTAGCTCTCTGTTTTGTTTTTTAATTAGAGAACTTGTTGGTTTACAGAAAAATCAAGCATAAAATATTGGACTTACCCCACTCAGCTAACATGGAGTTGAAGAATGTCAACCACCACAGCATGGAGCCTAGAGTGCCTACAACTGAAAGCAGGAGGATTGCATCCAGCATCCATGTGGAATCTAAGCCCCCTCTTGACATAGATGTGGAATGGACACAACCAAGCCAAGGTCCACAGGAAGGAGGAATACTGTAAGGATTAGAGTGGACTTAATGATATTCTATTCATGAACTATTGTGGTTAATAATCGAGAAAATGTCGCATTGGTGTGGAAAAAGTGGCCATGGTGGCTGCTAGGTGAGGGGAATGAGAGGAAGAAATGAGATGTGGAGGCGTTTTCGGGACTTGGAGTTGTCCTGGGTGGTGCTGTAGGGACAATTACCGGACACTGTAGATCCTCCCATGGCCCACTGGATGGAACGTGGGAGAGTGTGGCGATGGTGTGGACCACTGGCCATGGGGTGCAGCAATGCCCAGAGATGTACTCACCAGATGCAATGGATGTGTCATGATGTGGGAGGAGTGGTGGGGTGGGGGCAGTGGGGGTGAATGGGGACCTCATATTTTTTAAATGTAATATTTTTTAAAAAATGAATATAATAAAATAAAAAATAAAAAAAAATACAGAGTTCCCATATACCCAGCCTATGACTAACACCTTGCATTAGTGCAGTATATTTGTTACAATTCTTGAAAGAACATTTGAAAAGTTCGAGTATTCACTATAATACATGGTTTTCAACAGGGCTCACTGTTGTACAGGCCTATACTTTAAAAAAATTTTTTATTCTAGTGACATATATACCATCTATATCCATATTCTGAAGTACAAAGAACAAGGACATTTAATGAATAACTGATTCATGATTCACTCCTTCCCTGTTTTTTTTTTTTCTATTTCCTATTTTAGCCTATGGAATACAGGGATTTGAACTCATATTTCTTAATTGCCCTAAGGCAAGACAAACTAACTCTGTGATTCAGGACTGGTTTGTTGAAGTGACCTGGGCAGCCTGGATATATGTTCTAGAAAATGTCCTGGGCAAGTCCTGTGGCGGGGATGTCGTTAAACGCCTCTTCCTGTCTTCCTGTTTTGTGGATTTTAAATCTGACTTGGGCTTCACAACATTCAAGAAAAAGAAGTTATTTTGTAAAGGTATAAATATCTTTTAAGAAGACATTAGGGAAAAGTTAGAAATCCATAACTTTTCAATCCTTCAGTGTACTCTGGAAAGCGCAGGCTACCGAGCCTCCGCCCGGCTTCACCCGCGGCCTGCATGGGGCCCGCGTGCCGTGGGCCCCGGCACTGCCCTAACTCGCCTTCAAGGCCGCTTCATGCCTAGACACAGCTCACAGAAACAGCTCTGCTCGAGCTGCACCCCCAATTTCAGTTCCACACTATTCTCAAGTTTTCATTCCACGTTTAACGCTGCGTCTTTTTTACAGTGCACACTTCTCCCAGAAATCAATTTAACATCCAAGTCTTTAAAGGGTAACTAATTCAGCAAACATTGGGTAATTACCTCCTCCCAACATCTTGTCCAGGTGTAAAGAGTCACAGAGTTTATTCTCCAGAAAGAAAACACACCCCTGCCGCCCCCTCCATTAAGAACTGACCGTGGGAAGCAGATTTGACTCAACAGATAGAGCGTCCGCCTACCACATGGGAGGTCCAAGGTTCACACCCCGGGCCTCCTGAGCTGTGTGGTGAGCTGGCCCACGCACAGTGCTGATGCACGCAAGGAGTGCCCTGCCACGCAGGGGTGTCCCCCGCATAGGGGAGCCCCACACACAAGGAGTGCACTCTGTAAGGAGAGCCGCCCAGCGTGAAAGAAAGTGCAGCCTGCCCAGGAGTGGCACCACACACATGGAGAGCTGACACAAGATGACGCAACAAAAAGAGACACAGATTCTCGGTGCCACTGATAAGAATCCAAGCAGACACAGAAGAACACACAGCGAATGGACAGAGAGCAGACAACTATTGGGGGGCGGGGGGAAGAAATTAATAAAAAATAAATCTTTAAAAGAAATGACCCTGACTCTTTTTCCACCTCAGGGCCACTCGCCCTAGCCACGGGAGGGCAAGTTCCCTTGTCCACCCCGAGGTGGAACCCACTCAGTCCACACAGATGCCCTCGCTCGCTCCCGCTTCCGGCCCTCCGAGGCCCGTTCAGCAGCCCTGTCCTGACGGCATGGGGTGGGGCTGTGTCCAAACCAGTGAGCTGAAGAGGAAAGTGCCTCACACACAAGGCAGCCTGGGAGCCCCCCGAGAGGGACCCTTGTCGCGCATCGAGCCCACCAAGGGCCCCACGTTAAAGGGCTCCCTTCCCAGGCACACAACAGTCACTTCATAGACGTTTCTGACAATAGGGGCCATGAAAGGGGTGGAATCTTCTCCTCGGGAAGCACAGGTGCCCCAAGGTCTCCACTTAGCCACCCGCAGACCCCCTGGCAGACACACGGACACACGCCTGCAGGGTCCCAGCAGGGACGGCGGGTGGGGCACGGGGGGCAGTCTCCACCCCCCCGTGTCCCCCCCAGCAGGCGCGGAGGCCCACAGGGAAACACCTCTGCCCAGTGACGACGGCAGAGACAGGGACTGAGAAAAGGGCTGCTGGCATCCCAGCGGAGTCAGGAAAAACCTGGCCATGCTTTAGGTACGAGGAATCAAAGGCACCTCGGCACGTGGGCGCCACACGCCGACTCCTCGCTGTTCAAGGCGACAGGCCAGGGCACACCCCACGCCCGGGGGCCCCACATTTCGCCCATCCTCCACCCACAGAAGCTGAACACGGCACACCTGACCTTCCCGGCGCAGCCTGGGGGCTGAACTGCCACCGATCTCCGCGAATCTAGAGCGACAAAGCCTTCTGGATCCTAAACACGAACTTTCCCAGCAGCTCGGCAGGTGCACCTGCCCTCGCCATCCGGAGGCACGTGGGCAGGAATCTCCTGTCGAGCCCGTGCACAGAGGCTCTAATGTGAAAGCAATCTCTTCGATTTTAGGCAGCTTTAGGCAGAATCTATCTAAAATAAGCCACCCATCGTAAAACACGTATTAAGAATTTCTAAGATGCCAACTCAAATAGGCCATCTCTCCGTACTGGTAAGAACCGGGGGCTTTTTATCGGAGCGGCCTTGTTTCCCGTTGGCCGCCAGAGGGCGCTTTAGGCATAAAGAACCGTGAAGCATGTCTCTTCCGATGGGCTGTAAGTTCCTCTCCAATTCTTTACCAGTTACAAAGACCATAGGCAAAAAAGGGTGTGTGTGTGTGTGTGTGCGTCTACCCAACTCTAACACTTGGCATCTGGCACACTAAGGAAATATTTTTAGCTTATTCTCTCAGCACACATACCCACACACATGGCAGCGGCTTGCCCATCCAAATTCCTGCCGAAGTGGCCGGTGACCTTGCCTGGTGACACTCTAAGTGGTAGGGTATACAGCTGGCCACCTGTTTGCCCAGCGTGGGGGTTGTCTTATACAAGTCAGTCTCACCTTGGGGCATGTGAGGGAACGGCAGATGTGCTAATTTCTGAATGAATTTACAAAAACAGCATATTCACAAAAACTTGGGAGAACAATACAATTTTTCTTGAAACGGTTATTTCTTCACTTACTGACAGTGTTCAGGTTACCCCTCACCTCGCTAACTCGGTGAAACTCTGCACATCCTCTTAATCAGACCCTGATGCTAGAGAGGACCACAAAAGAGGGCTGGGGTCAAGGCCGGCTGATCCCACCCGACGGTCCCCCTACCGAGAGGCCAAGTGTTGGTGACCTGGAAGGAACCGAGAAATGTGCCCAGGGCGATTCCACGCCAAGGAACCTGCCAGAGTGAAAACAAGATACTGATCATAAGAAGGAGCAAATGGAGTAGAATAAAGCAGAACTCTGCCGTATCAAAAATCAGTATCATGTGAAGGTGCAAAGTTAAAATAAATGAGCTTTTAGATTGCGTAGCAATTGCTTTTATATAACAGGCAGAATTAGGACACCCTAATGCAGAAAGTAACAGAAAATAGATTTTGTTTTTCCAAAAGCGCCTGGGGCGGGACGTTGTGTGTGTGCTTTGTGGCTGTCGGAGTGGTGCGGCCGGAGGATCAAATCAGGATACTGAGTTTGTTTTCTGGGTTCTCATTTATTACACGTGAGCCTTCCACAACAAAGTATTTCTTCCTTAAACCCTCTCCGAGTTCTTCCATAACCAAACACGGAAGACCGATCGGCTGCTGGAATCCTTAAGAAACAAAACCTGTGCCCAGACCGCGACTTACCCTGGGTCCCGACCAGAACGAGGGGCATCTCGCTCGTGTTCCGGTAGCTGGCCATGCGGCTGTAGTAGTGGTACACCGTCTGGAAACTTATCTCATCCTCCAGGCTGAAGACAAAGATAACAGCGTCCACCCACATGGCAAACTGGGAAGAAAAGAGGGGGAACTGGGTGAGCAGGCCCACGGAGAAAAGGGCGTCGACGGCGCCGCACCGGCGTCCGGGGCCGCGTGCACTCCTGCACCCCTGCCGCCCGAAGCCCGGCTCCTTTTACCACCTGCTGCGGCCGCCTCGCTGGCTTCCTTCCCCGGAGCGCGGCGTGCCTCTGCCAGCGCCTCGGGCACAGGGCCCTCATCGTCTTCCCACCCAGGACCCTCGGTCTGCCCACGGTGCAAACCCTACAAGTGCCCCCATGGTCTTCACACCTCCGCGACCACCCACCCTCTGACGGAGCCCGGAAACTGCGGCCCACGCCGCGCGGGCGACCCCTCCTCCACACCAGGGCCCGTCAGTTTGAGGATGGCCTTGAAGTAACCCGGAAACTTCCTCTTTACGCTCCAGGTTCTCAGTTCACCCATCATTCTCTACTTGGAATGACTCGCACCTCACAGTTGCTCCAGGAGGCCTTCCTGGAATAGGGGGCCTCCTTCTCTCGGTTCCCATAGCTTGCTCAGAAATCCATCCCCATCCCACCACCCCACCTGCCAGCTGCTGGCCTACCCATCTGTCAGAGGGGTGCTTTACATTGTGCCTTGTTCCGCTGAGCTCTTACAGCACCCCACGAGGAGATTAATACCTACTTTTAGCACAGTGCAAAACAAACCAACTGAACAGGGCTCCCTCAGCGTCAGCAGTTCCCACACTTGCTACCTAACCGGCACAGCCAGGACTGAGAAGGGCTCTGGCTAGCCCCACAGACCTTTCCCTTCCTAAGTGAAAACGGAAAAAAAATAAAACACCATGCTTGCTTCCTTTAAAAGCTGCAGAGGCCCTTGATTAAAGTGGCAGAACGAGATAACTCTACCCAGCCCCCCCAAAAGCTTTGAACACCAAACAAGAACTGGCAGAAACATCTTTCTCAAAGTTCTAGAATACAGTTTTAAGGACAGGGCGAATACTGAATAAAGAAAAAGGGCCATTGAAAAGCAGCAGGAGCTCGTGGCGCCATGGCCAGCTCCTCCCTCGCCCTCGCCAGCCCCATGTGGGCCCGGCCTATGCGCCCAGGGTGGATCCCGGGTCCTGCCACAGCGGGAGCAGATGCCCCCTCGTGTGCACACGGAGCTGGCGTGTCTGGCCCGGTCTGTCTGGTGGTAACCCAAGGGACTCCCCATCCCAGAACTTGCCCCGTGTGGGGAGGGCAGCTCACGGCAATCTCCTACAGAGAGAGCCAAGCTGGCGGGAACAGCGGAGCCGTGTGCCTGGCGCAAAGGCTCGCTGGCCGCAGGATGAGGACACACAGTGCAGTGCCCAGGACTGAGAGGGACCTGCTTCCTAGAGAAGACAGGACATGTGTGGTCCCGTGAAGAGGGGACAGTCCCCAGTGCATATCCGAGACGCGGCACACCAGAAAGGAACCCCTGCTCGAACTATGCCCTGAAGGAGAGCGCCTGCACAGGCCAGTCTGCAAAGTGGGAAAGGCGTTTCTTTTCATTCTTTTTGTTGTTGTTATTAACTCCTGGCAGTCAATATAAGCTCTGTCAGAACACTAGCCAGATACAAGCTTAAAGAACATATGTAGCGATCTATATTCCAGCAATAACACATTAAAATATCCAAGTGTCCAGGTTTCAATAAAACATTACAGAACAAAGAAACATGAAGTGATGGTCTAGGCAAAGACGACGACGAAAGCATCAGAAACCATCAGTGAGGAGGGAGCAGACCTAGGACCACCCAAAGACTTTAAAACAATGGTCCTTGTTATAGACAAAGAGCAAAAGGCAAGCATGAACGAAGGAATGAAGAAAATAAGGAAAATGACAGATGAACACAAAAGGACTACCCATAGAGAGGTGGACGTTAAGGTACCAAATGAACTGAAGACCAACAGCAACAAAACTGCCCTAGGAAAAAAAAAACATTCCTGCTAATATAGTTGGCAGAAGGAAGAATGAGTGAACTTGAGAAAAGGCAATTGAAATTACCCAGTCTGAGGAGAAGAAAGAAAGAAAGAAGACAAGTGAACAAGGGCCTGAGGAACCAGGGGATACTGTGAAATGTGCCAGTACATGCAGTGCCAGACTCCCAGGAGAAGAGAGAAAGTGGCAAAAAGAACATTTAAAGAAATAATGAGTGAAAACTTCCCAAATTTAACAAAAGACATGAATATATACATCCAAGACGCTACACGAACTCCAAACAGGGTCAACCCAAATACATCCACACCAGAATATTTATACTCAAACTGCCAAATGCCCAAGATAGAGAATTCTGAAAGCTGCGAGAGAGAAGCAACTTGTCATGTGCATGGGAGCCTGTGGAAGATTAGGTGCCAATTTCTCATGGGAAACATGGAGGCAAGAAGGCAACAAAAAAACTGCCAACCAAGTACTCTTATCCTACGAAATTGTCTTTCAAACATGAGGGAGAGATTAAGACATTCCCAGGTAAACAAAAGCTGAGCGAGTTCATCACCGTTAGACTAATGCTGTAAAAGATGCTAAAGGGAGTTCTGCAGGCTGAAAGGAAAGGACAACGGACAACAGACTGAAGCCACATGAAGAAATAAAGATCTCCAGTGAGGGTAACAACATGGAAAAATAAAACTGCTACTGCTATGTATTTTTGGTTTTTAACTCTACTTTCTACTTCCTGAAGGATTTAAAAGGTAAATGCATAAACTGTAATGGGATATCAATGGTTTGGACTGATAATGTATAAACATGTATTTGTGATAAGAACTACATAAAAGTAGGGGATGAGGGTATAGGCACATAGTTCACGGGGAAAGGGACAGGGAGAGGGGAGAGAAATGAGCAACTAAAGATGTAGCTCAAGTGGCTGAGTGCCAGCTTCCCATGTATGAGGTCCCTGGTTCGATCCCTGGTACCTCTTAAAAACAAAAAAACCAACTGTCATTGGAGAAATGAATGTAGCTCAGTGGCTGAGCACCTGCTTCCCACGTACGAGGTCCTGGGTTCAATCCCCGGTACCTCCTAAAAAAAAAAGAAAAGACAATTAGAGGCAATACATGATCCTGGACAGGATATGATAAGGGAGGAGAAAAGGCTCAAAATGACATTATAGGGACATATGAAAAAAATGGACCAATGCTCAATTCCCTGAACTTGATAAATGTGCATAAGGTGGATATATAAGTGACTATCCTTGTAGGAAATGTACATGGCAGTAGTAAGGGCTCAAGGAGCAGGAAATATACAACTACACTCAAGTGTTCAGAAAATAGGCTACTGACAGAATGATGGCTAGAGAGCTAGGATATGACAAATGTAACAAAATGGTAAAACTGGTGGACCTGAGTATCTGGGGGAACAGGGGCATGCTGGGAGTTCCCTGCATTGGTATTATTTTTGTAACTGTCCTATAAGCTGGAAGGTATTTAAAAAAAAAAGGTTTTTAAAAAAAAGTTGTCATTCCCAAATACGTTTTTACAACCAAGGTATCTCTTTATATTTTGAGAAATGTTAAGTGGATTAATCTCTGGCTTCTGCATATAACTGAACACTGTATTCAATTATATGCAAGAACTGCATGTGATGAAAGTTAAATACACCTGACATTCTAATGATAAATGTATAACTGGGTGAGAAAGGGAACTCTGAAACAAGGTCTCCTGAGGAAATCTTCCTGGTCCATCGGGAAGGCTGACCTCCTCTCTGCTGGGAGCTGCGCTTTTTCCCCTCCTCTTCCAAGAAGCTGGGTGAGCACAGCGCCAGTCTGCTCTGAACGGCTCGCTGTTGCCAGGTCCAGACCCCATCTCCACGACCGAAGCTGGGACCCCTGTCGGAACCTCCACGCAGGAAATGCAAACCCCGTCCCATTCTGCCCGCCCCCGCACCTAGCACGAGGTGGGCGGTAAAGGCTAAGTGAACACACGCCCTCCTGAAGGCTCCCCCCTCACCCGCAGCGTAAAAACAAAAAGGGAGTTAACTGGAGGGCTGCTTCTCCTGGCTCAGGAGCACACCGTAAGAAGCCATTACCTGGGGGCAGAGGGGAGTAAATGCCTGTACGGGTGAGAAGAGAGATCAGGCTGCCACCGGACAGGTGCAGGAACTCGAAAATTGCTTTCTCCCTTCAACACTGAAGTAGGCGCTGCCTAATTTTGTATAAAATCCCACCCCTATTTTTGAAAGGCTCCCTCCTGATATCCCTAGAAGCAGAAACCTTTACTTTAGGGTACGCTCCCAGGCCAGGAAACACCTCTGGTGGCAGGAAGTGCTCGGGGAGGAAGGCGGGCTACACGCTTTCTCTCAGGGAGGCCGCGACAGAGCACGCCTGGGGGTGCTGGCTCAGCCGGCAGGTCGGGGCAGGTGGCCACCCGCCTGTGCCCCGGTTCACCACCCCCTCCGGCCACACCCAGGAGAAATCTCTGGGCAGCAGCTGCCGGCCAGGAGCCACCCGAGGGTCGTAGGGTTTTGTCTCAAGGACTGAGGGAGACGATCCAAACGAAGCACTGTCCCCGCGAGCCCTCACCCGGGGCTGCCCGTTACGGGCTCAGCTCACAGTATGGGATTTTTGAGGTGAAAAAGAAACACAAAGTGTGTCCCACTGTTTGCTACAGACCCTGGCTTGTTTTCCTTAAAGCAATCACTTCCTAAAACTATAGAGACTAAACAGAAGGAAAAAGCTCCTTAACCAATGCCTTTATATACGCTAAGCATTTGAAACTATTTAACAGATATTTCCACAGGTACTGAGAGAGGATGGATCTCCCCTGGAAGACCCCACTGGGAATGGGACACGGAGGTGTTTTTTGTTGTTGTTGCTGATGATGTGTAGGGACACCCAAAAGACCTAAATATAAATAGGGTGATGGGAGGCGGATGTGGGTCAAGCAACTGAGCTCCTGCCTACCACACGGGAGCTCCCGGGTTTGATTTCCAGTGCCTCCTGGAGAAGACAAGCAAGGCAGCGAGCTGGCATGACGAGCAGGCGTGACAAGCTGACACAACAAGATGATGCAACAAGGAGACACAAGCAGGGAGCTGAGGTGGCTCAGATGATTGAGTGCCTCACTCCCACACGGGAGGTCCCAGGTTTGCTGCCTCCAAAAGAGAAGACCAGCAGACACAGAGAGCACACAGCAAATGGACACAGAGAGCACACAGAGCACACAAAAACGAGGGAGGGGAATAAACAAATAAAAATGAATCGCAGCGGAGACTGGGAAGGGAGTTCGTGGGCGCCCGTCGGTTGTCTCGGGGCTGGGCTCTGCTCTTTAAAGCCAGCGCGCAGCAGAGGGGGCTCAGGCTGGAAGGCGGGGAACCCCAAACGGGTCGCCTTCCGACAAGCTCCCGACAGGCAGGGGAGGCTTTGGAGATGCTTTTAGGAAACTGGGTGTTAGGAGTACAAACCACCATCACACAGTTAACTCTTTCCAGTACTCGCCACATCATCACAGGTAAAGAACCACCTGCTGACTCAGGCACCCGCAGCTTCTCTGGCCAGCTCCACGCAGTGGAAAGCACGGCACTAACCGCGCCACTGCTTGCACTCCTGTAGGTTTTTCAATGTTTTTCTGAGGTTCTTCATGTTTGAAAAGGCCTGTCCCGAGTCCCTCCAAAACATTTATATGCTAGAAAAATTAGAAAATGAAACCAGGCAGCTTCTCTGCTGTACCCACCTCGTTCTATTTACTGGCTGCCCTGGAGGACATCGACATCAAAGGAGCCCTGGTGGCAGCAGAGCAGATGGTCCCTGCACTGCTGCATGACCAGGAAAGCATCATTCAGCTTCCCCAGCACAGTAACGGCCCACCTGCACACCTCTCCCTGCTGAACTGGAAAGTAACTTCCTGCTCTGATCTTTTCACTTTTAATATGTCTTTGAGATTCTTCCTTATTTAATATCAAGGGTGCCGTAGCACTAATGCTAAGAATCAAAAATTTTCACACTTTAACATCTTTGATATCAGAATGCTCCTTCTTATGGTAGATGCTTCAGTTTAACTGGCAGCATTTTTCCTGTAAACACTAGCATATCTTACAATCACTGGTATGTTAGACTCAGTGAAACATGGTGAACCTATCAATTTTTTTTGAATGGGTACGTGTTCTCTCAATGTATTGAGTACCAGAATTTAACAACCCTCTACACTCAATGTTTTTCATTTTAATCAGCCTATAATCTTGTACCACACTTTCACAAGAAAGAATGCCAAAGAAAATTTTAATATTTAGTTTGCACTAATAGGACAATGACTATTTCTATCTCTAGGCTCCTCTGAAGTGTTTAGCTAGCAAATTATTGCTAATAAAACACTGGATATTAAATAAATCAAAAGGAGGAGGTTTTCCATATTAATGCTTTTTTATTTCCAGAATTCCCATCCCTGAAGGATCTTTCAGAGAAATCACAACATGCTGTATGTGAATTCTCAGTAGAGGCTGACTCAGGCCAAGAAAGCAGCATGGAGGCCCTGGCATGGCCTCAAGGCTGAACCTCCCACCAGTCAACCCAAACAGAAGGAAAAAATAATACTTAAATACCATCTAGCAAAATTTCTAAATGACCTTATTGCTTTGGAGACCAAACCACTTCCAGAAAGAGAAAAAATGTTTAAACACTATAGAAATTTCTGGATAACAATTCAACTGAACTGCCAACAGCACAGAATCTGCTGAGTCCTCCTTATTAAGCCCCAACTTTCCCATAGGAAGAACAAGAGAATTAATTTATTAGAGACAAAATAAAACCAAAAAACCAGTCAGTGGGAAAAAATTTAAATAATGATTTCACTGAGTTTCTACTTATCACTTTAAAAAAAAAAAGGGCTTAACTCATTTCTAGACTCACTGTTGAATGGGAATCTCTACAAAGAAAACAAAGGGAGAAGGCCGGTTACCAAGGCTGCTTGCAATACTCACCTGAGCCTCTGGGGGGCCTCCTTCATCTCTAATCAGTAGCAGATAGCTTTGTCCATCAACAACAATCTCTTTCTTGAACCTTCCACCTGCCACACACACAAAAAATCTTGTTACAAAAGAAAAACCGAGTGTGAATAGAGCAAACAGACGTGGGCTTCGCTTGTGGAAAAATACACCCGAGGCTGTCGCCCTGAAGGTATTTAGAGTGGATTTCCTTGTCCTCCGCAACCACTGAATTTTAAAGCACTACTGAATTCAGATTTAAGTATGTGTCTTTTTTTTAAGAACCCATATTCATGGCTAGCTATAGAATACACGGCTTCCCATGCAATGCCAGTGGCTGACAAGAGTAGAATTTGAATGCGGACTTTGGATGTAAATCCAGCAATTCTCACTCACTGTAAACACTTGGCTACACAGAGTTAAGAAAACAGAGAATACGGCAATTGTCATTCTCTTGTTGGGTTCCCATAACGGAAGCGAATTTTTCACGCTGAACAGGTCCTGATCTAGACATACTTATCGATTCAAGGGCCGAGAACCTGTATTCTCCTCAAGAGAAACCCAGTTCTTGAAAGGAAAACATAGAACATCATGAGGATGGAATTTCCATAGTCACAGCTCACAGTTAGGGGAGGATGCCAAACTACCACACACACGTTAGACAGAAACTACTGGATGGCATCTCCACACAGGAGGGACAGAGCGGAGCAGCTGGCCGACAGGAGGCGTTAGGGGCGATGTGGAGTTAGCGAGCAACGCACTGGGACCCTCCCGAGCAGCGTGGGCAGCCCTGGGCACGGGGAGACCGAGGGCTGCCCTGGACATCCTGGCTGGCTCCCTCACCCAGAGGAGAGGGGCACGCAGCCTCCGAGCACATCTCCCGCCATGCCCCTCCTACAGGGACTCTAAAGTCACGATCTTTTCAAGTCTCTGGGCTGAGTTCTTTCTAGTTAACCCCCAAGGGGAACCTGAATTCTTGAACTTGGGTGAAGAAAGCCTCTCTGCATCACTGGCCTCTGGAAATCCCCGTCTAAACCCAGACTGGACTGCAGAGAACAATGCGGGCGGGTCTGTCCACCTGGAGCCCAACATGTGGTTCACCCAGGCACCCTCCACCTGGAGCCCCACCGTGTGATACACCTGGAGCCCTGCCACATGGTCCACCCAGGTCCCGTCCACCTGGAGCCCCACCATGTGATCCACTTGAGCCCTGCCACATAGTCCACTTAGGCGCCCTCCACCTGGAGCCTCACCACATGGTCCACCCAGGTCCCTTCCACCTGGAGCCCCGCCACGTGATCTACCTGGAGCCCTGCCACATGGTCCTCCTAGGCACCCTCCACCTGGGGCCCTGCCACATGGTCCACCCAGGTCCCCTCCACCTGGAGCCCCACCACGTGATCCACCTGGAGCCCTGCCACATGG
The DNA here is from genome assembly GCF_030445035.2 of Dasypus novemcinctus. Classification (NCBI taxonomy): domain Eukaryota; kingdom Metazoa; phylum Chordata; class Mammalia; order Cingulata; family Dasypodidae; genus Dasypus; species Dasypus novemcinctus. The sequence goes on from NC_080679.1 coordinate 8,094,203, forward strand.
TCCACCTATGCACCCTCCACCTGGGGCCCTACCACATGGTCCACCCAGGTCCCCTCCACCTGGAGCCCTGCCATGTGGTCCACCCAGGTGCCCTCCACCTGGAGCCCCACCATGTGATCTACCTGGAGCCCTGCCACATGGTCCACCTAGGTGCCCTCCACCTGGAACACTGCCATGCAGTCCACCCAGGTGCCCTCTACCTAGAGTCCCACCACGTGAGGCACCCTCCACATGGAGCCCTGCCATGTGATCCACCTGGAGCCCTGCCACATGGTCCACCTAGGCGCCCTCCACCTGGAGCCCTGCCATGCAGTCCCCCCAGGTGCCCTTTGCCTGGAGTCCCACCACGTGCTCCACCCAGGCATCCTCTACATGGAGCCCCGCCATGTGATCCACCTGGAGCCCTGCCACATGGACCACCTAGGTGCCCTCCACCTGGAGCCCTGCCATGAGATTCATTCACATGGAGCACTGCCACATGGTCTGCCAGGACCCCTCCACCTGGAGCCCGGCCATGTGGTCCACCCAGGCCCCCTCCATCTAGAGCCCTGCCACATGGTCTGCCAGGCCCTCTCCACTTGGATCCCCACCATGTGATCCACCCAGGCCCCCTCTACCTGGTCCCCGAAGGTCTCTCCACTTGGAGCACCGCCACGTTGTCTGCCAGGCCCCCTCCACCCGGAGCCCTGCACACATGGTCTACCAGAGTGGCCCTCCACGCAAGGGGATGTTCAACACCAGCATTTGGGTCTGGGCCCTTACAGTACCCAAGAAGCAGAAACTGGAGTCCCTACCCCATAGTAGGCCCAAGATGCATCCGAGGGCCTCCACGTGGGCTGCAGTCTTCGGAAAGTCACCACTGCGCTTCCCATCTTTCCACGTACACACACTTGCACACACACACTCACCAGCACTCTTTTGTAGGCACTGATAGATCAGGAAAACCCTATTTGCTTTATTTGATGTTCAAATCTCCGAAAATAAAAACCAACGAGAACTCTCCCGCACTAGAACAGATGCGCTCTCATTTCAAGCCCCCTCCCAGCACCGCTACTAAAAACTCTGAGTGAGAAGGAAATGCTTCGATGGGACATGGGACAAGTCTGCATGTGGATCCCGACAAGCCAAGCTACCCAGCTGCAGGACTGGGAAATGACTTAACTTCCCAGAACCGCCGGTTCCTCCAGGAACCTCTCCCAGAGGACAGCGGTGACTATTAAATGAGAAGGGGACATCAGGCCGTGGTGGCCCTCCTCAGCCCGCACACCAGCTTGCAGGGTGCACCCCCGGGCTGGGCTGGACCGCCTGCTCCAAGGCCCCTGGCTATGGGGTCTCTGGTGAGCTCACCACCGCCTGGACCTCAGCTGTACCATGGGGACAACCAGGGCCCCGCCTCCTGGGGGGAGGAGGGCTGAGGAAACAGAAAGCACCAGGGCAGTGCCTTGCCTGGGGCTATTATCACGATTGTTATTTAAAGTTTCTGCCTCCTGTTATCACTTTTACTAAAGGCAAAATATTGAAGATTTAATAAACCTGCTTACGAAAGAAAAATCTGCAGGAGCTGCAATTTTAGTCAATATTTCCTCCCTGTCTTTTAACCTCCAGGGATGCTGGGGAAGGAGAGAAAGATGCTGGAAACAGGCCATTTCTCAGCAAGATGAAATGGATGGAATTTTTAAAAAAAAGCAAAACTAGGGCAACTAAAAAACACTTGAAAAGGCAATCTATTCTTCTTGATTTGGGAGAAGAGCTTTGCCTTGCATGCCTTGTTCCTAGAGATCTGATTAGGCACACTCATCAGGAATGAGGGAAAAGCAACAGGACTGTGCGTAAGTGTCAAAACCGCTCCTGCGATTTCCAGCGGGCACTGAGGGTTGAGGGCTCACGCCACTGGCTACCTTGCTGGGAAGCGCACGCTTCGCCTCAGGTCGCCTTTGTTGAAGAATACACCTGAGAGAGACCTTCGCAGTCCCCAGATCACAAGGAATGGCTGTGCCTGGAGTTCGTTACTTCTCGGCACTACCAGCGCCTCGGAGCTGGGCGGGAGCTGCCGGGTTTCTCCGGGGGCGGCACTGACCAGGGCCAGAACTGGGCACATCTGCTTCCCATGACCTTCCGGCTCACCCCACGCTGAGAAAGGCTGTTTCCCGTTTGCACCCATGGTGCTCCCGGAGGTCTTCCGGAAGGCTTGGTGCCCTGCAGGGGCCTTTAAGACACCTAACTGGTTATGTGCTGGTTACGCCCACCTCGAGGAGCAGCGTTAACTTCATGCCACGAGGTCCCCTGTCCCGACACAATCCTGCTCTTGCTGCACAGGTTCGCCTCCCGTGAGCAGGCGTGCCCTGGCCTCCCAGATGGGCTCCCCAGCCTGACCTGGCTGGAGCCCAGGGCGGGTGGGTCCACCCAGAGGTCCTCCCCGGCGGCGCAGACTGACCTGGCTAGACGTGAGCACACCTTCAGCCTCACCCCTGGGCAAGGCGCCGCCATCCGCCCAGACGCCCAAGCCAGGTGCCCAGTAGGGCACAGGTGGCCCCCATCCTAAGGATCCCAAGGCCCCCAGGGGAGACAGCCAGAGCTGCACAGGCTCTAGGGGAAGGGAGGCCTGTGACAGAAGCCTCCACGGGAGGAGCTGCTGGATCCAATCAGCCGTCAGAGAAGGGGCATCTGGAGGAGGAAGGTGGGTGGGGCTGGGGAAGGGGTGGGGGGTGCTGTACCCTCTTGAGCCCGGTAAGTGGGTCACTCCCTGGGCTCCAACCCCCACTAGCCCACCGCCCACTTAAAGCTGGGTGACCTTTACAATGCTTTCCTCATCTGTAAAATGGGAACAGTAAGTAGAGCTTTCCTTAAGGAGCTAAAACACGAAAGCACTTAGGACACTGGTGGGGACACGATGGCTCAGAAAGCACCCATCATCCCTTCCTCCCCCACCCCAGCTCCTCCCAGCACTCCATCCCCACCCATCTCGCCCACAGGGCACTGGAAACATCTTAATTCTCTCGCACCCACGTCCTCCTCTTTACTGAAGATGGCTGCCTGCAGTCTCATCATGTGGAGATTCCCACCCCAGGGCTCAGGACGCAGGAGCCCTAGCACCTTGTCCCACGTCCCCCGGCAGCTCCCCAGCCTAATTTCCAAGGGTCTGTGGCACCGCACTGAGCACTTCTCCCAGGTGCTGGCGAAGCCCAGGAATGAATTTCACATGGGCCCCTCCTTCAGCCTCGTCCAGGTCTCCTGGCTCTGTAACCTCAAGGAAAGGTCTAGAGATGGAACTCGGATCGCCTCTAGAAGGAGCCCTCACGCTTCCTTCCACCCTTCCATGGATACAGACTCTTCCAATTCCCAAATTATCTTCCATTTCTCCCCTAAACTATGTAATATAAGGAATATTCTTTTTAACATTTACAATTTCAATCATTAGACACTTGCAGTTGGCTGGTAAGACTTTTGTTGTATTACACTTATATCAACAAAAATTAATCATATGCATTTACCACAAATCCAATTAGATAAAATTCAGCTAGATCCTTAATAAGCACCCAGGCTGTGAGGAAGTAACAACGTGATTCAAAGTTTCATATATATACGTAGCTAACATGAAAAAAAGTTTTAAGGTATATATTTAAAATGTTGCTACCAGGTTCTTCTGAGGCATGAGCAGGTTCAATTAGGATGGGACTGCTCCCTACCAGAGAAAGAGCTTAGCACTGTTATAAAATAATACTTGAAAATGAGTTCTCTACAGCTTACTTTAAAACAAGGAAGGAAAAGCTGTTGGATGAAAGTACAGTTGGCCTCAAACTACTATTGCATTCCACAGGCACTGCCACTCTCATTTTAAATTCCAAACGCTCCACTTTCGCCCACCTATTAGATCTTTTTCTACTAAAATGTTAGAGGGCCCCACCAAGCTCTACATCTCATTTTTAAGGTAGATTTTTAAAATGCCTATTTTATATCCAGTTTCCAATTATATTCATCTGTTTTTCCCAGCTTTGTAGTCCTAGCACCTGAGACACAGCCTTGCTCAAAGCCCACAGGATGAAGTGGGTTAAATGAGTGATGCTCACCCTTTGCTGACGGCCAAATGTTATGACATAACAATAAATTACATTAGGGGTCAGATCATTTTCATAAAATGTATGCAGTCTCCCGGAGCCTGGCCTCCCCCGGAAGCTGTCAGCACCTGTGTGTGTGGCGCGTGCAGCAGGCAGGGGCAGCGCCAACCCTGGAGGCATGGAGAGGAAGGCTCAGCTGGCATCTCAAGCGGGTGAACTGGGTGAACCAGCGGCTCCATCTGCCTCCTGATGGGAATCTGGCAGCAACACTCTGTGCCACGAGAAGAGAAAATGGGAGTCCATCCCAGGCTTAAGCCCATTCCTTCCGAAGACAGGCTGCCGTAAGGGGAGGTGACCAGCACCTTAGGTACGTGGCATTTAAGCCGAGATGTAGCCTTCTTTCGGGGATTCTTTTTAATTGAGTTTCACTAGACAGGAGAGTTACATGCTTCCACTCTGCCTGAGCTGCTTCAGCCCAGAAAGGTGCAACTCTTCAAATGCAAGGCAAGTTTTCGAGGTTCCCAGGAAATTAAAAACTGCCCTGTTTACCTTTGTATGCCGTGACCTTGCCTCCTAGGGTCTTAATCTCGTCCTTTTTAAAAGGAAAAAAAAAAAAAGGATTTATTTCTCCCCATCCCCTCATTGTTCTTGTATTTGCTGTTTTGTTGCCTGCTGGTCTCTTTTTTAGGAGGCACTAGGAACCAAACCCAGGACCTCCCCTCTGGAAGGAAGGTGTGTAACTGCCTTAGCCACCTCTACTCCCTGCTTTGTTGTCTCTCTCATTGTGTTTCCTGGCTGTGTCTCTTGGTTGCATCATCTTGTTACGTCAGCTTGCTGCACAGCCCGTCGTACCAGCTAGCTGTCTTGTTTGTCTTCTCCAGGAGGCACCAGAAACCGAACCCAGACCTTCCATGTGGTAGTCAGGAGCTCAGTCGCCTGAGCCACATCCGCTTTCCTTAAGCGCTTCCCAAAACCAACCTCGCAGAAGGAAAAGTGGGGGAGGGAGACAGATGAACACACCTGTCGAGAAGAAGGAGGAGCTGTGCGCCCTGTGAACAGCACATCACAGAGAAGATAGTCTTGTTGTATTTTTTAGTAGACTTAAATTGATCCGTAACCAATCAGGTTTCAGGGTACTGCCCTAAGTCCTGGTCTCATGCCATGGGACCAAGTTTTAAATTTGAGATGCTGAAGTTTGGGAACCAAGGGGGTTCCTTCTAATATTTAAACTCAAGCTAGGTAGAGGCGTCAGTGGAACCCCTCTCAAATCCAAGTGCAGTCTACACAGTGCTAAGTAAAATAAAACGGCCACCTGCACCCAGCGTTGCCAGAAGACCCCTTTCCCAGAACACAGAAACAGCTGACTTGCAGGAGTTTTCCAAGAAAATGAAATTCGCCCTACAGGGCTGCTGCTAAGCAACATGTGGGGATAAAACTAGTTTGAGTCCAGTAGAGACTGCTTAACAGAATGGGCAAGAGGGTCATACTCATCAGTGTACATCTGCTCCCCACTTTGTAAGACTCCCCCCGTGTGAAAGGGAAACACTCTCAGCCCATCAGAACATTTCATCACCTGTGTCCTTTGCCCTCTATGCACTTCCCCCTTCCAGCCTTCTGCTTTCTGCGTGGAATGCTGCTCAATTCATGGATCACTCAACAAGGCTGTGGGACCCTAAATTGCATGGAAAGGTTTTATCAACAAAGAGACACGACAAGGGTCTCAACTATGTTGCCATTTCTACTTTGGGGGGGGGGGGAGGGAGCAAATTTAATTTTCCTATTCTAAAAGAAGCTCCCTTGGGAATAAACACTGCAACAGCTGTTTTGACACTTTGGTTTCTAGCATTTTGACGAACTGGATGGAAAGCTATTAATGCATCACCAGCAGTTCTCCAAGCAACAAACAGGGAAGGAACAACAGCTGGCTTCATGGCGTTGTTTGAGGCAAGATGCCCTTTTCTTCCTACATCATCTCAATCCACGGGACCTCTTGCACTGAAAACATCATACTCAACATCCAAATCTACTCAGGAGGAAAAGAAGTTCTGAGAGATGCTGGCAGGAACCCCCCAGCCAGCAAAGAGCAGAGGCAAGGCTCAAACCCAGATGTCCTCACTCTGCCCCTCCCTGCTCCTGCTGACACAAGTTCTACATAAATCAGCCTCCTGGCCACAGCACAAATTTCTGGTGGCCTCCAGGCAGCGATGGAGAAGGCAGGGGTGGCTTCTAGGACTCTGTATTTTTCCTTACTCCAAGCACAGCTCCAGCTCCAAAAGCCAACACTGTGTCCAGGAAACGAGAAAGTAAGCACCTGTCTCTAACTTTATTTCACTTTTCACTTGATTTTTATCTTGCTCTTTATTTTTTCATGCATACGGAAAGGATGGAAATAATTTTTAGTTTAAAATTGTGTTGGCAGGGCATACTGCTTGCCTTTCCTCTTAGAAAGGGGCAGGGGCATTACTTTAGCTCCCAAGACAGTTCAGCAGGATGACCCTTCCACAGGTGACCCGCCAACAGGGCAAGCTGGGGACGGGCTGGGAGCCAGGCAAGAGAGAGCAGGAGCAGCAGCTGCCACATACCCTGAGCCGCTGGCTAGATTCTCTTCCTTGAAAACAATTTTTACATTCACCCTAAGTTTTTGTTATTTACCCCACAATAAAACAGATCATCTGCCAATCTTATTTGTTTCCTATTTAAGGAAAATAGAGTGACACGGATAAATTGAAAAGAGCTATGAACCTTCTTATTTCCCCCCGGGGAAAATAGTTTTTTAAAAAAATATATATATAATCACCAGTATGCCAGAAAGTTTTTAAAAATTAATTTTGCTCTTTTAACTTTTGATAAAAATACTTAAGTCAGTAACATAATAATGGGGTTTCGGAAAAGTTTTGTATTGTGACATTTAAAAGGAATTTTGGACCGCATATTATTTTTACACTGGGAAGAAAGTTTTATTGGTAACATATTAGTTTTAAAAAGCTTAACCAAATCGGATTTCATTTCCTTTGCCAATTTCTTTAACCTTACTTTGAAAAAGAAAAGTACTATAAAGTGTACTAATTGAGAGTCAGGATCCAATGCAAAGCAACTACCAAGTGCTTCTACACACTTGGGAGTTCCGACTGGCCATGAAATGGACGTTTAATGAGCTGTTACATGGGGGACGGGGGTGTCTTCTCATCTTAAATGACTTCATTTAACCCAGATCCAGGTACCATTTTAAAGTCAAGGCTCCAGGTTAAGGTGGAAGACTTAAACTTAACTCTTAATGAATTTCTTTCCCTCCATTCTAAATAAAATGGGGGGGGGGGGGTGTGTGTGTGTGTGGATGTGAGTAAAAATCAGAAGAAAGAAAATCCACCCAACGAGAAGAGGAGCATGGCTTTACATCATCAATCTCAAAAAAAGGCCTGGCCCTAGGAATAAAGATTTAGGCTCAGAGCTGTGTGTGGAGAGGCAGCATAGCTCCTGACCCCCCAATACCCCTAGTCCCTTGACCCCAAAATGTGGAGAGAAGGACTGGAAGAGGCAATTATGTGTGCCCTCACCTGAGGGAGCAGAGGAAATGATGAAGCCCCAAGCTGGGGCTCTCTGGAGGCAAAGAGTGCATGCCTGGGTGCCCCGCGGAGCTGAGAGAGGACCCATGGGTAATGACAAAACACGGCTCTCCCCCCAGGTGAGGGGACCCTGTCATGGGACACCCGGGACATTCTCAGAAGGAGCAGAGGCAAGACTCTAACAAAGAGCAGGCCAACCTCATTCTGAGGGGACTCCCTCAGCCTGCCTAGGGCTGGGTGGGACACGTGGTTGTGGGAGAAAAGAACACCTGGTTTGATGCCATGGCAGAGAAACGGGCGGCCCCGAGGCCCCAGGGGCCCCCGTGGTGCTGCCTGCTTCTCCCCGCCTCCCATGGCAGTCAAGAGCAGGGGCATCTCCTCCTCCACAGTGGACAAGACTGCCGGGGAGCTCCCCCAGCCCGTACCCTACTCAGAAGGAGGGAGAGGAGCCTTTCCCGTGACAGGGCACAAAGACGTGCGTGGTGCCCCAGGCAGTGTGAATCACCGGGTGGGTGGAGACACCCTGGAAGGAGTCAGGAGAGGGGCGCAGCACCACCCCGCATGGAGAAGGTCTGAGCAGAAATGCCCAAGGAGAACGCTGAGAAGAAAAGGTAGGGTGCTAAGTGAAGATGCTGCAGGACCCCCATAGAAGAGGAAGGGGAGGGGAAAGGCTGAAGGCAGAAGGCAAAAAACAGACATTCCAGAGAAGGAAAAAATTCAAATAGCAGAGGAAATCCCTTACAATGGCTCCCCACACTTTAAGAACTCCCGAGAATTTGAAATAACGTGACATGAAAGAACTGAGGACCCAAACATTTTGGAACTAATGAAAAAAAAAACTAGAAAAGTAAGGAACAGAAGCCACAGGACTGAAGGCTGAATTTCTGACCTAAAGGTTGAATAAACAATGAGGTTACAGAGACAAAAGATAAAGAGGAAGATGGACAAATGGACCTAATAAAAGGACAAATCTTTAACAAATCCCCAACAAAAGAACTGCAAAGATAAAAATGCAAAAGGAATGTTCTAGAAATGCAGAAAAATCCGGAGCTGCAGATCAAGAGCATGTTGTGTTCCAGGAAAGGGTGATTTTAAAGGTGAGAAAGCTGAGGCCCCCTCAGAAAACCACTGGGGCCAGTATATGCGAGCTCTTATCATGCTAAAGGCAGCAAGTGTGTGCCAGGGACGCTTGTCCAGAGGCTCCCGGGATTCGGGACATGCCTGATTTAAATATTTCCTAGTATGTTTAACTGTTTTTAAAGCTGTATCATAATAACAGCCAACCTGTACTCCCAAATACATCTCCAAAGTACATGGTGCACTTAAATGCCGAGGGCACATGGCTTGGGCATCGGGTCAATCTGATCTTGTGTAAATGCAGCACCTGCACGTGGTAGAATTTCTGGCAGTGTGTTGGGATCAGCCCTGAAAGCTGTGCAGACAGTACATCTGAGGAGACATGCCCCACCTTCTCACTAGGCAACTGGCAGGCCCACCTGTGGTGACGGCTTTTTTTGTTTGTGGAGACATAAATCCCTTACACAATGACCAGCAAGTAGATAACTAGCTGACCCTTGAGAATAGACTACAGAGGCTTTAATGCCTACCATGATTAAGGGGAACCCTTCATGTGAAAAATTCTAAGGAACGAGAGCAGTTGCTTTCACTGATACAATCTGGAATTAAAAAAAGAAAATTCCACTACTACTTCAAACTTTCAGATCTATTTAATTCAGGGGTTCTTAACCATTTTTGTTCCACAGACCCTGTGCCAGTCAGGTGAAAAGCAGGGGCACCTTCCTAAGTCCACACTATACTGTGAACTATTTAATAAATACATCACACCTGCACCAACACGTCCCCAGAAGAATAATGGTTTTTTGAATTTCAATTCAAGCACATGGACCCCTTGTTAAGAACCCCTGATGTAAATGAAGAGTACCTTGAAATTGCAAGTGGGTTGGCATATTTTTTTAAAAAAAAGCTATGAGTACGAAATAAGTACCAGTAAAAGTATCACTAATCAAATACTATTATGTCCCAGAGATTGATGTAAAATATTTTTTGAACAACATGAAATTGCTGCTAAAAAGGAAATTGGAAAACTGACGTCTGAGAAAATGTTTTGTTGTCAAAACAGTTCAATTCAATTTCCTTAACTTCCAAGATCTTGGAGGAAAATGTAAATTAGCAAATTAGCAGTTTAACACATAAAACCTATTAATAGAGTTTTCTCCTGCAAATAACATCCTTTAAAAACTTAAATGAAAACTGGAGCCCTGGGCAGGTGGCGAGGACAGCATACCTGGGCCTGTTTCTGTCATCAATATCCAACCACAGACCCAGGGTCAAAGCAACTTTACTCTCATTAAGATAAGTTTTATTAGTTTTTTCCCCCTAAAGAGCACTATCTAGAATTGCTATAAAATAACATTATCTCAACAAGACATTTTTTATAATAACGAGTGCAGAATTTCAGGGTCTGCAAAGAGTAAGATTGCTGCTTTATCGTCATTACTCACAAGGCAAGCAGGCTGTGGGGTCAAAGCCTTTATTTTCTTCTGAAGGACTTAGCCTTAAAAGTAAAGACTTCTCCCAAGCTTGCAGGTACAATCCAGGCCACCCTTCCCCAATGGAGGAGCACAAGCCCAGATCAAAGCATGGCCCAGCACCTGGCATGGCTCGGGTTCCACACGGGGACCCGAGGGCTTTGGGGACCACTGAGCCTGTCTGCTCATCTGTGAAACGGGGACGTTGCCTTTCAAGGCATCAGGGAGAGTGGGCACCCCAAAATCCACAGCTGGGTGCCCTCAAGCAGCTCCTGTGGCCTATGTTTTACCAGGTAATGAAGCAGCTAGATGGAAGCACCCCAAGTGTCCATCAATGGATGAATGGATGAGCACGGTGGTACAAGCTCACAATGGAATACCATCCAGCCATAAAAAAGAATGAAGTCTAAGGCAGGCTACAAGGTGGAAGAAGCCTGAAGACATCATGATGAATGAATGAGCCTGATGCAAAGGACAACTACTGTATGACCCCACCTACCTGAAATAACCAGGCTATGCAAATTCACAGAGGCAGGACAGGTCCCCAGGGGTCGGGGAGGAGGGGGAAGTCACCAGTTAACGGGCACAGGGGCTCTGGGGTGATGGAAGAGTGCCGGTAAGTAGTACAACACTGTGAATATACGTAATACCACCAAACTGGATTTTTGGAAGTGATTAAAATGGAAAATTTTATGTATATAGGTAACCATAATAAAAATTTAGAAACACACGCGTGCACACACATGCACACACACAGAGAACCATACAACACAAAGAATGAATCCTAGTGCAAACTATGGACCTTAGTTAATAATTCTAACAAAATTAGTTCAATTGTAACTAATGCAATGCACTAATGCAAAATGTTAATAAAGAAAACTGTACACATGTGGGTGGTAGTATACAGCACTCCATTTTCTGCCTAATTTTTCCAGAAACCTACAGCTCTAAAAAATGAAGTCTATTCAAAATAAATAACAACACCTACTTAGCAGGCTGTGGCAAGGATAGCTTGAGCTCAGCCACGTCAGAAATTAGTGACAATAAAATTTACTAATTGCTATGTTACAATCGTGACTTATGATGCCCAAATGGAAACTCATACATTGAAGGAAAGTTTTAAAATGCAAACTCAACGAAAAGGAAGAACTAAGACAGCAATAACCAGATAATGAAAGAGTTGTGTCTTGAGCTCAACTTCCCAATAGCAGGGTTTTTCCTAATACTTAGTCATGATTCCATGCTTTTTTGGAAGATCCAGGATAACAGTTCTTGTTCCCAAGTTGAAACAGCAGCGAGTCTTGGACAAACGCTTCTCAAATTGCTCCAGGGAAGATTCTGGAAGTATCCAGTCATGGAGTTTCAATATTTATCCCAGTGTAGGGTATGTTTCAAGGTTCAGACCAGAACTTCATGTAAGTCAAGTGATTTTTTAAACAGTAGAATATATCTGCTTTACACCCCCATCAATGACATAACTTGGTTCTTCTTGTTATTTGGCAGGAGTATTCTATATTCATCCACTGCCACCACGCCATGGCCAATTTCTCTGTTACCTCCACATGCTGGATCAACACATCTTGGTCTTCTGAACCACTCAAGAAATACTGAGCAATCCCCACCATGTGCCAGGCACGGATCCTGGAGCCAGGAACATGGTGACCAAGACAAATCTGTACCCTAATGGAGCTTATTGGTAAAAGAAGCTGACAAGTGCAAGGCCGAGAGCTGGGCCTGGGGTGGGGCACAGCTGGCGCCACCCTGAACCCACCGTGGGGACAGCACAGTGGGTTTGGAGAGTCCTCCCAGTAAAATCTAATTTATAACCAAATAAATCATCTGCTCCAATGCTCACTCCCTGTGGTTGCATTTGGAACATTTCAGCCTTTACCACTGTGTCTGAAATAACTTGCAGGGTAAACATAAAATATATTTAGTTATGCACATTGCTTTCTTCAGAGGAAAATGGACCTCAGGTTTGGTTTTGTTTCTGGTATCCTGCACATTTATTTTTAAGCATTAAAAAAAAAAAAAAAGGAAAGGTAAAAACCACCAAGCAAGCATTGCAAATTCAGGAGAAAAAGCAAATGATAAGTCATGACTGAAGCTGGGCACTGCCTGGCATGAATGTTAGATTCACAGGCTTCGAGAAGTTTGGAAAATGCCGGTGTGGAGGGAAGGACGCGGGAGAAGCAGGCAGACCTGACAGTCAGCTATTCTGCAGCTAACATTGGACAAATGGCCCCTTATCGCCCCAGATTATATTGTCCTAGTGTTTCCCAAGAGGAAATAACATGATTTAAAATGTGTGTTCTACCAATTCTATTCTGAATATACAATTCTATTCTGAATATACAATTCTAGAAACACGTCGACGTACCAGCTCACACGTTGTTTCTGCATGTCTCAGCTCTGACACCTCATGTGCTTGTTTCAGGAAACCAAGAAAGGGCGGTCACCGCGAGGCCTGACTCCAGGGAAGCATCACGACGTTCTGCGTGATCTTCACAACGGGCTTTCCTCGTGCTCTAGAACAGGGGTCACGAGTGTCCCCTCAAGGGCCGGGCAGTAAATACTTCCCGGGTCGCGTGCTCTTTCTCTGTTTCTGATGACGCATTTATTTATAGTCTTACAGCTCCGTGAAAAAGGGAAAACTACCCTGAGCTTGTGGGCAGTCTGGAAACAGGCCCAGGGCGACGGGTGCTCAGGCCTCATCCAGGACATTTCTTCTGCAGAAGTATTCAAAGTCTGGTTTTTAAAAATTTTATTCCTATTTTTCTTTTTCCAAAGTCTGTACCGATTGTCCTCTTTGGCTTTCTCTCTGAGGACTACGGGAAGTAGACTCTGAACGGTTACCTTTATAAGGCAAACAGAAAGAGCCCCGCAGGCTTCGTCCCAGGCCTCTGCCCCCAGGAGCTGGGCACCCTCTCGGAGCTGGGCACCGACCACCGTGCCTCCCGCCTGGTGCCTGCAGACTCGCCCCGTCCCTCCCTGCGGGGCAAGCCAAGGTTCTTCCGGGCACGTGGCCAACCGTGTAAAAGTGGCTCCTGCCACTCCCGGGGGCTCCCCAGGCAGGACCCCTGTCCAAGCCAGAGTGGAAGCCAGGACCAACGGCCCGCGGCCCGCCATCCTCACGATGAACTGAGAGCAACCACTCGGAGGCGCGGCGCAAGCAGCACCGATTTAGCGGGGCGAGGGTGCCACCACCGCTCTGCGCAGGGAGACCGACAACCAGGTGCTGCCGGGCCCTCTAAGTCCCTCTTCCGTCCACCACGGGGGTAAGTGACTGACTAGGAGCCCCGGCGCCTGCCTTCTCACCTCCTGCAACAAACAGGTGCCCAGGCCAGGGGGCTGCCACGGAAGACCCCTCCAGGGCGGCTCCTGACGGTTCCTCCGTGCCTCCCCCTAACTGCCCCGGCTCCAAATCTCTCTTCTTCATACAAGTTGTGTTTCCTTCCCGCCTCTTGGTGTGCAGAGGTGAAGACACATTGCCAGATCTTTCCATCACCACACCCTCCCGGCCCACAATTCTCACACTTTGACTTCAACATATTCCACCCTCTTTTTTGGCACTCAGTGAGCAAGTGATTTTATGGTCTTTTGTTTGTATTTTATTTTTAAATAACGAGAAGGGTAACAACTGCTGGACCCACGCGCGGCAGTTTCACGGCTGTCATCAGCCTCGTGTTCTGCATGAACAGAACAGCCTGGGCTCCCAGCCCCAGGACAACCCCCCACACCTGCACAGGTGCTCCTCCTAGACCCAGGTCCCGGCTCAGAGCCCTCCCCAGCAGAGTCCACCCAGGAAGCCACCGAGGATGGATAAAGGACGTCACGGTGGGTTGAATTCGGGTTTCCATTTCTGCCTTGGGTCCATCATTAATAAACATGATATTAGGTTAAACCATTTGAGCTGTAGAATCGCCATCTTTTGTAGATCAGCAGCCTCTGTACAGGGTTTAATCCATTTTGACTTAGCTGAAACCACCCACCCTCCCGGGCTGGCCCAATCCTTCTCAGCCACCTGACTGGACAGAGGTCGCTGGCTCCTGCAGTAGGACATCGTGGGGGGGGGGTGCGCTTTCATCGCACTAGGGCCCCTTGACGCAATTCTTTCCAGCATGTGGTCTGACTTGCTTCTGGTGCTTTCTTTTCATTCTATCTTGCTGTCTTCAGGTCCTAGCCCTTGGGGTTTGTCATGAGCCCAAATGGAAGAATATATGTAACCGTCTGTGCCTCACGCAAGCACGACTGCACGCAAGCTAGCCTTTCCTCCAGACCTTGGCACCCCCCCCTAGAGAGCCCTGGCTGGAGCGCCCACTCACGCATTTAATTCTCCTTCTTGAAGTTTCCATCTCTCCACCTTGACCCATGGCCACGCCACTGAGGGGGCTGCCTCTTTCCGCACCCTTCCTCCCCACTCCCACCCACCTCTTGGGGGCCCCTGCTCACTCCCTAGAGAGCCCACTCCCACCAGGCTGGCTCCAGCCCACATGCCTCCCTTTGGGCACTATCTTCCATGAACACCTCTGACGGCTGGCCTGCCGAGGGCAAGGAAGGGCTACACACCATCTAACACAGGTGCCCTCTGACTCCCCAGCCTTCTCCTTTCCTGGGACCAATGAACTAGCCTGGGGGGAGGGGCAGAGCGGTGGGCGCAGGGACAATTTTGTGAGTCCACACAAACAATGCATCCAATTCCAACGTCCAAGCTTTCTGCCCTTGAGAATCAAGAAGGAAAAAAAAAAAATGCCTGGACATGCCAGGAGGACAACCTAAGCGAGGCTGTAAAAGTCACAGAGAGATGAGCCAGGGGAAGCATTCCAGGGAGTTCAAATCATACCCCAGGCACTTCTTCTGAGCCAGAATCTCAGAAAGCAAACTGAACACAAAGTCCTCTGATAATGAGGGGAAAGATGTGCACTCCAAAAAAGCTTAGGAAGAATGGGGGCAGACTCAGGAGGCCACCCCATGGGCACCCCTCCCTTGGGGGGCCACCTCTCCCCTCTCCTGCGCAGACCGTGTGGTCCTGCAGGCTGGCGGTGGCCAACCAGAGGGATTAGCCAATCAGGATGGCCCACCCGACACTGGGGATGGTGACGGGTGCAGGGGGAGTCACGTGACTCCAGCCACGTGGCTGGGGGCCGCCCCTTAGTCTTTTGCTGGAGGTACTTCCGGGAGGAAGTTCTCCACTCTTCCTCCAGGACCACGAAGGAGCACAAAGGACCTGGCTGAGCAGGAAGCCCAGCCCAGAGGCAGATCCCTCTGCCCCCACGAGTGGGTCAGTGGATCAGGCTTTCTAAAGCTAAGTCGACCCCCTTAGGCTCCTCAGGTACCAAATAAATAAGCCCCCCATCTGTGTAAGCTCATCTAAAGTGGCTGTTCTTCTTTTTTTTGTCTTTATTTTTTTAATGTTACATTAGAAAAATATGAGGTCCCCATATATCCCCGACCCCCCTCACCTCACTCCTCCCCCCATAACAATAACCTCCTCCATCATCATGAGACATTCATTGCATTTGGTGAATACATCTCTGAGCACCGCTGCACCTTATGGTCAATGGTCCACACCATAGCCCACACTCTCCCACAGTCCACCCAGTGGGCCATAGGAGGACATATAATGTCCGGTAATTGTCCCTGCAGCACCACCCAGGACAACTCCAAGTCCCGAAAACACCCCCACATCTCATCACTTCCTCCTACTCCCTACCCCCAGCAGCCACCATGGCCACTTTCTCCACACCAATGCCACATTTTCTTCTATTTCTAATCACAACAGTTCATGAATAGAATATCAGTAAGTCCACTCTAATCCATACTCTATTCCTCCATCCTGTGGACCTCAGTTGTGTTAAAGTGTTAAAGTGGCTGCTCTTTGCAACCATTAGAACATAGCCTGTGGCTTCCCCCAGCTGTGCGGGAGGCAAGGTGGAGCAGCCAGCCCCCAAGACCTGGGTGGAGTGCCGGGAAGGTGGCTCTGGTTTGATCAGCTCAAGCACTGGTTTTTAATTCGCAAAGCTCTAACTATATCTTTGGAGTTAAATTTCTCAAGAAGAATGGTTTGTAATTGCAAATCTGAAACTTTTTTGACTCCATTCTCCTTTTTCCTACTACAGAAATGGTCTTCTAACTTTTTTCCCCCGGATATACCAGGACCTCATATGTGGGAAGCAGGCACTGAACCACTGGGCTGCGCTCGCTTCCTTGTAACTACGTTTGATGTCAGGGAGCTTCTTAGGAGAGCCATGGCTGTGTCAACAGCACGCACGATGTGATTTCTAAGACTCTGTGAGTTAAATGAGCATTTGTGGGCTGCCTCGGGAACTCAGCACTTCTCCCCGGCAGGTGGGGTCACAGCCGCTCTTGCCTGTGCACCGACTCTCATCTGTGCAGGCAGAAACCACTCCCTTGAATCACAGCAATTCAGACAGAAGCCTCTTCTCTCTGGACAGAGCAGCCCAGGGTTGCCCACCGCATTGTCCCCATCTGCAGGGCCCGTGCCCGGCTCTCCGTAGGTCTTTGCTTTCTCCTTGAATTAACTGTAAAAACACAGAACACAGTTCCGACTCCAAACAACAGACTCAAAATCACATTCTGTCTTGCCAATTTTGTAAGTGCCAAAAACATGACAACCTCCTTATTCTAGCTTTACAGCTTTCTTTTCCTTGTTCAAAATGAAATAGAACAATGTCTCCCTTTTATTAATCCTTTGAGGTTCCACTAACAATTTTAGTGTTCGTTTCTTTCACACAGTATCACCCGATCATTAGGATGGCTAGCATGTCAAGAGGTAGTTCCTGGGCTGTAAAATGGATAGAGTCAATTGTAACCAATGGTTAAGAAATAACAAATAATTACAACTACTGAATCATGATATGGACGCCTTTTTCTTCCAACATGTTATAAAATAGCCAAAGGTTAATCTCTGAACTGACTCAAACCGGCTAGAGTGGCCTTGCCCTTTGTAATATGGTCATTTCTACCAAAACCCTGCTTTTTGTGGGGATTATTCCAGCTTGATCTTACCCTTGCATATGAAAATTTCTATTGAACTGGTAACCACTCCACCCTCCTGTTTGAAATACTTAAGATAAACCTTGTAACTGATCCTCCTCCTGTACCCGTCACCCCAGGAGGCTTGATCTCTGATAATGACACACCCCCCATCCTGTTCAGCCCCTCACTGTTCATTAATGCTCCCTGAGCCAGCAGCAACCCAATTACTCATTAGCATACACTGCTAAACTGGTATTTTAAAGTATCAGGATTATTGCAGTTCCAGGAGGCAGTTTTGCACCCCTCTAAGTCACTGTCTTCCTTTGCTATCCCCAAGCAAATAAACTCCTCTTCTTTGAAACCCCGAGGTCTCAGGAATTGGTCATTAATGAAGTGGGCAAGAGCCCACGTTTGCTGGGCATCACAATGACAAAGGTTAGGTGGTATTCCCACGGTCAGAAATGGAGCTAGTACCGGAAATGATGAAAGATGGCTGAAATGACTTCTGTTTCATTTATTAAATTAGCCTATCCGCAGTGTCATAATTTTGTTGCATTTACAAATGATCTTAACTTTAAAATCGCCATGTGCTTATAATCGTTTGCTCACAAATAGTAAAATTCACGTTAAAATTTTTAAATAGCTAGATTTCAAAACTACTCCAAGTTTATGAATGTCTTAAAGATTTTTTCACTCGAATATTAAAGTTCGTTTTTAGAAATAAGCCCTAGCATCTGTTAAGCAGGGGAAGCTGATGAAATCCCTTTTATTTTTTTAAATTTATTGGACTGGGAAAGGGTTTTTGGAGCTGAGTTTTAAATGCATTTCATGTGTCTTAGAAAACAGAGCTGGATATTTCCCGTGTGGGTTGTTTCTAAGAAACTAAGTAAACATCCATTAAAAAACATTTTAGGCCCATGTGCTTCTGAGAACATATTTACTCTCCTGAAGACAGATACATCTGTTAGAAAACAATTCCAGGCAGGGCTGCGAAGGAAAATGACAGGCATGAGGGGCGCCACGCCCAGCCTGTGGACAGCCTGACAGCCGGCTCCTTGCTGCCAGATGGACACGTGACTCCGACAGCTCTCCTCCCGGGTGCCACGGCGGCTACGACGGGGCAGGAGAACCCCAGCGGTGGCACAGAATCTGACCTCGTGGCCCCTGGGCACGAGAAGGCTGGCGGCGCCAGCTGGCTTTCCTGGGTGAGGGTCCACCAGGCACTGGCGCTATTTCCGAGGAGAAACCCTCCTGTCGGCACCGCCTCAGTCCACAGCCCTGGGGAGCAGCTGAGGCGGCTGGCAGTGCAGAGCTGGAGGAGACAGTGCTGGAAGGGTGAAGAGGGGCGGGGACTCACAGCTGGGGCCACACCGGATGGCCCCCCGACTCGGCAAGGGTTCCTTTGTCCTGCAGGGGCCACAGATGAGAGGAATGGCTTAAAACCCAACACTCACTCTATGCCAAGGCGAACGCCGGGCCTTTCTCGCCTGTTTCTCTACTGAGTCTTCACAACGGTGTGCTACAGAGGAAGCAGCTGAAATGCAGAGAGCACGGCTACCCTGGCCACGGAGGCACGAACCTGCACCGGCGTGGGAGACCCGGCTCGGACCACCTGGCAAAGGTGGGCCTGAGAGAGGGATCAAGCTTCCAGAAGGCAGCGGGGCCGCCAGCCAGGTCAAAGTCTCGGCAGGGACGGAGGAGAGGAACCTTCCACCCCAGGACTGCGCCGGAACCTTCTGGCAAGATTTCGCAGCTCTCGCGCTCCTGCCATTGCCTTCTCCCTGCCCTTCCTGAAATCAATTCAACGATTTCCACAGTGTATTTGGGCTCCCAACCATTAACGAGCATGCTGTGCACGACAGAGCTTTCCCCAGAACGTCAACCAGTTTACTCCTTCCTACAAAACCTCCAAGGCTGCCAGACTCTGCATTTCTGATGTAAATCAAATAAGCAAAACAGACAAACTCTAGACTTCCCTAGGAGGTAATTAAAAAGTAAAGCATACTTAGTATACTTTCCAACTACCCAGGTACAAGAAAAAAGTACCTTTTGAAATTACCTATGATACTTAAAAAGTCTAATTTCCCCTGTTGGGGTCTATGAGCTGCCTTAGTATCTCCTCACCCCTTTCCTCATCTGCTTTTACATATTAAACTTTCCAATGCCTGATCATTATAATTACACTTAGTGCCAAACACCTTCTCCTAACACTTTCCTCAGCACAACAGTCACATTTCTGCAAGTCTCCCTGATCAGTCTCGGACTCTTCTCTCATTGGAAAAATCCCCGTGCCACCTTCCCTCGACTTCAGCAAGCGCCCTAGTGGAAGAGCCATCCCTAATTCCTTGCCTCAATTCTCGCACTGTATCTGTAAAATGACTGCCACAGGACCGAGGTTCAAGTTACAGGTCCATGCCTGCGCTGCCGTGACGTGACCGGTGCGCCATCCCCCCGGGAAGGGCCAGGTGGGGCTGGAGGCGTCCACCTTCCGGGGGCACGGCCCACGGGACCGGCTCTTGGCTAGGAAGTGCTGGCCGCCAGCCCAGACCCTGCAGGACTGCCAAGGCCATTTTGCTCCAGAACATGAGCTGGTGAAGAGCCCAAAAAGAAGCTGGAGGACAGTCCCTGGTGAATGGAGCGCCGAGCGCCCAGGAGCGGTGGGCCGGTTGCCCATATGTCGCTCCTGGCGAAGGCAAGCTCTGTGAATCCCTCCTCACTGCCACGGCAGGGGGCGTTCTGGTTGGCGCTCGGCAGCTCTTTCACACTTGGACGTGGGCTGGTATCGGATTCCGAGGTGAGAGAATGTTCTCGGCACGACTTCATCGTGGCGCTTCTTGCGGGACTTAGGGTGCCCAAGGGAGCGGGGCAGCAGCCGAGGACCCTGCCGCTCAGTAGTTCAGAGCTGTCGAGCCACCCAAGCCCTCCTGCGGATCTTCTGGGAGAAAGTGAGGCCCTAGAGCTACGGAGAATTCCCTACCAAGCAAGAAGACGAAAAGCCAACAGTAAGGTTGAAAAGCTGGCCCCAAATGAAGACTACCTCCCTAAAGCTGCAGATTCCAGCACTAGATGCTTCATTCAAAACCGAACAAGGACAGTGGGATTAAATGATCATCACCGTAGAAAAATACCTTAAAATGACTTTCGGATGATTTTGCTTCTAGAAAACACAATTTTATAAAAACATGTTTACTGTACTCTTCCACAGCTGTTTTGAGAAGCACCAACTCCTCTGACCAGGATGAAACAAATATCACTGGAGCAGTAAAAGCTTTTAAATTCACCAGCGGGCAAGGTCGTGGTTTGCAGGACACTCCCACGCCACCGACCATTTTTAGCAGTGTGGGCTACACCGCTGTCTCCAGTTCCTTCCGGTTTTCAATCCGATGAAACCTAATTTTTGCTCCAGCTACTCGAGTGAACTGTTCTTGCCAAGGCTGCCAGGTCCAGTAAGCTCTGAGCTGCCCAACTCGAAAGCCTCCTTTACATTTCCCCACGCCCACTCCACCCCGGTCTGGCCCCGCCACGCTTCCCAGCCCTCGCCGGCACGTGCTTCCTGCGCTCCTGGCTTGACGGGGCAGCTCACCTGCAGCCCACCTTTCCCGACCCCTGCCTTCCCTTGACCACCCGCCACCCCCCAAAATATCAGACTGTGAGACAAAAAAAAAACACAACAAAACCAACCATACAACAAAATGATCGAAATCAGATACTGCATTAAGTCACCTGAAGTTAGAGTTGCCAGAGTAAATACACACACACACACACGGGAACTAGTTACACTGAAGAATTATTCACTGTTTATCTGAAGTTCAGATGTGCCAGAACGTCCTGTATTTTAATTTGCTAAATCTGGCGGCTCCACCTGTAATGCGTTTCTCTGCTCTGGGCAACACTTTCACATCCCCAAAAAGATGCTGGCATTGACAGAGCAGAAGGACGGGCCCTCAGGGCCAGACACAGTCAACCTGGTGGAAATGAGGGTGCGCTGGGAGCTGAGGTGGGCCCCGGGGGCGGCGGGACGACGGATCACCGGGGGCCTGAGAGGCAAGAACACGTCAGGCTCACCTTGGCCAAGGGTGAGGTT
Organism: Dasypus novemcinctus; assembly: GCF_030445035.2. Lineage (NCBI taxonomy): Eukaryota > Metazoa > Chordata > Mammalia > Cingulata > Dasypodidae > Dasypus > Dasypus novemcinctus. The sequence continues at coordinate 8,115,453 of NC_080679.1, forward strand.
TCCAGACTCCTCAGGCCAAAGCCGCCCCACTGTCCTCCTCAGCAGTGTGGCCCCCGGTGATGGTCACGGTGGAGCAGGGAGGACCCAGAGCGCCCTGTGAGACGCAGCGCAACGTGGGGGGCCAGGCCGGGTCCCAGACCTGCTAGGGGCAGGGGCTGAAACCAGGAGGCATCAGCTGACACTCAGCGGGCGTCCAAGAAACGCTCGTTGTTTCTGCCACCGTCATCGTGGCCGTCCCCATGGCTCTGAGGGGTTACCACAGGCCACCAGCCTCGGGGACGGGAGCTCAGCGGCCCCACGAGCAGCCCAGAACCTGGGTGGGCCCTGCTGCCCCTGCGCGGGCCTCCTCCTCCGCTCCCTGCGCTGCCCTCTCTAACCGCAGCGCCGACCGCACCAGGCTACTGCGTGGCTCTGCGTTCCCACCCCGTCACCTGGCCACGTACACCTGCAGAGGGGGGATGACTCTTGCCTCTCCAGCTTCTCGACAGACATGACTGCCGGGAAGGAGGTGCACAACAAACAGCTGTCAAAGAAACTAGACCGTCTGGGCCACAGCCCAAAACCTGAAGTGGGGTTTTCGTCCCCCGTGAAAGAGGAGAGAGAATTCAGGCTTCGGGGTGAGATGCGCACAGGCCATGGAGACTTCCCACCACACCAGGCGCACTCACAAGCAAACGTGCTCTGCTGGAGGCTCCACCAAGCGGCCCGTGGCAGCCACGGCCCCAGAGCGGCCGGGACGTGGGACAGGGGGCCTCGGGGCAAGGAGACCCTTCTGAAGCCCGAGAAACTTCTGGAGAACAGCACAGCCTCCCTGCAGGGGCAGGGCATCCCAGGACAGGGCTGCATTTCCTCTCAATCCCCGCCTCACACGGGACAGCCTGGGTTTCTTTCTCTCTTCTTTCCTTCTGCAAGGAGAGAGTTACCAACCAAAAAACGAACGGTGATCACATGGGGTGAGGCACGACGCACATGAACACATGAAGGTGACTCAAATGACACGCTCAGAACCTCATTCACAACTAATCAGCAGCCACTAATGGAGCATTTGCAGCTCGAGAGTCATTGCCATCTCATTCTGGTGAATGACAGCTGCGGAAATCTTTGTCCAAGGAGTGAAGGTCACATTTAAGACAATCTAATCTTTGGGAAGTTGGTTAATACCCGCGCTCTCGAAAGTACTGCTGAACGGGAGCTGTCAGCAGGAAGAAATGGGCAACTTTCAGAGTTCTAATCTAGAACACGCACATAAGCATAATAACAATCACACGAGAACACGCTCATGCACGAGTACACACACGTGATTCGAAGGGTATTTACCTAAACAAAAATTTCACTTCTGGTCACTTTTATGGGATCACAGGTTCTCTACAGAGTCACCCACTTTTGCATTAATTCCCCAATTTAAAAAGCACACAGGATAGGAGATCCTTCCGCACTTGAATCATATGTTTAAAATTATCTGAATCCTGTGAAAGTCAGCTCTTTGCTGAGATTAAGCTACAGCCTACGTGATGACAAGTGCACTTGGATAAAGAACTGGAGATTGTCTCCACTGGAGGTTTTTCTACCGGAAGAGAACTTTCTCCTGATGTTAGGAAAGCCCTTCTGCGCCCAGCAATCTAAATAACCCTGCCTTAAGTCAGAGTAACACCAAGGATGTCACACTTTAATTGAAGTGATTACGTAGAGACATTAAGTAGGGCAGGAGCTTCAATGAGGTACTCAGGCAGGCAGGACTGGAAGCCAGACAAGCGTCCGTGTGTCCTGCGTGTACAGCGGCTGCCCACGAATGGCAGCGAGACAAGGGGTCACCCCAGCAGTTATAAGAGAAAAGGACAATATAACCACAGGACCTGGACAAGCTCCCACAGCTCACTCAGGACCCCGAGCCCTCAGCCTGGCCCCCACAGCAGCCCCCGGCTGCCCCGTGCTAACCGTATCCAGGTGGCCAGTCAGGGGGCTGGACTCCCCCTGGCTCTGTCCACCTGCTGCCCACTTGGTCCCTGCAACTCTCTATGAACCTGGCCGACGACACAGGAAATCATATTCTAGCTCCAGAAGGTTTTACACGAAGCTTTTGGATTAAGAAAGTGCGGGCAATTCATCAATGTCCACTGCTGCCCTTTCCAGCTCCAGGCTCTCTGGCCACAAGGGAGAAGCTCAGTAAAGAAGGGCAAGACTTGCCTCTCCTGGTTTCTTTCTGAAACCGCCGACGATGGGCGGGCACTGCCTGCCGCTGTCGTCAGAGCCGCCTGGCCACGCGACGGAGTGGACATTGTTCTCTGGGGTTGTAAGGGAGGCAAGGCTCTTCTCAGTGCCAGGCAGGGGCAGGTCCCTGGGAAATGGGTTCTGCAGCCTGGTGCCCCGGGAAACCCTGAGGCCAGTGCTCTGGGCACAGCTGGGTGCACTGGCACAGCCAGGAGGAGAGGTGGGAGGAGAGCTGCTCTAAGCTCAGGGTCCCACGGAACAATCGCCTGGACCTGGAGCCAAACGGTAGGACGGCGGCTGCACAGGGTGAGCTTCAAGGGCCAGAGGCCCCACCGAGGGGCACACGTATTCCCACTTTGCAGAGACAGGGACATACTCCCGTGGCCTCGTGGACGCCTCCGCCCTTTAAAAGAACGTTTTAAAAATCCTTCGTGATCCTTCAAAGTCAAAGAAGCAGGGGCTATTGGTCACCATGGTTGAGGGCGACCCCCGGGGACAATTTTTACTTTTGAAATATGAACTTTCAAGATAAATCCTTTTGTGTAAATCAAAATACGAGGCCCGTGATGCCTGGACTCATAGGCCCCGATATAAGGGAACAAATCTCAACACCGAAAGGCAAACAGCAGAAGGCACGATGACAACAAAACGGTAATACGGGGAAAGGACTCCGGGAGCCGACGCTGCCTTGTCCTTACTCTAAAGATCCCAGCATCTAAAGACCCCCTGCCCCCTAGGCACCTGAACCTAATGGCAGAAGCCGGCACAACACAGCCAGGGGCCAAGGTGGACGTTCTAGGAAGGGGCGGCGGTCATTTCATGAGAAGCTAAGGTCGCCAGACCCCCTAGCAGCGTCACTTAGCCTAGACCACAGGCAGCCCCGAGGCATGATTAGAAAACCCAAGAAAATATCTACGTGTAACCAAAACGGTGGTGGCTAAAATCCCACCCCCGGCATAAAGGCCCAAATTCCAAACCAGCGCGGCCCGGGGAAGGGGGGGCAGCGCCCCATAGAGCAGTTAGAGAGACAACGGGGAAAGCGCTGAAAGCCTCCTGGCAAATTCACGCAGAGCCCCAAGCGAAGGCTGGCGCAGGATTCCGGACTCTTCCAGATGGTTATGCAGTATCCAGGACAGGAGTTAAAACACTAGAACAGGTGTTACAGGAGACGTGTGAAGCTACTTATGACTACTGCTAAAGACAGCTAAGGGACAAAACAGGGTGAAATGTTTTTCAACTTAAAAAAATAAAATAAAACAAAGCAAAATCGGATGAGACACAGAACAAGGAAGGAAGGGCGCACTACGGTACAGAGTTGTGTCCCCGCCTCTCTCTTCAAAACAAGACAGGCGCTGCCGTGAAGGAAATGTATAATTACCTGCATCCATATCTGCAAAGAATGGAACAGCCAGTAAGAAAAAGAAGGAACCAGAAATTCAGTGTCTCAGAGTTGGATTTACAATGGTTATATGCCGAGAAAACATAACTTAGAAAACTTCTTGCCAACTATGCCTTTACTAGGGGATATGGGGGATTAAGTGTTTTCCTACCATTACGGTCTTAAATATTTTTTAAAGTGAAAAACAAAATATGGATATGTTAACTGAAGAAGCAAAAGCCTTATGGCAAAACAAATATCTTATTTCACATGCAAAATGATTATTAAATGTTTGTAATACAATAGAAGAGGGGAAACATACTCAAACATATGGTGATGGCAATCTGAAAATCTGGCATCTAGAAAAGCTCTCATCCAGGGCTACGTAAGATTATGTACAAATTCTGTGTAAACTCGATAGCCAGATCAGAGAAATGTCTGACAATATTTAAGAGAGTAACTGGGTTAACATTTGAAAGGACAGAACCAAGAGGTAAGAAATACATTCAAACGCATTTCGTGGTTCTACTCTGCTGCTCCAAATGCCAAAGTGAATATAACTGGTTTGCTAAAAATGCTACAGGAGAAGCAACCTGCTTAAGGATTTTTACTGCTTTGTGCTTTTTATTGCTTTCTTGACACATAATATGTTAAAGTAAGGATTCAGAATAGGCTAAAGAAGAATTTTACAAGCTGGAGTGTCTTGAGCTTGGAACGGCCGTCCAGAATGGCGTACCTTCAGGAGACTCTTCCTGGACGTACGTGCCGGTCAGGTACCGGTGCACCAGGGCGGACTTGCCGCTGGCCAAGTTACCCACAATGCCCTGCAACAGAGAAACAGACACCCCTTCAGTGGAGTTAAACCACGGCTCGGCCACCTGCAGACAGGGAAGGGTTAGGCTGTACAGTAATCCTAGAAGCAAGCAAGCGAGAAAGCCTGGAAGTAGCTTCTGAAGCCCCTCCGCCAGGATGCAAGAATTTATGACCAGCTCAATAACCACCTCGCGTTCTCGTCAGGCGCAGTGCCCGCAAAGCCGTGGCATCCCGGTGGGTAACGAGTCTCTTACACACGGACGAGAGAAGGATGGCAGGCATGTTCTCGGGGACACAGGGCTCAGGATGGCAGGGGTGACAAAAAGAGGACAGAACGGGGGACGGATGGGCACGGGCCCTTGGAAGAGGCTGCGAGGGTGTCTACGCAGAATTAAAACCTAAACCTCAGAGGTCAGGGCGAAGAGAGCTGCGCGCACCTGAGGTCCTGTCGGCTCTGGCGCTAGGAGCTGAACTGGATGAGGAGGCAGCCGGCGCCCCTGCGGGCCGCGCCGCCTGAGGGGCTTCCTTCAGGAAAGGCATCCTGTTGAGCCAGCTGAGGAGCCGCGGCTGGGGGTGGGCAGCCCTCCGCCAAGGCAGCCCTTTGCCTTTTGGGTCTCATTTCCCCTCAGTCTTCTCTGGGAGGCTGCCCAAATAAGATCTCCTATACTTGAATCTTTCCCTCCCCAGTCTGCATTTAAATACGTTCGAGTCAATTCTTTCTTAGACAGGGAAGCGGACTTGGCCCAATGGATAGAGCGTCCCTCTACCACATGGGAGGTCCGTGGTTCAAGCCCCGGGCCTCCTTGACCCGTGTGGAGCTGGCCCATGCGCAGTGCTGACGCGCGCAAGGAGTGCCGTGCCACGCAGGGGTCTCCCCTGCATAGGGGAGCCCCACGCGCAAGGAGTGCGCCCCGTAAGGAGAGCCGCCCAGCGCGAAAGAAAGTGCAGCCTGCCCAGGAGTGGCTCGGCACACACGGAGAGCTGACACAAGATGACACAACAAAAAGAAACACAGATTCCTGTGCCGTTGACAACAACGGAAGTGGATAAAGAAAGAAGACGCAGCAAATAGACACAGAGAACATACAACCGGGGCAGGGGGGAAGGGGAGAGAAATAAATAAATCCTTAAAAAATAAAAATAAAAAAAGAAAGGAGAGACACACAGAGGGACTAGGGAAGCAGCCCAGGCCTGGACGTACCGCCTGCCTCGGTCCCCGCCACAGCCCACCCTCACGGTGAGGCCTGCTCTCTTCTATCTCCACGTTTGGGCTTCCCTCACGCCTCGACCCAAACAATATGAATTCCTGACACGACCTGCTGCAAGGAAGCAGCCATGAGGTCCCCGAGGTCTCCGTCCTGAAACCAGCAGCCTGCCCCCGGCTTCTCCAGCACCCCCTCACCGGGCCTGCTGACCCCGTCCTCTTCACACGCCCGCCCTGGCCTTCCTCCCCCAGCTTCCGCTCAGCCCCTGCGGGCTCCTCGTCCCCCACGAGCCCGACAGGGCCACTCCCAAAGGCTCCTCCCCCACACTGCCGGCCTCTCTTCATTTCTCACATGCCCAGGTGAGCCTACCTGCACCCTACTGCTTCCAAAATCTCGTTTCCTGCTCTCTGCTCGACTCCAGGATGTCCCCACCCAGGTCCCACAAGAACTGGAGGCCCTCCTTGGGTGGGCCACACCCACTGCAGGCACTCGGGGTTCAGCTCACCCACCGCCCATTCCTGCCACAACCCGCCCACGTGCCCGGTCCCCGGGACGGGGAAGCTGTCTCTGAGGCCACCCCTGGCACGGTCATGGTGCCCTCCCCTTCAGCCTCCTGGCCTCTCCTGGGTGGGGGCCTAGTGTTCCCTGCCGGTCTCCCCGCTGAGAGCCTCCCCTCCACCCCAAGAACTCCGGAGGGGCCCTCTGAAATTGCCAATGTGAAAATGGCACTGCCTTAGGCCACGACCCTTTGGGGGGGCTCTGCCGCCTTCGGGTCCAAGTCCGAGTGATTTAGGAACAAATCGTCTGCCTCCAAACCCTACAGGGGCACCGTGGGAGGCAGCTCACCAGGCACCTCCGGGGTCCGCCAGCCCCTGCCTTCCTCTGTCACCCAGTGAAAGGGTGTAATTTCTCCCAGGAGGTCCCGCCGAGCACCTGCTGCCCGGGCTTCCCTCCCCCACTGCACTGAGGTCCTGAGGACAGGAGCCAGGGCTCTGGACCGCCGCACTCATCCCAGCCGCACGCCCCGACGAAGCGCCTGGTACCCACAAGTGGGTGGAAGGAAGGACTCCTGTGTGGCTGGGTAAGTGGACGATGAGGCCAACAACCAGAAGGCCCATGGCACAAGGCTGGGGAAGCGCCGCACAGCTGCAGGCGCTGCAGGTTTTACCGCAACACCTGCCCCCTCCTCCCTCCCGGGCTCCACCCTCCCAGGGTCCTCCTTTCCCTTAACCCTGACACCACACACTCTCCCTCCTCAGCCAGTGACCTACTAAAGCCACAGTTCCCTCCTCGCCCCCTCACCCGCCGTCACCACCCTCAGCCTCTCAGCTTCCCACCTCTTGCTCTGCCTTCCGTGCAGTGGCTTCCACCCTCACCCCAAGACGCTTTTCCACACCAGAAGCTCCCTGAAAATGCCCCGTCCGTTCAGATGCCGTCTCCTCCAGGAAGCCTTCCTAACGCCCACAGTCGCGGCAGGGCGCCTCCCCTCAAAGCCCCCTCATGTGCTAACCTACGTTTCCATGCACCGTACACACGGCTCCCTCCAGGGTCAGCAAGGGCATCTCACTGTTCTTTGCTTCCTCAGTACTCCGGGGCAACACCCAGCCCTGGGCAAATTTCAAAACCATGGATGGATGGATGGATGGATGGATGGATGGATGGATGGATGGATGGATGGATGGATGCTTCTCATGCAGCGAGGATAAGGAGATGCTTTCTTACTACTGCTCAAAGCCAGGCAGTGTGGACAGAGCTCAAGTAAAGTCGTTTTCCCTCCCGACCAGACTTGCGTTTTCTTTTTACCTCAGGCCTCTACAATCTGAGAATTTCTACCTTTTAATTATTCTTTCGCTCAAGGGCACCTGCTGTTTGTCAGCTTCATGCTGAGAAAATCCAAAACAGTATGCCACAGAATTAAATTTTTAATTAAGATTAGTTTCTCTTTCCTGAGGACAAAAATGCTCAAAATTAAACATTCTTCAGACTATGCTTTCCGCAATGGAGCGATATCCCTGCTTTTTACATGTGAATGAGTTTGCAAAGAATTAGTTTAACCCTTAGCAGGATAAAAATCCACTGATCTTGGGCTGGGGTAGGAAGAGGTTTTACTGGGCTTGAGAGACCAGCTCACAGGGCATCTTACATCTGGACATTATTTTAATTTTCCGGAACATTGGCAGGAACGAACAACCGAGAGTGTGAGAAGGAGAGGAGACGGGGGATGAAATGCCCCCGGAGCTGGACAGCTCCCCTGGACTCCAAGGGACTGTTCCAGCAAGAGTAACGAAGCCGGAATGGGCCTGCAGTGGGACAGAATCCCGTTGCTCAGGTGAGCACCAGCGAAGGCTCAGGGTGCTCAGGACATGCTGCAGGATGGCAACGGGTCTCCATGAGAAGTGCCATGAACTGCTGGGGCCCCGTGCGTAGCATTTTCACATTACAAGAGGAAAGAGCACGGCATCTTTCTACACTATTTCTTATGTCGCCCCACACTTCACCACTGGCCTACTGATGTGTGGTTTGCTCTTAGTAAAGGTCCCAATCCCAAGTTTACGGAAAACACATTAACTACAATGGTATAAGTTTTTGGCTAATGGCCCCTGCATTGGTCAAAGTTCTCCAGGGAAACAGAACCAACAACGTAAATATATATGCGTACATAAATAGTATGAAATTTATTACAGGAATTGGTTCATGCCGCTATGGAGATGGGCAACATTTAATTTCCACCGTGCATGCCGCGAGTTGGGAGCTCTGAAGGAGGTGTCGATGAATTGCCCAGGGGAACCTGGACGGCTGAAGTAGAAATAGAAATTCTTCTTTTCTGACAGCTGACATCCTCAGTTCTCCCTTAAAGGCCTTCCACTGATGGATAAGCCTTCTTCTCTCGATGCTGAATGCAGTTTCCTTTGTTAGCTGTAGATGCCATCAGCCGCAGATGCAATCAGGAGCTTGTCTGACCAAAATGACTGGACGCCATAACCTAGCCAAGATGACACACGGACTTAACCATCACACCCCCTCTACAGCAAGATGTCTGGAGTAGATTCACACTTTCCAGCCGAAGTGACCATTTAGGGCGTACTGCTCCAGCTTTGGGTTCCATCCTAGCACCGTATGCAGTTGGCCATCGATTGTCTAACCACAACACAACTTCAGAAAGCAGAAGGCATGGCACTACCACCCTTGAAAAGAAAGCAAACACTGAGTATTTCTCTCAGACAGACCCCAGAAGACTTACTGCACCATGTTACATAAAGCATCCATTTGAGGCTCGTCATGATGTCACTTGATGGAGTCTGCACGTGGAGCAGGGAATGGGGCCCCAAGGCGCTGACCTAAAGGGCCACCTGTCCTGGGTGTGTTGCAACCGAGTGGGACACAATCGCAGCCCTGTGGACGCTCTGTGGCTGCCTTGCAGAACAAAGGGGCACTTTCTGTCGATGCTGAAACTCTGCAGTGCGGAAGGCCCTGCCGCGGGGCCCAGTGAGGACGAGCTGCCTGCTGCTTCCGTGGCGGGAGGGCGGGAGGACAGCAGCAGAGCTGGCACCTGCCGCACACAGGTCAGGGTGGGGGGCGGCCAGAATCACAAACACCTGTGCTGATTCCAGGAGACAGAACCGGGCAGTCCAGCGAATGAGAGCAAACATTAAGACGGTGAGTTCTTGGAACACAGGTGTGGGCTGCCTTGTAAGGTGACCACCTCCTACGCATTTGGGCATCGAGTCCAGGAAACCAAAAGCTCCTGAAACACCAGCAGAAAGTGCATTTTGGCCCTAGGCAACCTCGACGAGGCCCGTATCCTAACCACGTGAGCCCTCGCAGAACCCTCACAGCATGACCCATTTAAATGCCAATGCTGGGTCTAAACCAGGTGGGTCAACACTGAGGAAGCAGACCAGGGGACCAGGGTCAGCCAGGAGGGCGACCAGTAGCCCCGTGTGGCATCTTCAATTTAAATTTAACCAGCTTAAATAAAAATGTAAAACTTCAGCTCCTCACTTGTACTAGCCACGTTTCAAGAGCACGAGAGCCACAGGTGGGCAGCGGCTACTGCGCCGGACAGAGCAGATGTCACTGCGGAAAGTTCTGCCAGGCAGCGCCAGTCCTAGAAGCACGAACTCAGGGTTCAAATCCCAGCTCTGCTGCTCACTAACCTGGGACTTTGGGCAAGCTCGCCACCTCGGTGCCTCCGTGTCCTCATCGGAAAATGGGAATACCCACAGTGCCTGCCTCCCCGGGTGGTGGCTGTCAGGGTCAACGAGGGGAACACGGGAAGTTGCCCCCGCACACAGCAATGGCTTCATGAGCTCAGCATTTTAGCATCAGCGCTAAAACCAGCTCCACCGTTCCACTCTGATTGCAGAGCCTAAATGGCACCTGACTGTCTTGAAAGGGCGTACGAGAACCTGGCAGCTCCTGGTAAGAACACTGCCAAGCATATCATCCCTTCAACGGATGTTTCTGGAGCAGCCTCTATGGGATAAAAGCCGTGCCAGTGCAGCGGCAGCAAGACGCACACATGGTAGAAAGACGCGCTGTTCGAAGGCAGTCATGCGGAACCCCGGGCTTCCGAGGCGGGAGCTGTGACGGGGACCTGACTTCCAGAGGAAGTTGCGCAGGTGCGTGGAGAGAGGACAGAGGGGGGAGACGGGAAGGCGACGGGCCGAGAGGGCGGCGCCCAGCGACAGCGGAGCCAGGATGCGTCAGACTCCTGGAGGAGGCGCTTCCCTCAGCTGTCTAGGAGCTCAAGGTGCTTTCCCACCCGTCGGCCTCATCTTCTGAGTCTAGGACAAGCGTTACTTCCTGGGCCACCAAAGTCCCGCAGGCTGCCTTCAAAGCGGCTCTCCTCTTGGAGACGACACCTGCCCCCGGCCCAGTCCTTCTCGGCATTCGCGCTGCTGGGTCCGTGGACGGCGGTAAGGAGGCCTCGGGTTTCCGGCTGGGTCGCCAAGGGACGGGGCCACGGGCTCTGGACACAAGTGCAGACCTCGGGAGAGAGAGCAAATCTGGGGGAGAGAAGCAGGACACGGCGACAGGAACGCCGAGGGGCCACGGAGACCGAGGCAGGTCCACGCCGGAGCTTTTCTCATCGGTGGTGGGGTCTTATCTGACCTCATTTTAGGGTCAAAGCACATTCCTTGGGAACTTTAAATACACGTGTTTAAACATGCGAAGGTTTAAATACACATACACTTAAAAGTATTTACGTATATACACATATATCCCCCAAATACCACATACTTCGTGATGAGGAACATGATTTTTTATTAAAAAAAATTTTTAGGAGGTACCAGGGATTGAACCCAGGACCTTGAATATGGGAAGCAGGCGCTCAACCACTGAGCTACACCCGCTCCCCAAGACCGTGACTATTGAAAAGTTAGATCTGTCCCTTCTTTTCATCCTGAGACTCGGGGAGTCAAAGGTGGGGCTGCAACTGACCTCAGGCATTTTTTACATGAGCCAATTCTAAGCTTTAAATACTCGTACTGGAAGGGTCTTTAACAAAACTCCTCTTTGACTGTAGGCTACTCTGGCATAGGGTAAACTGTCACCTGTTTTAGTGACGAATAGCAAAGCCTGATGCCCCATTACGTACACCTTCCGTGACACCAGGCGCAGCACAAACGAACCTGCGTGCGTGCGTGAGTGACGCACCACGTGGAGAAGGCAAGCCGGCACGCGTGGGAGACCCCCCCCACCACGCGAGGCTGTGCCAGCTGTGTGTCCCCCCAGGGCTCACGGCCCGTGCTCCCCAGGGCCACGCCGAGAGGCCTGGCCCAACCCGGGCTCTGAGAGACGACGAGGCCCACGCAGCAGCCCCCCCCGACTCCTTACGCAGCCCCCACCAGCACCCGGGACTCACCACTTTGAGCTCCGGAACAGACCGGCTTAGCGTCCACTCCTGGCTGTTCACGAAGGCATCTGAAAAACAGGGGGACAGAGACCAGGTCACGCGGCGCAGCTCACGGAGTCCCGGCGCCAATGCCCACACGTGCCTTTTTCCAAGCGGGAGAGGGCGAGGGTGGCGCCACCGGCCTCCTTGCGTCCCTCTGCCCACCCAGCGGAGGCCCGCGACCCACCCAAGCGGCCACGCCGGGGACGCGGCTGCCCCAGCCAGAGCGGACACTGCACCCACCGGCCACGGAAGGCTCGCTTCTCGCCCTCCCGGCCCATGTGCGCCCGGGCCCCGCCGGCCTTCTGCCCACCCAGGCTACACCTTAAGGCCCTTCTCATCGGACGTGTGGAGACGGGGCCCGGCGTTCACAGCTGACCCCGACGCCTACCAGGCGACCTGAAGTCTTTCAGCTTTTCACCGACATGCTCCCGATTCTGGAGCCCCAAAAAAAAGGACGGTCAGTGGAAACCCCAGCGGTCCCAGCACCAGCAACATTTCGGGGTTTATGGAAAGACGAGGCCCGGCCCTTCGCCAGGCTCTTGCCCCCACCCAGAAGGCAGGCTCAGGGCGGGACCCCTGCCGGCTGTCTCTGCCCCTCCCCCGGGACGTAGCCATGGACCACCAAACGTTGCAGACGCGGAGCGCCAGGGCTTTACCGCGACCAAGGCTCAGCGCCGCTGCTGGCCATTCTAGTGTGCGTTTATGACCACACGGCAGCTGGGCCAGGACACACCGGGGAGAGCCGGTGGAGATGACAGCGGCTGGTCCATCCACGATGAGCTCAGGGGAAACACGTCACCTTCAAAACGTGACTCACTTCTGTAAACTTCCCTCCAACTTTGAAACTTGGGTCACTCCCCATTATGTGCAAGGAGAAGTAAAGCGATGCACAAAACATCTACCGAGGCAAGAAAAGCCACCGCTTTCAAAGAGATGCATGATAATCACCTCAAGTGGAAGCAAGAATAAAGCAAATGGCAGAACCCTGCAGTCTCGGTGAGCCGTGCAGAAGGACAGGAAGTGTCTGTAGGTAACAAGGCAAACCCAGTACACGGCGATGTGAAAACAGCACGGGGGAGCAAGCAGCAAACCAGGTGTCTGTGACCCCTCGTGGGTCAGGCAGAGGCCAAAAGGTCTGAGAGGTAGGAGGCTTGAGGAAGAGTCTCCCGACAAGCCAAGGACGGTTTGACCACTTAGGAGCAGCTGGAATGGCCTGAGAAGGTGGGGAAGCTTTAGTGTGAAAAAGGAGCCTCAAGTAACCGTGGAGGGTTGGCTGAAAGCTGCCAAGGACAGTGTTTAACATCAGGGACGCGGGGCCTTTGGGAAACCAGCGGGGGGGACTGAGCCTCACCTGCGGATGCTCACAAGGGAAGATGGTCACAAAAGGCGGGGCCAAGAGCACGGAGGAAGGGGCTTAGAGGTAGACTTCTCCCAGACCTGCCCGCAGAGACAGAAGTCCACTGGGCTTCCACTCGCCCTGCGCCAAGGCAGATACATCAGGGCTACGGTTTTGGGGGTGCAATATGTTGTGCATCCAAACACCCATTCTTTGCTCAGCCGAGCTACCGCCCAGAAGCCGCAGATAATCACGGGTAAACAGATAACAGCATTAGCAGAGGGCTGGATCCTAGCAGGAGACCAGAAAGGGTAAGTAACATTAGGACGGCTAATGAAATCACCAAATGTTTATGTTCTGTCATCCACTAACTCTCCCAGGACAGCAGGAGCTGGGGCCTCCTGGGATCCGGGGCTGGAGCCATGGTCCAGTGAAGACCGAAGGTAAACGGAAATGACCTGTCCAGAGATGGGGTGCAAACAAAAGCGGGGCCCAGCCTCCCACAAAGCCACGGTGTGGCTGCAAATTACTTTAATGAATCCCCAGCACCGTGAAGTAAATTCAGATACACCTGTACAATGGAATAATAAGCAGCCAAAAAAAAAAAAAGATCAGGGCCTCCACATGGTAAAGTGGAACTATTCCCAGTGATTTAAAAAAAAAAAAAAAAGCAGGGGTATTATGTACAGGGTCCTAGCAAGTGTGTGTATATATTTATTTTAGGTACTGAGGCTGGGGATTGAAACTGGGACCTATTAAGTGGGAAGCCAGTGCTGAACTACTGAGCCACATTGGCTCCCCTGAGTTGTTTTTATTTTTTTCCATTTGTTTGCTTGTTGTTTGTTTTTAGGAGGCACCAGGAACCAGACCCAGGACCTCCCATGTGGGAGGCAGGTGCTCAGCCACTTGCGCCACATCCACTCTCCACGAGTCTATATTTTAACAAGTGTGTGTGTGAGAGGGAGACTGTGTGTGAAGTATACACGATGCCAGGCTGTTTTAAGTAGGATACTTAAAAGCTGTTAACTGTCGCTGATTTGGGATCAGGGAACAAGGTGACTGAGGGAACTTTTCATTGTTACCTTTGGGTAACACATAAAAAGTTAAATAATATATATTTTTAAATGAATGTTAATAGTAAAGCAAAGAGCTCTATTCATAAATGCACTGTTGATTTTTAAATACATATCGCCATATAATTAAACTTATCACAACCAATATTTAAATATTCATGATATACGAGGCAGATCCACTAAAAAACCACGTGATTATCTAAACACTGGAACAATGTGTGGGGCCTTTTTACTTGCCTGACTTGAATGGAAAAATGTTTGTTTTTGTGGCAACTACATTAATAAACAAAAATACCAAACATTATCAGCAAAACTCATCTTCCATTAAAAAACATCCATTTTTTAAAAATTTGATCACTTGCACCATTGTCCAGCCAGAACGGAATGCTGCCTCAGGAGAGGCTAAACGAAAAATAACGTGGGACTGAGTGAAAGACTGGCATACCAGAATATTCCTGTACTCCCCTGCTCCGTGGGGACTCCCAGCTGCCTGCTTCAGTCCAGGCGCCCTGGCACGCTTTGGGGAGGATCTGGCTGTGGGGCCACGTGGGCACACTCCCGGGCCAGAGGCAAAAGTCATGGATGTGCCCCGTTTTCAGAAGAGTCCCATTCAATTCCCCACTAAGGAAATGCATTCCCACGCACTGGCGCAAACACCAATGACTTGGATTTTAAGATAAAACACAGCAGGTGACCACGGGCTGACAGCTTTTAGCCTGCCTGCTGGACTTCAGGTCCTTCTGCAAGGCAGGCGTAATGGAGAGCCCCTCTGATGTGGGATGCAGGGGCAACATGGGAACCCCCTGGTCAACACCAGAAAGCAGCCCCCTCTGCCAGCGCCCCAGCCCGGCCTCCCCGCCATGTGCTGCCCCCTCTGCCAGCGCCCCAGCCCGGCCTCCCCGCCATGTGCTGCCCCCTCTGCCAGTGCCCCAGCCTGGCCTCCCTATCATATGCAGCCGCCTCTGCCAGCGCCCCAGCCCAGCCTCCCTGCCACGTGCAGCCCCCTCTGCCGCACCCCAGCCCAGCCTCCCCGCCATGTGCTGCCCCCTCTGCCAGTGCCCCAGCCCAGCCTCCCCGCCATGTGCTGCCCCCTCTACCAGCGCCCCAGCCCAGCCTCCTCGCCATGTGCTGCCACCACGTGCAGAGGCCAAGGGTCCTTGGGCCCCTCAGCCACCTGCGCCCACTCAGCCGCCCACGCTGCAGGGGCCCTGGCAGGACGGCCCTCCAGAGGAAGCCGGACGTGCACACAGGAGTGCCACCTGCAGCTCGGCCAACGAGCCTCCGGCGCTGTTCGGCTCTCCTGGTCCCCACTGCCAGCTTGCCTCGCCTTCTCACCGTGCCCCGTGCCTCACAATGTGATGACACGCATTCTTTCATCCTGCAGACAGACAGACCGGAGGGGAGAGGAAAAGCGTGTGGGCTTGCCAGAGGAACCAAAACAACCAGACTCTGACGAGTCCCAGGCGAGCTTCTTAAAAGCCCTTCCCTAGACACGCTCAAGCCCCTTTCCTGTTCTTTCAAGATGACACAGCTGCAAAGACACCAAACCTATTTCTAGGCCAAGCGGCTTTTCCCAACTGCTAGAGAAAAGCTAAACCTGGAGGGCCCGTCCCTGCAGCTCCCGCCTTCGGGCGCTGCAGCCACACGCACTCCCCGCTGCTCCCTGAGAAAGGGGAGACTCTGGACCCGGAGGGACCGAACCACCCGTGCTGATGCTGACAGCTGGGAGAGGGACAGAGAGCTGCAGGAGGAAAAAGAAAAACAACCAAAACCAACCAACCATCTGTTCATTTGCACTTTTACTCCAGGGAGAACGGCTTTGTTGTCTTGCTCAGACTTTCTGTAAGTTCGTCCTAACTGAACTCTCTTCATTCTGTGCTGGATGACAGGAGCTGAAGGCCTCCACCTGGGACTGGGAGCCAAGGGGTCTCTCCAGGCTCCTAGCCTCCAAGTCTGTTTTCAGAAATATTCTTACGCAGAACCACAAATCCCCTTCCCCCATCCCCAATTTAAAGCCCTCCTTGTGTTTCAAGCAAAACATGTGCTCCAGTGTGGGAGCCGGAAATACTCATTTTTGGGGAACCCTCTCTGAGCACACAGCAAAAGCGAACTGCACAGGGGGGGGGACACAGAGGAACATCACGAAATGCCTGATTCCCAAATGCTTTATTATCTCCATGGATTAATCACTCACTGTGGGGTGAAGACATGGCTCAGAAAATAAACAAAATCCTAATCATTCAATATTAGACAGACCTTTCTTTTTTTGAGGTACTGAGGCCAGGGTTTGAACCTGGGACCTTGTAAGTAGGAAGCTGGCCCTCACCCACTGAGAGCCACATTGGCTCCCCTGAGTTGTTTTTTTTCATTTGTTTGCTTGTTGTTTGTTTTGTTTTGTTTTCAGGAGGCACTGGGAACCCAACGTGAGACCTCCCATGTGGGAAGCAGGCACTCAAGCACTTAAGCCACATCTGCTCCCCTCTTTCCTTTTGCATTACTGATATTATTGCACCAGCCCCTTTACCTGATTTGACGTGACAAAAGCCAAGAAATTTAAGTAGCTGAAAAATTATGTCTTGTCCTTCAGTATTTTTCTCCAACATCTCAGAGTTTATCTAACTGCAGGGTGTGAGGACAGCTACAGACCATTTTAACCTTTGGATTCTAGCAATTAGGCACACTGGGATTAAGAGCTACCAGTGAAATCACCCACTCATTACGCACCATTTCTCCTGAGCCTGGGCCAGGCAGGTATCTGTGCATGTTCACAAAAGCACTCAAGTTGTAGTTTGACCATCTTCACTCTCATTTCATGCAAAAAATGAGCATTAGGTAAGAATAAATGCAGGAATCTAGATCGACTCTGACAGCAAAGGTCAAATAAACTAATAAATTACATCAGTCTATTACTGCCAATTTCATTAACATATCTGGTGGGAAGGGACTGAAATGACAAAAAGAGTTTAGTTTTGCCCTGTACCTACCCCACAATGGACACACCAACCCTTTCTCCAAACAAGACTGTTAAAGGCCGTTCAAGAGCTCAGAGATTGTAATGAGTTCTTTACAAAAAGCAATCAAATCTCTTTGCAATACAGACAAGCAATGCAAGCTCTCCATCACAATTAATTTGGGTTGCGGACAAATGATTTCAACAATGGAAAAAGACCCTTAGAAGGCGGGCTGTCCACTTTACCACTGTTTGTACAATGAGGAAGGACAGTCTTGCTAATGACAAACGAAATACGGGGAGCTTGGGGCCACTGAGGACCCCCTGCTGGAGCTCGTCACCTGCCAGGCTCTGAACCCCCATGCTCGCTCACACAGGGGCAGGGCCCTGCTGCTCCCCCGGACAGGGGCAGCTGATGGGAAGGTCACACTGGCCTCGGCAGATTCTAAAGCCCATTCTTTGCCCGCTGAGTTTCCCGAAGTGTGAGCCTCAGCTCCCTGGTCTCGCTCACCTGGGACACCTGGCAAAGCTGGGGACAGGTGTTCTATGAACTAGAACAAATGTCACTATTACAAGGTGGTAGGAATATAGTGATGCATGGGAAAAATGCAATTACTGTAATTTATGGACTATAGTTAACAGCAATATTGTAATATTTTTGCACTGGTGTCCAAGAAGCTACTATTATCAAGGCTAAGGGTCAGTAACAGGGAGTATGAGATTTTTTTCTTTTGGATGAAGGAAAATGTTCATAGTTTCCTGGGGCGATGACTGCACAACTCTGTGATGAAAGTGAGAGCCGCTGAGTGTACCCTTTGGACAGAATGTACAAGGCGTGGGACTGTACAACACAGTGAACCGTGTGGTGCAAGGGGGGGCTGTGGTTAACAGTACAAACATGAGAGTGTTCTCGCATGACCTATAACAAAGGTATGTTAGTAATACACGGAGTTAATAATGGTGGAGGGGAGTACAGAAAAAATAAACCAAGTGTACTCGACGGACCATAGTTAGTGGTAATATTCTGATTATGTTCTTTCATAATCGGTAACAAATGCTCCCCAACCAGGCAAGGTGCTGAGGACTGATGCATGGGAATTCTTCACATTATGCCCGATTGTTTTGTAAGCTCAAAATTAAACAAAAAAAAAACAAACAAATAGCAAGCCGGTGACCGGTGAGGTCAGCCCCTTCCCATCAGATTCTGCCCCCACTTTATTACCCTAAACCACCTCCCTGGGCGGCTCAAGACCTGCTGGGCACACGGTGCACGTGCGGAACAAGAGCGTCCAGGGGCAGCACAGGCGACACAGGTGCCCGCTCTCAGGCTCGCCCTGCGCGGCTCAGCCGGGCTCCTCAGGGAACTTCCCCGCCGCCCCGACGCCCGCAGCCCCCACAGCAGGGGCCGCACTCGAGGGGCCCAGAGGCGCCCGGGGGCCCACAGGCCTGGCTCTGCCCGGGACCCGGAACAGTGTTCGTTTCGTCTGAGACTCGGTTTCCTCCAGTAAATGGAAGCATCTCCCTCACGCGGATTCCGTGAGGATTCAAGGACAGCACGGCAGAGGGTCTGAAGGCGCAGAGCGTGAGCTCCACTCCCACCGCTGTCCTGCCCCCTGTGCCCCTCCACAGAGAAGACAGAGGCACGGACGTCACTGCCGGTGCCGGGACAAGCGACAAACGGCCACAGAGGAGTCTGAAACAGCAGAAGGCGAAAGGGCCCCGATGAAGCAGTCACAAAGCTAATCCAGAGCGACACGCGCCCGCGCAGCGAGGACACCCCGCTGAGGGCGGCCCCGTCCCGCCCGGCCAGCTGGGTTACAGACACTGCGCCACGCTGCCCTTCTGCAGTCAGGAGTGGCTGAGAAACAGCAGCTTCACGCGGCTCGACCTGTACGAGGTGAGAAAGCGCGCAAAAACAAAACACGCCCACGTGGCACCCATGCCGGCCAATCTCAGAGATGCCACAGGGTTCTGAACTGATCTGAAAATACTCGAGGCAATTCTACTTTAGCAGAGCCCACCCAACCCAAGGGACAGAGCAGAACGGTAAACAGAGACTCTGAGAAGAACTGGGGAGGATAAAGACCCCCTGCCCGGGCCCAAGAACCCGCCTGGGGCCGGGGGGGGGGGGCGGTGCCGAGGAGAGCCCAGCCCAGCTGCTGAGCGGCCCAGTGCCCCGCGCGGCACCCCGGGCACGGCACACGGGAACCCTCGTTAGAGAAGGGGCTGAAATGTCATCTTCTCTCCATTAAACCAGCCGTCACTTCCAGCTGGCGTCTTCCCCAGCAGAGCGATGGACTCGTACTTCCTCTTCCAAATTACAACCGGAGCGCAGCCACCACGAGGACGAGTTCACGCGGTCAGGCAGGTGCCCCGCTCTCCCTCCACCTGCTCAGCTCGAAGAACCACAAATACACGGCGCAGACGAAACTCATGAAATGGTCCGAAAGGGCAGAAAGGGAACCTGAAGTGGCAAGTGAGACCAATTGTCCCACTTCTTTGGAAGCCTCACATTTCACAAAGATTTTTTAAAAACAGAAGGCATGCTTTTTAGTAACAGAAAAGTGAAGGAATGGTTATTGTTTTTAAAGCGTCTTTAAAGACCTAAAATATAAACTGAAACAGTGGAAGAAAGGAAGCGGTAAACTGGGGGACTACAGTGCAGAGAAAGGAAATGAATGCCTTAATAAAATAAATTTTTTTAAAAAACCACTTGAATGCAATAGGAAAATAGCCACACTGCAAATTGCTTAATAAAAAACACTGTGATTACTTCAGATGGGAGACTTGGCAGATGCTCGCTGACAAGAGTTTTCCAATTAAGACTTCAGATTTTATTTGAAAATCCTCAAATTTCTATGAACAGATTAAAGCGTAAACCCTGGGATAACAGGATTCGTTTTAGGCTTCCCTGGAAGTTCAGATCTGGGCAAACAAGATGGTTTCTGGCCCCGGCCCTCCCCTCCGACAGCACCCCTCCCCCATTCGCAACCCCCCCTCCCCCCCATGGAGGGTGAGGAGCACGGGGTCACCAGCCCCCACCATTCCCATCACAGGTCCCAGCCACCTCTCCCCTGAGCCCTGGTGCGACTCAGAACCCTTCACAACACTGAGGCCGTCTCTCCTCTCCTAAGGACACCCAGGGCAGCGCGCTGCCAGAAACAGACTCTCAGGGATGTGCATGTCTGACTTCCGAGGGGCCACACAGCTCATTTTTGCCGCATATTCCTTGGCGGTGTTCCTAACTGCCTCCTCGTCCACGAAAAGCCCCAACCGCTTTGTAATGCACAGAGGGAAGACCCTGGCCTTCTGCACAACACGCGCTTGGCACGCGCTCAGCACTGTGGCGACGGGCGGCAAAAGCGTGACTTAAGAGCAGGGTTCTTCACCCGCTCTGCTCCACGGACCCCTCAGGCGAAAACCACAGAGCCCTTGCTAAGCCCGGGCTGTACTGCGCACAACCTCATAGATACACCACAGGCGCACCAGCACGGCCCCACGAGAACGCAAGTCAAGCTCGCAGACCCTTTAAAGACCCCAGAAAAGGATTCCTGTCAGAGAAGCCCAGGGGAGGGCGAGGGAATGGGAAGGGAGGAAACAGCCCTGCCCTCCCCCAAAGGTGAAGAGATGCCCCCCAGGGGAGCAGCCCACAGCCCGGGGTGACGACTCGGCTTGGCTCTGACGTCCCCACGCCCTGTATTTCCCTCAGATGTGCCAGCAGACAGGGCTTCAGAACATTTTACTCGCAGCAGACAGCGCCACAGTCCTGGGGTGTGATTCCGTCGCTCTCACTGTTAAGAGACGACAGTGATGGGGGTTCGTTGCTGGTCTCTTCTAGAGCAGGTGTGGGTCCCAAAGCAGGACCATCCTCCCGTGCCAGTGCTCGTGAGCCCAAGTAACAGAAACCGGAACACAGCACTGCCCCCCCCAAAGTCAGCCCCGAGCCCCCGAGAAGAATCGCGGGCAGCCTTCCCAGCACCCCCAGCCGTTCTGGAGAAGCACCGCACTCTGCTGTCTCAGTTCACTGGGGGTCTCGCTTCCAGCTTTTTAAAACATGTTATGAGGCAGTTATGAAAATAATACAAAACCCAGAGTATACAAAACCCTGACACCCGACCAGATAGCGAGGTATTGTTAAACGTTCTGCCACACCTGCCCTCTCCTGCCATCCACCCACCCATCCACTTAGATGAAGTCTTCCTAAGAGTTTAGATTTTCTAAATCCCTTCCAGTTTCCAATCCCAACTCGACAGACTGGGAGAGTTTAGAACCAGCACAGTGAGACCTGAGGGCGCAGGGCGAGCTGGGGAAGCCCACGTGGGGAGAAAGGCTCACACGCCGCAGGGCAGCACCACCAGGAAACACGAACCGCAGGGCAGCACCACCAGGAAACACGAACCGCAGGGCAGCACCACCAGGAAACACGAACCGTCTCCAGACGTTGAGTTTTCACTTCCTGTGAACCCCCAGGGAGCAGAAGGTAATTCGGATGTGGCTGCTCACATTCTCATAGGTGGTTTCGTGGCTCACAAGAGCAAACTGGCACGAAGTGTTCCAGGGTTGTTTTTTTTTTTAAAAAGGAAAGACACAAGGGTTGCAAGACCCCATTGAATCTGGGGGGAAGACTAAGGGGTCACAAAACTTTTGGGGGAATCAAGTGCATTCAACTTTAAATACTAAGGCTTGTGAGTGACAGGTTAGGAAAAGTCAGCCCCCATTTCCACAGCTAAACCGACACCCCCTGCGGTCACCCGGAAACTTCTTACTTTACATCGCACCACGACCACCCTGGACTCGCCGCTCAGGTCTGCAGGGCACTGGCTCACCAGCCTGACAAGCCCCGTCCTCTGTCCGCACACCTTGGGAGTAACACCTGCCCCCTAGGTAAGGAGAGACGGGGGTCTCTGGGACCCCTCACCCAACAAGACGTCTCTCCTCCTTTGCTCTCCAGCTCCCTGTCCTTGCTGGCCGAGCCAGGGCCTGTCTGAAGATCCACCGTGGTTTGCCTGGACCAGGGAGCAGCCACCTTAGAGGCCCCCACCTGCCACATGCCACAGGGCAGCCAGAGGGAGCGTCCAGAGACCTACCACGGGGCCAGCGGGCACAGGAGCTGCTCCACCCAGGCTCCGTGAGGACATGGTGACGGGCCCTGGACACTTGAGTAACAAGAACTACACACACAGGAGCGGATGCAGCTCAGAGCTTGAGCGCCTGCTTCCCGTGTATAAGGTCCTGGGTTTGATCCCCGGTACCTCC
Source organism: Dasypus novemcinctus (assembly GCF_030445035.2). Taxonomy (NCBI): domain Eukaryota; kingdom Metazoa; phylum Chordata; class Mammalia; order Cingulata; family Dasypodidae; genus Dasypus; species Dasypus novemcinctus. The sequence goes on from NC_080679.1 coordinate 8,137,574, forward strand.
TAAAACAAAACAAACAAATGAAGAAACCAGCTCTCACTGGGGAGCAGATATAGGTCAGTGGTTGAGCACCTGCTCCCTCCCACCCCACCCCTGCAAAAAAAAAAAAAAAGGATGACAAATTTATGTTTTGGGAATGGATGGTGGTGATGAGAGCACAACCTTGTGAATGTAATGAGCACCACTGAAGGGCAACCTGAATGGTTTCAGATGAGGAACTGTATGTTGTATGGAAGCTACCACCATAAACATTTTTTTAAAAAACCCATAGAGGGAAGCAGATGTAGCTTAACTGATAGAACATCTGCCTACCATGTAGGAGGTCCAGGGTTCAAACCCAGGGCCTGCTGCTTCACGTGGAGAGCTGGCCCACACGCAGTGCTGATGCATGCAAGGAGTGCTATGCCATGCAGGGGTGTACCCTGTGTAAGGGAGTCCCAGGCTCATGGAGTGCACCCTGTAAGGAGAGTCGCCCCACATGCAAAAACTGCAGCCCGCCCAGGAGTGGAACTGCACACACAGAAAGCTGATACAGCAAGGTGACGCAATGAAAAGAGACACAGATTCCCAGGGCTGCCGAGAATGCAAGCAGACACAGAACAGCACACAGCAAAAGGACACAAGAGAGCAGACAATGGGGGAGGCCGTGAGGAAGGGGACAGAAATAAATAAATCTTAAAAAATAATAAAAATAAGTAAACCCATAGAACTGAACAACACAAAGAGTGAACCCGAATGCAAACTACAGAACTTAATTAATAAAATAATTATAATGCTACTGATTCTTCAATTGTAACAGGTGGATTACACTAACAAAAAATATTAAGAATGGAAAACTGGAGGGCAGGAGTGAGGAGGTACATGGGAACTCTTTACCTCCAATGTAATTTTTATGTAAACCTACAATTGCTCTAGAAATAAAACTCTATTGAAATTAAAAACTAAGAATACTAGAAATAAAATACTTTTTTGAGCGGTGTGACTAATAATTATGGGACAAGAATGCCACCTCTAACCTGCAGAGGGCTGTTAAAAAGCCAAAGCTGAGCTGTGGTCCCAGCCCTAAAAGGCCAGTCCTCCTCAATCAGAGAGACAGACCCTCCTGCCAGGGCTCGGAGGGCCTCAAGATGCAGGACAATGCCGCCACCCCAGGCCAAGGCGGGGCGCCTACGTTACACAAGACTTAAAATTATACCTAGACTCAGGGATTCTTTAAAACATTGCAACCCCCCAAATGAATCTGCAAAATCCTTGGAAATTAAAATGTTGAAATAAAGAAAATTTTTGAAAGGTATGAATCAGAAACTGCAGAGAAAACAATGCCTGTAGACTAAGTTCAGAGACACGACCTGTGATGTCAAAGGGGACAGCCGTTTTAGTCCGGTGTTGTCCTTATTTAAGTTTGCGTAGGTGCTAATATAGCAACAGGTCACTTCTGACATGCAGCTTAAATGCTGGCGATACGCAACAGTCAGTTTATTTGTGGGGGTAAATACTGAGCTGAAATCAGCCGGAAAATTTTCCCTGGAAAAAATTAATTCGGAAGGAAAAGGAAGACAAATATTTACGATTCATAATGGTGAATTTCTGTCAATCCAGTGCTGAATATAATTGGGCCTGACACTTTTAATTCCATACAGAACTATAAACACAGTCAGTAATAGTTTTAATTTGTAGTGCAATTAAAGTTTCTAATGAGGGATGGCTTGATAATGGAGGAACTGCATCCAGAAGGTTTCTACAGAAGGAGCCATCAGAATTATTAACTCGTTCCCAGCTGCCCTGCGAGGCTGGCCAAACAACTGCCTGCGAGGCTGGCCGGGGCAGGGGCTAGCGGGACAGGGTGGCCCCAGGGTCACTCCTTCCCGACCGCAGGTTTCTAAGACACAGGACAAAAGGCACAGCGGAGTGCGCATGGTACTGGCCACGACCGCCCACCCAGCGCCTCCAGAGAACATCGCTCTGTGCTGAAGCTGAGGGGGCAGGAGGTCAGCAAGGTGTGTGAACTGCTTCTGAAGGCGCTGCGTGACGGTGGGCTCTGCAAGCCAAAGGCGCCCCCCGCACTCACTGCAGGAGCACCTGGCTCCAGCCCGTGATTGGCAGGGAGCGCCGGGGCCACCATGGGGGCTAAGACGGGAGGGCTGCGTGCGGTTCCTCTGGAGAGAGAGCAACCCAGGGCCGGGCAATTCCACGCCTAGGACCGAACAAGGGTCTGGGTGCGTGCATGCCGACGTTCACGGCAGCCGTACTCAGGAGAGCCCAGAGGCGGGGCCACCCCAGCGCCCGACAGCAGACACCCGGCTCAAGGGAGCATGGTCCATCCACGCGACGGAATACGATTCAGCAATGAAAAAGGCTGAGGCACCGACTCACGCGACGGCGGGCATGGACCCTGAAATCACTATGCGGGGTGAAAGAAGCCAGACAGTGTCACGTGATCCCAGACAAGTCCTGTGTGATGTACCCATAATAAATAAATAAGTTAGGGGCTCCCAGGGACTGGGGGCAGGCGAGAATGGGGGGTTCCTATGCCACGGGTACAGAGTTTAGGGTGCTGGGAAGGTTCTGGTAATGGACGGTGGTAGTGGTGGCACAACGTTGCATGTAATGAAAATACCACTGAATTGCACCCTTTATGTTTATATATATCCTACCACAATTTTAAAAGAAAACTTAAAAAGAGAGAGAAGGTTCTGTTTGGTCCCTTCCAGCTCTCCATCCTAGAACCTGTAAGCCCCCTGCAACCTCCCTGCCAGCTGGTGTTTCTCTCTGCTACTGGGCCCACACTGCCAAAGTGAGTTTCAGAGACCCTGGTACTCTACACAGCCTCATGATGGCCTTTGGCTAAAATAACCCTTGACTTAATAAATACTAATCAAAACAAACCAACCAACAAAAAGCTGGGCTCTTTCTCTATACAGATTAACTGCCCAGTGAGAGGAAACAGCCCAGGCAATGGGTCGTCTGGCTGGCCAGGGCAGGGGTGAGGAAGGGGCCAGCCCCCCACCCGTCCACCCAAATAAACCTGCAGCCCACCCGGGGACAGGAATCAGGCACTGGTTCTGCGGTGCCACTACCGATTCCGTGGCTGCATTACACGATTTAAATAAATGCTGCACATCAGGCCTCGGTGCCTGGCAAATCTAATCGGTCTCACAGGAGCAGCTCTGTGGAGCGCCGGTGGACGTGGCCTCATGTCCAAGACGCCGTACCCAGGCTGGGAAGCACAGAGGCTGCAGTGTCTGTCTCCATCTCGTGCACTTAAAAAGCCCACTGTGGACGCCAGGGCATCCCACAAGCCTCGGGTTGCCGCTGTCGCTGACATTCGAGGTGAGTACAGGTGGCAAGGAATGGGTTAAAATTGCCAACAGCACAATCTCCCCGATGGCCCTGGCTCTCCCTTGCTCTCAGTGCAGAAGAACTCCCCTTAGGACACCAGAAGGGACAATGAGGCGCCACCAGCACCCCAGCCCAGCAAGGCACCTAGAAGAATCCTGTCTGATCTCAAGCTCCCCGCGTTGGGCAGCCCCTATCCAGAGGTGCCCTCCCGCAGCCCCCGGGCTGGGTGCTCGAGCCGTCCCTACCTACAGACGCGTGACAGGCCCTACACGCGCTGACAGGGGGTCTCCCCAGGCCCCCTGTGTGACGTCACGACCCACCTTTCATCTCCTTCACCCTGCAAGGATGCCCGCCCCACGCTCTGACCTGGGCCCTGGGTTGGTCGCGTGGGTGCCCCCCCCCCCCCGTCGACCTCACCCACACGTGAAAATTACCACGGAACAGAATTTGGCTGCGCATGGAAGAGAATGCCCATCTGCGGGGTCTCACACCAAGGACAAGCGCTCGCTGCTGACCAACGCGCACCAGCCAGGCCGAGTCCACGAGGAGCGGAGGAGCCCGGGGGCACCTGCAGGATGCCGCCTCCAAGGACACCCAGGCGCCCGCCACAGGGGCTCCTCGGGGGGAGCGGGATGCGGGGCACCTTCTTTCTCTTCTTTGCCAGCATCAGCGCTGTTTCAATTCCTTCTCCTGGGCGTGTATTATCGCATAGGAAGAAAAGGCAAGTAAAGGCACTTTCTCCAACAGCAGTTTCTTTTCCCGCCTTGAAGACGGGAATGCGCTGACTCATCCACCGGGCGCTCAGGGCTGCTGAGCAGTGAGCCTTGAAAGGTCAGCCTCGATGTGTGAGCATCACAGCATGGAATTAAGGAGACATGGGGGAGAGGTCCCCATTGTTTCTGTCCTTCTCACTCTCGCTATGACTGTCAGAAGATTCTTACCTGGTTTTGAAATGACAAGGGCGATTTAATAGTAAAACAGAAGACATTTTTGTTTATATATTCCCCAGCCACAGGGGCGCCTCACCATGTCCCAGACACCCTGAAGCTCTGCTCCGTCAATGCCGCGGGGGAGAGTGGCCCAGCAGGAGCCCCCACCCGTCCCCCAGGAGGCGCTGCTCCCCTCACCACTGGGGCTGACCAGGAAGTCTGAATGGGGCAGCACCCCAGGGCCTGCGTAACCCCTGGTGGGCTCGGCGTGTCAGGTGTGGTTGGCTTTCTAAGTACAGGTACCTTCTCGGAAGCAGGCGGAGGCCCACGTGCACACAAGCAAGGTGAGGGAGCCGGTACCGGGACAGCCTCCAGCTGTCAAACAGGGAGGGAGCAAGGAGCTGCACAGAAGGGAGCGTCCTTTCAATTCCTGATTTATTTGTATCACTAATCTAAAGGTAAACGAACAGTAGGTTAGGCTACTTCCAAATTCAGATAGTGATTTCTATGTTGGTTTTTATACAAGGTTCCGGATATGCTTTCTGAAATTAGGGATGACAAGCTGCCCTGTTTTCCCCAAGGAAAGCCATAAACCACCTGGGCCAGGGACCCCACAGCAGCTGCACTTCCAGAGGAACCAGGTCTACTTCTGGCAAACTGAAGAACGAGTGCAGGTAAATAAAATCCAATGACCATGAACGCCAGCGGATGCTTCTGCTGGATTTCTACCCCCTCCTAGTAGAATGGCAGGTACCGATGTGTCTGTGGCCCTCCTGGAGGCCGAATCCCTGGGGCAGCCCCTGCGGGAGGCCATCAAGCAGCCCCAGCTGAGCTCCCCGCCCCCAGGTGCGGAGGTCACTGCAGCTCACTGCCGCCTCCAGCCAGCCCTGCCCCCTGCTCTGGCCTGAGAGCTCCAGAAGCTACACACAGGCTCCTCTCCTCCAGAGCCCGCTTCCCGATGGACTGGCCTTCAGAGAGGACCTCACGCACGGGGAGCTGCTGCCGTGGTTTGCAGAGCCCACCGCAGGAAGGCTCCCAACCAGGGTAGCGCCGGAAGCCAACTGCTTCCACGCACACATGCGGCCCGGCCACCCATTACTAGGGTCTTTCCCACGTGCAGCCCCTCGCCAAGCCAGCCGGTGCCATCGCCCGCTGACCCACCAGCTCGGTTACCACCCCCCCACACTGTTTCCGGTGCCAGGCACGATGGCGAGTGCTAGCGAGATGTCAGCAGTGCTCCGATGTCTCCTGAGACGCTTCTATCTAAGTGGGCAACCAGCACGAGTCCAAGAGGTTCGCCGCTACAGGTCGTGCACTGTGCTCTGCAGAAATAACCAGGGGGGGTGGGGGAGCACTGTCCTCCCGAGCACTGTCCTCCCGGAGGGCTTCACTGAGGAGCGGACGCCGAGAAGCCGAGCCCCCGAGGATGAGAAGGGGCGGCCCTGGGAAGCAGCAGAGAGGCAGAGGGGCTTCACCGAGGAGCCAGCCCGGGGCGGCCCTGGAGGGGGAGGCTGGGGTCAGAGCACACGATTGGGGTTTATCGTGATGTCAGCAGAAGTCACCTGGGGCTTTAGGGTGGGTGGGAGATGCCCTGGGTCTCGTATTGGGGCTGCCGCGTGGGATCGAGCTGTGGCGGGCAGGGTGGGAGGCCCAGAGAGCAGGTGCCGCGGCCGGCGTGGTGGGGGGGGGGGCAGAGAGCTGAGCGCAGGTGTGCGCAGGACGAGGAGGAGCAGAGAGCAGAGAGCTGCCGATGGCCAGGT